>NC_060138.1:1163847963-1164492338 GCF_021461385.2 Schistocerca piceifrons
CATCAGATTTCGAAAGAAATATGTACTTCTTATCCTATCGTATGGCATATTGCAATTGCCAAATCTTCCTCTTCGTTAAGCGCGAAACTGGTTACCTTCCATTAAAAGATTGTAGAGACAAAAAAAAAATCCTATTTCACAGTTTCTCATTAGCTTCCCAGATACACGCCAATTTTTAGTGCGACATGCACCAAAAAGTAACAAAAAGAAGTCTTGAAACAATAAAGATCTTCTTATTACGAGAACACGCTCAAGAAATAATGATTAATGTTCAAAATGTGGAAATGTGTGTGAATTCCTAAGGAACCATACTGCTGAGGTCATCGGTCCCTAGACTTACACACTACTTAAACTAACTTATGCTAAGAACAACACACACACCCATGCCCTAGGGTCGAATCGAACCTCTGGCGGGAGGGGCCGCGCAATCCGTGACATGGCGCCTCAAACCGCGCAGCCACTCCGCACCTCAGTGGTTAATGCAATTAATTGCAAGTAACTAGCGAAGACTGTACTGTTCACCCGGGAAGAATTGCATGAAACGTACCAGCAGCTTAAATCAGATGTTAATGGAAGATTATAAATCAGGATAAAATAAATTTTCGTTACTTGTGGTAATTTAAGTCAAGAGGCTGCCGCCTGAAATTTTTTCTTGACAGGAGGAGATATGTGCACTATGCTACTGACCATATCTTTCTCTGGCCGGAATGGTGCATTCACATCTCAGTACTGTCCAGAAAAGCATCTCAGTGCATGACAAGGGCTTTCTCTGCCCCAGATTCTTGCAATCATTGTGCAACTGACCTGTTAACCACGTGATACAAACTTTCCTAGATCCATTACGGATTACATTGCACTGCTTGCTAACAAGGGAACCTCCCCATCGCACCCCCCTCAGATTTAGTTATAAGTTGGCAAAGTGGATAGGCCTTGAAAAACTGAACACAGATCAATCGAGAAAACAGGAAGAAGTTGTGTGGAACTATGAAAATAAGCAAAGTATACAAACTGAGTAGTCCATGTGTAAGATAGGCAACATCAAGGAGAATGTGAGCTCAGGAGCGCCGTGGTCACATGGCTAGCGTGAGCAACTGCAGAATAAGAGGTCCTTGGTTCAAGCCTTCCCTCGAAAGAAAAGTTTTTCTTTATTTTCGCAAAGTTATGATCTGTCCATTCCTTCATTGACGTCTCTGTTCACTGTAGTAAGTTTAGTGTCTGTGTTTTGCGACCGCACCGCAAAACCGTGCGATTAGTAGACGAAAGGACGTGCCTCTCCAATGGGAACAGAAAACACTTGATCGCAAAGTCATAGGTCAACCGATTCCTCCACAGGAAAACACGTCTGATGTATTCTATACGACACTGGACAGGAATATGTTGTCGACCCACCTAACTTGTACACTTGGCGAATGGGTAAAAAGATTCTTCTACATTGCCCGATTTAGGTTTTCTTGTGGATGTGAGAATTACTCCCAAAAAAGTGATGAAAACACAAGAGTTTGTCACATAAACTGCAACAAATGAATCCAACAGTTTCACAGTCGTACACTTTTCTCTGTGCTCTGTCAAAACATATGTTTTTAACGTTTCAAATTTTTCCATGTGTAGACCGTCAAATCCTGCATAAGTCCAAGCAAATCTGGAGAGTTTCTGGAATTTTGAAGATCTAAGTTGATTATGTGTGAGTGCCTGAACTTTGATAATAGTCTGAAAATAAAAAAAAATTTCACTCGAGGGAGGCTTGGACCAAAGATCTTTCGTTCCGCAGTTGCTCACGCTAACCACGGGGCCACGGCGCTCCTGTGTTCGCATCATCCTTGATGTTGCCTATCTTCGGATGGACTACTCAGTTTGTATATTTTGCTTATTTTTTTCATAGTTCCACAGAACTTCTTCCTGTTTTCTCGATTGATCTGTGTTCAGTTTTTCAAGGCCTATCCACTGTGCCAACTTATAACTAAATCTGAGGGGGGTGCGATGGGGAGGTTCCCTTGTAAGGAACACCTGACACTTGTTATGCAACAACTGCCAGTTGCAACGAAACAACCGAATATTGCTAGGGGCACCCGGCCAACGACAATAAAAGGAAATGTAGAAGTTGAGAAGTGTTAACTGCAGCGAATCCTGGGCACGAGCGTTCTGTATGCCTTCAACAGTTCACACAGTGCGGTGTTTGACGAAGGTTGTTGTGGAACCGATGATTACGACATTTCGCGTGGTGCGGCAACATGTCTGCAAGACATGATTTGAGTGTATTCGATGGTGGACCACCAGCTGGACGATCAAAGTGTGGGTGTGTGCAAAAGTGTCATCTCGCTATTAGAAAAGGCCACTGAATGTATAAATGCTATACAAAGCATGCCCGTGATCACAGACGGACCAACGCACAGCAACAGAGTCGACACGTAGCCCTAGTGACGAAAACGAACAGACATCTAATTTGTAGTCACATCGCTACAGACCTTGCAGCTGCTATCGGTACACGTGTCTCTGCCAGAATCAATTTACGGTGACTAAATCAGGCTGGTTTGTATGCCTGGAAGACTGTTAAATGAATCTCACTTCAAAGTCGCCACCGTCGAGAAAGTGTTCGTTGCTATAGGGAGCAGTTTGGTTGGACTCAGCAACAATGTTCCAAAGTGGTCCAACTAAGCCCGCTTCACTGTGAGGAGTGGTACACTATGATACATTTTTGAATAGGTCTTTAGGAGAGGAAATGAATTGCCGAATAAAAAACACAGGGTATCATTTAAAAAAGTCATACCGCTGTTCATATATTTGTAAAAAACAAAGCTACAACGAAGGCCATCATACTGATTGATGTCCCCCTGATGGCTAAAGAACATTTGCTTGAAACATTTTTTTAATTTTCATCTAGACAAACAGTTATTTAGGGTAGTCAAGATAAATGGGACGCCCTGTATATGCAAATCTGCAATCATCTGAATTCCGCAAGTAATTTCATCCATCCTTCAGATGTTACATTGTCACAGTTGGTAAGCAAACCGGTATTCAATTCCAGAGTTTCAGTCTTATGCCTGCCTGTCTGTAGAAATCAGCCTCTATTTCTGATGACTACTTGTAACGGGAACGACAAAAAGGCATGGTCATGTGGAAAACGCCATACAGACAAGTAACTTACAGGCATTTCACTCTCTCTTGTATGCTCACATCGTGCAGCATTGATTACAAGTTGTAAGAGACATTCGTCGATGGCAGATTTTCCTACATTTCTGGGTCTACCACCAGCCACAAGCACAGGCAGTATTAAGGGTGTTTCATACACTACTACTGCTGCTGCTACTACCCAGCCAGAAATACTCAGCACGTTCATTGTGGTCTGCGTGGAGAATACTCCGGGTCCAAGCGTATTTTTTCGTATCCAAACCCATTTGCTGTACGATACATCGACGGCATGTTCCTTTATGCACGGTTTGAGAACACATCATGTTTCACGTGTGACCAGCATCTAGCCGTGTTGCACTGCTCACTGCTAGTTACCCTTGCGTAACTGTGTTCTTCCCCTTTGCACTTGGCATACCGTTAAAATGAATGATCACAGGTTCCATATTATGTGTAGTACACACCGAGGCCCGTTGTTTCGTATTGTATGAGTGGTGGCACAGCCGTCTCCGCAACAAATGTATTGTCGTAGTAAAATACTTAAGCATGTTACTAAACCACCTTTTCTTTAAACGTTTGTCGATACCTGTCAATAAACGACATATAATCATAGGAAAAGTTTTACTTCTATTAGTCGTGGGCATAAACACAATTCCCCTCAGTTGTTTGACAAATGTTTAGAAGCACTTCGTACAATTTGAATGATGGATGTAACATCAAGAAGTGGGCAGGCTGCTGAAAATTATACATCGAATCATGTTGTCTGGCAGCTTTGTCGAAGAAAAGGACGGTGTAGAATTTCACTAGATAAAAGCTTCTTTATGCGTCATTTTCTGTTGATGCCACAGCTTCGTTTCAGTTACACTGGCGCTATACCGCCCGAAATTTCTCTCGGAGAATAGACCCCTTTTGCATCTTAATGAACGATCAGCGTAAGGACGAGAAACTGGTAGGAGAGAATGATGCTTCTGGCTGTATCACTAGATTAGCTGTTCCCCATGGCATATAAAACGATGGACACCGTTACCCCACGTAATTCAGAACGATGCAACAAAATTCCTCCATTTATACAAGCCTATTAACTATAGAAAATTCACATATTCAAAGAGAGGTGGAAATTAAATTTACTCCCCGTAATCACGCAATCCCTGAATGCCACAATTGCAATACTTCAGTCTGTTATTCTATTTTAAGACCAATACCTTTGTGTTGAACTGATTATATTGCGAGTCATTTGTTGTCCAGGTAGTTGCTCAGTAGTTCTATTACCAAGTGAAATACAAAGCCTTGTATGATACAGTTAGGTGATTCTACACTGTCATCGGTACAACGAGTTCGGACGGCACACCGTTTTCGTATGTCTTCACTCTAAGTGAGAAGCGTATTCCTATTTCTGCATAGCAGCTTCAAAGAGCTGATATTCCTTTCATAGTAACAAAGATTGTGTCCCCAAAATTTTAATAACGAGTCTTCTACTAAATTCGCGCATCTGTATTCCTCTTGGCAGATGCATCTGTAGGATAATATTTGTGTTGACGTCCTCATCTTGGTGAAATCTGCATCTGCCCCTTGAGGGGCTGCCAGAGTTTCTGAAAAATATGAACTGATGGACAGTCAAAGAAAAAGCCTCATATCTTGCGAAAACCGGCTTAGAAAATTCTAAGAACAAATTTACTGGCACGATTCTATGAATGTTCTTCAAAGGCCTTATTAATTCACGGAGTTCTCTGCGAAGTCACCTGAAGTTAATCAAGTCGTGTACTTTGTGCGCCACCTAAACGCGATGTAGGAAAAAGCAGAAAGTAACATTCTAGTTTTTTAAAGTATTTACAGATTTATTTTACTTTTTATTCTATTTTACTCGCCCAGTACCGTAGGACCAAATTGAGAAGAAAATCCGCAGGGTCATGTAACAATTACATGAAATTAACATCAGAGAAGCTAATAATAGAGAAAATAGAATTTACACGAATCCTATGCAGACAACGAGCTATTGACTATATACTAGGAAAATCAACAATATAGCACAGGAATTTTCTTAGTTTTTTTCCAGGTACTCAGCGACAAAACAGGAGGAATGAAGCATCAGGAAAATCTTCGAATAGGGCTTGAAAGTGTGAGGATTACTGCTAAACCTTTTTTCATTCTTGTGGTAACCTTAATGAAGCATCAGGAAAATCTTCGAATAGGGCTTGAAAGTGTGAGGATTCCTGCTAAACCTTTTTTCATTCTTGTGGTAACCTTATGAAAATGAACGCGGCAGAATAATGCGCGCCTTTCTGCTCAAGAGTTACGGAGGGCGATCCAAATATAGATAGGAATCTATAGATTGGAATCTGCCTAGTATTAAATGAGTCAAAGCTGCTAATTCTTGGGAATAAGCTCATTTTGTTATCAACAAACGACATTAAAGGAAACATTTGTTGAGAACAATTCGCAGACTCATGAGGAGGGATCGACAAGAGGTTCGCGAACTTACACCATATATTGCTCGAATTGACAATTTCTGAGCCAGAAATACCATTTAAAGAGTTCCCTTTAAATATAATGCCGTTTTTCAAAGCGAGTGAAAGTAAGCAAAGCAGAATAATTTTCGTGTTGGACTTTCTGTTAAAATAAATACAGCAACATTAGTTTTTTGAACAAGATTCCTAACATGGGCTCTCGGTGACAACTTACGATTTATCTCAGTGGTTGCCAATCTTTCTTGCTATGAGCGAATACTAACATTATTGGATGAGACATCGGGCCGCGCGTATACTGACATTATTAATTGGTAACCTACATAAATTAGTATGTTATGAGTCGCCGTTAGACTAGCTATCGTGAGGGTGCGATAAGTTGGTCCTCGATCCCCAAGTACTGATCGTTAGAAGTCTGCCCCATTCGGGTCGACTGTTCTCCGTTTCAGATTTCTGCCAGCCTCGGTGATTTAACGGTTGTGACACTATAGTTGCGTGGCGAAGTGTTGGTATTTTTACTACGTGCGCGAATTGCTTTGATTAATAATAGTATTTGTACTAACATTTAAATGCACTTCTAAGTGTAAGAAGCCATCACAAAGGTTTTATGAGCGATAAAGGCCATTTTTTTATACTCACTGCATTGTATTACAACAGTCTAATTGCTTTAGTGCTTCTTGCTACAAATAAGTACCGCATTTGAAGATGAGTGTCTCTGTAATAACGCACTCACCAAACGTAGTTTGATCGGTAAGAGTCGCGCACACGTGTGTGTTGTCAGTACTGGAAAACAAGCAAAAAATCGTTTCTCCCTATCACATCCTCTAGCCCCGCAGTGGTCGCCCTACTTACCCCTCTGCAACTCAGGTAAGCAGTGAACTTTACTTACCTCAGAGACTAATTTACGAACGTCAATTTAAAGTAGGCACATCTTAAAGTCTTAGCCCCTCTAAGTACTTTCGTTCTTTACTTAATAGAAAAGCTACATTCTTAAGAGGCTCATAGCGTTAGTTGATGTTTCTATCGACTGCTAGTTACCAGACGCATATCATAAAATACGGTTAGAATAGTGGACCGCATGAAGACTTGACTCGGGCTGTATGTGGTACTGATCTTTATGAGCACCTGGGGATTTGGACTGTTCAGACTCATTAATCACTTGCCCATTCTGTGTACTCATAATGTTAGTTTTATTTGAATTGCGTGTTAAAAACTGTAAAAACTGAGTCATGCTTTGATTTAGTATCAATTTATTTTGTAGAAGCCACGAACTTTTATCTTGGAATGCACTATGTGATATTGCCTATGCTGCACTCAACATCCTTCACTACGAAGTTAGTCTCATCAGCAAACAGCAATATTTTAAAATCACGTGTCATGTTAGAAGGCATCTTATAAAGTAGATGTCCCAGCACCTATCCCTGAGGCAGTCCCAGTCGTACGCCAACTCATAGCCGTTCTCATTAATGTGGTTTTCCCCTCTGTTTTTCAAAGTATGAGGCGAACCAGCTATCAACTACGACACTTATTCTATAATGGTCCGTTAACGTTTCATAATCAACACAATAAAACAAATTTTTTAGATCACAGAACATGCCTAGTGTTCACAGCTTTTTGCTTAATTCATCCAGTGTCTCGCAGAGAAAAGAGGATATACCATCTTCAGTTGTTAAACAACTTTTAAACCAAACCAAACTATACGTTCGACAGTAAATTATGTGAACCAAAATGATCAAATACCTTTGTGTATCTAGCCTTTGCAATAGCTTTTGGTAACACTGGGAAGGTCTAAAATTATCTACAATACCCCTTTCCAACAATGGGTGCAAGCCCCCTCCACGAAAAAACACGACCACACCGTAACACCACCGCTTCCAAATGTTACTGTTGGCACTACACACACTGGCAGATGACGTTCACCGGGCACTCGCTATACCCGCACCCTGCCATCGGATCGCCACATTTTGTACCGTTATTCGTCACTGCACACAACGTTTTTCCACTGTAAAGTCATCCAGTGTTTACGCTCCTTACACCAAGCGAGGCAATTGGCATTTATCGGCGTGATGTGTGGCTTATGAGCAGCCGCTCAACCATGAAATCCAAGTTCTCTCACCACCCGCCTAACTGTCATAGTACGTGCAGTGGATCCAGATGCAGTTTGAAATTCCTGTGTGATGGTTTGGATAGATGTCTGCCTATTACACATTACGATCCTCTTCAACTGTCGACGGACTTCGTCAGCCAACAGACGAGGTAGGCCTGTACGCTTTTGTGCTGTACGTGTCCCTTCACTATACATCGGAAACAGTGCACCTACGGATGTTTAGGGGCGTGGAAATCTCGCGTACAGACTTATAACACAAGTGACACCCAATCACCTGACCACGTTCGCAGTCCGTGAGTTCCGCGGAGCGCCCCATTCTTCTCTCCCTCGATGTCTAATTACTACTGAGATCGCTGATATGGAGTACCTGGCAGTAGGTGGCAGCACAGCGCACCTAATATGAAAAACGTTTGTTTTTGGGGTTGTCCGGTTACTTTTGATCACATAGTGTAAGTGGCAAAGTCTACTACAGGGCGTGCTCGCGCAAAGTAAGTTGGCACTTGCGCAGAAAAGCATTTTCGTTCACATTACTGACCGAGCAGTACTGACCGGGCAGTAGTACCCTCAAGTTTTATCAGCTGATTCGGTGCTCTGGTCAGAGGCTACTGAGTTACCGAGTTCGTCATGCTGACGTAACCTGTTAATACTTATACAATAGCTTGCAAACTCACTAACTTCAAAAATGGTTCAAATGGCTCTGAGCACTATGGGACTTGACATCTGAGGTCATCAGTCCCCTAGAACTTAGAACTACTTAAACCTAACTAACCTAAGGACATCACACACATCCATGCCCGATGCAGGATTCGAACCTGCGACCGTAGCAGTAGAGCGGTTCCGGACTGCAGCGCCTAGAACCCCGTGGCCACCGCGGTCGGCAAACTCACTAACTGTAGCTCAGAAGATCCGCTTGTGAATAGGTGTCAGCGGTTCACCTGCACATCCCCTCCCGCTCGCTGGTCGCACACAACGAAGCCCCCACCTCCACCTTCGCCACCTCCTTTATAATACCGTCTGCGCAGGTACGGGCCAAGTTATATTATGCACGCACTATTGTCGGCCTACTTCATCAGTGGAGCCACGATGAATAATGGCCACTTGTCAGGTGCAGTATATGAGACTCAATACGCATATTGCAACTTGGTGAGTGAATGACTGCCGGAGACAGAGTTAGCGTCTGTGAAGTGAATCAGTATAGCTGATTAGAATCTCCTTGCCACCTGACAGACCAGAAATGAAGTCTGTGTACTGCCTTTAAACTTAAAAACGAGTCATCTCCGAATTCGCCGTCTGCGTCCGCTTCGAGACCCGATTCGCCTGCTCATTTAACTGAAAACTTTTCGCTTGCGACTGTTATCAGGTACGTGTGGACTATAGCAAAGCAGAAAGGAAAGCGATTACAAGAGATCACAAGAATAACAAAGAATTCGTCGCATTGCCATTACATACACAATTGGCCACCAAGACGATTATTATTTAGAAATATATTGATCAATTGGTTCGCAGTCAATATTGTTATGTTCATATACCCTGTGTTACCAATGAAGGGCAGATTTTTAATGTGTGTTACCTTGATGTGCACACACACACATCAACATGTTGGTTGTTCTTTTCTCTGCATCCAACAGTCTTCCCGCAAATACCTCATATATTTTACTACCGCATGTTGTTAAGACTATCGTGACTACACCAGTAAGTTTCACCAACTGCGACATAATCGCGTATAGAGACACTGATCCAATACTGTCAAATGTTTTTTATTCCAGTCTCTGATCACAATAGCAATTCTTTAGACGATGATCGGTTTCAGTCCGTAATGACCATCCTCAGATCTAAAATATATAAATATATACATCTAGTGAGCAGTGTGTCTTTCAACATAAAGCAGCAATATGTATCACAATATACTGTCATACAACTAGGGAAATGTATAGATAAAATATAGTACAAGATACCTGTTTTACACCATGTTCTAAAGTGATAAGGCCATAATGGCATCGTCAAAACATATAAATATAATCAGCACAGCATCGTCACATATATCGAAAATAAGGTGTAGAATAGGCCACATCGTCCACATAGTGATTATTGCTACTGGCTACTGAAGTACAGTAGCAACCAGAAACCTGTTTGCCTACATCCTCCCTAGATGTCGCTACTGTGGGCTTACTTATATGTAGTCATCATTTATGCAAAAAACATAATCTGATTAAAACACATTAAGTAAAATGCATGTAGCAGACTTCTTAAAATTGGTGACTATCACAGAAACCAATTGTAATACGTTAAGAGATGAATGCAGTTACCCATATAAAATTATTAAAAGAAAATATATGAAGAGAATAGGTCCGATCCTTTTTTATGGTGAATTTACGGTCAACAATTAATATACGTAATACATTGCCTTTGGCAACCTATAAATTGCTTATGAAAGATACAATGTCTATATGATAGCTGAAAAAGAGACAGATCAATGATCAGCGCCCTCTGTTGGGTCGGCCGCTAGGATGTTATGTAGGTGCGCACCGATCGTAGAGAATTTAACCACTAGAGGGCTTTACATACATCGTGACATGTCTCCCACAGAAAACGTTTAAACAACATATAAGCAGTCAATAAATAAAATTATATAGTCTGGCTATACATTCCATGAATAGGTAGGAGATTATCAGTTACAGAATTAGAGCGACTACTGTGCGGAAGTAAGGCAAATGCCTTCTGTTCTCAACATAATTCATCAAGTAAGGCTAGGTATAAGTACGCGAGGAATTATTTGGTTATCTGGTTGCTCCTCTCCTCTCCCATCCTCGCCCCCTGCCCCGTCTTCACCGTTGTGTCCCCCCTACCCACCATCTCTACACCCTCCATCTCCTTTCCCAAGGTGGCTTCCGTCAACTCCCCCTCCCGGATGATGCCCTCTCTCCCTCCATTTATCCTTCCTATCAACTCTGATCCTCCCTCCCCCTCCTTTCCTCTGTCCTTTCCCTGGGCTCCCTCTTCCCCCCCCCTTCCGTCCTGTTTCCTCCCCACTACACCTCTCCCTACCTCCCTTCTCCCCCCCAGTCCTTTTGTATTCCCCTCCTCTGCCTACCCCCCTCCCTGTCGCGTCTGCCCCCCACCCCTCTTATGGGTCCTCATCCTCCATCAGCTCCTTTCCCGGTTCCCCCCCCCTTCGCTTTTACTCTCCTTTCCCCCCCTTTTTGTTTTCCCATCTCCTGTTCAGTTTCCCCCCACCTGCTCTCGACTGTGGTGTCACCTTTGCCGACTTTTTCGTGCTGTGTTCTAGTGACTATTCAGTGTTGTGTTGCGAACAGAAACCATGCTGTCGCTGGGTGTGCGTTTTATATACTTTGCGAACAGAATCCAGACTGTCGCCGTGTTTTTTTTAATTGTCTATTGTTTCCCCTGTCTGCTCCGTATGTATTTTTATTCGCTTCATCATCCCTCTGTTATTTGTTTTCATTTCCCCATTTTCTTTTCACCTTGTTACTCAATGAGTCCCCGATTTTATCGCCTGTTTTTTATTATTATTTATTCTCCTGCTCTTTGTCAGAAAACCTGTAGGCTGCAGAGCGGCGTCCTAAGCTGCTGCCAGCCCGCCCCCTTCGGGGGGAATTGAAATTCAATAAAGGAAAAAAAAAAAAAAAAAATATTTGGTTATCGTAGTATGTTATCAAATAAAGCAAAGTAGGCACTGAGCACAAAACCGCTTCGTAGATTCAGTATGCTAGTGGGTCATGCTTTTTGCCTTTGTAAATCTCTAACTGCTTCAACAAGTCGAGAGCGCGACCCTTCTCTGCACTGTGTAAAATACGCACACAACTCTCGATATTGCCTACAGTGTGGCCGTTTTCTGTTAAATGCATTCCTAATACAGTTTTGGTCTGTGCTTGCAAATGCTCCCTGAATCTAATTTTAAAAGAGCGGCCAGTTTTGCCGATGTAAAATTTGTCACAACTACTACAAATGATTTTGTAAACCCCAAAACCGTCAAATTTATCAGAGTCTTTACTCATACTATGTTTAAAACGGAGTTTCAGAGTGTTGTTAACTTGGAAACCACATCTAACATTAGATTTATTGAAACACTTTTCTATTTGTTGGGACATTTTTCCGTAAAATTTTATTGGGATAGTTTTCAGGTTTTCTTTATTCTTTCTTTTTTCTAGATGATTGTGGGTCTGCCTATTATTTACTTTCTGATTTTTATCCTATTGGATGGGCGCATAACATCTTTAGCTGAAAAGACGTTGGCTACTGCAATTTGCTTTCATATACTAAGTTTTTGGCGTATTTCACTGTCGGCCAATGGTAATCTAAATAGTCGGTGGATCATAGAGGTGAAAAAGGCGCTTTTATATCGAGATGGATGCCATGAACTGGCTCCGATAATAGTATCTGTACATGTAGGCTTTCTGAAAATCAAAAATTTATGTCTGTTATCAACCTTCTTAATGGTAAGGTCTAAATAGTTAATGGAACCCGCGTCTTCTATTTCTGTAGTAAACACTATTTTTTGGTGCATGTTGCCTATGGCTTGAGCAAATGCGGTAACCTCATTTTTCGTCCCCCTTTAACAGTAACAAGATGTCATCGAAATAACGTTTATAATTTATGGTCTTGTCTTTCAGTCGTGGGAACTTAGCAAAGAACTTACATTCTAAGTCGTTCATGAAAATATCTGCAAACGTACCAGCCAAACTGTTACCCATCCCAATACGATCTATTTGTTGATATATGTTGTCATTGAATGTAAAATAGTTACAAGTTAATGCAAATTCTAAAAGTTCTATTAATTCTGTGTATTCTGCAGTACTAATCTTGTTATGAGTTAGCAGATTACGTTTAATAATCTGAATCGTTTCCTTTATGGGGACACTACTGTAGAGGTTTTTTACATCTAGGGAAACTAGTGTCCCATTATTTGGAATAGGTATATCCTTAATCGCCTTAGCAAGGTCAGAATTTTTTTTTGAGCCCAAAATTGGTAGAGAAAGTGTACACTGCTTCAAGTTTGTTGTTAAGAAACTTATTTAGTTTACAACATGGTGATGACAAATTTTTAACAGTTGGACGGACTGTTTCCTTTCTTATGTATCTTAACCTGCGATCTCAGTTGGGGGAGCTTAGGATTCATCATTTTGGCGATTTCTTTTCGTAATCGTTAAGCAGAAATTGGGAAGATGCTCATTACGGACTGAAACTGGACATCGTCTAAAGATCTGCTATTGTGATCAGAGACTGGAATAAAAAACATTTGTCTCGATTTATCACGTATGCAACCCTCAACACCGGACTCGCACTTGCACCGTACCGCTACTGACTCGCAGACGGTCCTGTCGACGCCGCGACGCTCGCCGCGCATCCTCATCACGCGCGCCTTCTCGGAGGAGAGCGACCACTCGCCGCCGGCGTCGGCCGCGGCCGGCGACCTCGGCGACGGCGGCGCCGGCGTCGGGCTGGGCCGCAAGTACTCCACGTCGACCACGTCGCTGCTGGACCGCCGCTGGCGGCTCGCGCTCGACGCCAAGGAGCGAGAGGCGGCCGCGGGCATGGTGGCTGCGGAGGCGGTGGCGGCGGCGGGCAGTAGCGGCGACGACCAGAGCTGCGGCAGCGCCGTCGCCAGCAGCGACGACGAGGGCGACGACGCGGGAGCGGAGGAGGCGGGGGCGGCGGCCGAGGCGGAGCGCCGCTGTCTGCGGTGGGGCGACGCGGCCGACTGCGGCAGCGCCAGCGGCTCGCTCGTGCTCAACGACTGCGACGCCAGGTAACGGCCAGCCCGTACCCAAGTGGCGGGCTCAAGCCGTCACGTTAGTTTGTTTATGACCATTGCCGTTTTTGTGACGGCTCCCAACCCAAGGTCCTCGGTGGTACTTTTGGGGCAGCCACCACAAATTGTATAAAGCGTGGGTAGTGACCAGGATGTAGCCATATCTGTTGGCCGAAAAATAATTAGTGACAAGAATTGTGCCAGCTAGAATGAAGAGATAACTTATCTTTATTTCTGATGAAACGTGCACCAGCAATACAAGTCCAAGTAATATCCAGGAGTAATCCGTGTACTGAGCCTAGTCTAATGTAATAGCAAATATCACACTGCAATGGCTCCGCTGTAAACTCCACGAAAGGCTAGCAATAGACAATCGACAGTAGACTGTCCGTCTCGGGGTTTTTTTTTTTCTTTATTGTTATTTTCAAACCCGTACAAACAGGCAGGCTGTCAGCAGCATGGTACGCCGCTCTTCAGCCGTAGAGGAGATAAAGAAAGAACAGAAAGAATACACAAATGTGACATAACGGTGGGTAATAAAACAGTAGACACATAAAGACAAACACGGAGCCGTTCACACTTGACGAGAATTCACTAAAAACTGTTGTCACGACGCACTAACACTGAAGATGGCGATGGCACAGGTGAACGATGGAGGATGACGGGAACACTGAACACGAAACACGACGGCACTCACGAGACACTGATGGCGATGATCTCCAGCGCGCGAATGTCCACTCAGCGTGTACGAGTCCGGGGACCTGCCAAGAGAGGTGGTGGAGGAGGAGGAATGGGAAATGGGAGAGGGGAGAGCAGAGACGCCATGGGCAAAGGAGAGAGGGGGAGGGAGGAAGGGGGAGTGAAGCCCGGAGGAGAGGGTAGGAGGGAGGGGGGAAAGGAAAGAGAAGGGAAGGGAAAGGGGGGGGGAGGGAGGGTGCCTGAAGGAAAGGACACAGGAGGGGGGGGGGAGGATCAAAGTTGATAGGAGGGGTAGATGCAGGGGAGGAGGACATCATCAGGGAGGGGGAGCTGGCGGAAGCCACCTTGGGAGAGGGTAAGGCGTCTCGGGGCCAGCGCTCCTCCTTATATGCAAAAGGCACAGGGCGCTGCGGACTCGAGCTCAGCCGTGGCGCGACCTCTTCCGTCGGCGGTAACGCCCTGAGACGCCGACGGCCGCGACGGGAACTGTGGCCAGCGACGTCACGGTCAAGGCGCGCGTGCGCGAGTTGGTTGGTTGGTTGGTTGGGTCCGTGGATACAACAGCCGTCTGCTAAGGGCTGACAAATTTTAAATAAATGGATAAACTTAATTCAATAGTATGTATGTCACCCAGTAACAGACTTTTTTTTGTAGTAAGTGTAAGTAGGCTGTTTAGGTTTTTATGTTGGTAACGCCACGTAGCGCTCTGTATGAAAACCACTGACTGTGCTGTGTGCAATCTGTGGTTGGTTTCCATTGCTGGAAACAGCCTACTTACAAAAGGTGTCTTGAATGAGACGTCCCCCAGGCTGTGGCAAGAGTTATGTCTCCGCACTATACTTTCTACCGTGTCCTAGTTCCGCAAGTTTCGCAGGGTAGTTTCTGTGAAGTTTAGAAGGTACGAGACGAGGTACTGCGGAAGGAAAACTGTGGGGACGGGATATGAGCCGTGCTTGGGTAGCTCAGTTAGTAGAGCACTTTCCCGAAAAAGGCAAAGTTCCTGAGTTCGAGTGTCGGTCCGGCACAGTTTTAATCTGCCAGGAAGCTTCAAAAAGTATCTTTATAAGAAAACACCCATTACATACTAAATGAGAAAAAACATAGAGGAGACTGTTGTACTGTGAAACTCTTTTCAGACATACTCTGTAACAGAATTTCCTGTAATAGCAGTTTTATATATTTTTATAACATTTTGAAATGACAGCATTCATTATAAGTGTGCAGTCTCTTTCTGAACTCACAAAATTCAGTCTACAAAAATAAGTACAAGGTACAACTCGGTAATGTACGATCTGACATATAAAACCTGGCCGCTAGCTAGCCACAGCATACACCAGGTCTGAGCCTTCACTTCAGGCAGCAGTAAAACCAGCTACCCCTTCAAACTTTTAAGTTCAGCCATATTCACGATTTCGCAACTCTGTAGTATACGGAAGGGTCTGGAGGAAGTGTTGTCTTCTTGTTAAGTTGTTGCACTGCTGCATCACCTCGTGGTCTAGTGGTAAACGTCATGCATTGTAGCTACAAAGTCGTGACTTCGAGTCCACACCTTCCTCTATATTTAACCCAGTTTTCGGCTGTCTCCTAAAGCTGCTAGTGTGATATAACTACAAAGAAATTCGCTTCACTTCCTGACCCAACAGTAGGAGCAAAAACTTGTAAGATTGATACTTTAATTTGCTATGATGAAAGCGGTACTGATGGACAATAAATGCGAGTTAAAAGCTGTGAGCTGTCTGGGGAAGTTAACCTTGCATTACTGCGCAACTGTTTCACCAGGTAACTAGTCTAGGTTTACCAAATTTCCAAACAGACTAACATTAATTATAATCTTTTAATAGTCATACAACTTCCGGTAATATATATATATATATATATATATAAAAGGAGAATTTAAATAAAAAGAAAGAAATCGGTTTATATTTGGAAATTTATTTTAAGATTGATCATTGAAATTTCAGCATATTAAACGTGAGTTGTAACTGAGCTGGTGCCTTATTTAGGATTGTGAAAATATGAAATTGTAATCTTACGGAACACATAAAATATGGAGCCAAGATTGTGAGACTGCATACAACACTGCATTCATAAAATAACACATGAAGAACGTTGAAAGATAAGCAAGAGGAAATTAACCACAACCAACCGATTCAGTTTTTACCCAAAGAAATTACGTTCGTAGCACAATCCTGTCCGTCATGTAATTACCACACACTGGTATACTAAATTCATACTAACTCTCTGTGAAATCTTCCCAAAAAGAATAGCTGAGGGCTACTTTAATGATTACACCACATGCTTCACGTGGTCAACTTGGTTTATACAAAGCGTATAACTCCACAATAATTTTGATAATTAAAATAAATTTACAAAAGAAAAACCTCGAACTGGTTACTATCGTCTTACTATTAACCTGACGGGTCAAACAATTGTATAGGCACGTGGTACTGGCCTCACAAAGTACGCCCCACGTGGGTTGAACATAAAGAAAAGTTGGTATATTGAAAAATATTGTCAAGACGAGACGTTATAATCAGACTAGCATGCGCATTTAAGATTGATGATCTTAGTTAGAGTTACTGATCAACACGTGGTTCCACTTTACTCACAAAGTAGTGACAAAGCAACTACCGGAAGATATTCTGAACTACTTCACACGCGAATTACACTGCGTTGCAATTTAAGATAACATTAGATATTTTAGAGCTAAACCTGAAATAAAGGTGATTAAATTTTCAGTTAGGCTGAACTTAAGAAATCCATTGTCCTACGGACTTAGCAGACACGCGCTTAGCCGGAGATCTTACCACTTCAGACGCTCGCCACGGACAGACTGACCTGCGCTCCTACCGAGCGTGTCTCCCAATTACCAACGGAAGTGACCAGAGGGGCAGCTTCCTATACCAACATGACAAGGGATGACCAGGACCATGCTAAGAATGGAAACCTCTCTGCTTTTAGAAAGCGTAGCTACCTGTTCCGACGTTGGTCCTACTGTTCTCTAGCAGACAGGCTTGTCTGCTACCCTCAAGCATGCAACTAGAAACACATTTGCTCATTCATCCTCTCACACAGAAGGGAAGGGGGATGACAGTATCTTATCATATACAGTATATACAAGAAAGCGGATGTAGGTTCCGTATGAGACTGTGTGACATGAATTACATATAAACTGTGTTTTAAAGTGTAGTAGTGTGACAGATCGTTCTTGTTTATGTGTAAAAGTAACACGTTCCACTACTCAATCTCCACCCAGATAGTCAGAAACGCCACAGTAAATTTAGAAGAGGAATTTATGCCGTAAATGACAACAGATTTAAGAAATCAAACATGAAAGGAATCCAACAGAGACCTTTCATAACCCCAACGCTCCGGGAAAAGACTGTGCAGGGAATTTTCTGGCCATGCCAGGACATTCCCAAGCTGGCTTCTCACACCCTACTTAAACCAAAAGTGAAAAGAAAAGGCAAAAGGTCACCAGCTACTTGCTAAAACACAATAATTTCAACAAATCTTTAAAATCTACTAATTTCAAACAGAAAAAAAGAACACAATCTGTGACACCTATTTAAAAGATAGTGTAGACCTAATTCGGTCAGCAAGTAAAAACAATGGTTCCTGTGTCATTAATATGAAAACAATTTGTGGTTGTTACCCTTATGGAGTTCACCAGTATTTGCCCATTGCAAGAGCCAACTGATCACAGGAAAATTTATGACTGTTTATTAACAAGCAAAATTTATGAAAATAGCAAAGGTTCCACAGCAATTAAAAAAGAACATCAAATAACATCGGTATTAAAAAGCAGAACATTACAATGCACAATCCGCAAAAGCGAAAAAAATGATAAGAGAAAAAAAACATGTTTTACAAAGTGGTTATCGCAAAAAATTCTATATCTTATAAAACTAATAATTTGTAGAATTAAAATAACTATGTGGCACTAATTTAATCACTCTACTATATTTCAATTAGTTAGCAAACAATGAGCACTATGTCATTATACTGAAACTACAATAATTATGTGATTGTTACCCTTAAGGGGTTCCTCACAATAAATATGCCCCATGCAAAGGCTAATCGATCACAGTCCAATGAGAATGAATAGCAAACTGACTGATAAACGAAGCAATGCCACTTGAATGAATTTACGAAACAAAATATCACCAATCTAATACATCACACAAGAACAAACATTGATCAATAAAACAGTACAATAGTCAACATCTAAAAAAAACACCAATAAATAAAACACCTGCAAAATACAAGAGTCAAAGTCTAAAAAAAAAACAATAAATAGAACACCTGCAAAATACAAGAGTCAGTCTAATAAACACCAATAAATCGAACCCCTGCAAAACACACGAGTCAAAGTTTCTGTGACAGAAACACACTTATATGCATTGAACTAAGAACCGTATAATCACTGTTCACTGACACACTCAGTAGTTCCACTGTTCCGAGGCACAATATAAGGGGTAGGGAGGAGGGTTCGTCGCCGCAGCTGTCAGTAGGGATTTTTTTTTGTCCATCTGTTGCGTGCAATCCCGCCGTCTCTGCCCTCTCATGAAGTTTCTGTTGGTGGCCCGTGTCACGTACATCTCGATTTGGTTCCATGTTTGTGTTGTCAAATTCGTGCGGTATCCTCGTTTGACACGCCAGGTTGATATTCCTGGGCAAGGATGACACTTAATGGCTCTTCTTTTGTGCCACCCTTAGCGACCAGAGAACATCGAACCATGATTTACTGTCGCTTGACAGTAGGCATCCGTCAGGAAATGTCGATAGGCGTCGTTGACGTCTGCAAGTTTCTCTGGACAGTACCTGTCAAAAGGCTCCACGCCCCTTGTGTTGTTTCACCGCGGCCGTCTCGTCACGGTCGCGTGCGTGTGTTGCGTTGCCAGCAGATGGATTTCTGCGCGGTGGACCGCTCGCCCATCTCAGGTCATCGCCTCCACGACTGGGGCGGCCGCCCATTAGCTCCAGGTGCAAGGGAAAGTGTTTGTCGCGTGCCCTTCTTTTGTTGTCGACCGCGCTCCCGAAGTGGCCTGGTTGACAGCGTGTCCTGCTGGGAAACCCGCTAGTTTACAACTAGCCCTTCTCCTCGCTGCTCCCGCTGTCTCGTAAGAGTTTAGTCGGTTTGCTTTCACGTTCTCAACTGCATTTAAAGACATTGTTCATCATAGTTATGTGATTACAAAATGTCATACATAATACCGCTTAGTATTGTATTTCACAATTTTTAAGAACGAAAGTGAGACTTATTTTTAAAAAAAAAAAAAATACATGAATCGACAATATAAAAATAAAAGTTAAATGACTTGACAATATAAAAAAATAAAAGTGAAATGACTTGACAGTATGAAATAAAAATTAAATGAAATGACAATATAATATTTAAATCCACATCACTAATGTGGTTCACTTACGTTTTAATAAATCAAATGCTACTTATTAATTCACTAAAATGAATAGGATTATGCCTTGTGCAAGTATAGGTCAGGACAGCATAGGGTTCACATGTTACTTACACACACACACACACACACACACACACACACATGCACACCTGTTGTCTATTCTACAAACTAACTACCCATAAACATGCATTACTCAAAATTTTACTTCAATCCACTACTAGTTAAGCCAATAAGCTACTTCAATGCTATTTCAACACCGTGTATATACCACTACAACATAGTTCTAATTCGTCCTCTTCTTGACGCTCGCGGCATACGTCTTGTCACAAGATAAACATGGAGAAACGTTCCTTAAACATACAAAGTAGAAAGAACAATGGTTATTTGCAAATCAAAACATTTATACCAGTTAACACACCTGATAAGAGACTCGCAATTATACATTTATCATACTTATATATTCACACATAAAACAGTAAGAAAATTTCATCTAAAATTACGTTATCACAAGAGTTAATCACGCAGATGACTCTGAGAAGGTTATTTTTTTTTTTTACCCATTTTGTTCCAATTTCGTTCCTTCTTTAAGTTACCTTTCGCTTCCAAATCAGTTATTTCGCCTGTGGTGGTTATTCTGGATTCATTTCTCATGAATGGCAAAATAGTGGTCTCCTCTATTCTGTAAAACAGTTTCATCTTAACATATTGAACTTACAACAGACACAAAAGATCCGAATCCTCCTGTAGTTTAAATGACAAATGTTTTGCTTCATCCTTATTACCTTAAACCAAGCTTTCCTTCGGTCCCATAATCAAAATTATTTAATCTTCCTCTACCTTCAAGAGGGAAATTTCCTCAGTACAAATCACATAGGCTGCAGTGCATCCCGCACCCGCGAAAACAGTAAGCTGTAATGCTCACAGCATCAGCAAAACACATAAACGTCTCTTTTCTTGGACAAGTATTAACGCAGAATAATTTTTCAGGCTTTGGCTCAACATCAATCAAGACTACAGAAGGGATCCATATTTCTGTTCCATTCTCCATTTGCTGAAAAACTGCTCGTATTTGACTACCACAATAATATTTCAGGGCGACGTAAATTACACAAACCACAATTCTTCTTTCACCTTGAAGGGAATCAATATACTTACGAAATCCACAGACAGCACTTTACGTACTCAGCTATAAAGAACAAAAAAAAAAGACATATATCATCAATATTAACATATCATCACATATTGGGAAGCCAGTGGTTTAACAATCGTATTATTGCATCCTGTTTTCAAGATTCCAGATTTACTCATTCCTTTCTCAGAGTTCTCCTATCTTAAAATATTCATACAGCACGCATACTATAGTAAGAGATCCTCATTTATACTGACAGATATAGAACAGTAATAGATAGATAGTAGCACTGAAAGCAGAAAATCGGAAACACGGCTACTAACAGCTGGGGACCTGGGTTTGCCAGACCCATAGTACCCACAGATCGGATATTCCCCTGAGTTTTGCATTAATTCAACACAGATCTAGCTTCTCTCAGGAGCGACTCTTTTCAATTTACACAAAAAAAAACATAAACAGCATTTCACTCGTTCACAAAGAAACCTTTTATCTTCACATTTGAACCAACCTAAATCCTAATTACACAAGGAAAGAAAAAAAAATTAAAACATAACTTCAATCAATCACATAGAAACATCTTTATCATTTTTACCAACATATTATTCAAAATGCATACGTCACAAATTTAAACTAATCAATTCCTTCTCCTCACCGTCCTCTCTACTTCTCGCTGTCCTTTCTACTCATTTACCATGTCGCTCACTTGTTCCGATTGGGCGCCTTCTGCGCTGATCGTTTGTCATTGCCGGTTTTGTTCATTTCCATTTGCTGGATTATGTCTGGGGTTAGCCGGCCGAATTTCAACATCATGAGGTGCTCCGCCTGCAGTCCTATTCCCACCGTGTTCATCGTAGTATCGATTCTGGTTGCCGTAACTGTTGCGTTCACGATTCTGTCCACGTCCTCGATCATTTCCGTTGTTCCACCTGTGTTCGCGACTGTTACCCCAGTTTCTATACGGCCGGTCCCGATTATTGTTCCGTTCGCGTCGCGACGACCAGTCACGCCGTTGATTAGTACGACGGCCACGACTGCGATCGCGCTGCTGTGCCCCATAATAACTTTGTGCCTGATTAGGCGGGCATTCTGCTGTATTGTATTCCAACTCTTGGAGAAGCGTCTTGAACGTTTCCACGTCCTCTTTGCATCGTCCCGCAAGAATGACGTGGCGCAAGTGCATCGGCAATTTGGTGATGCATATCCTAATTAGTTCCGCAGGCCCGTATGGGTCGTATAAAAATTGATTTGCCTGCAGCATGTGGTCGAATAGGCGTGCTGGGCTGCCGAAACCAGACTGGTTCAAATTTGGCAGCATAATTATGCCATGCTTGACCCTATCTTGTGCCGCTTCCGACCAATAGGCGGAGAGAAAGGCTTGACGAAACTCCCGAGTGAAGTTGCAGTGACGCGCTGCTGACCTCATGCGAATCGCCGGTTCGCCTTCCAAATAGCCACACATATATTCTATCTTATGTGAACTTGCCCAGTCGGGGGGAAGACAAAACTCAAATTGCTCGAGCCATGCACGTGGATATATTCCTTTTTGCGAATTTCGAAATATCTCAAACTTTCTCACCGTAAGGAAATGTTTGAAATCAAATCCCCGCATTTCCTTCCGGCGAGGCCCTTGTATGTTTCTATTCGTCTCATGTCTGCCCCTCAAAATACATTCTTCCCTATCGTCAAAATCTCCCTCATGGCCGGAGTGCTATTGGCGAGTTCGGAGTCACACGCCATGCGGTTTTCCAGATGCGCCACGCGTTCTTGTAATTCGCCTGTTACAGCTTTGTGCTGCCTGTTCACTTCGAACTGTCCCTTCTGAAATCTAAGAAGCGAACGCACTTCTTCGGTCTCTGCGGCCGCTACCGGTGTAGTATTGTTCTCGCTTTCCGTCAGCTTCATAGTGCCTACAATGTCCGCTAATGCCGCAATCTTATCATGTATTTGTCTCTTGTCCTCCACCCCAGTCTGCTTCAATTGTTCTACTTGCTGTTTCAACGCATGAATCGCTAGACTGTTGTCGCTATTGTGTTGCTAACGGACGTGGGACAATGCGTTTCCGCCTCTTGGACCCTCGAGAGTACCTGCTGGTGTTCCCTTTGGCATTCTTCTCTCAGCGCCTGGAAATTCCTCAGTAGCTGTTCTTCGCTCTCTTTAGATTCGGCATCGCCACTCCGCTTGCCCTGTTCTAAGGCTTGCAGACGGTCATCGATTTGTTCAAATGTACGGCCTAATTCTTTCATAATATCACTTTTTATTTCACTTGCCAGATTGTTTATACTTTGTGAGATATCATCGGACACTCTCTGCATCGACTTGTCGGCTTTATTTGTCTGCTGGATTAGTTTTTCGTCTATTTGTTCGCCTAGCTCTCGGATCGATTTTTCTGATTTCTGCGTCATTTGTTCGCCTAGCTCGCGGATCGATATTTCAGATTTCTGCGTCATTTGTTCGCCTAGCTCTCGGATCGATTTTTCTGATTTATGCATCATTTGTTTGCCTAGCTCGCGGATCGATTTTTCAGATTTCTGTGCATTTTCTTTGTTTTGTTGCAATAAGGCAATGAGTTCTGCCAAATCAATTTGGTTAGTAGGAGGCAAATTTATTTCTGTCTCCGCTGTGAGCCCGTTCGTCCTGTTTTGCATTTCGTCTGAAGTATTTCCCATTGTATTTTCGGAACTGTCCGACGCATTAACATTCGAAATCAAATTATCCCCTCGGTCCATGTTGCTTAAGTTGTCGGACCGCTTACTTTTAGCTTGGTTACGTGTCTGCATTAGTGCAATTTATACCCGGTACGCGACACACTAATCAAAATAAATGTGTCCCCCAAAATTTACGACAGTCACACGAAAGATACCCAACCGAGTACGCACTTCACACGCAAAACAAATTTTTATCTTTGATCGAAACAGTGGAATTTACAAGCGAGAAAAAAAACACACACACACACATATAAAACACACAAATATAGAAAACGAAACAACAAGACAAACAACACAACGCCGTTCAACAACGCAGTGAATATTTTGAAAGTCTCCTCAGAAACAACGCAGAAGTTGTTTGAGTGCTGTAGGGAAAAAAATTAAGATTATACAACGCTTGCAATCTAACGTTCCAGAGATTCCAGAGTCTAGCGGAATCACAGAACAGGATCGCCATGTGTAAGACTGATACTTTAATTTGCTATGATGAATGCGGTACTGATGGACAATAAATGCGGGTTAAAAGCTGTGAGCTGTCTGGGGAAGTTAACCTTGCATTACTGCGCAACTGTTTCACCAGGTAACTAGTCTAGGTTTACCAAATTCCCAAACAGACTAACATTAATTATAATCTTTTAATAGTCGTACAACAACCGGTAATATATATATATATATATATATATATATATATATATAAAAAAGGAGTATTTAAATAAAAAGAAAGAAATCGGTTTATATTTGGAAATTTATTTTAAGATTGATCATTGAAATTTCAGCATATTAAACGTGAGTTATAACTGAGCTGGTGCCTTATTTAGGATTGTGAAAATATGAGATTGTAATCTTACGGAACACATAAAATATGGAGCCAAGATTGTGAGACTGCATACAACACTGCATTCATAAAATAACACGCGAAGAACGTTGAAAGATAAGCAAGAGGAAATTAACCACAACCAACCGATTCAGTTTTCACCCAAAGAAATTACGTTCGTAGCACAATCCTGTCCGTCATGTAATTACCACACACTGGTATACTAAATTCATGCTAACTCTCTCTGAAATCTTCCCAAAAAGAATAGCTGAGGGCTACTTTGATGATTACACCACATGCTTCACGTGGTCAACTTGGTTTACACAAAGCGTATAACTCCACAATAATTTTGATAATTAAAATAAATTAGATCGAAAAGCAATTTACAAAAGAAAAACCTCGAACTGGTTACTATCGTCTTACTATTAACCTGACGGGTCAAACAATTGTTTAAGCACGTGGTACTGGCCTCACAAAGTACGCCCCACGTGGGTTGAACATAAAGAAAAGTTGGTATATTGAAAAATATTGTCAAGACGAGACGTTATAATCAGACTAGCATTCGCATTTAAGATTGATGATCTTAGTTAGAGTTACTGATCAACACGTGGTTCCACTTTACTCACAAAGTAGTGACAAAGCAACTACCGGAAGATATTCTGAACTACTTCACACGCGAATTACACTGCGTTGCAATTTAAGATAACATTAGATATTTTAGAGCTAAACCTGAAATAAAGGTGATTAAATTTTCAGTTAGGCTGAACTTAAGAAATCCATTGTCCTACGGACTTAGCAGACACGCGCTTAGCCGGAGATCTTACCACTTCAGACGCTCGCCACGGACAGACTGACCTGCGCTCCTACCGAGCGTGTCTCCCAGATACCAACGGAAGTGACCAGAGGGGCAGCTTCCTATACCAACATGACAAGGGACGGCCAGGACCATACTAAGAATGGAAAGCTCTCTGCTTTTAGAAAGCGTAGCTACCTGTTCCGACGTTGGTCCTACTGTTCTCTAGCAGACAGGCTTGTCTGCTACCCTCAAGCATGCAACTAGAAACACATTTGCTCATTCATCCTCTCACACAGAAGGGAAGGGGGATGACAGTATCTTATCATATACAGTATATACAAGAAAGCGGATGTAGGTTCCGTATGAGACTGTGTGACATGAATTACATATAAACTGTGTTTTAAAGTGTAGTAGTGTGACAGATCGTTCTTGTTTATGTGTAAAAGTAACACGTTCCACAACTCAGTCTCCTCCCAGATAGTCAGAAACGCCACAGTAAATTTAGAAGAGGAATTTATGCCGTAAATGACAACAGATTTAAGAAATTAAACATGAAAGGAATCCAACAGAGACCTTTCAAACTTCCAGAATCAATTCCGCAAAGTAACTTGTGGCAGCTTCAACAGCAGAACAGTCCGCATTCGAAGTTTCCTCGCCTTACAGCGACCTCCGGCTACTGGCGACACAATCCTCGCCAGCTGATACCAGGCACCATCTGACCACATGGCCACAGCGTGGTGCTATGAATGTACACTAACAGGAAAAAGAATAGCCGACCCAAAAATAATTAAAGTACAGTAATGAATTTCGATAATATATTTGCCTAGTTAACATATTTAAGTAATTAATATTGCAATATCACAGGTTACTGAAAGCGTGAGATAAGCCATCGCAAATGTAAAATGTTTTTATATTAATAATTTTACATTAATAACTGGCTTAACCGCAAACATGCAAAGCTGCATGTTTTGTGTTGTACAGTATCGGATGTCAGTTTGTGGGATGGAGTTCCTTGCCTGTTGCACTTCATTTCAATACAGGGACGTTTAACGCTGGTTGTGTATGACGGTGGAGCTGTTTTCAATAATGTCACATATGTGCTCGATTGGAGACAGATCTAGCGATCCAGCACGCTAAGGCAACGTGTCGACGTTACAACAGCAGTATGTGGGCAAGCTTTATCCTGTTGGAAATCACCACTTGGAATCCTCTTCAAGAATGGCAGCACAACAGGTCGAATCACAATATTGACATACAAATTGGCACTGGAGCGCACGAGAGTGCTCCTGCAGTCATACGAAATCGAACCCCAGTCCATAACTCCAGGTGTAGATCCAGTGTGTCTAGTATGTAGACAGGTTGGTTGCAGGCCTTCTAACCAACACGGGGCTATCACTGGCGCCGAGGCAGAACCAGATTTCATAAGAAAGGACAGCAGACCTCCGCCCTGCCCTCCAATGTGCTCTCGCTTGACACCACTGAAGTCGCAAATGGCCATGGTGTGGGGTCAATTGAATGCACACTACACTGGTTCGGAGCTGTCCTTGAAGTAACCGATTTGTAACAGTTTGTTGTGTCCCCATGGCGCCAACTGCTGTTCAAACTGCTGCTGCACATGCAGTACGATGCTCCAGAGCCACAAGCTTAACACGTTGGTCTCTCCTCTCGGTAGTGTCACTTGGCCATCCGGAGCCCGGTGTACTCGCTAACGCACATTCTCGTGACCACCGCTGCCAGCAAAAGTATACACTGGCTACATTCCAGCCAAGTCTCTCTGCAGTATTGCAGAATGAACATTCAGCTTCTGATAGCCCTATTCCATGACCTCGTTCAAACTCAGTGCGGTGTTGATAATGGCGTTTTTGTAACCTTAAAAGCATTATTGACCAACATCATCTCAAAGGTAAATAACGCTCACAACCGTTACTGCGCGTATTTAAAACAAACCTGATTTGCAACCTCTGAGCCGGCCGGGGTGGCCGAGCGGTTCTAGGCACTACAGTCTGGAACCGCGAGACCGCTATGGTCGCAGGTTCGAATCTTGACTCGGGCATGGGTGTATGTGATGCCCTTAGGTTGGTTAGGTTTAAGTAGTTCTAAGTTCTAGGGGACTGATGACCTCAGAAGTTAAGTCCCATAGTGCTCAGAGTCATTTGAACCATTTTGCATCCTCTGGTTTGCACTCTTATGCGACAGGTGTGAAATTTTAATAGACTCATGCTTCAGATATAGAAACATGTCTACCAACTTGCTTTTATATCTCACTGTTCCTTCTTGGTTCTGCGATTCTTTTTCCGTCGCTGTGTTTATCAACTGGCCTTTTCTTATTTGAAGATCTAGTATTTATGTTGCAGTTACGTTTGCGTACTTGAAATTTATGATTGTTGTTTAAGTAATTTAAAACAGTCGCAAGTGGATAAAGATCTAACATTTGCGATATACATTTAGCTTTGGGTTTGATAGAGGGGTGAGGGCAGCGGAAGCTGCTAGTAACCTTTTTATGGTGAGTGGGGCAAGCAAAAAAAGGATTTTCTGTTTTGAAGAAAGATCGTTCTGGAATGAATGATTTTCCACATTTAGGAAATTTCGATAACTAATAGATGTGATGTACTGCAACCATTTAACCGTCGGGCGAAATTTGGATTCGGTAGGCAAGTTTCAGAAGTTGGTTGTAGGAGTATTGCAAGCTCTAATTTGAACTAACAAATATTAGATGGGTAACACTGCATTTTTGCTTGAATTTCATCAGTTCACTCATTGACTATTTCTCTGTCAGTGTGAGAAAAACCACCAACAAAACTGCATTGGGAAGTCATCCCTTACGCACATTTTATTCTGATCCTATGGACTAAAATGTTTCCCTTCCCGGCTCCTTATCAAACAGCTGCCAAGAAAATTCCTTTTCAAATAAAAATTAATTTCAAACCTGCTTTGACGACATTTTAACTCAGAACCAGTAGGTTTCTACGGCGTAGCATCGGTCAACTGCCTGAGGATTGTGACACCGATTTAGATAATATGAGAGACTGCAGTGTTGAAGATTAATTTCTCTCTGATGTTTACTCTTGTGGTATAATTTATTATAAAACGCTTTTAAAATACGCACAGTACTAATGAAAATGAAATACAACTTACTACGATAGCCTTACGATGAAAATGTATTTTAATAAAACATAAAGTATCTGTAACACTTGCGTGCCTATAATGGTATAAATTAGTAATATACGAGGGTAAGTCAATTATTATCCGCAAAGTAGTTATAAAATTTTATTGTATCAAATAGAAAACTTACAAGAACATCATTTTCCGACATAGTCTCCTTGCATTTCAACGCACTTGGTGCATCGTTGTATACAAGCTTCCTGATGCCCTCATAAAAGAAGGTTCTCGGTTGAGCTGAGAACCAGGAATGCACCGCTTCTTTCTTCAAATTTGAGTTTCTGGAGCGTTTCAGCAGTGTGGGCAGCAATATCCGAACGGGAATTGTCGTGCAACAACACAACAACTTTTGACAGCAATCCCCGGCGTTTGCTTCGAATTGCAGGCTTTAGCCTGGCAGTAAGCATCTCACTGTAACGTACACTGTTTATTGTTGTGCCCCTTTCCCCATAATGTTCCACTGCTGGACCTTGTGCGTCCCAAAAACCGTAAGCATCAGTTTTCCTGTGGACGGTTGGGTCTTGAGCTATTTCTTACACGGCGAATTTGGATGTTGCTATTCCATACTCTGCGTTTACTCTCCGACTGGTAATGATGGATCCATGTTTCATCACCAGTAATGAACCTGTCTAAGAAGTTGTCCCCTTCGTTACCATAGCGATCCAAATGTTTTTCGCAGATGTCCATGCGCGTTTGTTTGTGCAATTGTGTGAGTTGTTTTGGGACCCATCTTGCACAAACTTTACGAAAGCCAAGTCTGTTGTGGATGATTTTGTAGGCAGAAACGTGAATAATTTGCAGACGATGTGCCACTTCGTCTGCCTAAGAGAATCATTTCACGTGAATGTTCAATGGTTTCTTCATTTGTGGCGGTAAACGGTCGTCGGGCTCCTTCATCGTAACACTTGTGCGACCATTTCGGAATTTTTCAATCCAATCGTAGATATTCCGTTGTGGCAAAACACTGTTCCCGTACTGTAACGAAAGTTGTCGATGAATTTCGGCCCTTCATACGCCTTCCGACCACAAGAAAACGGATCACTGAACGTTACTCTTCTTTGGTGCAAATAAACAGCGGAGCAGCCATGATTAACAGCACAATACCGATAACGAAACTAACCTGGCAGCTTCAAAATTGCATAGATATAACAACAAATAAACAAAGCATGTGTCATCAACGTAAAATGACAGTATTACCAAAATAAACAAAAATATAACTAACCTGCGGACAATAATTGACTTAGTTGCTGTCTTGCGTGATACTCAAATACTATTGAAATGTGATTTTTCATAAATAAAATTGTGTATTCTCAGAAGTCAAAAATTATGTCGGCAGAATCGGTAGGGGCATTGTCATTTGTTTAGTATCGTTAAGTTTTTTAGTCTATGAAACAGAGCGACGTGACACGATGGTTAGCACCGGGCTCGCACTCTGGAGGAGGAGAGTTCAAACCCACGTTCGGCCATCCTAGTTTAATTTTTCCGAGGTTTCCCTAAATCGCTTCAGGCAGAACCCGGGATGGTTCCTTTGAAAGGGCACAGTCGACTTCCTTCCCCTCCTTCCCTAATTCGATGGGACCGATGACCTAGCTGCTTGCTACCTCTCCCCAAATCAACCATCTAACCAACACTGAGATACTGGAAGTAGCGAAACAACTTTTGGTGAAGGAGTTTTCTTAGGATTTCATTACTGACTTTCGACGTAGCTGCTTGTAGCTCAGTAATACAACAGCTAAATATCTGGTCTTCAGTTAGACTATTTACGCGAGTTCCTATTAAGAGCTGTATAGATCTCCTCTCCCAATTATCTGATAGTACAGTTGTGGGACTGTTCGAGGACACGTTGACACCGTCTTATTTACCCTATGGCGGAGAGTGTTTCGACCAGTTGGACGACGTGGCGATAGGAAGTCTGTTAGCTCCATCCATAGCCACCCTTTCTATGGATAAATTTTAAGACATCGCTTTGGACACGACTCCAGTTAAGCCAAGCTGGTTTTATCGTTACGTCAACATTTTTATCATAGGGCCCAATGGAAGTAAGAAACTGGGAGATTTCTGAGGGCACCTGAACGGCATTCACGACCACAGTCGGTTTACCATGAAAGTACAGATAGATGGTACATTGCCCTTTATTGACGTTCTCCTTCGATGGAATATCAATGAGCATCTTCACCAGACACAAGGGTCAGTATCTGCACGTTCTCAGCAATCACCATCCGACACAAAAACGTGGCATTCTGAATACCCTAGTTCACCGTGCTAAAGTCTCTCAGACGATGGAAATCTACCCATGGAACTAAGCCATCTCTGAATAGTCTTCCGTGAAAATGTCTACGATCACCGCTAGATATCATAAGTTATTTCTGGTAAGACACACAAGAAAAAACCACCAAAAAAGGGAGCAAGAAAAGAGTTTTTGCCTTTCTATACACAGTGATGGAAAAGATTTGCCGGCTACCGAAGAGAAACAACACTTAATCAGTGTTCGGACCACCAGTAAAAATAAGACAGCTCATGAACAGAGTTGAGGGTCTGAATTAGAGGTTGAGGCGGTTCTGCGACCATGCAGGTTACATGTACCTCGACTTGCGCCATGGAGAGGTGAGTTTCCGGGTTCCGCTAAATAGGCCAGGAGTCCATTACACACAGGAAACGGCTACAGAGTAACGGGCACTGAGTGGTGGGACTGGGCGGCTTTTTAGTCAGAAAATCTCGAGGAAGTGCAGAAGGGACTTCTGCTTCAAACGGTGCAGGACGAACACAGGATCAAGGTAGACACAACAGTAACCACTATTGTCAACCGGCGTAGCTGTACTGGAAAATAACAAGAGCTCCAGGTGCTAATAGAAAGCACAGAACCTCAACTCGTTATATGTATGTAAAGGAGGCTGAACGGACGATTTGGATGGGATTCGCTTAATGAAAAGGGGACATACAATTCAAGGTTTATTTCCCCAAAACAATTAATTAATTGTAATAAATTACACTGTGGCTTACAAATTACAGTGACACAAACAAATCAAGCTGCTTACAATATGAGGTAATAAACATGTTATATACCACAGGTAAACAGAGAAACTTCAAAACTGTTTACAATTTGATACATTAACAAATAATGGTAGTGCATTAAACTACATACTTTCACCTAATACAGTTAAATTTTTAAATGTGAAGCACAAATGTATAATTTACAATTAAATTTTTAGTTGAAGTAACTTCTTCCTGTACCTTCCTTAAAAGAGTGATAAAATTTTCAACAGATATCTCAGTTAAAAATGCCCTAAAATCCTTAACACAACAACACGTACATGACTAAATATATGTACGGCAAAGCCCAACATCAACAACGCAAAACACAGTCAAACAAAACATGTTACGACTACAGCAGCGGGCAAACTTACATAGGTAATAACACAGGCCACCTAGCAATTTTGCCAAAATCAGTTTACACGAAGGACGAAGAAGTTGGGGGGGGGGGGGGGGGGGAGGGGTAAACACCCAGACTCCGGCTAAAACGGAATCACGCATAAAATATAAACAACAGCTGAAGTAAGGTGAAACGAACCCCGCCACGCAGACCGGACAAACATACAGAAAACCTGCCCTGCAGTCCTTACAACTCCTGGGTGCGGAAACCCAAGCAATATCGTGGCACCCTTTTCAGAGGCTGAGAACCTCAAGCGATTTCGTGTGGGAATCCATCAGCTGTCCACTACACCACATCATCAACACGCCACACTGCCCAATGCCCAAATCAACGAGGCCCGCCAACAACGAGACCACACCTCCGTGCCGGGGCGGAAGGAGCTAAGCGTAAATAAAATGAGTGTATGGCATCGGTGGACGGGAGGCCCCTATTCGGGGAAGTTCGGCCGCCACATGCAAGTCTTATTTCATTCGACGTCACATTGGGCGACTTGCCCGTCGGTGATGAGGATGAAATGATGATGATGACAGCACAGCACCCAGTCCCAGAGCGGCGAAAATCTCGAACCCGGGCCCGCTTGCATGGGAGGCGAGAACGTTACTATCCAGCTAAGCAGGCGGACGGAACTAACCGTGTTCGGCAAGGATAGATTAAATACAGTTGGGGGTGGAGTGTTTATTGTTGTCAGAAGTAGTTTATCTTGCAGGGAAACTGAACTATATAGTTTCTGTGAGTTAGTAAGGATAGAGGCTATACTTGACAATCGGAATAAATTAATAATAGGTTCCTTTTACCGACTCTCCTCACTCAGATGATACACTTGCTGAATAGTTCGAATAAAACTTAAGTCTCATTTCAAATAGGTATCCGATTCATACTATTATAGTTGTTGGTGACTTCAATCTACTCTCGATATGTTGGCGAAAATACATGCTGAAAGTCAATGGAAGGCACAAAACGTCGTACGAAATCGTACTGAGTGCCTTATCAAAAAATTATATTGAACAGTCAGTTCAGGAGACCACTCGAAGTGTAAATGGTTGCGAAAACATGCTTGATGACTTAGCAACAAATAATATTGACCAAATTAGGAGCTTCATGACAGGTACTGGGATCAATGACCACAATGTTGTTGTTGCTAGACACCCAGACCTACCAAAAGTAAACGCAAAATACATGTATTTAAAAAGCAGAAAAAAGTCCGCTTAACACATTAGGAAAGAGTCTCCACTTCTTACAGTCTGGATATAAGCGTAGACCAGATGTGGTTTAAATACAAATAAATAGTATCGACGGGAATTGAGAGATATATATACCAAATAATTTAATAAGATGTGGTCCTAGTCCCAATGGTACACAAAACAGGTTAGAACGTTGTTGCAGAAGCAACGAACAAAGTATGCCAAATTTATAAGAACGCAAAATCCCCGAATTGGTGAATTTTACCGAAGCTCGAAATTTAACACGAACTTCAGTGTGAGATGCTTTTGATAGTTTCCACAACAAAACTCTGTCTAGGAACCTGGCAGAAAACGCAAGGAGATCGCGGTCGTACGTAAAGTACACCAGTGGCAATACGCAATCACAGCGCGACAGCATTGGTAATGTTATTGACGACAGCGCCACTAAAGCAGAGCAACGAAACACGGTTTTCCGAAATTCCCCCAAAAAATACGACGAAGTAAACTTCCAGAATTCAAATCAAGAACAACTGCCAACAAGAGTAACTTAGATTTCCTAGGTGTAGCGAAGCAGCTTAAAACACTTAAGAAAGACAAGGCCTCCTGTTCATATTGTATACGTCACCTTTTTTTCAGAATATGCTGATACAGTAGCTCCACACTTAGCAATCATCCACAACCGCTCGCTTGCAGAAAGATCCTTACCCAAAGACTAGAAAGTTCCCCAAGTCACACCAACACCAAAGAAAGATAATAGGAGTAATCCGCTGAATTGCAGACCCATATCGCTAACGTCGATTTGCAATAGGATTTTGGAACATTTATTGTGCTCGAACGTTATGAACTACCTCGAAGAAAACGATATATTGGCAAATAGACAACAGAGATTAAGAAAATACTGTTCATTATTCTCATGAAGTAATGAGTGCTGTCGATAGGGGACGTCAAATTGATTCCATATTTTCATTTTCCAGAAGAATTTTCACTCTAATTCTCACACGCAACTTCTAATTAAATTGTGTGCTTACGGAGTATCGTCTCAGTTGTGTGACTGTATTAGTAATTTCCTGTCAGAAAGGTCACAGTTCATAGTAACTGATGAAAAGTCATCGAGTAAAACAGAAGTAATATCTGGCATTCCCCAAGGAATTACAGGGTGTCCCACTCAAACCTCCCTGATTTCAAAGACCCGAGTAAAAAACACAGTAGAGACGACAATCAAAAATACACCACATTGTAGAGCATCTCAAAGATGTTCTTTGTAACGTTTGTAACGTTTCCTCTGTTATTGTTGCAAGCGCATTAGTGATACGATCTGGCAATTTCGGAATATCGTCCACTTTGGTCTCATACACGAGGTCCTTCACAAATCCTCACATGAAGAAATCAAGCGGCGTAATGTCGGGTGAACGTGGTGGCCAGGCAATGGGTCCTCCGCGTCCGATCCAACGATTGGGAAATTTCCTATCCTGGAACTTGCAAACAGTCGTTGACCAATGTGGCGGAGCTCCATCTTGCTGAAAAATTATGTTGGGTTGCAAGTCTTGTATCTGAGCGTACACAAACTGCTCCAATATGTCCACATACACTGACCCATTTACTGTTGGTTCCGCAAGGAAGATGGTCCAACAATCCTCATGTGCATTAACCAGCATCAGACGTTTAGTTTAGGGCTATCATGAACATGTTCAATGACAACGTGAGGATTTTGCAAACCCCAAATCCAAACATTATGCCTATGAACCCTTCCTGATAGATGAAAGGTTGTCTCATCTCAGAACAAACATCTTTCCAGGAAGCTGGCATCCATATCAATACACTGCAGCATATCCGCAGCAAGTTGTTGTTGGCGTGGTTTGTCGTTCGGCGTCAACTGTTGCAGAATTTGCACTTTGTAAGCGTCCTCTTGGGTAAAATATTCCGGAGGTAAAATAGTCCCCCATTCGGATCTCCGGGCGGGGACTACTCAAGAGGATGTCGTTATCAGGAGAAAGAAAACTGGCGTTCTACGGATCGGAGCGTGGAATGTCAGATCCCTTAATCGGGCAGGTAGGTTAGAAAATTTAAAAAGGGAAATGGATAGGTTGAAGTTAGATATAGTGGGAATTAGTGAAGTTCGGTGACAGGAGGAACAAGACTTCTGGTCAGGTGACTACAGGGTTATAAACACAAAATCAAATAGGGGTAATGCAGGAGTAGGTTTAATAATGAATAGGAAAATAGGAATGCGGGTAAGCTACTACAAACAGCATAGTGAACGCATTATTGTGGCCAAGATAGATACGAAGCCCACACCTACTACAGTAGTACAAGTTTATATGCCAACTAGCTCTGCAGATGACGAAGAAATTGAAGAAATGTATGATGAAATAAAAGAAATTATTCAGATTGTGAAGGGAGACGAAAATTTAATAGTCATGGGTGACTGGAATTCGAGTGTAGGAAAAGGGAGAGAAGGAAACATAGTAGGTGAATATGGATTGGGGGACAGAAATGAAAGAGGAAGCCGCCTGGTAGAATTTTGCACAGAGCACAACATAATCATAACTAACACTTGGTTTAAGAATCATGAAAGAAGGTTGTATACATGGAAGAACCCTGGAGATACTAAAAGGTATCAGATAGATTATATAATGGTAAGACAGAGATTTAGGAACCAGGTTTTAAATTGTAAGACATTTCCAGGGGCAGATGTGGACTCTGACCACAATCTATTGGTTATGACCTGTAGATTAAAACTGAAGAAACTGCAAAAAGGTGGGAATTTAAGGAGATGGGACCTGGATAAACTGAAAGAACCAGAGGTTGTACAGAGATTCAGGGAGAGCATAAGGGAGCAATTGACAGGAATGGGGGAAATAAATACAGTAGAAGAAGAATGGGTAGCTTTGAGGGATGAAGTAGTGAAGGCAGCAGAGGATCAAGTAGGTAAAAAGACGAGGGCTAGTAGAAATCCTTGGGTAACAGAAGAAATATTGAATTTAATTGATGAAAGGAGAAAATATAAAAATGCAGTAAGTGAAACAGGCAAAAAGGAATACAAACGTCTCAAAAATGAGATCGACAGGAAGTGCAAAATGGCTAAACAGGGATGGCTAGAGGACAAATGTAAGGATGTAGAGGCCTATCTCACTAGGGGTAAGATAGATACCGCCTACAGGAAAATTAAAGAGACCTTTGGAGATAAGAGAACGACTTGTATGAATATCAAGAGCTCAGATGGAAACCCAGTTCTAAGCAAAGAAGGGAAAGCAGAAAGGTGGAAGGAGTATATAGAGGGTCTATACAAGGGCGATGTACTTGAGGACAATATTATGGAAATGGAAGAGGATGTAGATGAAGATGAAATGGGAGATACGATACTGCGGGAAGAGTTTGACAGAGCACTGAAGGACCTGAGTCGAAACAAGGCCCCCGGAGTAGACAATATTCCATTGGAACTACTGACGGCCGTGGGAGAGCCAGTCCTGACAAAACTCTACCATCTGGTGAGCAAGATGTATGAAACAGGCGAAATACCCTCAGACTTCAAGAAGAATATAATAATTCCAATCCCGAAGAAAGCAGGTGTTGACAGATGTGAAAATTACCGAACTATCAGCTTAATAAGTCACAGCTGCAAAATACTAACACGAATTCTTTACAGACGAATGGAAAAACTAGTAGAAGCCAACCTCGGGGAAGATCAGTTTGGATTCCGTAGAAACACTGGAACACGTGAGGCAATACTGACCTTACGACTTATCTTAGAAGAAAGATTAAGGAAAGGCAAACCTACGTTTCTAGCATTTGTAGACTTAGAGAAAGCTTTTGACAGTGTTGACTGGAATACTCTCTTTCAAATTCTAAAGGTGGCAGGGGTAAAATACAGGGAGCGAAAGGCTATTTACAATTTGTACAGAAACCAGATGGCAGTTATAAGAGTCGAGGGACATGAAAGGGAAGCAGTGGTTGGGAAGGGAGTAAGACAGGGTTGTAGCCTCTCCCCGATGTTGTTCAATCTGTATATTGAGCAAGCAGTAAAGGAAACAAAAGAAAAATTCGGGGTAGGTATTAAAATTCATGGAGAAGAAATAAAAACTTTGAGGTTCGCCGATGACATTGTAATTCTGTCAGAGACAGCAAAGGACTTGGAAGAGCAGTTGAATGGAATGGACAGTGTCTTGAAAGGAGGATATAAGATGAACATCAACAAAAGCAAAACGAGAGTAATGGAATGTAGTCTAATTAAGTCGGGTGATGCTGAGGGAATTAGATTAGGAAATGAGGCACTTAAAGTAGTAAAGGAGTTTCGCTATTTGGGGAGCAAAATAACTGATGATGGTCGAAGTAGAGAGGATATAAAATGTAGGCTGGCAATGGCAAGGAAAGCGTTTCTGAAGAAGAGGAATTTGTTAACATCCAGTATTGATTTAAGTGTCAGGAAGTCATTTCTGAAAGTATTCGTATGGAGTGTAGCCATGTATGGAAGTGAAACATGGACGATAAATAGTTTGGACAAGAAGAGAATAGAAGCTTTCGAAATGTGGTGCTACAGAAGAATGCTGAAGATTAGATGGGTAGATCACATAACTAATGAGGAAGTATTGAATAGGATTGGGGAGAAGAGAAGTTTGTGGCACAACTTGACCAGAAGAAGGGATCGGTTGGTAGGACATGTTCTGAGGCATCAAGGGATCACCAATTTAGTATTGGAGGGCAGCGTGGAGGGTAAAAATCGTAGAGGGAGACCAAGAGATGAATACACTAAGCAGATTCAGAAGGATGTAGGTTGCAGTAGGTACTGGGAGATGAAAAAGCTTGCACAGGATAGAGTAGCATGGAGAGCTGCATCAAACCAGTCTCAGGACTGAAGACCACAACAACAACAACAACAAGCACAAATACGAATACGCTGGTGAACTACACGGTGCAATGTTGATCGAGGTACATCAAGTTGCCCAGATGCTTGACGAATTGACTTACGTGGGCTTCAAAGAAACGTTTGTGTGATATCCTCCACTGTCTCTTCTGAAACTCCTTAGTGTGCACCACCAGAGTGTTTCAGAACACTGTCTATTGCCGGAAACTTCCTACACAATTCCTTAATTGTTTTCACATCAGGTGGATCAAATTCATACACACGACTATAATTTCTTTGCACAGAATCGGCGATTTTGTTTGTGCTAAAGCACACTACTTCTTGCGCGCGCTGCTGTGGAGTCGCCATTTTCACTTCATGCGACCATGCTGCACTTTGGCGACGAGACTTTGCACTTCTGACGCGGGAATATAAATTCTTTGAGATGGTCTCCAATGTGTGGTTCATTTTTCACTGTCATATCTACTGTGGTTTTTCTGTCCTGGGTCCTTGAAATCAGGGATATTTGAGTGGGACATGCTGTATTATAGGCCCTCTGTTATTTTTGACTTAGATTGTTTGCTGTTATGTATCATCTTGCAAAATCATCAGAGGATCAAAACGAGTTTAAGTATGATTTAGACAAGATATCTATATGACGCAAAAAGTGACAGTAGACTCCAAATAATGAAAAGTGTGAAGACATCCACATGAGTACTAAAAAGAATTCGCTAAATTTAGGTTACACGAAAAATCGCACAAACCTAAAGGCTGTAACCCCAATTAAATACATAGGCATTACAATTACAAATAACTTAAATTGGAATGATCACATAGATAATGTTGTGGTCAACGCAAACCAGCAACGCAATTTATAGGCGGAAAAATGTAACAGGTGTACTACAGACACTGGTTGTCCCCAGTTTCAGGGAGCATTGCTGTCCGGTGTGTGTCGACATCAGATAGGACTGACCGAGGATATCGAAAAAGTTCAAAGAATGGCAGGACATGTTGCACTATCGCGAAATAAGGAAGAGAGTGCCATGGATGTAATACACGAATTCGGGAGGCAGTGATTAAAACAAAGGCGTTTCTCGCTGCGTCATGAAATTTCGATGGCCAGCTATCTCCTCAGAGTGCGAAAATATTTTGTTGGCGTCCACCTACATAGGGAGAAATGATTATCATAATTAAATAAGAGAAATCAGAACTCGCACGGAAAGATTTAAGTGTTCGATTTGGCCGCGCGCTGTTCAAAGTGGTTCAAATGGCTGTGACCACTATGGGACTTAACATCTGAGGTCATCAGTTCCCTAGAACTTACAACTACTTAAACCTAACTAACCTAAGGACATCACACACATCCATGCCCGAGGCAGGATTCTAACCTGCGAGCGCAGCAGCCGTGTGGTTCCAGACTGAAGCGGCTAGAACCGCCGGCGCAGTGCTTATTTGCTCGCTGACTTCAAACAGAGGCGGTGTGGTCATATTAATGCGACTTGACCTACACTGAGGTGACAAAAGTTACGGAATAACTCCTAATATCCTATCGGACCTTCTTTTGCCCTCGTAGCGCAGTAACTCGCCGCGTCATGCGCTCAAAAGGTCGTTAGAAGTCCCTTTTATAAATATTTATCCATGCTGCCTCTATAGCCGTCCATAATCATGAATGTGTAGCCCGTGCCGGATTTTGAGCACGTGTGATCTCGCAATTATATCCCATAAATGTTCGATGGGATGCATGCTGGGCGATCTGGGTGGCCATTTCATTCGCTCGAATTGTCCAGAATGTTCCACAAACTAATCGTCAACAATTGTGGCCCAGTGACTTGGCGCATTGTCATCCACAAAAATTCCATCGCTTTTTGGGGGCAGGAAGTCCTTGAATGGCTGCAAATGGTCTCCAAGTAGCTGAACACAACAACTTCCAGTCAATGCTCGATTCACATGGACCATATGACCCATTCCATTCCATGTCAACACAGCCCACATCATTATGGAGCAACACTGAATCGTTGACAACATGGGTCCATGGTTTCGAGGGGTAGGCGCCACTTTGGCGCTCTACCATCAGCTGTCGCCAACTGAAATGGGGACTCATAACACCAGGCCACGGTTTTTCAGTCCGTCCAGGTCTAACCGATACGGTCACGAACCGAGGAGAGATGCTGGAGGCGATGTCGTGCTGTTAGAAAAGGCACTGGCGTCCGTCATTTACTGCCATAGCCCGCTAACCCCAAATTTCGCGCCGGCCCGAGTGTCCGAGCGGTTCTAGGCGCTTTAGTCTGGAACCGCGCGACCACTACGGTCGCAGGTTCGAATCCTGCCTCGGGCATGGATGTGTGTGATGTACTTAGGTTAGTTAGGTTTAAGTAGTTCTAAGTTCTAGGGGACTGATGACCTCAGAAGTTAAGTCCCATAGTGCTCAGAGCCATTTTTTTGAACACTCTCGACACTGTGGATCTCGGAATACTGAATTCCTTGACAATTTCCGAAACTGAATGTCCCATGCGTCTGTTAATTCCGGCCGTGCGCCATAGCACCCCGGAAACGTTTCCACGTGACTCATCCGTGTACAAATGACAGCTCCGCCAATTCACTGCCCTTTTCCACCTTGCGTACGCGATACTACCGCCATTCGTATATGTGCATTTGGCTATCCCATGACTTCCGTACCCTGTGTGTAAAGCATATATGGAAAAAAACCTTGTGAAAGTGTCTGGTGTCGCATATTTGTGTTTCCTATGTGTGACAATTGGAGGCCGGGTTGGGGTTGTGGTGTTTGGGGGAAGAGACCAAACAGCTAGGTCATCGGTCTCATTGGATTAGGGAAGGACTGGGAAGGAAGTCAGCCGTGACCTTTCAAAGGAACCATCCCGGCATTTGCCTGGAGCGATTTAGGGAAATCACGGAAAACCTACATCAGGATGGCCGGACGCGGGATTGAACCGTCGTCCTCCTGAATGCGAGTCCAGTGTGCTAACCACTGCGTTGGAGGCCGGCGCTGAAGGAAAATGATGGCCTGTGTGGCGCGGCCGACGAAGGCAAAATTGGCGAGCGTAGTGTGGGACTGTGAGGGGGAGGACAAAGACCCTGAAAAAAAAAAACAATCGGTTGAGTACTTGCACTTGAAATCAAAGGATCCAGTTTCGAGGTTTGCACAGTCTGCCAGAAAGTTTCAGTTCTGAACCTGTTTCAGTCCTTTGATTTTTGTAAAGTGGTTCTCAGAACTTTTTTTTTAACATACGAGGGTTGCCCAGAAAGCAATGTGCCGCATTCCTTTTTCTCAGCCGAAAACAATACTACGAATGCGAAACGTTACGTACGCATTATTTGAAGTCTCCTGAGTGAGTGGGCCAAGTTTCCGTCACTTCCGACAGATAGGAAGCAGATGGCGTCTGTAGGAGGACGCACGTCACTAGCAACGTGCCGTCATTGAATTTTTCACTGCGGAGAAAGAAGCTGTGGGGAATACTCACAAACGCTTGTGCAAAGTCTGTGGAGCATCTGCTGTCGACATAAGTGCAGTTAGTCGCTGGCCACGGAGGGTGAGGTCTTCAGAAGGCGGTTCGGCGTAGCTCCACGATTTCCGCCGCGCGGAGTGGCCGCGCGGTTTGAGGCGCCATGTCACGGGCTACGCGGCCCTTCCCACCGGAGGTTCGAGTCCTCCTTCGGGCATGGGTGTGTGTGTTGTTCTCAGCATAAGTTAGTTTAAGTAGTGTGTAAGTCTAGGGACTGATGACCTTATCAGTTTGGTCCCTTAGGAATTCACACACATTTCAACATTTTTCCACGATTTCCAGCGGTCGGGGAGACCATCCACGGCTGTCACACTTGACGCACCTGACCTAGCGCCCTCGGACTTTTACTTGTTTGGGTCATTAAAGGATACCATTTTTGGAAGACATTTTGAGGACTATGAGGAGGTGATCCACACAGTGAAGCACTCGTTCCGCCACCAGGACAAGGATTGGTACCGACGGGGCACAGACGCTCTTGTTTCGCGCTGGAGGAAGGCCATAGAACGGGATGGCGATTATGTGAAAAAGTTGGGTGTGTAGACAAAACACCATTCTTCCGTATTGGATAAAATCAGTCTTGGTTGCAATTTTAGTTTTCTTTTTTTCTTTTTTCTTTTTTTTTTTTTTTTTCAACTACGCGTTTCGCCTTATTTAGGCATCTTCAGGTTAATCTTAATTTGGTATTTCTTAGAACGGTCCTTTAGGCAAGGTAGCCAAAGGGCATGGACGCGAGTGAGAGTAATCTTACTACCTGAGCCCCATCTTATTCTGTTACTAGCTCCTATGAACGGGAACGCTTTATGCAGATCTTGGAGTCACTAGCGTCCATCTAGAAAAGTTTTTACTGAGTTTAACGAAGGCGTTTGTTGGCATGATGTATTCGACGATGCCCTTTGGCTACACTGTCTAAAGGATCGTTCTAAGAAATACCCAATTAAGATCTACCTGAAGATCCCTAAATAAGGCGAAACGCGTAAAAAAACTAAAATTGCAACCAAGACTGTTTTTAACCAGTACTGTTAAGTGCTGGTTTGCTGTATGCCACATCTGGATTGGAAGAATGCCATTCTTTCGTGTGTGTAGTTCTCATTATGTTCAGTAACGAATTGTTGGAGAAAAAGATGCGTTGCATTACTACTTAATGGGCAACCCTCGTACGTCCATATTCCTTGACTTCCGGAAAGCGTTTGACTCGGTTCCCCACTGCAGACTCCTAACTAAGGTACGAGCATATGGGATTGGTTCCCAAATATGTGAGTGGCTCGAAGACTTCTTAAGTAATAGAACCCAGTACGTTGTCCTCGATGGTGAGTGTTCAACGGAGGTGAGGGTATCACCTGGAGTGCCCCAGGGAAGTGTGGTAGGTCCGCTGTTGTTTTCTATCTACATAAATGATCTTTTGGATAGAGTGGATACCAATGTGCTGCTGTTTCCTGATGATGCTGTGGTGTACGGGAAGGTGTCGTCGTTGAGTGACTGTAGGAGGATACAAGATGACTTGGACAGGATTTGTGATTGGTGTAAAGAATGGCAGCTAACTCTAAATATGGATAAATGTAAATTAATGCAGATGAATAGGAAAAAGAATCCTGTAATGTTTGAATACTCTATTAGTAGTGTAGTGCTTGACACAGTCGATTAAATATTTAAGTGTAACATTGCAGAGCGATATGAAGTGGGACAAGCATGTAATGGCAGTTGTGGGAAAGGCGGATAGTCGTCTTTGGTTCATTGGTAGAATTTTGGGAAGATGTGGTTCATCTGCAAAGGAGACCGCTTATAAAACACTAATAGGACCTATTCTTGAGTACTGCTCAAGTGTTTGAGTTCCCTATCAGTTCGGATTGAGGGAGGACGTAGAAGCAATTCAGAGGCGGGCTGCTAGGTTTGCTACTGGTAGGTTTGATCGTCACGCGGGTGTTACGGAAATGCTTCAGGAACTCGGGTGGTAGTCTCTGGAGGAAAGGAGGCGTTCTTTTCGTGAATCGCTACTGAGGAAATTTAGAGAACCAGCATTTGAGGCTGACTACAGAACAATTTTACTGCCACCAGCTTGTATTTCGCGGAAAGACCACAAAGATAAGAGAGATTAGGGCTCGTACAGAGGCAGATGTTTGGGAGTGTATAACACTCCTGTCCGCTACTGCTATACCATAACCTCGAAGCTGGAGGCAGTTTGCAAAACAGAATTATTTTGTTAGAGTAATTATGGTATAAAGCAACAGAGCAGTGTTACCCTCTGAGAGGAATTTTGTTATGTTGACCGTGTTGTATCTAATGGAGATGGCTTATCGGAAATAAAAGTCAGAATTACGTAAATATTCGAACAGTAACAAACAATATTTTTGCTTGTCTACACTGTTTAAAGAATAAAGAAAACGGTCGCCAGCCTAATTAGGCAAGAGAATGATTAACTTTCTTGTTTAAGAAAATAGATATGAGTAACTTCAACGGACAAACACAACCTATATTTTGCCACACGCGAATGCAATGAACTCTGACACCTGCATATGTTCGCGGTTAAGATTGGAATCTGTCAGAGGACAGACTATTTGCATAAATATAACAGATAACGGAACACACTATTACTTTTAGGGCTTATTCAAACCGAATAAGTTTTATAACATTACTATTAATATTCACTGCAGAATCATTAATTGGACATTATTGCTCAAATATTTTCCTAGCTGACATAAAATTATAAATGTAGTTCACTGCATTATTGTGAACTGGTCACAGGTTAAATATCTCTCAACTAAATACTATTCCATTTAGAATGAAAGTTAAATGGAATTCACTAACAGGTTACTTCTGACTGTCTTTTGAATAAAGAAATTATGGTTTTCATAAATAGTGGTCTTCCTGTTACTTGTTACATAGCATTAGCACAATAGACAAACTGTGGATCCTGTTATACTATTAATATGCACTTCCAATACACAAGAGAGACAAACACTTAGCAATCATGAACATATAACTTTCTACTATTGCAGTTTTCCACTTTTACTACAGTGAAACACAATGTTGACAAATTTGCAAGAAACTGGCTCACCTTTTAAAATTTACTACAGGCAGCACTATGATCATTAACTAAGCAAAACTTTATAAGCCTCAATTTTAAGAACTTTTAATCTTTAAAAGAAACAGCAAATTGTCTTTATTACCACAGTCTTCTATTTTCAAGTAAATGATTAAATAGGTGACTTTGAAGCTTCACAAAACTACATTTACTACCTCCCACAATTTCACTAAATCCACAGTAAATCTGAATATTCTCTTCTTCCCAAAGGTCAGACAACGTTATTTGATTAAATATTTGGCTTTGAGGCTTTCATTTTTTCCCCTATCTAGGACACTCGGTAATCATAGTTCAAATGGAGAGGAACCTGAGAGGTGTTGTGATAGGGAAAAAATCAAGGTAGGTACATGAATTCATTTATAAGTTACCATATATTTGTGCACACTAAAACATCCAACAAGTTGATCCTTCACTGTACTTATTATAGTATTCCGTTACAGTGATTGCGCAATGTGGTGGCAACTGCATGTTGGTAGGTGAATTTGCAGGCAGAATTGCTGGACTCTGTCCCTTCTTGGTGGCGATGATGGATACCAATTCCAGAATCGTTCCACCTATTTATCCATCCATCCGAGGCATCGGTAAGCGGCAGGAAAAGCCTCTCTCGGAACCAGCACAAATACAACTTTTACATGGCAGTGCACAGTTTGGTAGTTCGTCCCGACTGACTCTTGTTCCACCTTTTCTACCTAAGCCAACCACAACTTGCCCGCGCTACTCAGTTCCGTTCCCGAGGGGAACGACTCTATCCCTTACATAAAATTTAGCTAAGAACCATAAGTGAAGGTCAGCAGTTTACATAACAGAGAACAAACATTTTAAATAAAACAGAACCTTTGCACATATTGACATTCCTAAAAAAATTGTTTAAACAAATTCCAAATATATACAGTAAGTTTTGTCCCTCTCCAACTGGGACAAAGAATTTAAATGACAGATATACTACATTGCTTAGAATCAAACCATGGCATCAAAGTTTTTACAAAGAGAGGAGTATATAATTCTGTGTTATCGATTCAATCAAACAACATTTACAGAATCTCAACAATGTAACATTAAATAAGAAAACAAAATAAGCCAGTAGAGTATTAGAGATATGGTGTTACAAGTGGAACAGGGAGAGAAGAAGCTAGTTGTGGTACGAGGTACCCTCCGCCACGCACCGTATGGTGGATTGCGGAGTATGTATGTAGATGTAGATGTAGATCGTAGCCACCGAGTACCTGTAATCCTGTAATAATACCAGTTAATTCCGATATCCTCCCCCGCAGATGTATCGACAGTTCGTCAGACGACGAGTGCGACTGCTCTGACGCCTCGTCGGGGCGGCTGTTCTTCTCGCTGGATTGCGCCTCTGGCGCCAGCACGACGCCGCTCGTCCCCAACAACACGACCAGCAGCGCCAGCAACAATAGCAGCGGCTGCGGCGGCGTCGCCACCAACCACGTGCAGCTGCAGCAGCAGGCCGCGGGCGCTCCACCGCCGGCGCCCAAGCGCCACCAGCTGCAGCTGCAGCTGCACGACCACGACCAGGGCGGCGTGGGGTCGTGGCCGACCGCGCGACGACCCGCCCCCGCCTCCCACAGCATGGTGCAGCTCGCCAGGAGCCTCAACGACGTGCCCAGCGCGCCAGAGTTCGTGCTCTAGCACAGGCGGACGCCCAGCACGGGGACCGGCGCCAGTCCACCGCGGCCGCCACTGTCCCAGCGTCTCAACAGACAGTCCAAACGTTCCGTCGACGAGTGTTGGCTTTGAAGGCAGTGCACGGTGTTCGTCACAGCTACCACAGGACGATGGCAAACGGACGACGACAGTGTCTTTGGGACCCACTATCAATACTCAGCAGCTGTACCAAATACGAACGTGGATGTCCAAAACAGCCATTGGGCTGCTCTCAGGGCAGTGGGATGACTTGCTCACACTCTTTCAATACTATGTATGACCATTTCTAGTGGAATTCAGTGAGACTCTCCGCAACTAAAAGTGGCGCCAGAGAGTGTCTGTAGTTTCAGCTACATCAGAGAAACTGTTTAGTGCACTACATACTAGTTACAAGTTGGACTTCAAGACGGGAACGTAGTCATTAGTCTCCACTTTGTCTGAACAGATCACGTTCACCACTTGACGGAGTAACTCGATATAATTATGATTTCCTTCCGTCCCGAACCTCAGTCCTTCTCTATCATGTTTTGAACCATTCAACTTCACTCTAATATTTTCGCTTTCATTGACATTTCATTCTTCCGTACTCATGGAGAGTGAGACAACTTTATTACCTATGTCATGCAGTATACTTCCGAAAAAAACTACACCTCATAAAAATCATAAATATCTAACAAGAATATTTCATGGAGGGGGTAACTTCTCAAATAAAATGAGTAATCGAGTTGAAAATTGTACCTGAAATGACTCAGCTGTCTGTTGCAAGACTTGCCGTGTGCCTGAGTCGTATTATACGAGCTGATCAAGCGTCTCTGTATGACATTCTGCTTACTTAGTATTGATGAAGATAATCGATTGACATTATTCTTAAATCCGCTACATATAGCGCAAGCCTCCTACTGTGGATGGCGCAATATTGCTACTTGTCTGAGAGTCAAGAATCTTAACCAGTTTAACCTGTTTCTTTCGTGACAGTACCAGGTAATACTGTATTATCCATTCCTCGTTGACGGCCTATTATTATCATACATAGCTGTCGCTAGTCTCACCTTCATCATCTCATTCCGTTTGTGATGTCTGTGCCAATCAATATTTGGCGCTATTCTAGAATACATGACGTAAGAGACGTATTTACAAAAACTTACCTCTTGCATGGATTAGCATGACCTCTTTTAAAGTTTGATATTAAGTATTACAGTCCGTCTGTATAAATTTCCTTGATCTCTACTCTCCTATTGGCAGTGTGAATGTCATTGAGTCATTGACTGAAATTAAAAGCAATCAATACCGTGTTCCTCAAAAGTATACTCTCGCTAATATTATCTCAAATTAATAAAAGTTAACTTTCTCAAAAATTAGGAAATGCAAGTGATGGGATTTTCTGGATAAAATTCAATGAATTCTTGTCAGGAGAAACGGTAAAATGTCAAATATTTGAAATAGGAGAGATGTGCAGCAAATTTAGCTTGATTGAGCATTACAAAATGTAGTACCTTATTATTTCATCAGATCTCAATAGATAATTTCAACCATACTACGCACTAAGACACAGAAAAAACGACGCATCACGAAGGAATTATTCCAATAGGACGGATATCGGTAGATGTGACGTATATGTAGAGAAAAACAAATTATTACAAATCCAGAAAAGCTGGATGATTTATTCAAGACGAAGAGCTTCACAAATTCAGCTAGCCAATAACGAGTTGGTCCACCTATGCGCCTTATGTAAGCAGTTATTCGATTTGTCATTCATTGACGAAGTTTTTGGATGTCCTCCTGCGGGATGTCGTGCCGCATTCTATCCAATTGGTGCGTTACATCGTCAAAATCCGTAGCTGGTAATAGGGCGCTGCCCATAATGCTCCAAACGTTCTCAATTAGGGAGAGATCCAGCGACTTTGCTGGCCAAGGTAGGATTCAGCAAACATGAAGGCAATCAGTAGAGACTCTGGCCGTGTGTGGGCTAGTTTATCCTGCTGAAATGCAGCGTAGAATATCACCTGCATACCGCTGTGCTGTAGGATGGCTCGGCTGATAACCAAAGGTGTCCTGCTATGAAACGAAATTGTAGTCCCACTCCATCACCCCTGGTTGTAGGACCGTATGGCGGGCAGTATTCAGGTTGCTACCACAACGCTGTCAGGCACGTGTGCAGACACGTCTTCGGTGGTCATCGGAGTTCATTTCGAAGCGGAACTCATCACTGAAGACAATTCATTTCCAATTCATTCACAGGCTTCAGAGCAGTGGGGCATCGGTCTGACTGCCGCCCGCTATTCAGTCTGACAACCAGGAATGATGGTCTGCGTACAATTTTATTTATAGCAGTATGCCTTTGAATAAATCATTCTTTGGCCTATACATGTACATCATAACCTATTTCCGTCCCATTCGGAAAATTACTTCGTGATGCGTCTTTTTTTCCTTTAACGTATATTCAGAATAAATGAAACGATAAAATGACTGCATCGATGTTCGGGTATTATCCCACATACAGTAGCATTGTACAAATTTAACCCTAGCTCCAACCTTGTAGATAACTTTTTCTCGATGGAATACATATAAAAGAAACGTATTAATTCCTGATGCCGAAAATGGAGCAGTATTTCTATTTCTATTAACTCACAAATTAACTTTGCGTATCAGATAATTAAAGGTAGGAACTAGATCCGCCCATATCAATTTTCTTAAGGAATTAGTACTGTTTTTATTCACTTACTCAAACATTTTTTCGAAAATTTTATCAAATATCCCTGGCCAGTTGCCCGTCTGATGCAGTTTCATGAATAATTAGACATATAGGCTATAAAAATTAGAGGGTAATTGACATTAAATAATTGTTTGTCATAACAAATTCCGAACTCATACCGATGAATAAAAACACGAATGGCTATATCTAATCACCAATACGCTGACTTCATAAAAAGCTAGATTTCTGTCATAATTGACCTATGTCACACAACTATCCATCAACATTTGTGCCTACCCTAGAAACCACCAGTAAGACTTTATTTCATATATCTAAAGTCATCCAAAAATTCATAGCCTGTTACAACAAAAATGGTCTTGCTAGTATTAACATTTGATTAATTCATTTCATATAATTACTTATCCAGACTTCAGTATGTACAGGCTATAACAAAGTTTACACAAAGAATAAGTGGTTACATATTAACTTAATTCGAAATGCAGTGTGTGCGGCATATTCTCCAAACGAGCGTAACTTTTTAAAAATACCAGTTGCTAATTCTGTTAGGGGTAACTCCTAACTCCATAAATTACACTTTGTTACCATCTAGATGTCGAAACGTGTATTTCCGTGTGTTGTTACATTTGCTTCATACCAGTATCACGTTATCATTGTCTATTGAGCTGGATTTTATCTCCTATAATTGCCTTTATTTATTCATTCCGCCAGCCCTTCATTCTGCAGCTTTTATCTTTTATTTTTATCTGCGTGTCTTTCGTCCTTCCCATCACCTGCCAAACCCCCCCCCCCCCTTCCCCCGGGCGATCTCTTTCTCTTTACCTCTGTCCATTATTGACATTATGCAGCCTCTTAATTATTTACACTGCTGTCCCATTCTTTAACTCTGTGAACATCACTGACTGGCTCTTTAAACTGTTCCCCGTTGTCAGTGATACTGCTAAACTGTCCTGGCATCGTGCCTCTAGTCCCAGTCACTCTCTTGAAAACTGTTGCACTGTTCTTTACAGTCCCATGCAGTCTTTCGGCTCATTCTATAGTAATAGAAAGCTTCCTGGCGCCAGTCCTTGTCCCCACGTTCCTACTAGTGAGGAACGCCTCTTCTCATGTGGATGTGGTTTTCTCCTCACAGTCTCTTCTCTGACGTCACGAATGAACCATGATGCCCCAACCATTAGTCAGCAGCTTGCAGTCGTTTTTTCTACGTTCCTAGTGAAACAATCAGGAGGTAGTTAACGATTTTTTGCCCTCGCAAATGAACTTCTTATTCGTATATGACTAAACGTAATTAGTAGAACAGGTCATTGAGAAGAACATTTTTTAAGAAATACACAGTATAATTTATTTCTATCAACAATTGTGTGAAAGTTTCAGATATTCTGCGTTTTATAAAAACTGTGCTTTGCTTCTGTGCCATGTGTCATGATAAGGAAAGATACTACTTGACAATGATGTATTCAGTTCAGAATAGGAAGAATATGGAACGACGTTCTCAAACAGCATGTATTGGAGACCCAAAGTTCGTTTGGTCACAGCAAATGTTAGAAACGAGCTGTTTCATAAAATCTGATGTTTGAATGTGTTAACTGTAGTTGATGTTCGACAATCGCGCGATAACTATTCGTCCGAATAAAAGTGTAATAGCATATGTGTTTTAGCACTACTTGCTGCATGATTCCTTTGATGTTCTAGTCACAACTAGCTAAAGCAACACTTTAGAAGCTTAAGAAAAGAAGATAAACTAATGTGCATGTCCGAAATAACTGAATGGCAGGTAGAGTAACTGCTTCTGAAACAACCATCCGTCACTTCAAAAGTTGTGCTTCTGTATTAATTTCGCATTAGAGATCAATGGTTGAATCCCATGATTGTGAATGTTAGAATTTAGAGATGTGCGCAGAGGCGTGAATGTGAAGTTGTTATTTTTGTAATGCTCTTTTTATTACAGGGTAATCAGCAAGAACTTATTTATTTTGACGAGGCATCCACGTTGTTTCCTACTACCCAAGCGGACCCACTGACATATCTATAGTATTTTTGTATGTTAGATTATTGTTGAAAGTTGAAAATTCTAGTCCACTGTAAAAAAAAAAGAGTTTATTTTTACCTCCGCATATGTACAAGAATGAGTGCTGTGTTAGTTATACGAGTGAATGTTCAATGTTTCCCACATTCCTGGTATAAGTAGACGCTATTTAATGTGCAGACGTTATGTGAGATTATCTTCAAATACAACCACATTATTTTTCAAAATATTTATTGTGGTGTGTAATAAATAAGGCAGCTTTAATTTTGTCTGCAAATAAATGAAATGGTATTATTTAATTAAATTCCTGTTCCTAAGTGCCCTTGCTGCTGGTGAAAAGGACATCAACGGACATACTTCTAATTCTGTACAATAGTACTGTATTTTGTATCCCTCAAAAATTGATTTTACTGATTTTAAGTAGTGATATTACTTAATATCTATGATTGCATTTTTGATTTACGATTAGTATGGTCTGGAAAGAGTATTCGTAAAAGCTATGCCAACGATACAGTCGTAGACTTGGTATTACGACTCAGTAGATTAGTGTCCAATTTGTACTGCTGTTGGGGCATTGCGATCAACCCAGTTTTGATAGTGATGTCAGGCAAGTTAATATAGGACTTGAGGCTAATGACAGCTGACAAAGCACAAATTTCAGTGGTGCCAGTTGAGGTTATCCATAGGGTGGGTCTTACATACACACGGCATACAACTGAATCGCACCGGAAAAGTTTTGATGACTAAACTTATATGTAGCAGTACAGATGGTGGATCAGGCCTCACTCAGAGCCTGTGATAGCATGTAGAGGGGCAGGAACGTTTTTTAGAATGACTAATAAAGGATTCTTTAACGCTTCAGTATAATTTAGTAAATGGGAAATGCGGATAAGAAGACTCGGCAAGCTTATTTCATCAAAACATTATGGGAATTAGAGGTAAAATAGATATATTGCTAATATCTCTTAACTCTGACCCTATCTGTGTGTCGGAGCATCATTTATGTGGTGAAGAAATACTAAAGCTTCTCTTGTAAAGTACATCTTTCTGATTTCTATGCAAAGAGTGAGTTGCAGGTGAGAGGCATGGCCACTTACGCCAGATGTAATTCTCCATTCAAAGTAGCTGATTTACCAAATATTGTCAAGGCTGAACCTTTGTAACCTTTTACTATAAACTGACTGCGCATGTTTGATGACAGTGATGATTTCCAGGTAGCCTTCAAGAACATATTTACTTGGAAGGAGAAACAGTCTTGGTCGTATTTTTTTTTTTTTTTTTTTTTTTTTTTTTTTTTTTTTTTTTTTATCCGCAAAATCGATTTTCGGTCACTTAGTGATCATCCTCAGTGCTAGAAGTTAAAAATTTCACATAACGATCAGAGAGTATAAAACAGAAAATCACAACTACACCTGCGTATGAACATAACAGTCGGTAGGAACATACCTGTAAGATACAACTAAAATTGTTAGGCACTGGTATTATCAAGCTTAGAGCGATCACATAAACTGAGGCCGCTGTTTGCATGCACCTGTGGTAATATGTGTGTTAATATCTCGCAAAACCGGTAATATTAAGTTTTCACGTGACACGTGTCACATAGAGGGCGTTCCAAGCCCTGGCACACAGAGGTCTGCTGAACAGGTGCAGAGGTCGAGAATTTGCGTTGCAAATGTGTGGATACAAAATCTTATGAATATAACAGTGTCCAAAAAATTTTCGCCGGCATTGTGATACATTCACGCATTTACACACATTTCATAACTCTTAAAGTACGATTCTTGGTTTCCATCATCCTTTTCCACAAATCAGAGTCCCTAACCACTACTCATTATTCCTTACCTTACTCGTCGACACTTCTACAATATTTCATCATAAAAGATATGTAGCATAATCAAATAACTCATATAGCATCAGCTTATTGATCATAAACATACCGCAACAGCATAATACACATAGTCATCGTAATAATAACATCATAACACCTCAGTCAACTCTCAAAATCGTCGTAGCTTCCTCCAATAATTAAAAAAATTCTCTGCTCATGTCAAAAGTGTCATCTGCCTCAAACGTACTTTAAAAATCGTGATCCCATACCAAATATATCATTCAAAGCTCTCATAATATCACAATGCGGTCTCCTTTACAGATGAACCACAGTTTCCTAGGAGTCTCCCAATAAACCGAAGTCGACCATTCGTCTTTCTTACCACAATTCTCACATGCTCCTCCTATTTCATACCGCTCTGCAACGTTATACCCAGATATTTAAACGACGTGACAGAGCCAAGCACGACACTAGTAATTCTGTATCCGAACACCACAGGTTTGTTCTTCCTACTCATCCGCATTAACTTACATATTTGTACATGTAGAGATAGCTGTCATTCATCACACCAAACAGAAATTTTGTCTGTCTTGTATCCTCCTACAGTCACTCAACGACGAACCTTACCATCCAGGACAGCATCATCAGAAAACAACAGCAGATTGCAGCCCATACTCACCGCCAAATGATGTATGTATATGTATGTATGTATGTATGTAGAGAATAACAGAGGTCCTGTCCCACGTCCCTGGGGCACCCTTAACGACACGCGTCTCCCTGATGAACATTCTCCGTCGAGGACAACATACTTGGTTCTATAATTTAAGAAGTGTTGGAGCCACTCACATATCTGTGAACCTATTCAGTATGCTCGTACCTTCTTTAACAGCCTTCAGTAGGCAAACGTGTAAAATCCTTTTTGGAAATCTAGAAATATGGAATATGCCTGTTGCCCTTCGTCCATAGTTCTCAGTATATCATCGCGATGAACGCACATTGGAAGCGTGTATTTGTCATCGCCATACTGGCGTATCACCTGTCGTGATGGTATGGGGTGCCATTGGTTACACGTCTCGGTTACCTCTTGTTCGCATTGACGGCACTTTGAACAGTGGACGTTACATTTCAGATGTGTTACGACCCGTGGGTCTACCCTTTATTCAATCCCTGCGAAACCCTACATTTCAGCAGGATAATGCACGACCGCATGTTTCAGGTCCTGTATGGGCCTTTCTGGATACAGAAAATATTCAACTGCTGCCCTGGCCAGCACATTCTCCAGATCTCTCACCAACTGAAAACGTCTGGTCAATGGTGGCCGAGCAACTGGCTCGTCACAACACGCCAGTCACTACTCTTGATGAACTGTGGTATCGTGCTGAAGCTGCATGGGTAGCTGTACCTGTACACACCATCCAAGCTCTGTTTGACTCAATGCCCAGGCGTTATTACGGCCAGAGGTGGTTGTTCTGGGCACTGATTTCTCAGGATCTATGCACCCAAACTGCGTGAAAATGTAATCACATGTCAGTTCTATTATAATATATCTGTCCAATGAATACCCGTTTACCATCTGCATTTCTTCTTGGTGTAGCAATTTTAATGGCCAGTAGTGTAGATACGCGCGCGTAGAACACGAGAGAATGGTCAAATACGACGGAAGTTGACACAGTACCCGTAACGCGGAAACAGACGGCGTTGCATGGCTAGATGCGCAGCTGTCTGCTGCGCATCCCCGGCCCAGATGCCATAAATGCTGACGTGGACTGTCCCTCCCGCCACTGCTGACGCCCTCGCTGCATATGAGCGACAATAGTGCCTCTCGTGGCTCGTGCTAGCATTTAGCCTCTCAACACATTTCAATGGCAATAAACTGTACAAACAGCCGTACACTCAAAGATATTTTATTTTATTCTGAAAGCAACCAGTTTCGGCAATTCATTTTTGCCGAAATTGGTTGCTTTCAGAATAAAATAAAATATCTTTGAGTGTACGGCTGTTGGTAAAGTTTATGGACGTTGAAAAGTACATACTAGCCGATATCCCCTGGCCGTGATGCACCAACAGAAATTGTCAACACATTGTTCGTCAGTACTGTGTCCACAACGCACAAACGTACTACCGAGGTACGAATGCAGTCCGAAGGAGTAGTACCTGCTGCCCTTAACAGCTTGTTCCTGGCATTGTACCCGAAGAAGGAATTTCTGACGAATGGCCGGATACTATACAAATATTTGAAGACGAACGTTTGAAAACGGTGGGTGAGGGTTTTAATTTTCAAGCAAAACGGTTAATTATATGCCTCTAAAGATCCTGAAGGTCAGACTAAATAGTTTTATTCCCACGACCTGAGAATGTAATAGGCTTGGCGTATGTTTTTGTGGGAATTTCATTATAATGTTATGTTTTTATGGATTTCATTATGATCACTGTCACTGATCTGTCTTGAAATAAAAATGTCAATGAATTTACAACGTGGTACTGACAGTGAACATTCCAACACGAGTTCAAGGAAACAAGGCTACAGACACAGGCAGTATCTTCATAGACTGTTCTCTAGTTGATTGGCAGAGTACGATAAAGTTTTTTATAAGGCAGATGTACAGTTTTAATAATCAGTCAGTTTGGATATCTATTGCTATGTTGTATTGAGAAAACGGGAGTTGTATAATATGTTAAGCATATTAACAGACTTGTTCCAGAATATCACTACAGAGTGCAAGGTGCTAAAGAATGTCATCATTCACCTAGGGAATAGAAAGCTCTCTGACAAAAAGTAAAAGAGTCAGCTTTAAAAGACTGGAATGAAGGTGTTCAATATGTTACACCTAACACGTTTGAGAATGAAACTGTTAGTTATGACTCAAGTTATATAAAATATTAAATAATCACCTTGTGTCAATGGTCAGGAGCTATCATCAAAATGTTATTGGCAAAAGTGTATGTGCAGAACTCTTAAAAGCCGATTTTTTACTTATACCACACGCAGCTGCATTACGTATGCAGACAGCTACATTTATTTGAGGACATAAAATGTACCTCTACACAATTTCTTTTCCAGAGTACTTTTCCAAGTCTACATGGGGATTTTTTGACATCTTGGGATGCACATCTTGCAGCATGCCTTACCACCGCCCTTTCTCCCCTCTCAGAAAGGTGATACTTCAAGAGAAGACACACAAAGTTCAGAGTGAATGAAGATCTTGACCAACAACGCAAGAGGAAAATGAAACAGTGTTGGCAATAACTCAAGCATCTGGTTCCTGTGAGACATTGGACGTTGCTCAGAATACTAAGTTCTTAGAGGCCTTTTAGACATTACACACACCTTCCACTCACTGCTCTATTCTATTCTGAATTTATTTATTGCATCGTAACATGTTATCTGTAATTCAAACACAGACTGTATTCTTACACAGATTCTCACACAAAGTATCCAATATACATCATTATCTCCTACACAATACTACCTCCTATCACCATAACTACTTCTATTATTAATAGTAATAATAATAATAATTATTATTATTATTATTATTATTTATCATTATTATTGGTGTTTTACCCTTAAAGAGCGCAAGCGCAGTTGGACTAAACTATATGCCCAATTCCTTTTGCTGCCGTCCTTGCTGCCCGAACTTCCCTCATCCGCTCGCTGTGTTTTTGTTTCCGGTCCTCTGTCCATGCTTCTTGCCGCCTTCGTGTCTTCGGCTTCGTCTTGATTGCCTTTTTGGTTGCCCATATTTCTTTCATCTTCCGGCTGCGATCTTGCTTGCGTTCTTCGGTCCATTTTAGGCCTGCTCGTTTGTCACAGTGTATCACATGTAGTTTACTTTTCTTAACGATGTTTCTGAATTTTATTCTGTCGTTTATTGTGTTTGCTGTGATGCTGAATTTGTTCAGGTCATTTTATACCTCTGCCACCCATTTGTTGTTTGTAGTGGTTACCCAGTCAATGATCTGTTTGGTCAGTCTGTGTGATGGCATTTTGTATAGGTGTCCATAAAATTGTAGTCTGCGTTTTATAATCTTTTCTGTGATTGTCTCCATACGTTTGTATAGTTCCTCTGTACGTTTCTTGATACACATTCCATTGTTGTTAGTTGGACCAAATATTTTCCTAAGTATTTTCCGTTATACTTTTTCTAGTTGTCTGATACGTGTATGCCCTAGGTTAGTGTAGTCTCTGCTGCACATAGTGCCTCGGGGAGCACCACCGTATCGTAATGGCGTAATTTGGATTTTTGTGAGATAGACTTCTTGTTGTAGTGATTCCACACTACTTTGTATGGCTTGTCCAGTTTAGTTTCTCTTTCTTAGTTTGAGTATCTGTTATGTCCGCTCATTTTTATTGTTTCACAGAGATATTTTAAGTTTGCCGTTTTGTAAATCGTGCAGAACTTTGTGTTCAGAGACGAGAGTTTCTTTGTGCTCATAAACTGTCTTTTCGTAAGAGATCTGTAGTCCACTTTTGGAAGCGATTTCGTGTAGTTTTCAATGGCGTCTTTTGTTTCATTTATACCTTTCGTGAAAATGGCCAAATCGTCTGCAGAAGCCAGGCATTTAATCTGTAGGTTTCCTAAGGTTATCCCCTGTTGTGATATTTCCCACTCTTTTACTACCTTATCTAAAACTAGATTGAAAAGGAGAGGTGAGAGGCCATCACCTTGTCGGACACCTGTGCAAATTTCAAAGGACTCTCATAGTTCCCCGCAGAACTTTACTTTGGAGGTCGTGTTGGTCAAGGTTTGCTCTGTGACAGTCCGTGTTTTGTTGTCTACTTTGTGTTCAGCTAGAATTTTGAAGAGAGTTTTCCGGTCGATAGAGTCGTAATGACAAGGTTCTGTTTGTGTTGTAAAATCATTTTCAGGTTCCAAATTTGTTCCGCACAAGACCGCCCTTTACGGAAGCCTGCTTGGTATTCCCCAGTCAAGTGGTCGGTCTGGCATTCTAGTCTGTTTAGTAAAGCTTTAGAGAGTATCTTGTATGCGACCCGTAGTAGTTCGAGTCAGTCGTGTCACCTTTGTTGTGTAGTGGGTGTATCAGGACAGTTTTCCAGTCGTTAGGAATTTTCATGGCCTCCCAGATATCTTCCAAGATCCTGTGGATGTCTTTGGTGAGTTCTGTGTCTTGTAACTTCCAGATTTCCGCAATGATGCCGTCTTCTCCTGGTGCTCTACGATTCTTGAGTGAATTGATTATTTCTTTAACTTCCTCCAGAGTTGGAGGTTCACTACCTGGATTGTACGTGGTTGTTTCTGTCATCATTTCTTCCATAGGGGGGTCTTTGTTTAGGAGTTTTTCAAAGTACTTTGCCAGAATGTCACAATTGTTTTTGGTATTGGTTTCTAGGGCTCCATCCAGTCTTATGAAGCACAAGTTGGGTGGCTGATATCCAGTCATATTTTCTCTTAACGTTCTGTAGAAGTTTCTTGTATTGTTCTTCGTGAAGTCCGATTCGATCTCCGTCAGTCGCCGTTTATCATACTGTCGTTTTTCACTGGAAATGATTTTGCTTGATCGTTTCTGTGTTTACAGGAAGTTCGTCCAGTTCTCTGCGGATTTATGGCTACTACTTTTTTCCGTCACTGATTCGTTGGTCAATAGCTTGGTCACATGTGTGGTTCCACCAAAAGTGTTCCCTTTTGTGTGGTTCCATGGCCTCTCGGATTATTCCTAAAAGTTGTGTCCCGTCTGCCGTTTCCTCCATTTTAATTTTGTAAAATATTTGTGTCTGGTTTAAAGTAAGGTATTCTGGATCTGGTTTAACAATTTTGTTCTTTTGGAGCTTTTTCTTGGGCAAAAGACGAATCCTGATCTGTAGTAGGTGGTGGTCTGAGTCGAAGTAGTCTCTATGTTCAAAATTTCTTTTTGTGAGTCTTTCTGGACTGTTACGTGGTCTGTTTGTAGTTCTTGCTTTCCGCTGGGGAATTTCCATTTGGTAAGTTTCCGTGTTGGTTTCTTGAATTTTGTTGACATAATGGCGAGGTCGTGGTTTTTTAAAAGTCTATCAGGTGTTTTCCATTTTTGTTTGTGTCCTTGTGTGGAGTATGTTTTCCTGTGGTACGTCTGTATGTCTTTTCTTTTCAGAGTTTAGCGTTGAAGTCTCCCAGTATTATTTTGACTATAAGTGCAGGAATTTTTCTGATAGTTTCTTCCATTGTCGTCCAGAAGTCATCAATTTCGTCCGGATTTTTCCTGTTGTAGTCATTAGTCGGTGCGTTATTATTATTGTTAGAAAGATTAATATGCCTACCCTAAGTAAAAACATTTACTACCAAATCTAACTGTATCTATTATTATTATAGTTCCTGTCCGTCACATTTTATGATGCACTCCATCGCTCCCCAGTCCTTAGGCATGCCCCACCGTTTCCCTGGGCGCTATGGAGGCCATTGTTGTTGCAACTGCCTCATCCGTTTTTTCTCAGCTCCTTGGTTGCACGAGACGATCACCCTGTTCAAAGGGAGCATCGATGTTGCCAGTAATGAGCGCAGCCACGCGCCAACCACCACCCACGTCGCCCCCTTGTTCCTAGGGGGTGATAAATGGCGAACCGCTGCATTTCTGTCTGACTTCGTTTCAATGGCCATACGCAGTTTTGACTGTTGTTGTGCCGCAACTGTCGACATCAGCTGCCTACACTGTGTTACTTCTGCATCTTCTAACTCGACCACTCATAGTAAAGTAGTTGGGGGTTTGGTTGATAAGGTAACGCACTGCCCAAGCCTTATTTGAAATAGCCTCGACAGTATTGTCCAAGATCTGCCATTCTGTCTCGCAATACAGTATATCCTTCATATCGAGTCTTCTGTGCTGATTCAGTCGTAGCCGATCATTATGAGCTTTATGTTCTAGCGTACCTTATTCGCCACAGGCACAACGGTAGAACCTCTACCAATTCGATGCCAGTAGGCAGCGTATGGCCACTAAAGAAGTGTGTAAGGCCTATTGAGGGATTCAGAAAACCACAGGTGCGCCTCCCTGTTAGGAGCGTCATCCCATCGTTTCTGTTATAGGTGGAGGATCTGATTGAGAACTTGCTGCTTTCTTGTGACCCATATTCCTGTTAAACTCCGCAATTCGAAATTATTGTTCTTTCTTCAGCCAATAAATCGCCATTTTTCCGTATCTGAAGATCGAGTGGACATATCCAAGTATTTCTTGTGACGCCTGAACTAACACAGTGCCAGGGGCTCCTGTCAACCACAGAAGTATTCAACGTTGCACACTTTTAACTAGCCGTGCTGGTGTTACGAGCAGACGTCCGTGCACCAAAGCACTCGCACACTACCCCAGGGGAGCGTTGTCCTAATTTCTTATTGTTTTCATTGGCAGATTGCAAAAGTAACTGGCCCGCCCTCTCTTACTCGCTTCTTCAATATGTCCACTATAATCTTTTCGTTCGTCCTAGAAGATACCTTAAGGATCTGTTGACAGACTTCCAGTTTATGGAACTGTCACTTAATTTCATGATCGCGTCTTTTAAAATATTATATTTTCACAGCATGACGTTTTCTTTTTCAGGCGCAACAGACAATTTGAGCTCTCGGCACCACTGACGTGATTGTTGAAGGACTATGTTACATCCACCTTCAGATTGTTTCCGGAGCTTTCCTTCACAAGGATCGTCAGGTCGTCGGCTTACGCCACTAATCCCACGACCTCTTTGTTATCCTGTGGCTTTCCTAAAACCGGACCAAGTACCACATCCAGAAAACAGGGCCGTTTATGTTGCTGATCCCTGTGGACAGCCTTTTGAAATTTATTTAGTTGCGGTCTCTTCTGGATACGACAGTGTTTCCAGAATAATTCATACACCAGATTGTAACGCGCGCGAGGAGCACACAATACACTTTAAAGCCTGTACTATGGTAAGTGAGTGGGGTTCACCTTACGAGACAGGATTTTTGTATAGATATTGACCGCGTGTACCTGAACGGTGGCAAAACAGACTTACACCCACTCTAATTACAATGATACGTCAAGCAAGTCCGAAATGCAACTACACGTCAGGACGGACAAAAAGCAACACAGAAGATGTTACCAATTTGTTAATAATACGGTCGCCAGCCTAATTAGGCATTAACTGAGTTTCTTCCCTGTACAAGTTGGTGTATATTCATGCAAAACAACACGTAGTAACACTGCATAATATAGTAAATTTTAGAACCAGAAAATCTATTGAACTGATAGTTTCACGTTCTGTACTGATATGGAAAAACCATCAATACATAACACTACACTATAATGTATACTACAAAACTTCGTACTGTCTATTGATCTGATTAAAATCGGGCATAGGTTACCCTCGAAACAGCACTTTCGAGTCACACACACAATGTCAATTTTGATAAAGATAAAACACTGATAAATTTTGGCTTTTATATGGACTTTAACTTTTGCTCGTCAAACCAATTTAGAACACTTCAAAATTCAAATGAATAAAAAAGGGGGGGGGACCCTGAAACTGTTATGGTTACTGTATAAAAAAATTTGATTACTGAAATTATTATGCGCTCAAGATTTCCAGTATATGAGTTACTACTCTTTTTATCTTATTTCCTGCTTATTTAAATACCTTTATATCTATCTCGAAATAATTAAACTTCATTACTAAATCAATATTAAAGTTATCTTCCAAATTTTTCAGACCTTCGTTATTCGTTTACCGGTTCATTAACAAAACAGTTCTTTAAACACCATTCTAACATAACTAGGTCTGCAAGTTATTATTATTAACACCAAATTTAATTTTTCATCTCGGGACACTCGGATTGCACAACATTTGGAAAGGACCCTGTCTAGGTTAGTTGTGAGGATAATTAAATGATGGGAAAGTTCTGGTAAAATTTAGGTTATTATTATTCACTCTATGGTCCATACGAATACAGTACTCAAAGTTTCAACCCGCTAGTATCGATGCGGCGGTTGGCAGGCGGCGAGATGGCGAGGCACAGAGCACACATACAACCACAGCTATGGCTCTTGACGTATCGGCACTTTAATTCTTGTTAGCGTCGCGATACTTTTCCATTTAGTGCCTATGGAATTTTGCCATGCTGTGCGGGCGTTGGAAAAGCATACCCGAGGCTCAGTGAAACTACGTCTTCCAGCAGAGCCTCCTCGCTCCAGAAGGTGTTGTTCAGACCAATGCCAAACTCCAACTACTACTACTGAGCCCGTTGTGCCGTACAGTGCCCGCGTGCATTTTCCCGCGCTCGTCTGCCATCCACCTTTTACCGCTCCCTTACAGACCGGGTATTCACCCGAGGTTTTACATTCTACATATTCTAACACATTGCCTACGTATGGACCAGACGCACAGTTGCAATTTTAAACATGTTACAATAGTTTCAACATTTGTTACATTTCAATTCTATTACAATTTTTCTTGACATTTGACATAAACATTAATATTCACATTGAAAATTGTTTACAGTTTCCTTAACATAACGGCATGAATCAAAAAAGAAATGAAATCAGAACATCAATTACACTAATTTATCGAAAAATCAGATGGAAAAAAAATTCACTTATATGTACAATAGTACAGCGTTGTTGCTGTTACACATGCCCCTGTTTCCAGTAAATTTCACTAAGTGCAAATTTGATGGGAACACTAAACTTTATATTTATACAGTGGTTCTGAATCTTTGAGTGAATGTACCATCATAAAATTTTGTATCACTAAACTTCCTTTCTCTCACATTATAGAGGTCTATACTTTTTAATATATCAAGAGCATTTAGCTATCGTTTGCTTATATGCCTTTGGCACAGTCCAACCTCCTATCAGAACATGATTTAAATAGCAAATTACTTATTATTAAATTTCTCAGAAAAATAAATTCAAAAGCTGAAACACAAACACTTAACTACAAAGCATATACAAATCCCTATATACACTACAAGACAATTTGTTGCTGCTTGCATTGAATGGCAGTCCATTTCCTTATTTACTAATAAACACACAATAATATTTAGAAAAATCACTACATATATTTGCTGCCTATTATTCAGATTTGGGCAGTTCATTTCGCATCATTTTATCACATCACTTGTACCACACTTACAATTTTCCTTTGACTATTTATCTGCCCTCTTTGGTTTTTGGCAGTCCCATCGTTTATTTGGCTTGCAGCATTTACCCTTTCTTTTCAGCCCTTTTCTCCATACATCTCTACATTTATAATACATTTGGTAATCTGAAACTCACATAAGTACATTAGCACACTGACATTGGTATACATACATTTACATAGATTTGTTACATTTAGAATAAAATAATTTCATCATTAGATACAGCACATTTACTGCAGATTGCTTTCTGAGTGTACTTAGGTCACTCACTCCTAGGAACATACAGCTTCAGGTCCACAACGTTTCTTACACCTAAAGGTCTCTTGGATTTTGGGTAGATCAGGTAGTAAGCATTATCATGTGGAATGTACTGTATTATATACGGTCCATTATAAATATATTTAAATTTAGAAATTTCATGGTTCAGTTCACTAGATTTTTCGTGGGTTTTTAAAAGAATATAATCTCCAATTTTAAATTTTGAAACTTTCAGGTTTTTATCGTGTCTTTTAGATCTAGATTCAGCTTTTTGCTTTGCCCTTTTTCTGACTAATTCTTTCTTTTGACTCAACCCCAAGCCTGTACAAGGTGGAAACTCTAGTTTTTCCTCAATTAAACTTTTACTTCTGCTGCCTAACAAAATTTCTTCTGGTGGGAACCCAGTAGCTTCATGGTGTACTGTTTTCATGACATTCTCAAAGTCCAATATAAATCTGCCCCAGACTCTAAATCATACCCCTTCCTGTTTTTTTTTTTTTTTTTTTTTTTTTTTTTTTTTTTTTTTTTTTTTTTCCGCAACGCACTTTGGTCGACTGTGACATCGTCCCAAGATACGTTCCTGATCTGTGAACCATTTATATCTGGTGGCTTTCTCGGTTTCTGGCGTTCAAAGTCTTTACTTACTTGAACTCTTTGCAAAATAAACACTGAGTCATCAGGTAGCTCTTTCTTTCTGTGTTCAGTCTCAACATCTGGGTTTTGTTTTGAAACTTCGTGATCAGTAGGTACGATATCGCAATTAGCTGTATCCCCATTATTTTCACTAGTACCGAAATACTCGTCATCTGAACTATCGTCCGAACCTGACCATTCTGGATCGCTTTCAGGTTCTAACATAAAAGCTTTTCTGAGACAGGCACTAAGTTCTTCCTCTGCATTTTCGTCAGGCTTTGATTTTAACTCAGTATCCTCTTTTGACAAAACGACCTCATTATCAGCTTTATTCATATCCACTGTTAATTCATATTTAGTGTAATCCTCGTGGACTTCCGTTACTTGTAGGTAATTACCTGCCTCTTCCCCACAGTGCCTTTTGGTAACAGCTTGTACTGTTGGCGGATCATTAACAGAAGTTACTTCCTCGTCAATGCTTAGGATTTCATCCTCCAATTCCTTTCTATCTTTAACCTTCGTCCTATCGGCAGCACGTGTACTTTGCGCGGCGCTATTTACTCTCTCCTCTTTAAATTCGGGCTACGTCAACTTATCGACGTCCCTACTATCTCCTTTTTCACTAATTAACCTCCTTACCTCATACTCCTTCTTAAAACCCTCCCACTCACACTGCTTGAGGCCCTTGTACAGATCGTCGATCTGCACACGCCAATCAGTTACTTCTGCTAATTCATTCTCACCATTTACTTCATTGCTAACACTGCTAATCGCACCTCTCTGTGTATCCACTGGTCCATCTACTATTTCCTTCGCCACGGAATTACCACTCGTAATTTATTCACCGGCTCTTACGGCAATGTTCGTACCTAATGCTGCCACATTGCTAGCGCCTTCTCTCTGAACAGCTGTTCTGCTAGGCTGGGCCGTTGCCCTCTGATGCTCCACTCGCGCGGCGAAGATGAGTCATCTGCGCTCGCACCTGACGCTTGTTTCGCTTGTTTCGCAACAACACGTTGCGTCGTTTCACGCCTGTCTCTAAGCTGTCTCATAACTTTACTGTCAGTCCGGTAACATTTCTTAAATCGGGGCCAGTATGTTCTGTCCGCTTCCGTTTGGCCCGCAACGTTCGCGGAAATCAGTTTCCCGCATCCTTATTATTTTGCGCGGTGTACCCTCTACCGCGACCTAGATAACTCCCTCTTCCTCTGCCTCTACCTCTCTGTATTACGTTGACGCCAAACCCATCGCCGTCATTTCTCTCGTCATTATTGCGGTTATTCCTGTTACTAAAATTCTGATAATTGGCACGACTTTCGCGCCAATGATCCTCGTCTTCGACCCTTTCGAGGAACGCTTGAAAGCTACGATGATTGCTTCCCACATATCTCTTCGAATCTTCTGGAAGCTTTTTATGTAGCTCCCATATGATTTCAGAATCGCATCTTCTCCCTCTTAAATGTGTCAACTTTCGGTACCAATATTCGCAGAAGTCTTTCAAAGAATTCCTTCCCCTGTTATCATGAAGTTTGGCCATGATAAACTCGCGCCACAAATGATCCTGTTTTTGTTCGGACTAGTATTCTTCCGTAAACTTTTGTTTAAACTCTTCGAACGTCATTAGTTCGGTATTCAAATTAATTCCCCAGCGCTTAGCATCACCTCCTAAGGCGCTAATTACTACGTTTATCTTTTCCTGACCAGACAAGTGTTTAGGAAACATCCTCTCGCAATTTTTGATGAAATCTAATGGATGCCATCCGTTATGTTTTTTGGCGGAATCGAAGCGCTCCTCACCTTCCAACAGCTTCGTAAGTGGCGTGCCACTACAGACAACTCCAGGCCTATCTTTGATTTTACTCTCGAGATCGAAAATTTTGCCTTGAATTTTCGATGTATTTTGTTCACACTTTTGCACACATCCGATAACTTTTTCGCCTAAATTTCTTTCAGTATCTGAAACTGCCTTTTTCAACTGTAAGATTCCATGTTGGCATTCGATTACGACCTCAGTTTTAAGACAGAAAACTTTTTCGTCTACTTTTGTTACAACTAGAGGCTCTACTTTCTCTTGGATGTTGAGAATTTCAACATCAAACATACTGTTAATGTTGTCAATTTCCCCCTGCATAGTATTCATATTTTTATTAATTGCGTCAATTTCAGACTTCATAGTATTTACTGCAGAATTTAAATTACCCACTTTTTGTTCTACCTGTTCTATTTGTTTACTAATTTTAATTCCTTGTTTTTCGACCTGTACTTTAAGCTGACCAACTTGTGTTTTAAGCTGCTCGTCAACGTGTGTTTTAAGCTGATCATTCTGTCCTGCAATTTGTTTGGTTAATTGTTCAAATAAATCGTTCATGCTTAAAATTTTCATACTGTTTTGTTCTACGGAATCGGTGTGTCCCGATCCTACATCAAAATTTTCTTTCGGTTCTTTCTTTATCTGTGGTGAATCAAACATGTCAGTGGATTCGTTCACGTACCCACTATCATCTACAAAGTCATCCTCTACTTCCTGTTTTATTCCTTGCTGTGTTCGAGGCGATCTCGACATTTCAATCTGTTCATTAACATGTTCGTGATATTGTATGTACGCCAATTGTCTTCCGCTAACGCCATCTATTATCTGACCGCGTACACTCCTGTCATTCCCAGCTGCATTTTCCATTACGCTCGTCCCATCTACTGTGTCTACGTTCTTGTCCATACTGAACACAAATTACACCTCACTACCGTACTTGACGTTCACTGCTATTTACTTTACTGAATAATATTGAAATTCGTGCCACTGAACATCCACTGTTCGGTATTCCCGTTAATTTGTAACCGACAACAACTGGATGTCCTGTCACCGGGAGCCACTTGTAACGTGCGCGCGGGGGACACAATACACTTTAAAGCCTGTACTATGGTAAGTGAGTGGGGTTCACCTTACGAGACAGGATTTTTGTATAGATATTGACCGCGTTTACCTGAATGGTGGCAAAACAGACTCACACCCACTCTGTAATAACAATGATACGTCAAGCAAGTCCGAAATGCAACTACACGTCAGGACGGACAAAAAGCAACACAGAAGATGTTACCAATTTGTTAATAATACGGTCGCCAGCCTAATTAGGCATTAACTGAGTTTCTTCCCTGTACAAGCTGGTGTATATTCATGCAAAACAACACGTAGTAACACTGCATAATATAGTAAATTTTAGAACCAGAAAATCTATTGAACTGATAGTTTCACGTTCTGTACTGATATGTGAAAACCATCAATACATAACACTACACTATAATGTATACTACAAAACTTCGTACTGTCTATTGATCTGATTAAAATCGGGCATAGGTTACCCTAGAAACAGCACTTTCGAGTCACACACACAATGTCAATTTTGATAAAGATAAAACACTGATAAATTTTGGCTTTTATATGGACTTTAACTTTTGCTAGTCAAACCAATTTAGAACATTTCAAAATTCAAATGAATAAAAAGGGGGGGGGGGGACCCTGAAACTGTTATGGTCACTGTATAAAAAAATTTGATTACTGAAATTATCATGGGCTCAAGATTTCCAGTATATGAGTTACTACTCTTTTTATCTTATTGCCTGCTTATTTAAATACCTTTATATCTATCTCGAAATAATTAAACTTCATTACTAAATCAATATTAAAGTTATCTTCCAAATTTTTCAGACCTTCGTTATTCGTTTACCGGTTCATTAACAAAACAGTTCTTTACACACCATTCTAACATAGCTAGGTCTGCAAGTTATTATTATTAACACCAAATTGTCCGCCCCGGTAGCTGAGTGGTCAGCGTGACAGACTGTCACTCCTAAGGGCACGGGTTCGATTCCCGGCTGGGTCGGAGATTTTTTTTCCGCTCAGGGACTGGGTGTTGTGTTGTCCTAATCATCATCATTTCATCCCCATCGACGCGCAGGTCGCCGAAGTGGCGTCAAATTGAAAGACCTGCACCAGGCGAACGGTCTACCCGACGGGAGGCCCTAGCCACACGACATTTCCATTTCCAACACCAAATTTAATTTTTCATCTCGGGACACTCGGATTGCACCACATTTGGAAAGGACCCTGTCTAGGTTAGTTGTGAGGATAATTAAATGATGGGAAAGTTCTGGTAAAATTTAGGTTATTATTATTCACTCTATGGTCCATACGAATACAGTACTCAAAGTTTCAACCCGCTAGTATCGATGCGGCGGTTGGCAGGCGGCGAGATGGCGAGGCACAGAGCACACGTACAACCACAGCTATGGCTCTTGACGTATCGGCACTTTAATTCTTGTTAGCGTCGCAATACTTTTCCATTTAGTGCCTATGGAATTTTGCCATGCTGTGCGGGCGTTGGAACAGCATACCCGAGGCTCAGTGAAACTACGTCTTCCAGGAGAGCCTCCTCGCTCCAGAGGGTGTTGTTCAGACCAATACCAAACTCCAACTACTACTACTGAGCCCGTTGTACCGTACAGTGCCCGCGTGCATTTTCCCGCGCTCGCCTGCCATCCACCTTCTACCGCTCCCTTACAGACCGGGTATTCACCCGAGGCTTTACATTCTACATATTCTAACACATTGCCTACGTGTGGACCAGACGCACAGTTGCAATTTTAAACATGTTACAATAGTTTCAACATTTGTTACATTTCAATTCTATTACAATTTTGCTTGACATTTGGCATAAACATTAATATTCACATTGAAAATTGTTTACAGTTTCCTTAACATAACGGCATGAAACAAAAAAGAAATGAAATCAGAACATCAATTACACAAATTTATCGAAAAATCAGATGGAAAAAAAATTTACTTATATGTACAATAGTAAGCGTTGTTGTTGTTACAAGATGCATAATGCTCATGGGCAGTCTAAGTCCCTCGGTTTTGAGGAAGTGCTGGCCGCCCTAACTGGTCGAATGGCCCAGCGATGTCCACCGTTAAGACTACAACACATTTATGAGGACCGTCTCCCACAAATCTTATCACCTCTTACAAGCGTCTGGTGTTGATTATCTGCTTCTGAAACCACTGTTGGAAGTTAAATCCATGGATAAATCTTTTCCCCTGTTGTCAAACGTATAGTAGCTTCTCCTAAACTTTCTCTACGATTTCAGGTCTGTAGGACTTGGGAGCGGGGTGAAGTATTCACCTTTCTTGAAGGGAATCACATTTTGTTTTCTTCCATGTTTCTGTTACGCCACTAATCCCACGACCTCTTTGTTATCCTGTGGCTTTCCTAAAACCGGACCAAGTACCACATTCAGAATACAGGGCCGTTTATGTTATGGATCCCTGTGGGCAGCCTTTTGAAATTTCTTTTGTTGTTGTACACTGTCGTTCATTTAAGGAGTATGTGGATGCGTCGGACACGTCGGACGTGGAAACCCCGCGGGAAATTGTCTGTATATCGTCGAATGAGGATGTACCGGAAGTTTCGCGCTGCACACCCGAGGCGTTGGATACGCCGACGGACGAATCTAACTAGTCCTATATTTCGTCGTGTGCGTAAATGGCGTACGGAATTCACACAAACCGATGGTGTTAGGTTTGAGTACGGTAAGATGGCCGCAACAGACAAGCGTTGTAGAGTTGGCACAAATATAAACCTATGTGGATGTGAAGGGCATGCAGAACTCTAGCAGTTTCAGGATTTCTTTCGTCGCCTCCTCTTTCGAAAATGAACCAGCTATCCCATCTCCATGGTATGCTTCCCTGTTATTGTTCTGCAGTTCTCTGCGTTCATCAGATACTTCCTCTGCTGTGTCCTCTGTAAAAAGAATGCGCCTCCGTAAGTTTGCGGATTGCCGCTAGTTTTCTGCCCTGCTGCCGTCTGCTCGTTCTAAAGTTGATAACATAGTGGGAGTTTATATCTTTTGGCAGACGATTTCATACGGTGTACAGCATGGGTCAAGATGTAAGCTCTGTTCCACGAATCTGTTCCAGCTCCCTGTCCTTGCCTGTCGCAGACAGTCTTTAAATTGCTGCTTAAGGTCTCTGTTTCTGCCCAGTTTGTGAACTCTTTCTTCATCAGTGCGGCCTTTCAGGAAGGATCTTCCCACCCCTCTCACTTCTCGTTATTTGGAGACCCGCGTTCCACGGTAACCCGTATGCCTTCAAAATGTACCCCAATTTTGTCTCCATTTATTCAAATGGTTCAAATGGCTCTGAGCACTATGGGACTCAACTGCTGAGGTCATTAGTCCCCTAGAACTTAGAACTAGTTAAACCTAACTAACCTAAGGACATCACAAACATCCATGCCCGAGGCAGGATTCGAACCTGCGACCGTAGCGGTCTTGCGGTTCCAGACTGCAGCGCCTTTAACCGCACGGCCACTTCGGCCGGCGTCTCCATTTATTGCCACTATCCGAGAGTGACTATTTACAAAGTGCCTGTTGACTTCTGTCTGGGTTCTTCGGCCGACGTTTGTCTGATGATTTTTCTGACGTTTCGCCAGAACGAGTGGCTGACATTGCCAAAGCTTCACCTTTCATTCCTGGTGGTGGACGGGAGCCGATCTCGCGGCAGCAGACTATATGCACCTGGCGCGCCAACGTCTTGCTACCTGCAACTGGCGTTCGCTGCAGCAAGGGAATCCAGGATCTGTTCACCTTGAGCCTTTCTTCTTTCTTGTTGAAGCTATTCTCATGTTTGTAAATTTCTATAGCTTCTCTGAACAAGTGGGTGTGATAGTTTTTCTCTACAGCCAGAATTTTCGTGTCGGCGAATTTTGCTATGTGGTCGGCCTCACACAGCGCGTGCTCTGCCAAGGCCGATTTTTGCACCTACCAAATACGCACTGAAACAGCCAGGATACTGCGGCGAGCCAAACCACCAGCTCGTAACCTAAAAAAGAAGAGGCACAACCTATCAAGTGTCTTGACACCGACAAGAATATAATGGCACTGCCTGCCGATAAGGGAAATGCGACCGTCGTAATGAAGACCAAAGATTAATGAGCAGAAGTGTGGGAGCTATTAGGTCTGACGATGTATAGAGACAGAAGTCAACAGGCAGTTTGTCAACAAATAGCCACGAAAGCCTTTACAATTTTGAGTCGCTGTTTAAATCTACTCCTTGTTTGTATTTATTGAAAGAAATTCCTGAGACTGGCATAATAATTATTGACGCTTTGCTGTGACAGCGTTCACACACTTGAGGAACATTGCATATAACAAGTGCTACTGCCCAACAAGCACTAAAGCTCTTACAAATTGTTGCCCTATTTTTCTTTGTCAAACTTTTCAAACAATCCATGCATAACTTCCTAACTGTTAAAATCTTCCTTACCTCTAGGAATGACATATACAGCACTGGCAATGCCTACACCTAGTTGAGCCTTATATTTTTCTAACCTGTCAATTAAAGAAAAGTCAGAACGCTTCACTAATCTCTCTCTTTACAATTGAGCTTTATCAAACTTTTTCGCCACGTTACACTATATTTCACTGCCTTTCTTCCTAACTATCCTCATTAAACAACAGATACCCAGTATCTTTGTGCTATACCTGTTCTTCTATTACAAAACATTCTACTTTCAACTCCCTTTATCGCTTCTCCTTGGTGGCTCTCATACTCCTATACTGCAGTCCACCACGATAAGTGCCACCCCAGCTTCGCTGACAAAATTCCTTTTAAGGTTCATGATGCCTCACGTCATGTTTGTATGGCAGTCTTCATGACTTTGCGTTGTTATTGTTTAGAGAAGAACCTTTATTTACCGTTTATTGTCACAAAACTCTCCATTATTACACTGAATTACATGTAAATCTGTCTCCTGAATTTCTTCTTTATCGGTTACGGTTGAGGTATTACATGTCATGTGTATTAATCGGTCTACTTCCCGCTTCGCTGACACGAGTTGCAATCCTCTGCCGCCAGAGGGTTCCAAATTGTAGTGCGTAACATGGCGGTGTGCAACGTAACTACGTCGGTGCCTGAGAAACAGCGTGCTGTAATCGAATTTCTAGCCGCAGAAAACGGGTCTGGAGCTGAAACTCGTAGTATACTGTGTGTAGTCATGATTGTATTGACGTCGGTAATGTCATGATTGTATTGACGTCGGTAATGTGCGACGTTGGGTTGTTCGTTGTCTTAAAGAAGGAACCGGTGGAGCTGATCTCAGCGTGAGTGACAGAGATCGCACTGGACGAGAGTCATCGGAAATGCGTTGATGAATTCATCAGAGAAAATTGTCGTATAACACAATCACAGATCTCAGGTAAGTGTGGCATTTCACGAGACCACGTACGGGCTGCCATTGCAGAACTGCGGCACAGAAAACAGACTGAACAGTAGGTCCTTCTCTAATGTCTGGCTCTTACGCTACAAGATCCTTAATTCCCACCCCTCTCTAATTGAAATTCACGTTGAGGTGGTTAGCGAACAAGAGATAAAAATTATGTTCCCATCTGCTTTTGCTACAAGCCCATGTGCTGTGGCTTGTATCTGCTTTTAATTATTTTAATAAAGTCTTTATTTACTTAAAATTTTTTTTAGTGAATATTCACATTCATAACTAGGCTCATCATCTGTTTGGTGTCGATCCGTTTTTAAATTTTGTACAAACGTAATTGAAAAATGATAATCTGTGGAAATGGCTTTAATCTGAAGAGCAGCCCAACTTCTTTTACAAAATTTCGCAGGTTCTATATCGGAATTTCTAAGAAAATGAAAATAGAGTAATCAACAACGAATTTGTTAAAATTACGAATCGATTCCGTTTATGAAACACGGCCACATTTACATTTATTTAATAAATCATTGAAATGACACGAACTTTAAATCAGTAACGCGACAGAAATTTAAACCAACTGTATTTTTATTTCAGTTATATTAATCACCATACAAAGGATGACTCCCAGTACAATACAAGGCTTTAATCAGCTCCACAGTCAGAGTTAGAGAAAGTTCAACATTGATAGCGTTATTCGTTTTATAAACCAGAAACAAAGATCATTTCTCGAGGTGTAACTACACGAACTTTGCTTTTCTATTATCTCTTTGGGTATATTATGTTGATTACTGTCCTTTGAGATTTATGTTATAAAATATGTATGTTATATATGAGAAGGGACGTCGTAAAGCCTCCTTGAATTTTGTGAATAGACGGGCTCTCTTCTCTCATTCACAGAATTCAACCATAGCGACAGCATCATTCTACAGTTTCCTTACATAGGTGGAATTACATGGTCTTTCAGGCTGTCACGAGTAATCAGTTCGTTTTGAGCCCCAAATGTTTGACACTTTTAGTTATCCAGTTATTACAGATACATGGATATTTCGTTGTACCTTCATACTTGATAATTACGGGAGTGTCGTTTGTTAAACTAAAGTCTGAAATTTATCATGTACTTAGATCATTCTGTTGCCTCCCCATCCAGGCAGGGTCCCTCAGAAACTGAGTAAGAACTCTAGGAATGGCCACGACCTTTAGCTCTATTCTATATTAATGACATTTTTAATATAACCATTAGTTGTGTCGAAATATTTGAGTTTAAATAAAAGAATTTACTCCTTTTCTGGTCATTTATTTACTCTAATACAAGTACAGATTTTATAAAACTGAAGCATTTCTTTATATTTCTACATATACGGGGCGAGTCATTAACTGTTGCCACCAAGAATAACTCCGAAAGTTAAAAGAAAAAAGAGCTGAAAAAGTTAGTGGGACTAAATTTTCATGGGACAACGGGGACCATAATATGACGTTGGCGTTTTATTGCTAGGAGGGTTCGCGTCTGACATATGAAGGTCAACTTCGTTTTTTTTTAAACGGGATGTGGGACTTAGGGAAAGCAGGAAAGGAGTGGATAGGGCCTAATCAGTTACTGTTAAAAATGGTTCAAATGGCTCAGAGCACTACGGGACTTAACTTCTGAGGTCATCAGTCCCATAGACTTAGAACTACTTAAACCTAACTAACCTAAGGACATCACACACATCCATGCCCGAGGCAGGATTCGAACCTGCGAAAGCAGCGGTCGCGCGGTTCCAGACTGTAGCGCCTAGAACCGCTCGGCCATCCAGGCCGGCAGTTACTGTTAACACATACGCTTTATTTTCAAAAAACAAAAACTCTCAACAATCATTTTTAAAAGATTTTACTACACTGGTGGCTGAAAGCCTTATTAGAATAATTGTAAGTTATTGTCAGCTGAAGGCCACAATCAATGTTACACACAATCGACGACTGAAGGCCTGATTAAGATGGCTCAAGATCATTCGTCGGCTGAAGGCAAGAAGCAATTTCTAAATACACAACGGCTGAAGGCCTGAATTACCAATAAGGTGGACAATTACACGTTAAAAATACTAAAACCCTTTCTAATAATCTTAATAACTTGTAACAAGCTATAATGACGACTGAAGGCCTCACTAAAACAGGATTTAAAATTATTTGTTGGCTGAAGCCCACAAGCATTGTTACAAACAATTAACGGCAGAAGGCCTGATGGATTCAAAGTTATTGGGGACTGAAGACCACAAGCAATTTTCAGAATACTCAACGGCTGAAGGCCTGAATTACAAGTAAGGAAGGCACTTGCATGTTAAAATACTAAAACCTTTTTAAAACAATCTTAACGGACTGTAACAGGCTATAGAGCTGCAGAGCTTATTAAGAGAAAATTGAAAATAATTTATTGGCTGAAGGCCACGAGCAGTGTTACAAACAATTAACGGCTGATGGCTGAAATTACAAGAAGGGAAGGCAGTAAAATGTTAAAACATTAAGGCAGCCAAGAGTTGTATTCATGTAACAGGATGGCAATTCACTCTAGGGGTAGCTTAAGCGCCGACCGACCGACTAACCAATCCGCCTAACGTCAGATCACCGGTAAAACGCTGGAATACTTTTAGGCAAGGGCGAAGAGACAGACAGCACCACAACTTCAGAAACACACCCAGTGCCGAAGGAAACAATAGAACCAAGGTAGACCTTCCAAAAACATATCCACAGTACAATTCAAGAGGCTGTCGAACTACACGCTGTGTCGGACGGCATGAACATGACAAGGAAATGTACACTGCAGGAAAGGTACGCTAACCTCCAGGGCAGGTAACTGAGGGGGTGGGGGGGGGGGGGAGGGGCGGTTAGCGGCCACAAGGTAGAAAATACCGCTGGTCGCACTTCACTGATAAGAATAATACTAAATCCAAACTAACATCAAGGAGCAGAAGGCGGTTAACAGCTCCCTCCAACCTGACAGACTCCACTTGTTGCGGTTGGTCTCACCGACCCTGGGGGCAACACGCAAACAATAGCGATAGCTCAAACAGTGGAGGTTTCAGTAATGGATAAGGTTCACTCAACTTCAAACGTCCTGGGTTCGGTCGTCGGCTACAGCCCCTCGGTCTGACAGTCCTTGCACGCTGCCTGCAGTCCTGGCCTACCCCCGTGCTACGGACCTCCTCGCTGCTCCGTCTAAACCGCACTGATCTCCGTTCGCAACTCTCCACCAAATCCAGTACGCAGATAGCATTCAAACAACTGCTCATTCAAAACCACAAAATACACACGGCTGCGGGAAAACAATTCCACCAACAACTCACAATACTAAAACGAGTCACTGTGAAACAACACGGACGAATTAAAAGTCGGCACAAACACAGAGGAGCCAGAAGCGGTCGGAAGACCAAATGCACGTCGTCCGCTGCGACGACCAACCGAACGACCAACCAACGGTCGTCCCCACTCAAGTCAGGCACGGGAAAGATCCCAGTATCAATCGTCGACTGACAACTTGTAACCTCCCCCTCACTTATCGACCTCAACGACAGTGAAAAATTAAACCGCGTGCACCTAATGGAAATTTGGGAAAAGCAATCGTCACCGAAGTTAATCTGTCGCTAAAGAGGGAGGAAAGGGTTACATCAAAATGAAAGGAAAAATGCAATTGAAATCGGTGGAAATTAATTTTGAAAAGGGGTAAAGTTATTAAAGAAAGTAAATGTGCGGTCGTTACGTTAACAATTAACTGACGTTAATTAGATATTTGAGATTTGGGGAAAATTACGGTCGCCAGTCCTATGGACAACTACTATAATAACTGAAAAAGAAAGGTTATTGCACATATAATTAGCACTAAGAGCTTGGCAACTGAAGGTTGACACGTGTTGCGTGAAAACTGAATGTTTGTCAGAAGTAATAAATTTCGCTACACTCTGACTTAACAAAAGAATTAATAAAACCGGAAAACTGAAAGTTAATTTAGTGACTGAAATTAATAGTGAGCTTTGTTTCTGAAGCACTACAAAATTCAATAAAATAAGGTTAGTCTTGGGCTACCTCAACAATCATTTCAAAAGCTACTTGAATCTACGCAATTTAGAAATAAGAGGTTTAACTTTGAACTTGAATTAAATGATTCTGAACAATTAACAATTGTAAAATTTAGTACGTACCAAGCTGAGCTGCAGTCACAGGTAAGCTAAAATATGGTAACAAAACTCGCACTCTTAATTTGTACTTGTGTAATCTAAATATTGTAGCCAGCTATGAATACTTTAACTGAACTTTGAAATTAAAGCAGTGAAATGGAATAATATTACTTTAATGCTGGCGTTTGAATTTCAACGACACTCGGGTTCATTCCGGAAAAGGAAGGGACCCTGCTTGGTAATGCAATTGGGACAATGAGCAACAAAGGTTCATGCTAAGTTGCTGTAATTATGTGAGGCAAGTGGAACAATTTTAAAAGCTGAGGTCTGCCATACAGTTCTAAAACTTTACGTGCATCCAGTCTTCCTTGTTGGTTGATTGAAGGTTTGAAGTCGTCGATCGAGGAGGTGGCGACAGTCACTCATTGTCGGCCGTCGCTGTTGCAGAAGCTGGATGTTGGCGCGCCTTCTTCTCGGCACTGTCACCAGGCGAAACGGGCTCTTGATGTGCGCCAGCTAATGCTTCCCGTCCGCGACACCTTGTCAGAAACTATCACAGCAAGTCGAGCGCAATTACATGCTGCCCAACCCCGAAAGCGTGGCATCACGCGGGAGCGTCACACAACACACCTGCTCCACTCGCTACTCCCGCCACACTCCATCTGCCCGCGCTCCATGCGGCAGAGTTAACACTACCAAAGATCCTAAACACTTTGGTTCTCCACACGACCTATCGATGTAATCGTTCGATAGCATAGTTTTCCCTAGGCAAGACCCCGCGTAAAAATACAAATAATATTTACAAGACAATTATACATCGACGTAAATATAAACAATTACAATATATAAAGACACAGAAATGTCATATATTCAAGTAACAAAATAAGAAAAACATTTATAGTACAATTGATGGGAATAGGAGGATAAGCATTTCCGGCGCTACAAACTTATTGCCATGATGTCAGTTCGACGGGCGGTCACACAAACACACACACACACACAAGTGAAAGTTGCACTACTCGAATGTCGTGGTCCATTCAACTAAAACTCGCTGCATCCGGTCCTTGACGTGGTCGTGTAGTCTCGCAACCACTTCCTTCCGTCGCACAGTGCATGTGTGTCGCCAGTGGTCGGGCAAATATTGGCTGTCTGGACCTTACTGCTGCTCTGTCCCAACTCAACACGCTCGACACACGACGAGCCAGAAATACTAGAGGCCGCTCCAAAGATCATATCACAGTACGCGCTATCGATAAGCGTTGGTGCTACCACTCATGGACAGACAAGACGAGCAAACGTAGTGGCGCCAGTGAACACACTAAGAAAACGAGACGCCACTATCGCTAATACAAGATGCCATGCTATGAACGGCATCAACGTGAGCCGCTCACGGCTCAGGATGCTATAATTTGGTACTTATTTTCTGATAGCGGCTATCGAGACGAATCCAACGATGTGCAAAGTAAGGTCTTTGAAGGTCAACGAAGGTCACAAAGGTGGCATGAATGTCCATTTACAGAAGGTGTTCGAAGTATACTTGACATTAATTTAAAATTACTGGGGATAGTAGAGCGGATGTGGTTGGCATCCCTCAGACCTAATGTAGCCAATTAAGTTAATGCGTCCAAGCATATTTTACGGAACTCCAAGGGGATGCCTGCTATGTAGGTGCTTGGGTGATAAGTGTTTTTTTTTGTTTTTTCGTGCAGAAGCACGTGGGGCCTCAAGCCATCTAGTTTTACTAGATAACTGACTTTGAATTAAAATCATTGTGACCACCCAGTGCAACCAGTGTGTTTCTCCCGATTTCCCGCATAGAGAGAAACCGTAGCACGTCACAAATGGTTTTCTCGACCCAGCGAAGCTCGCCAATGGGTATTTCTCGTCCATAGTAGCTCACAGTACCTATATTATTAGCTAACTGAGTTCATTTATTTACTATGCAGTTCAGCAATTAGATTCCAGGGTCTTGCCCTGTGATGCTACCAGCGTTGCCAACTTGACGGATTTCCCCTCAAATTTGACAGAATTTCATGTTGTGTGACGGGTAATATTTAGTTTTGACTGTTAGTTTCACTCAGTGTGTTGAAAAAATTGGCCATATTTCTGATTTGTTCATTCATATTAAACACACCGAGGATATAAATGAACATTCAACTGAAATTAACTACTTAGGTTTCCTTCCTATTGAGCAATGTACATGTCTATTTTTTAGATAACAATATCAAACATGAAACTTCCTGGCAGATTAAAACTGTGTGCACCGACCGAGACTCGAACTCGGGACCTTTGCCTTTCGCGGGCAAGTGCTCTACCATCTGAGCTACCGAAGCACGACTCACGCCCGATCCTCACAGCCTTACTTCTGCCAGTATCTCGTCACCTACCTTCCAAACTTTACAGAAGCACAGTTTTAATCTGCCAGGAAGTTTCATATCAGTGCACACTCCGCTGCAGAGTGAAAATCTCATTCTGGAAACATTCCCCAGGCTGTGGCTAAGCCATGTCTCCGCAATATCCTTTCTTTCAGGAGTGCTAGTTCTGCAAAGTTCGCAGGAGAGCTTCTGTAAAGTTTGGAAGGTAGGAGACGAGGTACTGGCAGAAGTAAGGCTGTGAGGATCGGGCCTGACTCGTGCTTCGGTAGCTCAGATGGTAGAGAACTTGCCCGCGAAAGGCAAAGGTCCCGAGTTCGAGTCTCGGTCGGTGCACACAGTTTTAATCTGCCAGGAAGTTTCATATCAGCGCACACTCCGCTGCAGAGTGAAAATCTCATTCTGGAATATCAAACATCTCTGATGACTGGCAAACTCAGCGAAACAAACATAACGCGGTAGCAATTAGTTCTAATTTCTGTTGTAAGCAAAGATACAATAGTAAGTACGAGTCCCATACTCACGAAGTGAGCATGGAGAACAGAAGCAGGAATCCTGAAACACCATCCTGGGATGGTTCCGAGAGGAGGTGGTTTGCCATTGCCCTCCCCCGACCTCTTACGAAGTCCCGAGCGTGTTTTTGTACATGGGGCATGTCAGTGATGAGTGCTCGCACTGTGTGGTGTCGTGTTTGTGTTTTTGTGGATGGGGACGGGGAGGTTGAAACTCGGTGCTGCACATAGCGTAATACCCTCGAAAAGCGTCAAGGGGGCCGCCATCCGACAGACGAAGCACCATCAACAGTGCCACATGTCCTCTGTTCACGAGAGATAGTGGAGAGGTTCAGAATTTAATCCAGGACATTGACGCAAAAACTGGCGATCAGGAAGTTTAAAACTACCATCCCTCCTTCCCCGGCCGAGCGAAAGTATCATCCACCACCAAGATTCAAACTGACGTTAAATATACGATATGTGCCTCTAGCACCAGCAGCACACTAACAAAAATATGCCGCGAAATCTGGATAGCGAGCGCAATACTTTAGTGTACGGCACTTGTCGCGAATTATAACTTTCCATCTGTCGAGCGGGGTTTGTGGGCGGAGGGATGAGCGGACAAGTGATGCTGCGTGGAGTGATGGGTGCTAGGGGAAGAGAGGGTGGAGGGGGGGGGGGGGGAAGGAGAACAAACTCCACCTCCATGTATTGTAAGCACCTAGTGCAGGGAACAGAAACCTGTGCTTTGAGCTTCTATGAGCTCCTGATAACCGGCTTTATTTTCCGAAATGGTGTAAAAGATAGCCCCCGTGATAAGCCAGCGAGCGCATCATCACTCATTTTCGTAAAAATCACAATGAATATAGCGCAACAAAAGACAGACAGCGACGGACAGCTCATCTCAGCAACAAAGAAGACGACAGTGCAGTCAACACCGGTTAATGGTTCGCTGCGCTTTTGACAACGAACATCTTATATCACTAGGGCACGAATTCTCCCAGCTGCTGCCGACTGCATTCCAGGTTACAGACTACAGTGTTGTAGTGAGCTATTGTGTGTTTAACAACTACTGTCTAGTGCTATTTTTGTTTGCTTTTACAACTGACTGAACATGTCTGAAATGAATGTCAAGCGGTGTACGACATTTTAGAAAAGAATGGTTAAGTGATAAACAGTTAAAGGATTGGTTGTTAGAGGTGCCGGGGGAACGTAGTAGTGCGCGGTGTAAATATTGCCAATGCAACCTGAATGTGCGTTTGTCAGATTTACTTCTGCATGGAGAAAGTAAGAAACATTTAAAAGCAGGTGAATCTTTTTCATCTTGACGACAGTCAACATTGCAGTTTCAGTCTACCAAACATACGTACGAATGTGCAGCTGCTGAAGCTGCTCTTACTTGTTTGTAACTAATCACTGTGCAAATAGATCTGTTGATAATTTTTCACATCTAACCAAGAAATTTCTTCAAAGTGCTGACCATGCATCTCTTTTACGGCTACACCGTACGAAGAGCAGTGCTTTGAACAGGAATATTCTCTTCCAGCACTTGAATCAGACCTACAGAACGATGCTGGTAATGGACATTTCAGTCTTCTTATAGATCAATCTAGACATTTCTGTCACCAAATTGTTGGCTGTGAACATTGCGTATTTTTCAAAACAACAAAGCAGAGATATTGCCACCTTTTTAGGAATTGTTGCACTAGAACAGAGGAATGCTGAATGTATTGTTACTGCAGTAACGTAATTACTTTCAGATTATGGTCTAGACATTAAACAAATGAGAGGAAGTGGTACGGATAATGCTTCAGTAATGTTGGGTATTAACAATGGGGTTTACCAGAAAATGGAATGTGAGGTCCCTAATTTTGTATTGATCCCCTGTGTTCGCCATTCAGTTCAGTTAGCAGTGTTGTCTGCTGCCCAAATGCTACCAAGGAATCTTGAGTTTTTAATTTTTGAAACTTATTCTTGGTTTTCTAAATCTTCTTCTCGACAAGCCATGTATAGGGAGTTGTTTAAAGCAATAAATGATGGAGCCGAACCCCTTAAAATTGTACATCAATCATGCACAAGGTAACTAACGATCGGAGTTGTTGTTAATCGCATTTTAAGTCAGTGGCTTGAACTACAGACACATTTTGAAATATCGAGACCTGACACAACTGAACTATTTTATAGTACGTACTCTGATGCCATCAATAAACTTTGCCTTCTGTTTCTTAGACCAACTCCAGAAGAATGTCAGAAGGTCATTCCAATCAACTGCATCAGACCGTTCAAAGCTACTTCAAGACTTAGTTCTTCTTATTGTAGCTCTTACGAGGCGTGTTGTTGTCCCCGGTTATAAGGGAGATTTGCTAACGGTAGACGTTAGAAAATACAAATCCCCTAATATTTATCTTGGCCATGAAGTAGAGGTTTCATTGATAAATACGATGAAAGAGCATAAAATTAACGCAGAAAGGGGAAGAGCTTTTCGCAGTAGATGCGAAGATTTTCTGCTTTGCTTAGCAGAGGAGCTCCAGAGACGACTGCCGAATAATGTGAAGGTTTTGCAAAAAGTGAGCCCAACTGATCCAGGATGGTGAAAGAAAGTATAATCCCGCTAGCTCAGGAATTTCAATTACCTGACACGGGAAGAGGAAAAGTTGACTTTCAGTGGTCAAAATTAACTACTGTTCGATGGAAAAATGTCGACAATACAGTAGAACTATGGTAAAAGATCGCATCATATAAAGACGCTACTTCCCAAAATCCATTTCAGGAGCCCTCATATTTTGCAATCATGCTTTTGGTGTTACCTTGGTCAAATGCTGAGGCCGAAAGAGCATTTAGTATGCTCAATAATGTGAAAACGTCCCCCATGAATAGACTTAAAACCAGTCTGGTAACCCAGTTCTCACTGTGCGGGCCGGGATTAGGCGTGTGAACAAGTGCTGTTATAATTACGTCTTACCAGAGCAGGCTTCGAGGCAGATTGGCACAATGGCTGTATGCCCAGGAGACCAACAATGCAGCACGTCAACTGAAGAAGAGACAGAGGACGATGTGGATGAACTGTTACTATTTTAATCAACGCAGGCCAGTAAATATTCTTAAATTTGTAAATCTTCACGTTTTAGTGGCTCAGTCACTGTACCATTAAATTTAGGGCGTGCGGCGCATAATTTTGGCTCCTTCTAATATTTCGACTGTATATTGTCTGTCGGCTCATTCTGAAGATGACTGGACGATATACAGCCGAAGTATTAGAAGCTGAATACGTGCGACTGCACGCCCGAAATTTAATGGAGCGTATTTAAATTTGCTTGTTACTGTTCCGTTAGAGTGTGATGTAGTTATATAATAATATATATTTTATAGTCTGACTGAGTTTGGCGTATTTTCAAATGTTTGTCCGACTCGTAAATTAGGTATAACGTTTAAAGCAAATTTTAATTTCGTCTTTTTATGTGCAAGAAAATACGGAGATATGTGATTTTGACGGATTTTGGCGGCTTTTTAAATGTTTACTCGATGCGTAAACAAAGTAGTAAGTGTAATGTTTTAAAATAAGTTTCATTTTTTTTAGTTTTGCAAGAAAATATGAAGATATTTCATTTTGACGGATTTTTGTGTGTTGGCTCGACGGAAAAAATAATCACGTGTTGGCATCATTGAATGCTACTTGTAGATCTTGCATATGTTTAGAATCAGGTACGTACTTGGTGCCCTCGTTTTGGGTTATCAAAAGGTTACCTAGATATGGTACCTCAGTACCTACGAACTTTAACCTCTAACTCCCGACAAAACTTATCATGCCTTGTTTTCGTTTTAATTAAGTGCAGAACAGGCGCCTTACATCAACTTTCTCAAAACACTTTCCTCCAGAGAGGTCGATCTTTGCGTACCCCTCTTGCAAATACCCTATACCAAATATTGACCTGACTGACAAATTATGGCACCTACTACTCGACAATTCTGAGCTGGTAATCTGGGTGGTGTACCCTTCTCACATTTTTGCATTTCCTTAAACAAGCAAAGCGAAAGGACATTAGCCTATGCACCTGTGTGTTTAGTTACTACAGCAGTTACTTTATCTACTGTGGCAGCAAACGCAGCTTGAACTAAAGTATACTTTTGTTTCGTTACGTGCGTTTGTATCAGAAAATACCTAATCATGTACATCTGTTCCGTCATTGTATCTGATCAAATTAATTTGTTCACATGTACTGCGTCCTACGCAGTTCCCGACGGCTGCCTGAGGGCACGATGTGGCCGACTTTAGTTTATTAAATTGCTGTTTGTGGGTTGGTTATCCTCGGCTTCTTGTGTGAGAGTCTAGAAGAGCGCAGCGTTCCAAGGGATTGGAAAAGGGCACAGGTCACCCCGTTTTCAAGAAGGGACGTCGAACATATGTGCAGAACTGTAGACCTGTATCTCTAACGTCGATCAGTTGTAGAATTTTGGAACACGTATTATGTTCGAATATAAAGACTTTTCTAGAGACTAGAAATCTACTCTGTAGGAATCAGCATGGGTTTCGAAAAAGACGATCGTGTGAAACCCAGCTCGCGCTATTCGTCCACGAGACTCAGAGGGCCATAGACATGGGTTCCCAGGTAGATGTCGTGTTTCTTGACTTCCGCAAGGCGTTCGATACAGTTCCCCAGAGTCGTTTAATGAACAAAGTTAGAGCATATGGACTGTCTCAATGGAGAGAGGTCTTCCGAAGTAAGAGTGATTTCAGGCGTGCCGCAGGGGAGTGTCGTAGGACCGTTGCTATTCACAATGTACATAAATGACCTAGTGGATAACATCGGAAGTTCACTGAGGTTTTTTGCGGATGATGCTGTGGTATATCGAGAGGTTGTAACACTGGAAAATTGTACTGAAATGCAGGAGGACCTGCAACGAATTGACGCATGGTGCAGGGAATGGCAATTGAATCTCAATGTAGACAAGTGTAATGTGCTGCGAATACAAAGAAAGAAAGATCCTTTATCATTTAAATACAATATAGCAGGCCAGCAACTGGAAGCAGTTACTTCCATAAATTATCTGGAAGTAGGCATTAGTGGTGATTTAAAATGGAATGATCATATAAATTTGATCGTCGGTAAAGCAGATGCCAGACTGAGATTCATTCGAAGAATCCTAAGGAAATGCAATCCGAAAACAAAGGAAGTAGGTTACAGTACACTTATTCGCCCACTGCTTGAATATTGCTCACCAGTGTGGGATCCGTACCAGATAGGGTTGATAGAAGAGATAGAGAATATTCAACAGAGAGCAGCGCGCTTCGTTACAGTATCATTTAGTAATCACGAAAGCGTTACGGAGATAACAAACAAACTCCAGTGGAAGACTCTGCAGGAGAGACGCTCAGTAGCTCGGTGCGGGCTTTTGTTGAAGTTTCGAGAACATACCTTCACCGAGGAGTCAAGCAGTATATTGCTCCCTCCTACGTATATCTCGCGAAGAGACCATGAGGATAAAATCAGAGAGATTAGAGCCCACACAGAGGCATACCGACAATCTTTCTTTTCACGAACAATACGAGACTGGAATAGAAGGGAGAACCGATAGAGGTACTCCAGGTACCCTCCGCCACACACCGTCAGGTGGCTTGCGGAGTATGGATGTAGATGTAGTGTAGATGGAGAGTCTAATTGGCTGATTCCGGGGTCTCCAATTAGGGTGATCACCATTACCACTGTTACCATGATCTGTGGTAGAATTTTGTTGGTTGACATTCTGGTGCCAGTTACCTTGCGGCCTGTCATGCCAAGTACCTAACCTATTATTACTGGTTTTTCTATAACCGGGGTTAAACCGGTTGTCATACTTCTTTCTCTTTTTGTGTGGTGGCCGGTTATTACCATCATTACCACGACTGGGCTTAAGGTTCTGTTGTGGTGAGGCCCTCCCCGTACTATTGCCATTGTGGTTAAGGTGGTAATTATTATTGTGAATCACAATTGTGAATAAATTAAAAGGCAAATTGAGGAATGATTCTCACGTTTCCATCACTACGAATGGTTGGACGCCCCCAGCAACGACGCCTATTAGTCAGTTATGGTAAACTACATCGTAAACCGGGAAATGAAGTCTACGTTTTTAGAATTGAGACGTGGAAAAATTGCTCTTTTGAAGAGCGCGCCGCAGCGCGTAGTGTGAAGCAGTCGCCCTCCGTTTCTGGCGGTGGCGCCGATGTGGCAATCGCAGCTTTGGTGTCTCCCTCTGGTGGGAAAGGGGAAAGGTTGCCTGTTCACATGCATTTAAGGGGCGCTATGAGCTCGCGAGGGTCAGTTGGTCAGTCGGAGTCAGTCTGGGAGTCGGTGCAGTGACTCGACAGAGCCAGTCAGAAGGCAGACACTCGCATTTTAGTCAGTCGGCTGTAAGTCTCATTCGCTGTTGGGTTGTGGACTGAGTTGGGTTCGTCGTTACTCCGCCGTTGGACGAGTTGGCAGTCAGCAGCAGGCAGGTCCGCACGGTGCAAGCACGCGCCGGGACCGTGGCCGGCGCAGGCGGAAGGCCGTTGGTCGATCGGTCGGCTGGTCGTCGGATGGCGACATGTGGTCTGCTGAGCACTGGCACCAGTATCAGTCGGGAAGAGTTGGCAGCCAGCAACAGTCGGGTCCGTATGGTGTTAGTATTCGCCGGGACCGCTGTCGGCGAAAGCGGGCTGCCGTTGGTCGTTTGCTCGGCCGGTCGTCTTAGTCGACGACGTCTTGGATCCTCAGGATGAACACCATTTTCCGAGTCGGGATGTGACTGGACCTTGTTGGTTCGTTGTAACTGAGCAGCGACGTAGTCTCCACAGCGCGAGCACGCGCTGTTGCAGTTGGAGGCGCTAGCTGCGAGAGCGACTTTTCGCTTTCCTCCGAAGCAGGATCCTCAAGTTGAGTAATTAGTTACTTCTTTTTAAATCTCGACTGTTACAATTTGTTCGTTATTTGTGGATTGTTGTTTCTTCAGCCGTTCACGCGTGTGATAACAAGTGGTGTGTGTTGTTGTCTAGAACCCTCAGCCATCTTCCGTAGTGATTGGACAGTTGTGAATTGTGTTTTCTGTATTATTTTAAACTTGTCTTGAGTGGTGTTTGATGCCTTGATCTTGGTGAGGCAGAGTTCGGAGCTGTAGCTATCTTCGTTTACTCGACATCGGCCGATATTCTCAGTTATTTGTGCAGTTGTATCTGACGGTTGGAATTCGGTCAGATTGTCGGTCGGAGTGCTAATATGTCTGTCGTTCGGAGCTGCCTCTGTCATGTTTGTCGGATTCGGTGTGTCAACGAATTTATTTCTTGGAGTGTAAACGCCTAATTCCTAAAAAAAAATTTTTTTATCTTGCCTTTCATCTTGAGAGGCGGTGTATGTGTACTGTAGAGCATGTTAACCCGTTTGGCCAACCGTGTATAATTTTATATAAGATTGCATTTCATGGGTTTTTATTTTAAATGGTCATTTTAGTATATAAAGTTGCCATCCTTCCATCGTAAGACTTTTCTTAGAAGTTAAAATCAAGTTGCACCTTCGGTGGCAAGGTCAGTATTTTAACTTTAGTGTTTAGTACCATTTCCATCCCTCCTACGGGGTGCGTAGTTTGTGTGCTTGCGTGAATTCTTAAAACTTTTAGTTTAAAGTAATCTGGTGTGTTGCAGATTTGCACCCGTGTAGTCTTTCAGAGGTTGTTGTGAGCGGTCGTGACTACGGCCGTGTCAAAAGGGAGCGGCAAAGTTCTCAGCCCGAAACCTCATACAGTCAAGAATTTGTTTCTTTCTGCTCTGAATAAATTGTAACTTGATATTTAGAGGGTGATTTAAAAAAAGCTTTAGGAATAAAATTCCCATTTGTTAAAGCAATGGATTTTTTTTTAAAAAAAAAACTTGAACCGGAGGTTTCTGTAAGAAAAAAATTACTTTGTCTCTTTTTCACATTTTAAAATGTTCGGATAATAAGTTGCCGTCTCTTTATCTAAGAATAGATGATGAATGCAGCTAGCTTCTATCTCAGTGTATTGCCTTGTCTATATAGACGTGTATCTGTTGCCTTTAAGATCCCTTCACCTTCACACATAAATCTATACAGTAAAGTAAGGCCCCCCCGTTCTTGGCTGATCCGTGATAAGACAGGCGAAAAATTAGACTAATGGAGGATTATTAGTATTATCTCTATTTTCATTCGCTCTCTCTCTCTTTTTCTCCTTTATCTATGTACAGTTTTTATTATAATTTTTCATTACGTGAAATCAGCCAAATAGAATCTTTGGTGGAGTCCTTCTTCTTGGTAATCTGCGGCTGGCTTGCTGTAATAGATCTTTAAATTTATTATTACTGTTAAACACTGCAGTCAGTCGGGAGAATCAATCGTGTGGACAATTTGTTCCTTTTACGAAAGATTGCGAATTCCAGATGTGTACGAAGCCTTTTTGGACGATTTAACACAGACTCAGTGATTGCAGGTTCTCTTCGTCACAGCTGAAACTTCCCCACTAATTACAGGGCCAACGTGAGCATCAAATGATTAAGAAAAAAACTCATTCGTTCATTCACTCAAGAACAAAAATGTCACAAACCTTATTTATGGAGGAAATCGTGTATTAAATCCATCTCCATTACATGTCCAGATCTCCGGTGATTCCACGCCTTAATTATTTTCCTTTTACAGTCTCTTTCTCTTCAACAAACCGCTAGCGGCACGAATGTTAATTGGCTCGCTTTAGCGAGAAGAAAAGCAGAATATGTATCTCTCAGAAACACGTCAATCCCTCAACAGATACTCCTGAAGGTGTCCTAGTTACCACTCTAACAACCATGGAGAATGCATATATACATCCCTGTTATTTCAAAGAATAAACGCACTAGAAAATATTTTGGCGTCGTCGAGCTGTCGCCGCATATATCACGAGAAAATCAGATCAGATAACTTTTCCAAAGTGAATGAATGTGGATGGTTTGACTGAAAATGATTAATTGGTGCGTGGTAGAGGGTATTTTCTGTGGGGACATTACATGTTTGTGTAAATATAAATTTAGGGAATATACTGAAGTCCTGTTCAGTACCGTCAAGGAGACAGACATTGGCTCACAATCAGATAGCCTTACCATCGCACCTCCACAAGAAAACAGTGAGTAGATTTTTATTCAGAAAATTCACGAAAAAAGCTACCCTGATCTTTATAATACAAGAAGAAACCTCACACAAGCAGAAAGCGAAATTTTTAGGGTTCCGATGAATTTTAAAGGGTGTGTGTCTTGTAGCAACATTCATGTTTTGATAAAATGTTAAAATCCATTTTACCAAAGTTTGTTTTCTAAGGTGAGTGCCATAAATATTGACCAACCTGAAAGAATTTTTTGCAAGAAGTAGTCTCGATGCGTTTACATCCTTCTATGCATTAATATTAACGAAACTGTAATTTATTTATTGTATCATCAAATGTATGTATCGATAATTAAAGAAAACTTGAGGCTGGAATTTGAAATAAATATTGAAAACAAATTGTTAATATTTCTCATAAAATGAATGCGCAGAACCATTTAACTATGTCTTGTGAATTTACCTACAAAATCTAGTATGTGAAAATTGTGGTGTGTGTAGCAAAAGTCGGTTTTCAAGAATACTATTAAAATTGAATATTCAAAACTCGAAAACCAACGAATGTACGGACTTCAAAACTTGGGTATTTCTACATATTTACATAAGAGGCACGATTTTAAAGTCTGGTTGCCCGAAGTTTCTTTAAAACCTTTCCAGTCGTTTCGTCAGCCTTCGTTGTTTACCTTTTTTTCTTTTCCCACCAGAGTTTAAAATTAGTAGGTTAAACTCGTGGCCGTGGTACTTTGCATCTTCTCGAAGATTTTTCACTAATTGGTAAACATTCGGATGAACTTTTGTTACAAATATTAATGTATTTATTTTGCGGTTCCATCCTTCTGAGATGTTATTAATGCGGTGCCGCCTTCCACTGCAGTTCCACATATTTTTGGCACGTGTTCGTTATCGAGGCACTAGTCCACTAATTAGTCATAAAAGTCCTGAAGCTTTTCGTTTTCAGACGTGCTCTCCTCAATACTCAGCCAAGCATCATCCGACAATTCCAGAGGAAGAAGCGCTACAGCAGAACATGTTCTCATGTGACAGCGTAGTTCCTCGTCTACCTCATAGACTGGAACGAGGCCGCAACAGTGAACTCGTCTCAACATTGATTAAAATTATAACTGCAGCCAGTAACATATGTTCCAGGAAAGACACTGTTAGGTGTCTTGACGACGGCAATCTCGCGTCCGTCATCAGAGATGCCGGTTCCGTCCAAGCACGTTAGTTTTAGTTTTTATAAACAAAAGAAACATTCATAAGATTCTCAAATTTTATTTGGCAGCGGAGTGTAAACAACTGGAGTGGTTTTTGTTTCCTCCCAAGAAGCATTAAGGTCAGCGTGGAGTTTAAACTGTCCAAACTGCTTGCTCGATGTTGTCAACGTACCGTGCACAAATAATAGCTCGTAGTTCGATAAACACGCTTTTCCCTTTTCCCTTTTCGCTGGCAGACACCAGTATTCTGCCATTCCGTCACCTCTTATCATCTGCAAGAAAAATATTGCTACTATCACTCATCAGTAAATTATGTTCTTGGAAGAATATTCCTCAAGAACACGTGGGGTCTTGTGCCTAATATCGTGTGGGGCCCCCGCAAGCACTCCAAAGCGCCGCGACACGACGTGGCATGTACACGACTAATGTCTAAAGTAGTGCTGGAGGGAACTGACACCATGAATCTTGCAGGGCTGTCCATAAATCCGTAAAGTGTACGGGGGGGCGTAGATCTCTACTGAACAGCACGTTGCAAGGCATCCCAGAGATGTTCAATAATGTTCATGTCTCGGTAGTGGCAGCCAGCGGAAGTGTTTAAACTCAGAAGAGTGTCCCTGAAGCCACTCTATGGCAATTCTGGACGTGCGGAGTTTCGCATTGTCCTGCTGGAATTGCCGAAGTCCGTCGGAATGCACAATGGACATGAATGGATTCAGTTGGTCAGCCTGGTTCGTGTCACGTGTTAGAGTCGTATCTAGACGTGTCACTCCAACTGCACACGCCCCACACCATTACAGAGCCACCACCAGCTTGCCCACCGCTGACACGCAGGGCCCATAGATTCATGAGGTTGTCTCCATACCCGTACACGTCCATCTGCTAGATACAATTTGAAACGAGACTCGTCCGACCAGGCAACATGTTTCCAGTAATCAACAGTCCAGTGTCGGTGTCGACGGGCCCAGGCGATGTGTAAAGCTTCGTGTCGTGTAGTCATCAAGGGTGCATGAGTGGACCTTCGTCTCCGATGATGTTTAGTTGAATGGTTCAAATGATTCAAACGGCTCTGAGCATTATGGGACTTAACATCTAAGGTTATTAGTCCCCTAGAACGTAGAACTACTTAAACGTAACTATCCTAAGGACATCACACACATCCATGCCCGTGGCAGGATTCGAACCTGCGACCGTATCAGTCTCGCGGTTCCGGACTGAAGCGCCTAGAACCGCTCGGTCACCGGGGCCGGCGTTGAATGGTTCGCACGCTGACACATGTTGATGGCCCCGCATTGAAATCTGCAGCAGTTTGCGGAACGGTTGCACTTCTGTCACGTTGAACGATTCTCTTCAGTCGTTCTTGACCCGTTCTTGCAGGATCTTTTTCCGGCCGCAGCGATATCGGAGATTTGATGTTTTATCGGAATCGTGATATTCGCGGTCCACTCGTGAAATGGTCGCGCGGAAAAATCCCCGTTTCGTCGCTACCTCGGAGATGCTGTGTCCCATCGCTCGTGCGCCGACTACAATACCACGTTCTAAGTCACTTAAATCTGGATAACCTGCCATTGTAGCAGCAGTAACCGATCTAACAACTGCGGCAGACACTTGTCTTATACAGGCGTTGCCGACAGCAGCGCCGTATTCTGCCTGTTCACATATTTCTCTATTTGAATACGCATTCCTACACCAGTTCCTTTGGCACTTCCTCGTATTTTCACCTAAAGCGATGTTACGATTGTTTCGCACTTCTGTGTGATGGTAATGACGTTAGTAAGTCGTAGCCTCGATTGAAGAGCTGCCCTACTTCTTCAACGTAAACTGATGAAACTTTAGAGTCTCTTTCTTTTGCCCGCTTCTTTTTGTTCTGACAAAATGTTTTTGCAGTTCATTTGCTGCTTCATCTGGAACACAAACATGGCTGCTTTCCCTAAAGACTGCGTTATGAAAGTTTACACAACGCCAGTAAGTCACTTCTTGTTTGTTTATGTAGCCCACTACATACCGATGCTTGTTGTAATCACTAAAGGCTTCTCTTTGATCGTCCCGGTGAATTCCATTATCTCAGCACTAAAACACGGAACGCTACTTGCCAGTCAGAGGGCAGCTGCAGTACTGAACTCTGGCAGAATGCCACGCACACTGCGAGCTGGTGTAGGGACAGGGAACTATGTGCAGGAAATGAGCTCTGGCCTTACCCAGAATACGTCGCAGGTAGAGCTGTACCCTACTTCAGGAACACTGTTCACTACCTACAGTACCCTCGGCTCCGGGCAAATGTCAACACATTCCCTCTCCATACAAGTGTCATTCAGTAAAATGTAAATGTCGTGTGACTAGGGCCTCCCGTCGAGTAGACCGTTCGCCGGGTGCAACTCTTTCGATTTGACGCCATTTCGGCGACTTGCGCGTCGATAGGGATGAAATTATGATGATGATTAGGACCACACAACACCCAGTCCCTGAGCTGAGAAAATCTCCGATCCAGCCGGCAATCGAACCCGGGCCGTTAGGTATGACATTCTGTCGCGCTGACCTCTTAAGCTACCGGGGGCGGACGTGTCATTCAGTGAAAGTGTCAAAAACTCCGTTTTTCCCACTTCTCCCATTTCCATGAATTATGCCGAAATAATTGAATAAGAAATCTTCACTTATTCTCACTAATAAAAATATAACTCAATAGGAATAATACTTCACTTCGTTAATATCGAAAAAAAATCTAACTACGACTCGATATCATGCTTTTGCCGCAACACAACTTCTTGTGGCGCGTAACAGTAAAAGACAATCACTGGTAAATAACATTCCACTCACTTTTTTAAAAATCACAAAAAGAAGGAACATCTACTTTTGACCTAACTTCGGGGCACAAAGATTTTTGTCTTGAATTACGGCTCTCCTACGCGAAGTACTGCGATCGACAATCTTGCATAATTTTCTTGGTATTTTGTATTCTTTTAATTTCCTTTTCTTCATTTTTTAGTTTTTTATCATTGTTGTGAGCTGCCTCATTCGTCGGAAGATACACAAAAAAGAAGACACATAACAAAATTTTGTAACATTCAATTTTACAGTCTGTATACAATACATATTTTCGTAGCAATCTATATTTTACTGGCAGTTCTCGTCCGAGATCGCCAATTATAACATTACCGCCTGTAATGACGAGAAATTTGCTTTATATTTTGAGTCTGATAATCGAGACTATTGAATGTTACAAAAAAAAATTTATTCGAACTCTGCCTTTAGCGGTAAAATTACAATAAATCTAGGGCCTATTTTTATCTTTGATTTAATCTCATTTATTTTCGTGAAAATCAAGAATGATAATAATACAGTTAACTTTCATTAACTTTAAAACTGCAAAATAACAACAATCCACTGTTAGTTTGGAAAGAATTCGTTTGTTATTTCACTGGCCGTGGAAAGAAATTGAATTTACTTTCCTAACAATCGCACTCAGGAATATTATACCTCGAGAAAAATAAAATACTGCATGTTTTAATGTATGTAATATGCAAATGGATATTACACACAAAATGGTTTTTGAAATAACCGCGAACCAAACGGAAAGCTTTCGCAGTTAATCTCCCCACCCTTAATGAATGAAATATATTTTTGATTGTTATCCAAAATGAAGGAGGATCTTCACCTAATAGAGTCGTAATGCCCAGTTTCTTTTTTTATGCTTTAATGAACAGTCTATCTACAAACTTAAACATAACTCACATTTAGTAATACAGCGCAGGGAGAGAGATCAAGGAAGACCTATTTCCCAACAAGACCTATTCGTAAGCGATTAAAAGCGCAAGAGAGAAGCTAAAGAACAAGAGGGCTTTCCGCACTCGTACGTGCCGTTTTATAATATTCCAACAGTCTTATCTTTGCGTAATTTTTATCTCAGTTAGAAGGTTCACGCATCGCTGCATTGAATAGATGTTTGAATCACTAAAATTAAATATTGTTTCATTTAAGCGTACTAGACGCTGTCATTTAGTTATTTTTGCTCTCGATATGGGAGAAAATTCGGGAAGACTGGCGGTGACGCGAGTAGAACGGTAGTACTGCCACTAAAGTTTCGGAACACACGTTGAGCATACACTGTTGAACATCGAGCTCCGTAGCAGACGAACCCTACGTGTTCAAAAGGTCATCCAACGACATCATCGGTTGCAGTAACGGCGGGATCATCGAGCTTGGATCGTGTATCAATAGGAACGTATCGCCCGGTCGGATGAGTCACGTTTCTTGTTACATCAGGTCGATGGTCGCGTCACCCACACGAACGACTGCTCGAAACATGCATCGATCTGCAGCCACTGACGTATGGAGGCAGTATTCTAGTATGGAAGACATTCACCTAGGCTTCCATGAAATATGTGGTAGTAACTGAAAGCCCCATGACGTTTATGGAAAACGTGAACATTATTACAGGCCATCTGCAGCTCTTGGTGCCTGATAATTTCCCAACAGCGACGCCAATGTCAAACAGGAAAATCGTCGCTACTAAATGGCCAGAATAATGCTGCAGAGGTTATGGGACCCTTACTGTGAACCTACGTTGATGCCTTGGCTACGAAACCCGATAGAAAAACTCTGGGAAGATACCGGGAGCCATCTACGTACCTACAAACCACCGACCCGTAATTCACCCAAATTGCGCGACCTGTTTGTAGACCACATACCTCCGGATACCAACGAAGGGAACGTCGAGGCCATGTCATGCAGAATTTACGCTGTAATGCGTTCCAAAGGTATACTAACGCGCTATTCCGCAGTTAGTCATAATGCCCTTCTCATCAGTATATGTTCCAGAAGAACCGCTATTTCGAATATTGTTTCCGTAGGAACGTTCATGTAGATGAGATATAAAAACAGATTTCTGAAATTTTTAGTGACTACTTCACCCACCCTCTCCTACTTTAAATCACTTCTTTGTCCGTCGGGCTCAGTACATTTGTGAGCAAGTACACTGATGAGGAAAACATTGTAATCACTGCCCACCTCGAGGTTGAATGCCCCCTGGCGATGTTGCGGGCATATGCTGGAAGGAAAGAATGTGAGCAGAACAGAGGCTAATGAGTCGTCATTGAAGCGAATTTGGAAATCAACTTATATATATATCGTTTGACAAAGACCGCATTATTGTGGCGCTGCGGCTGGAAAAGAGAATCTGTGAAACGGCGAAACTGGTCGGATTTTCGCCCACTGTTATCATTAGCACGTGTGGAAAGTGACTAAAGTGAAATAGCGAGTCAGTGGTGTTGGTTTGGACGTCACAAGGCGTAGTTGTCGGAGGATCGCCCGTTACGCAACTCAGAATACGCAGCGATCTGTGGCACATGTGACGTCAGAGTACAATCCTGCTGCAGGCACAAGTGTTTCGGATCGCACCGTCCAAAGACCGTTGTTGAAAATGGAGCTCCACAGCACATGATCCCTACGTGTTCCCGTGGTGACCCAACGACATCGTCAATTATGATTGCAGTGGCCAGACCATCACTAAGCTTTCCCCGTGAATCGATAGAAAAGTGTCGTCTGGTCGAATGAATCGCATTTCTTGCTTCACCAGGCCGATGGTTGTGTCCTTACACACGGTCATCCATACGAATGGGTGCTTGTAACATGCACCGCGCCACGGATACAAACTGGAGAGGGCAGAATAACGCAATGGAGTACATTGATTTGGGCTTCCATAGAATCTGTGGCAGTACTCGAAGGCATCATGAGTGTTATGAACTACACGCATCGCTTCATGCTTGGTCTCCCTCAACGGCAGTGGTTGCCAACCTTCCTTAGACCATTCCCCCTGAGTGTAATCAGACTTCAGCTCGTACCCTCGCCCTCCTCCCCCCCCACCTTCCTGCCATCTGTTGTTCCCCCTCCCCACATAATCACCGACCTTAGCATCTAAATAAACTGCAGAATGAAAGACCTTTCTTGGAACACTATTACTTTTAAAATGATGAAAGATGAATGATATTTAGCTTACTTGTGTGTGTGTGTGTGTGTGTGTGTGTGTGTGTGTGTGTGTGTGTTAGAATGAATGACGAAGAAATTCGTGGTGCAACGCAAGTGCAATCCACAACTCCTTCTCGGAAAAGAAAGCCAGTGAGGGTACACACATGTTACAAATCATGCTTCCCCTGCATTATTCCTCTCCATCGCCGCATTTGCTTGACCTGCACACTGCAATCCCATCTAAAAACAAACAAGTTCAGGTGTGCGCACTATATTTCTTGTTCGTAAATTACTTCATTGCTGTACTCCTTACTTCCAAACTGCCAGAAACTGGACGACTTTAGGCTGTTATTGCTTTGTGACCAACCATTCTAATAACTATAGTAATAAAATTGTGCGCAGCACTATAGCAACCTGAAACCTGGTAGTCAAGGGAAGGCAGGATTCGGTTATGATTGTGGACGGGGCCGTAATCAGTTACTATGGTTCCCTTTTGCAATTACACACATTTATTTTAAAACGGTAATTCCAGACTCAGCAATAAATAAAAATGTCACACGTTATTAATTTAGGAATAAACAACTGTGCAATTAATAGTGCTTTCAGTGCGTTATAATTTACCAAATGAGCGTAAAATACAGACACAGCAAATAATGTTTTAAAAACAATCCAATGTGATCCCAATTATAATTTTAAGGCAAATAAACACAGTCACGGCTGAAGGCCGTTAACGCCAAGAACGACAATTTAAAAAAATATTAACAAACATATTGTGAAACAGCAATACAATGGCAAGGTTAATTTAAAAAGACAGGCAACTGATCACCAAACGGGTGAGACAAAATGATGGTAAACGTGGCAGCACAACCATTTAAACCTGCTGTAATGCCAAGAATGGCAATTATATTACACAGATTAGAAATATACAATAAAACATCAAATACAATAATAAAACACAAGGGCCAATCACAGACGGTGCACCAGGAATCGACCTCTGAGTAGGTCCGGCAAAAAAAAAAACACTCTTGCGAGCAATGAGACAGACAGCAAAGAGTTGCATTCACTTCACGAGATGGTAACTCAGACTAGTGGCACTCTAACGAATGACTAATGATAATGTTGCTGAGGCTACCTGACGTCCAATAAACCAAATGCTAAGATGTAAAAATACGCCAGTGGCGGAACTGGCGGTCTGGACTCCGTTCGCAGAATACTGTGCTTAGTGCGCCCGGAACGAGAAAGGAATCACTACCACCAGAATAGAAGAATCGCCAACCAACCTACAATCAAGAAAGCTGTCAAAACTACACGCCTCACTGGACAGCAGCGGCAAGGTGAGGGAACGTACACTGCCGTTACATACACTAACCCCCAGGCCAGGTAACTGGGGCGTTACCGCCCAAGAAGCAAGAAAAATAACGCTGGTTGAAATTAACAAATAGTAACCAACTGAACGCAATGAATAATAACTATAAGTCTAGGAAAGCTAATCAGATCCGCCTTCCCCAAGCACTCGACTTGCTGCTCTTCGCCTAGGCAACACTACGAGCAGCAACATGAACCCAAGTCACTGGAAATCGCAAGATCTCACAATGGTGGAGGTTTCTTTACTTGAATCCAAATGCACTCAACTTAAAGCTGGCGGGATCCTGTTTACGACGAGGTCGTGCACCCTCGTGACCACAGGCCTTCGATCCGGCAGTCGATGCGCGCCGCCAGCGGTCCCGACGTGTTCGCGCAGTGCGCGGACCTGGCTCCTCCTGAGTCCCCAACCGAACTGCACACTCACTCGACCCGGAAGAACCACAAAGTTGCCCCCAAAGATAGGGCCACAGTTACTACATATCGATAACCGCCGCTGCTGCCACTAGCGGACAGTCAACACGAGAAGAAGACAAACAACAGCAACCATGTCAACTAAACGATACGGTCTGGCCTCTAACAGAGGACAGAAACCTACAAACAGCACCAACGCAATCCGCAGCACGGCTCACAGCCCTTATGTAGTTACTGCAGTGTTGTGCTGTCAATTCATTCATTTATCTGTTTCGAAGCGAGTAATGAAGCAATTTCTGGACTACTGCAGGTCCTATCCACAACTTGAAGAAGAAATTTTCTTGAGATATTTAGCATTTGTTACGTATATGTCCCACCTTTATCATCAGCAATGTACGGGACAAAGCACAACATACGCGACTGGACTATGGGAAGAACCTGTAACCTCCACCGGATTAATGCTACTAATCGAGAAAAAGTAATTATTGATAACTTATATAATCAGTATTAGAGTCCTACAAAATTGTGATAACAGTAATGATATTTTGAAAATAATTTAGTTTAGTGAATGAAACAGAATTGAATCGTTTAATTCTTACCCATAAGAAAATTCAATGTTACCTCTCAGGGGTTAATTACCCCCAAGGTTGGGAACCACTGCCCTACGGCGATGATGTTTTCAGCAGCACAACTGTCCACATTGCAAAGTCCGACGCTCTACATTGGTTTGGCGGGCATTGTAATGAACTCATACTGATGTCTTGGTCACCAAATTTGCCTGACCTGTACCGATTGAAACGCATATCTAGTACAAGCTGCGTTCTCACGAATCATAATCCTGTAAGTCATTGGAGTTTCGTGACATGTGCGGAGACATTGTAACGTTGTTGCTTTAATTTGAGGTGTAAGCGGTGCTGATATTCAAGATAATAAAAGCGGGTTAAAGGCTGTGAGCTGTCTGGGAAAGTTAACCTTGCATTACTGAGCAACTGTTTCACCAAGTATCCAGTCTAGCTTACCAAATTCCCAACCAGACTAACATTAATTATAATCTTTTAATAGTCATACGACAACCGATGATTATATATATAAGAGAATTTAAATAAAAAGAAATAAATCAGTTTACATTTGGAAATTTATTTTAACATTGATCATTGAAATTTCAGCATATTAAACTTGAATCATAACTAAGCTGGTGCCTTATTTAGGACTGTGAAAATGTGAGTTTGTAATCTTACGGAACACATCAAATATGGAGCCAAGATTGGGAGACTGCATACAACACTGCATTCATAAAATAACACACGAAGAACGTTGAACCATATGCAAGAGGAAATTAACCACTACCAACCGATTCAATTTTCATGCAAAGAAGTTACGTTCGAAGCGCAATCCTGTCCGTCATGTAATTACCACACACTGGTATACTAAATTCATACTAACTCTCTGTGAAATCTTCCCGAAAAGAATAGCTGAGGGCTACTTTGATGTTTACACCACATGCTTCACGTGGTCAACTTGGTTTACACAAAGAGTGTAACTCCACAATAATTTTTATAATTAAAATAAATTAGATCGAAAAGCAATTTACAAAAGAAAAACCTCGAACTGGTTACTAACGTCTTATTATTAACCTGATGGGTCAAACAATCGTATAAGCACGTGGTACTGGTCTCACAAAGTACACCCCACGTGGGCTGAACATAAAGAAAAGTTGCTATACTGAAAAATATTGTCAAGACGAGATTTAAGTGGTTCCACTTTACTCACAAAGTAGTGACAAAGCAACTACTGGAAGATATTCTGAACTGTACACTCGAATCACACTGCGTTGCAATTTAAGATAACATTAGATATTTTGGAGCTAAACCTGAAATAAAGGTGATTAAATTTTCAGTTAGGCTGAACTTAAGAAATCCATTGTCCTACGGACTTAGCAGAGACGCACTTAGCCGGAGATCTTACCACTTCAGACGCTCGCCACGGACCGACTGCCGTGGTCCCTTCCTGAGGGTGGCTCACAAATACAAACGGAAGTGGCCAGAGGGGCAGCTTCCTATACCAGCATGACAAGGGACGGACAGGACCATACTAAGGATAGAAACCTCTTTGCTTTCAGAAAGCGTAGCTACCTGTTCCGACGTTGGTCCTACTGTTCTCTAGCAGACAGGATTGTCTGCTACCATCCAGCATGCAACTAGAAATACATTTGCTCATTCATAATCTCACACAGAAGGGAAGGGGGATGACAGTATCTTATCATATACAGTATATAAAAGAAAGCGGATGTAGGTTCCGTATGAGACTGTGTGACATGAATTACATATAAACAGTTTTTTAAAGTGTAGTAGTGTGACAGATCGTTCTCGTTTATGTGTAAAAGTAACACGTTCCACTACTCAGTCTCCTCCCAGATAGTCAGAAACGCCACAGTAAATTTAGAAGAGGAATTTATGCCGTAAATGACAACAGATTTAAGAGATTGACATGAAAATAATCCAACAGAGACCTTTCAACATCTTCTGCCACATCCTTCTGGAAACCTATCAAGGACTTCTAGAATCCAAGCCAAGCAGAGCCGCTGCTGTATTGTGTTTGAAAAGTGGACCAACACTCTATTAAATTGCTCGTAATTTTTTGCCTCGTTGGTGTATATTAACTTGATGAAAGATGATTTAGGAGAAATCCATCACTCTTCGCAAGTCTTTTTCATCCTGTTCCATCTAGAAGATGTGCGTAATATTCGTCACCTACTATTTTCACCCTTGCTGGCCAATAGCATAAAGAATTGCATTTCGCATCCCGGTAACCACTGACTATAACAGTTTCGACTGATGAAATTATCTTCCCTTTTTCGGGCATTGCTAACGTTCTTGCCACTAGCGTGAAATGATCTTAAGCACAGTAAAAATTTTGTGACGAAAATCAGATGGACTATTTTCAAAACGGTCAAAACGTTGCTGAGAAATCCATTTTCTGCTTCCATTGTCTGTGGGCCAACAGAAGCAATGCTGGTACTGCACAAACAGCCAATTCTTCAAGTCCTCTGACTTGCGCAAGGCTTCAGCTGCTTTCTGCCCCCTTAACAGTCGACCTACCAGTGGCGTGTTGTTCACTGACGTCATTGAGGGGATCATCTCCAAAAGACCTTTGACATATTTGCGTTCAGTCGCTCATTTATTAAATACTCTAAATGCACTGAGGTGGTCGACCGGTGTGGCCGAGCGGTTCTAGGCACTTCAGTCGCAGGTTCGAATCCTGCCTCGGGCATGGATGTGTGTGATGTTCTTAGGTTAGTTAGGTTTAAGTAGTTGTAAGTTCTAGGAGACTGATGACCTCAGCTGTTAAGTCCCATAGTGCTCAGAGCCATTTGAACCACACTGAGGTGACAAGTCATGAGATAGCCGATGGCGGTAGTTGCGCAAACAGAAGGTATAAGCAGTGCATTGGTGGAGCTGTCATTGCACTCAGGTAATCCATGTGAAAACGTTGCCGACGTGATTGTGGTCGCACGACAGGAATGGTAGTTGGAGCTAGATGCATGGGACATTCCATTTTGGAAATGGTTGGGGAATTCAATATTCCGAGTCAAGAATGTGTCGACAATACCAGATTTCAGGCAGTACCTCTCATCACAGATAACGCAATGGCCGACGGCCTCCATTTAACGACTGATAGCAGCGGTTTTTGCGTGGAGTCGTCAGTGCTAAGCAACAAGCAACATTGCTTGAAACGACCGTGGAAATAAATATGAGACGTATGCCAAACGTGCCCTTTAGGAAAGTGTGGTGAACTCTGCATTAATGGACTACGGCAGCAAACGACCGACGCGAGAGCCTTGCTAACAGCACGGTATCGCCTGCAGCGCCTCTCCTACGCTAGCGACCATATCGGTTGGACACTAAACTACTGGAAAACCGTGGCCTTGAGAGATGAGTCCCTATTTCAGTTGATAATAGCTCATGGTAGCGTTCTAGCGTGGCGCAGACCCCACAAAGCCTTGGACACAGGTTGTTAACAAGGGACTATGCAAGGTGGTGATGGCACCAAAATGGTGTGGGCTGTGTTTACATAGAATGGTCGAACTGGACCGATCATTGACGTGCAGACCGTTTGCATCCATCATTCATGGACATCATGTTTCCAAAGAACGCTGGACTTTTTATGGATAACAATGTGCCACCTCTCTCTCTCTCTCTCTCTCTCTCTCTCTCTCTCTCTCTCTCTCTCTATCTGCCTCTGTCCGAACCGGCCTCGAAAGGCCCACCGGTGCCGACCAGTCGCTGTGTCTTCCTGGGCCAACAGGATCACTGAATGCGAATATGGAAGGGCATGTGGTCTGCACCCCGCCCTTCCCGCCGTTGCGTTTTCATGTCCTGAACCGTTACTTCTCAGTGAAGTGGCTGCTCAGTCGGCCTTACAAGGGCTGAGTGCAGCCCGTTCGCCAACAGCGCTCGGCAGACCTCGACGGTGACCCATCCAAGTACTAGCCAACCCCGACAGCGCTTTACTTCGGTGATTTGACGGGAACGGCATTATCACTGCGGCAAGGCAGCTAATGCGTCGTGTCAGCGCGCCACAATTGTTCGCGATTGATTTGAAAAACATTCCGAACAGTTCGAGCGAATAATTTGTCCACCCAGATCATGTGACGTGAATCCTGTCGAACATTTATGTGACATAATCGAGACGTACTTTCATGCACAAATCAGGCACCGACAACACTTTCGCAGTTATGGAGAGCTATTGGAGCAGCATGGCTCAATATTTCTGTAGGGGACTTTCAACGACTTGAGCTCGTACCACGTCGAGGTGCTGCATTAGGCCGGGCAAGAGGAGGTCCGACATGAAATTAGAAGGTATCCGTGGCGTTTGTCACCTCAGTGTAAAATAACAGATTTTCTACAAATCTGCACCAAATTTTGGTTCATCTTTGTTGGTGTGAACTGTTACTTAGGAAGTGGGGATGAGGGGCACACCTAGGATGGGAGGTCAAGGCCCCTGTGCCGGCCGGAGTGGCCGAGCGGTTCTAGGCGCTTCAGTCTGGAACTGCGCGACCACTGCGGTCGCAGGTTCGAATCCTGCCTCGAGCATGGACGTGTGTGATGTCCTTATGTTAGCTAGGTTTAAGTAGTTCTAAGTTCTAGAGAACTGATAAGCTCAGAAGTTAAATCCCATAGTGCTCAGAGATATTTGATTTGATCAACGCCCCCGTAATGTCACTCACTAAACAATAACTACCAAATTCATTGTTTATTCAAAACAGTTAAGACACAACGTGGACATATTTTTATAAAATATTACAGATATCTTGCTTCTCAAGCAAGAGAGCAGATAACAATTATCAACAGACTTAAAGAGATGACCCACAGAGATTTAAAATAAATTACATTATGAAACTGACTTTAAAAAGTCACACTTTATTTTTAAAAAAATTTACAATATGAAGTTAATTTACCAAAAGCATCAGTTCGTTTGGAGCCCCCAAAAACCAAAGCAGCACAACACGTGACTATAATAATTCATATTCAACAATTTTATAACCCTCTTTTTTAAAGAAAAAAAACGAACAACACATGAAATTTATCAAACGGGAAGTGACCCCAGGCTGCCCTGGGCGAGGGTGATTTAACTTAAATGCCGGGAGCAACCGACCAGCCATCCAAACAACACCTAAACTTCGGGGATCAACCGGGAGTCACTTCCCATTAGACGGCACGTCAAAGCTTCTGTGCACCGAAGCGGGACGTGCCGCCGCACCCACGCACCCCAACTCGCAGAAACTGGAACACAAACAGACCGCAGAAGACACGGCAAACACCAACCAAACATCAATCAATATACGTTAATAAATCGATAAAATACACAAACCAATTACTGTTGAGTGAGCGCATTCAGTAAGTGCACGTATATAAGGAAGTGCATATAAACGAGTAGGTTTTCGAAATACAAGTTTACTAATAACAGAATAGTTGCTTGCAAATTATTTTTCTTTTACAGTAATATACCCGGGACGTCGCTTGATGACAATAAACCCCAAATCGCGCGCACGCCTTCGTGCTAATCTGCCTTTTAATAGTCATCAAACCAGCGGATTTTAAAGCAAATAGTAACTGCTGGTCTGCATACAGTCACACAGACTCTGCCGGCTGCCAACCGACCAACAAGTTCACTCGCTGCAACACAAATCGTTCGACGAAACGAAGGCACCAAAACCACTTACACGTACGATGGAGAGCGTTGTTCGAGATGGTCTAGAGGGATGGGTCTCTCCGAGAAAACAGGCCCCCAAAGCAATGCTACGAGCGGCGCCCGAAGTTGACATCAGACAGGTCCACCACAAACTCGCGACCGTCTTGCAAGGTAGACCGGCCACACCACCACTGCCCGAGCCCGCGTTTTTGCTGCGTCATCCCCTCAAGCACGTCCTAGAGCCTCATAGCGAGTCCCGGCGACCAACTCCATTACCGCAAATACCCGCCGCCAGATCACAACAGGGGCAAAGATAGTAGTAAAGCCAGGTAATCGATAGTACTGCCAAAGAAAAGGCGCACCAAGGCTCAAAAATAAAGAATTTTATACGGGAACAGTGTTACGGTTTATCGATTTGAACGAAATACACCCACAACGATTGCTAGTGAAAGCTGTATAAACATTTGATCTATTTTATGCGACATGATCTAGCAACACTGTCCTACATCTCGTATGAACATCTATATTCTGAGACGATAAGAAAATCGCAGGTTGCACTGTTTACGCTCTAACTCACAAGAGCAGTTGAACGGAATGGACAGTGTCTTGAAAGGAGGGTATAAGATTAACTTCAACAAAATCAACAAAAGCAAAACGAGGATAATGGAATGTAGTTGAATTAAGTCGGGTGATACTGCGGGAATTAGATTAGGAAATGAGACACTTAAAGTAGTAAAGGAGTTTTGCTATTTGGGGAGCAAAATAACTGATGATGGTCGAAGTAGAGAGGATATAAAATGTAGACTGGCAATGGCAAGGAAAGCGTTTCTGAAGAAGAGAAATTTGTTAACATCGAGTATAGATTTAAGTGTCAGGAAGTCGTTTCTGAAAGTATTTGTATGGAGTGTAGCCATGTATGGAAGTGAAACATGGACGATAAATAGTTTGGACAAGAAGAGAATAGAAGCTTTCGAAATGTGGTGCTACAGAAGAATGCTGAAGATTAGATGGGTAGATCACATAACTAATGAGGAGGTATTGAATAGAATTGGGGAGAAGAGGAGTTTGTGGCACAACTTGACTAGAAGAAGGGATCGGTTGGTAGGACATGTTCTGAGGCATCAAGCGATCACCAGTTTAGCACTGGAGGGCAGCATGGAGTGTAAAAATCGTAGAGGGAGACCAAGAGATTAATACACTAAGCAGATTCAGAAGGATGTAGGTTGCAGTAAGTACTGGGAGATGAAGAGGCTTGCACAGGATAGAGTAGCATGGAGAGCTGCATCAAACCAGACCACAACAACAACATAACACGCCCGGGGTTACAAATGGCGGGGGAGTCTCTTGTCGCTTCTTGACCGTGCGCACTGTCCACACTACGTACCTGATACTCCCACGGCGGTCGTATTGTTCTGCTTCACACTGCTGCTGGCTTGCCTGAAATTATGTATCTAAATATGCAAGTGGGTTAGGGGAGCCACTCAATATCAAACACAACACTGTCCTACATCTGTTATAAACAGCTATATTCTGAGACGATAAGAAAATCGCAGGTTGCACTGTTTACACTGTAAGTCACAAGTGTTTATGCCAATTAACATATTGATGATTTATGTGTCCACAATATCACTTGTACGAGGGTGCGCGTAACCGTCGCGGCGCGGCTGATTGTTGATGATGCGCAAACGCGATGACCGAACGCGCGTTCTCACGCTCGCTACAAGACACTGGCACTTGTTTGCACTCTTTTATGTTAACAAATTTTTACCGATTCACGTTAGTTCATTCTGAGAGGCCGAACACGGCGCGGATGTTGACGTACGGTGCGATACGCAACGAGAGAATACACAAATACGTTACCGGCGGCACTGCGCATTTTTAATTACATCATTATGGACTTTCCTCTGAATCACTTCCATATTTCATCACTTTACTGTAATAGCACTTGTAGCAACACTTGAACTTCCATAATAACAATGTGTTGTGTACATAGTTCCGCGTAGTCAGCGCATACACAACTTTCCCACTAGAGCGCGCCCCGCTAAGCACAACAGCGCAGGCGCAGTGCTCGTCCGTCTCTGCACTACGAGATGGCGCTGCCATAGAGACGGACCAAATTCTGCTTCCGCCGATCCGTGTGTTAATATGTAACGCAGCCAATGAGATTGCTGCTAACGCAGAACCTTTTCTCCTCGCGGATCACACTCGCGCAGTGATACATGAACGCGCGAGGTATTATAACGAGTGTACAGACCTATGATTAGTGAGTCTGCATTAGTCTGCATCAGTCTGTACCAGTCTACATTTGTCTGTACCAGTCTATAGTCAAGTTTCAGTCTGCGCCTAATAAGGTTACCATATTCCTGTACATAGCCATGAAGATAAATGAATAGACACTTTCGTCAAGTATCAGAGATATATGTGAGAATAAGATTAACGTACCAATACCAAAGGAACTTCAGATTGTCAATTTTGGTCACCGTCAATCTGCTACTCTAAGCGTGCAAGTGGCATTTCTATCGTCTGACCTAACGGCAGAAGATAAACACGCCACGATAAGACCACGAGACATATTGCGGACACTCGCCTACTTCGTTAGAGCGACAAGTCAAATAATCTGATGGTGTGTGCACTGCAGGTCTTACAGTACGCACACCACACAATGCCTCTCACATGCAGAGCTACCCACAACACAACATAACAGTTCCGTGTTCCGTGCTCGACCCTGCAAAAACGCGGCCGCTCGCAAAGATACTCCGCAACCAAGCCAGCGATATGACAATACGCTTACAGTAAGTCATTAATGGTCAACTAGCAGTAATGTTGTCCCGTCCTACTAATAAGGCCTGCACCGAATAAAATGTCGATCGAAGTCCAACACAATTACCTGCAGGCTGCAACACCAAGTCGGTCATAGAAGTACACAGGGAACCGCATACCGACGCGCAAAATAACGCCAAGCGCAATGCTATGTCGATTTGGTATAAAAGATGTACTCAAAAGCGTTCATCTAATATCACAAGATTATATTCTCTACATTTCCTAATTTATACACCTCAGCATCGCCTGATTTACTTCAATTAAAGCCCATTATCTTTATCTCACTTTTAATGACGTTCATCTTACAACTTTTTTTTTCAAGGCATTATACATTCTGTTCAGCTGATCTTTTAAGTGCTTCGCTCTCTCAAACACATTTACAAATTCATTGGCTAGCACTAAGGATTTTATGACTCTTCCCTAAACCGTAATTCCCCTTAATTCAGCAGAAGGATAACAGGCAAAACGTCTGTGGCTAAAAGGTAGTCGCGTCAGAAAGTAACTGGGATGCAACAAGTGCTAGTAGTCGGAGGTGTTAACTTACAGATACCGCTATTATGTAAATATGTCTCTCCATGCAAATCAGGCCCGGACTTTCTCGTCTGTCCACGCAGGGCGCGGTGTAGGAGCGACGCTAACACGAACAGTTATGCGCAATTTGCATTTTAACAGCGGTCGTAAAATTAGGCCTACGATCTCCACTCGCCGGCAGTTAATGTCGGGGCAGACTCACAGCTGTTTCCCGAGTAGCCCCGACACGAGAGGCTCCGATTTAACGCCACACAGGCGACCCCTGGTAGTCGCCACTTCTTAAAACACGCGAATGGGGATGACTAGAAACGTAAGCCAGCGGGGACAGAGTTGTAACATCGCACTTTGTGTGACAGTTTTTCCTCGTTTTGTCTATTTGTGGCTGTTTTACACATGCCCCTGGCAACAGTCAGTTCTTTCATAAGCTTAGGGTGCTTAAGTCAAATTTGAAGGTTGCATATACAGGCTGGCACACGATAAGTCAACTGATTTGTTTCATGAATAAAACGTTTGTTGTTGACAAGATTTTTGATTTATTGATGTAGAAGTAAAGAATACAGCTTGGAAATATGAGAGTCATTCCAAAAGAAATGCGCACTATTTTTGTAAAAATACAGTTGTCATTCTGCATGTGTGAAAGTTTTACAATGTATAGATACATCCTTACCACTTGTTTTCAAACTTACAAGGGGAGGTCGCCAATTGTGAAATTCAGATTCAATTCATACTGCGCATAATAAAAGCTCATGGCCAGAGGTGTAATGTGGCAAATCACCAAGATGCACTTCTCAGCCGTTGTCGAGAAAATCGACAGTTAAAATAAACCGTTGCGGTGAAATACTCTCAACGATTAATAATTATCGACAGCGTCGTGGCGCAGCGGTAAGCGCTCGGGTTCGTAGTCCGAAGGTCGCCGGATCGATTCTCGCGCCATGCAATTTTTTCTTTTTTTAGTATTTGTCTTTTGTTATTCAAATGTGTCTATACACACACACACACACACACACACACATATATATATATATATATATATATATATATATATATATATATAATTTCCGGCAATCAGTTGCAACAATTATGCATATAATAAGTTGTTGAAAGTCGTTTGTCGTGGAAAAACTGGCGACTTCGAACATCATTATGTTTTCCGCAAACAAAGTTGTATTTCACAAATGTTATTAATTGTCTCCATAATGTTAACCACGTATAGTTAACGGAAGACGTAGAAACGATATTCCGAAACGAATACGTATAGCGTAAGTCAAACGTTCGAATTAGAATAGAGACCCCACGAACACAAATTTGCTGTGGCAGGTATGAAATATAAGCTCCGTTACTCGCTCGTTACACTTGAAGGACAGATGTTGAATGGGCCGAAACTAGCCGCCGCATAAAAGCGTAGTTGCCTGCTAACTTCGAAAGAAGGTAGATGCGGTCCCTAGCGCAACTTATAACATCGTCGAAAATCCGTGCGGACGTGAGAGCTTTGGTACACCCTGTTAAACAAACGGAAAAATGGAGGCGGTACAATTGGAGAGCGATCCGCCTTCACCAAAATGCATAAGCAATTCATTAATAGTTATATATATATATATATATATATATATATATATATATATATATATATATATATAATTACAAAAAACTAATAATAAAAAAAAATGTTGCATGGCGCGAGATTCCATCCGGCGACCGACCTTCCGATTACAAACCCGAGCGCTTACCGCTGCGCCACGACGCTGTATAGAACTATTAACCGTAGAGAGCATTTCACCGCAACGGTTTCTTTTTTTAACTGTCGATTTTCTCGACAACGGCTGAGAAGTGCATCTTGGTACTTTGCCACGTTACACCTCTGGCCATGAGCTTTTATTATGCGCAGTATGAATCGAATCTGAATTTCACAATTGGCGGCCTCCCCTTGTTAGTTCAACCTGTTGCCGTGAGTGGCGCCGTCACACCATGTCTTCAAGATGGCTGCTACACTTGACGTTCGTCAGAAGCAACGTGCTGTCACAGAATTCCTGTGCTGTGAAAACGAGACAGTGGCAAACATCCACAAGAGGTTGAAAAGGGTGCATGGAGATGCTGCTGTCGATCGCAGTACAGTTAGTCGGTAGGCAAGCAGGTTACGTGATGAAAGCGGGCACGGCAATATTGAGGATTGCCCTGGCAGCAGCAGGTCACGTAGTGCACACGCTCCAGACAATGTGCAGAGAGTTAACGAATTGGTGACTGCTGACAGACGCATCACAGTGAACGAATTGTCACGCTACGTTGGGATAGGGGCAGGAAGTGTTTGCAGAATACTGAAAGTGTTGGCGTTAAAAAAAGGTTTCTGCCAGGTGGGTTCCCAGGATGTTAACAGTGGCTCACAAAGAAACAAGAAAAACGGTATGCAGCGAACTTTTGGAACAGTACGAGAATGGTGGAGATGAATTTCGTGGAAGAATTGTGACAGGTGATGAAACATGTCTCCATCATTTTTCACCAGAGACGAAGAAGCAATCAATGGAGTGGCATCATGCAAATTCACCCAACAAAAAAAAATTCAAAACCACACGTTCTACTACAAAAGTTATGGCTACGGTGTTTTTCGATTCCGAAGGACTCTTGCTTGTGAACATCATGCCAAGTGGAGCCACCATAAATTCTGATGCATATGTGACGACACTGAAGAAACTTCAATCTCGACTGAGTCGTGTTCGACCACATCGGCAAAAGCAGGATGTTTTGCTGTTGCACGACAGTGCACGACGACATGTCAGTCAAAAAACCATGGAAGCGATCACAAAACTTGGATGGACAAAACTGAAACACCTGCCTTACAGTCCTGACCTGGCTCCATGTCACTATCATCTCTTTGGGAAACCGAAAGACTCCCTTCGTGGAACAAGGTTTGAAGATGATGACTCCCTTGTGCATGCTGCCAAACAGTGGCCCCAACAGGTTGGTCCAGAATTTTACTGTGCACGTATACAGGCGCTGGTTCCAAGATGGCGTAAGGCAGTTGAGAGGGGTGGAAATTATGTGGCGAAATGAAAATATTGTTCCTAAAGGATGTATCTACACACTCTACACACTGTAAAACTTTCAAACATGTAGAATAAAAGATGGATTTAAAAAAAAATAGTGTACATTTCTTTTGGAGTGACCCTCGTACAGCCTAATGAATCACATGTTCACTATGACTGCCGTTTTGTTTTACAACGTCTTCAAGTCGCACACGTGCATTAGTGACGACTCTCCGACGCAAATCTTCTGGAATGGCGCGTCATAACTCCACAAAGAAGGCCCTAAGTTGTACTGCATTTTCGAGTTTTCTATGGTACGCCTTCTCTTTAAGGAACCCCAAAAGGAAGAAGTCACATGGATTAATGTCAGGGTTGTTGGGCGGCCACATTTCTCCTCCTTCATAACGTTCTGGAAATAAGTTTGACAATACCCTGAGGCCAAGTCTTTCGTGTAGGAAATCAAGCACAACGTTGGCAGCATAGGGGCGTCCTCCATCCCGCATGAACCATTGTGTCTGCAATGGAAGGCATGATGCCGCCGTTGAGGAAATAGCTGGTTTCACAGCATGTGTAAATAGCGTTCACCGGTAACTGTAACATCGAGAACGGACCGATGATTCCATGGCTTCACATCGCGACCTACACGCACAGTTTGTCCCCATAAGTGTCTTTCGTGTGGATTATTCGGGGAGGTTCACGTGCCCAGAATCGAACGTTCTGTTTGTTCACAACACCGTTCACGTAAAAATAAGCTTCGTCAGAAAACCATGTGTTGTGTAGCACTGCCTCTTGGTGTTGTTCGATTGAACACCTTGCAAACTGCAGTCTCCGCTCCTTATCTCTCGCAGTAAGCTTATGCGCCACAATAATCTTGGATGGATACAAGCGAAGGTCGGATTGAATAATTCTTAGTACAGATCGGCGTGAAATTCCCAACTCGGCACTGGCTCTCATTGTTGATTTACTCGGATTACGATTCAAAGCCACTCGAACTGCTTCAATGTTCTGCGACGAAAGTACGCTACGTGCATGTGGCCACTGACACTCCATTTATTTATATAATCTGCGTATTGTCTGCATGGGAGCTCACCGTGTGCCGAAATGAGCACAAACCTTCTCTGTGTCAACGTAACGCTGTTCGTCGCCGCGAACACTGACACAATCTTCGTCTTTTGTGCGACAGTCAACCGTCCTTTGTCCGCTATCGCGGCAATCTTAAATTGCACACTCAGAATGGAAGCCACGAAATCGCAACGACATCTGGCGTAATTTCTGTGAACTGCATAAAGTTGAGCGCACAATTTGAAAGCTAACGTCTCAATAGTATACTTGTAGGATCAAAATTCAATCGGATGACTAATCGTGCGCCGGCCGGAGTGATGGAGCGGTTCTAGGCGCTTCAGTCTGGAACCGAGCGATCGCTACGGTCGCAGGTTCGAATCCTGCCTCGGGCATGGATGTGTGTGGTGTTCTTAGGTTCTAGGCGCTTAGGTTAGTTAGGTTTAAGTAGTTCTAAGTTCTAGAGGACTGATGACCTCAGATGTTAAGTCCCATAGTGCTCAGAGCCATTGAACCATTTTGAGTAATAGTGCGCCAACCTGTAAATTGGGTTGGTGCGCTAGTTCGTAGCGTTTGTCCACAACAGAGACTGTTTTTGGAAATTGGTGGTAAGTTCCTATGGGATAAAACTTCTGAGGTCATCGGTCCTAGGCTTATATACTACTTAATCTAACTTAAAGGACAACACATACACCAATTCCCGTGGGAGGACTCGAACCTCCGACAGGGGGAACCGCGCGAACCGTGGCAAGGCCCCCTAGATGGTTCAAATGGCTCTGAGCACTATAGGACTTAACATCTACGGTCACCAGTCCCCTAGAACTTAGAACTACTTAAACCTAACTAACCTAAGGACAGCACACAACACCCAGACATCACGAGGCAGAGAAAATCCCTTACCCCGCCGGGAATCGAACCCGGGAACCCGGGCGTGGGAAGCGAGAACGCTACCGCACGACCACGAGCTGCGGACGGCCCCCTAGACCGCGCGGACACCCCGAGCGGCTGCAGAGACTTTAAGTCATCATCAGTAACGTATTCTCCTTCATTAGCCTACTTACAACAGTCTGCTAATGCTGGGGAAACTTTTCGAATCTGCGATTGTAGAAATCATGTGGTTTTGAGGTGAAGAACTCTTCCAGCCATGTTCGTAGCGCATTTTCATACGGAAATGAAGTTCCTTGAAGGATTTTGGTTAGATAGAGGAAAAGATGAAAATCTGAAGGCGCAAGATCAGGTGACTAACGTGGTTGCGGAATGACTTCCCAACTCCTGTATAGCGTTTTTCGTCACTCTACCGAAATGCTCGCTGCCGTTATAGTTTTGAGTAGTACCACTTCACGCAGTCGTCCTGGTCGTTGTTCTTCAACTCCGTCTGAAAGACGTCTCAGTTACTGAGAATGAATGTCAGCAGTGATTTTTACACCTCGTGACTGCAATTCGTACTACACCACAACGTCGCTGCTCCACCAGATGCATAATATAATCTTTTGTGGATGCCCGCAGGTTTTTGTATGGGGATTTACTGTTTTGTTTAAGCTCAACCATTCCTTTATTTTCCTTCTGTTAGCCTAAAAGCATCATTTGTCGTCATCAGTAAAGATACAGGATAGGAATCGTCGGTGTTGTTCATGAGCCAATTGATGACGAACAAGAAGAATTGCACGTATGACAACCCGCTGATTTTTGTGATTTTGGATTAGAGCATGCGGTACCCATACTCCCGATTTTTGAACCTTCGAAATTGCATGCGAACGTCGCACTATGATGGAATGATCAAAGTTCATCACACTTATCTGTTCTCGAGTACACTGACGTGTGTCATTATGCACTGATGGTTTTAAACGTTCTTCAACAAACCTCGAATGTCTTCCTGAACGTGAAGAGCCACTACTATCAAAACTATCCTCCTTAAAACGAGAAAATCATTTTCTTGCCGTGCTCTGTCCAGTGGCATTATCCTCAAATAAGGCCCAGGAGTTTCTGACTGTCTAATCTGCTGTCACCCCTCTACTGATCTCAAACCGAGGAACATGTCGGAAATGTTCCGATTTCTCTACTTGGCGCTACATTTGCTAGCGTCCACAACTCCACTCACTATCTCCCAGTGATAAAATCACTATATACAATCTCAAATAACAACAGCGAACTGCAAAAAAAAAGAGAATCGATAAATAAATCCATAGCAACCGGAATAACAAAATGGAAAACAAAAACGTTCTTTATTAATGCACCAACCGAATATTTTAGAAGTAGTTAACCAATTTATATTTCATTCATCCATCTACATCTACATCTACATTTATACTTCGCAAGCCACCCAACGGTGTGTGGCGGAGGGCACTTTACGTGCCACTGTCATTACCTCCCTTTCCTGTTCCAGTCGCGTGTGGTTCGCGGGAAGAACGACTGTCTGAAAGCCTCCGTGCGCGCTCTAATCTCTCTAATTTTACATTCGTGATCTCCTCGGGAGGTATAAGTAGGGGGAAGCAATATATTCGATACCTCATCCAGAAACGCACCCTCTCGAAACCTGGCGAGCAAGCTACACCGCGATGCAGAGCGCCTCTCTTGCAGAGTCTGCCACTTGAGTTTATTAAACATCTCCATAACGGTATCACGGTTACCAAATAACCCTGTGACGAAACGCGCCGCTCTTCTTTGGATCTTCTCTATCTCCTCCGTCAACCCGATCTGGTACGGATCCCACACTGATGAGCAATACTCAAGTATAGGTCGAACGAGTGTTTTGTAAGCCATCTCCTTTGTTGATGGACTACATTTTCTAAGCACTCTCCCAATGAATCTCAACCTGGTACCCGCCTTACCAACAATTAATTTTATATGATCATTCCACTTCAAATCGTTCCGCACGCATACTCCCAGATATTTTACAGAAGTAACTGCTACCAGTGTTTGTTCCGCTATCATATAATCATGCAATAAAGGATCCTTCTTTCTATGTATTCGCAATACATTACATTTGTCTATGTTAAGGGTCAGTTGCCACTCCCTGCACCAAGTGCCTATCCGCTGCAGATCTTCCTGCATTTCGCTACAATTTTCTAATGCTGCAACTTCTCTGTATACTACAGCATCATCCGCGAAAAGCCGCATGGAACTTCCGACACTATCTACTAGGTCATTTATATATATTGTGAAAAGCAATGGTCCCATAACACTCCCCTGTGGCACGCCAGAGGTTACTTTAACGTCTGTAGACGTCTCTCCATTGATAACAACATGCTGTGTTCTGTTTGCTAAAAACTCTTCAATCCAGCCACACAGCTGGTCTGATATTCCGTAGGCTCTTACTTTGTTTATCAGGCGACAGTGCGGAACTGTATCGAACGCCTTCCGGAAGTCAAGAAAAATAGCATCTACCTGGGAGCCTGTATCTAATATTTTCTGGGTCTCATGAACAAATAAAGCGAGTTGGGCCTCACACGATCGCTGTTTCCGGAATCCATGTTGATTCCTACATAGTAGATTCTGGGTTTCCAAAAACGACATGATACTCGAGCAAAAAACATGTTCTAAAATTCTACAACAGATCGACGTCAGAGATATAGGTCTATAGTTTTGCGCATCTGCTCGACGACCTTCTTGAAGACTGGGACTATCTGTGCTCTTTTCCAATCATTTGGAACCCTCCGTTCCTCTAGAGACTTGCGGTGCACGGCTGTTAGAAGGGGGGCAAGTTCTTTCGCGTACTCTGTGTAGAATCGAATTGGTATCCCACTGTAATTTATTGGTTATGCGTAACATTTTTTTCCCTTATTGTCATTTACGTTCCTAGTCACAGAGAGACACAATGCTTTTAGCTACCAGAGTTTAAAAGGACTAAGATGAAACAATTTTTTTAGCGATTGATCGGTATACAGATATTTTAAAATACATAAAAGGCGCTTTTCATTGACGATATTTCAAAAACACATAGTAAAACGTACTATGGCGTTTAAAAACACTGATTTGCGAGTAAGTTAAAACCTCTTTACCATTTGATTTTAAAATTTTATTGAGATACTTGCTTCAGGTATGTTGGGTCATGCGAATAGGCGTAATGTGGAAGAACGGTTGGAAGGAAAACATGGGATTCGAGAAACAAGCCGAGTCATGAGAGAGGATGCGGAAAGTTGGGAACCTTCATATCAGAAAGAATGGGGTGGAGCGAATGTCGCGGCGCAGTATTCTAACGTGTACACTTCTGTGGAAGTTGTTATCGTCTGACACCTGAAACAACGCTAGCGCCCCTAGCGTAGTGGAAGAAATCCAAAAGTATAATGTCTGTTTTTTAGTTATGCTACTACTTGATTCAGAGCATAGGAGATGTATTTTCGCGTTCCAACTATCCGTAAATTATCAAGAGATATTAATGACCTTAAAATATATTTGTACGAGCCAAATCTCACTGATTCAGTGACATAACCTACAACTTGTTTATCAAGAAATACTTCCTCTTATTCTGCTGAAATCAAGAGAACGTAAGCACAGAACATATTTCTGTTCGCACTTTCTTATATGTCACTCGACTCTCTAATTCACGAATGTTTTGTAAATAAAGTTACAGTACTTTTGTTTCAAAAGCAAACGTGTTCAACTTTCTGGCGATTTGTGGCTCTGATGCAGCAACAATTGTGGAACTGATTTTTCCTGTGTTGGGAAACAATTGTCTTCCTTTTGGTGTTCATATCATCTGTATGGTTCTCCTTTCAGGTGCAGTTATGGTGGTTCATTTAGTACGTTTAATAATGTGCATATTGTATTTCATACAAGTTTCTCACTTTCGAATTCATTGATTTGACTCAACCTGTAGTAATCAGAACAAAACTTCACGTTGTTGTGTAGATGTACTCCTTTCTACACAAAATCAGGTTTACTACTTATGTTTACATCTACATCTACATGATACCTTGCAAATCACATTTAAGTGCCTGGCAGGCGGTTCATCGAACCACCTTCACAATTCTCTATTATTCCAATCTCATATAGCGCGTAGAAAGAATGAACACCTATATCTTTCAGTACGAGCTCTGATTTCCCTTATTTTATCGTGGTGATCGTTCCTCCCTATGTAGGTCGGTGCCAACAAAATATTTTCGCATTCGGAGGAGAAAGTTGGTGATTGGAAGTTCATGAGAAGATTCCGTCGCAACGAAAAACGCCTTTCTTTTAACGATTTCCAGCCCAAACCCTGTATCATTTCTGTGACACTCTCTCCCATATTTCGCGATAATACAAAACGTGATGCCTTTCTTTGAACTTTTTCGATGTACTCCATCAGTCCAATCTGGTAAGGATCCCACACCGCTCAGCACTATTCTAAAAGAGGACGGAGAAGCATAGTGTAGGCAGTCTCCTTAGTAGGTCTGTTACATTTTGTAAGTGTCCTGCCAATAAAACGCAGTGTTTGGTTAGCCTTCCCCACAACATTTTCTATGTGTTCTTTCTAATTTAAGTTGTTCGTAATTACAATACCTAGGTATTTAGTTGAATTTACGGCTTTTAGATTAGATTGATGTATCGTGTAATCGAAGTTTAACGAGTTCCTTTTAGCACTCATGTGGATGACCTCGCACTTTTCGTTGTTCAGGGTCAAATGCCACTTTTCGCACCATTACTATCCATTGTCTGTTCTTAAAAGAAAACGATAACCTTCTGTAAATATCTGTAGGTTACTGTTTCATACATCAGCAGGGTCCTTAAGAAACTAATGAAAGACTAATGTTGCCTGTTCTTTTTGTTGTTGCTGAAATTCATAGTGCTACAGACACTCCTGTATCTAAAAAAATTAAAAAATATAAAAAATAAAAGAAACCTACCTACAAACCAATACGAAAGTTTACAACTCGCTTTCGTTTTCACAAAATTCTGCCGAACCCAACAATATAACTTTTTGGTTCCTCGGGGCGCTGTTATGGCAGTGGGCGACAAAAATGAGTCGGCGTATTACGGTTGTTATGTTTGACTAGTAGAATTAAGCATCATAATAATATCTTTGCCTCTTTTTGTCCGTGGTCCAAATAATTGTTTTTATTGTTGTGAAAGCAAGCGGCACATCTTACCTATTTAACTTGTGCCACAGTGAATATTTTGTTGCTGAATCCTGGGAAAAAGTATGACTGCAGACGACACATATAAGAAGTTATAAGAGCAACACTTCTATCTTTGTAATAAGGAGGAGCAGCCGCGCAATCATATTAAGGTATCATGAGCAACATTATATTCACGCTTGCGAAAAGGGACTGATTCACACCTGGTATATAATCATAGCTGTGCACAAGACCGGAAATCGTTAACTAATTAAGTTAACTTTTCAAGTAACGGTTAACTTTTTTGTTAATTTTGAAAAGCGTTAACGGAATCCTTAACTTCGGTCAACATTCTTTCAGTCTGTTAATCGATAGTTAAGAACCTACTAATTCTGACAAAAATAACCTGCGGAAATCATGTTATGTCGAGTTCGGGTGATGCAGGTATGTGGCCACACAGAAGTGAGTGCGATTGATGTAAACAATCGAATGCGAGCGAGAATAATTAGGTACTGGCTGTTTATTGTTATTTCTTTACTAAGCTCGCCTTAATTACAACTTTATGTTAGTGGACTGAGAGTGGAAACAATCATGAAATAGGATTCTAGCTCTATAACTGATTAAAATCCGTGTCGCCTTTAAGTGTTTGTTAATTTTTTTATCCACATCGAGAGGACAAATATTTCTCCATTGTAAACTATGCTTGCCTAAAAAAATTACCAATTAGAGCTCACATTTCGAACCTTAATAATTTGAAACAACAGTGAAGGCAGGGTCCGGTCGAGGAAGGCCACAAAAGAAAAATCATTCTTGGCCATCCTCATTAACAAATGTAACCAGATGTACTTTTTCATTGAAGTTCAAACTAACCTACCTACCAGTATTTGACGAGTACGAGTCATTACTTTCAAATATTTATTCTTGACTACAAAGAAAATCTTTTATTCTTATAAACTGTGGTGTTCTCTTTCACGTACACAACGTTCAAAACCTAATGTAAGCACTTTAACATTATAGATATTACGATTATTACGAGCTCTTTGGAATAAGCAATTACAAGTTAACGATTAACTTTAACTTCTGATAAATCTCCTTTAAAGCAACGCATTAACGTTTGATGAAGTTTACTTATTAAGCAACGGATTAATGATTAGCGAAGAACTTATGGTTGACAAAATATGAATGTTTTACTTGGACAACTTTTTCCGCTTTGTGATAGATGGCGCTGTAATAGTCACAAACGTATAAGTACGTGGTATCACGTAACATTCCGCCAGTGCGGACGATAATTGCTTCGTGATACATTACCCGTGTTAAAATGAACTGTTTACCAATTGCGGAAAAGGTCGATATCGTGTTGATGTATGACTATTGTGATCAAAATGCCCAACGTGCGTGTGCTATATATGCTGCTCGGTATCTTGGACGACATCATCCAAGTGTCCGGACCGATCGCCGGATAGTTACGTTATTTAAGGAAACAGGAAGTGTTCAGCCACATGTGAAACGTCAATCACGACCTGCAACAAATGACAATGCCCAGGTAGGTGTTTTAGCTGCTGTCGCGGCTAATCCGCACATCAGGAGCAAACAAATTGCGCGAGAATCGGTAATCTCAGAAACGTCGGTGTTGAGAATGCTACATCAACATCGATTGCACCCGTACCATATTACTATGCACCAGGAATTGCATCGCGACGACTTTGAACGTCGTATACAGTTCTGCCATTGGGGGAACAAGTGAAATTACGGGACGATGACAGATTTTTTGCACGCGTTCTATTTAGCGGTAACGGCATAATATGCACTATTTGGCAACGAAAAATCTACGATGCCTGCGACAAGTGGAATATCAGCGACCTTGGCGGGTTAATGTATTGTGCGGCATTATGGTAGGAAGGATAATTGGCCCCCATTTTATCGATGGCAATCTAAATGGGGCAATGTATGCTGATTTCCTACGTAATGTTCTACCGCTGTTACTAAAAGATGTTTCACTGCATGACAGAAAGGCGATGCACTTCCAACATGATGGATGTCCGGCACATAGCTCGCGTGCGGTTGAAGCGGTACTGAATAGCATATTTCATGACCCGCACGTTCACCGGATCTGACGTCCCCGGATTTCTTTCTTTGGGGAAAGTTGATGGATATTTGCTATCGTGATCCACCGACAACACCTGACTACATGCGTCAGCGCATTGTCAATGCATGTGCGAACATCACGGAAGGCGAACTACTCGCTGTTGAGAGGAATGTCGTTACACGTATTGCCAAATGCATTGAGGTTGGCGGACATCATTTTGAGCATTTATTGCATTAATGTGGTATTGACAGGTAATCACGCTGTAACAGCATGCGTTCTCAGAAATAATAAGTTCACAAAGGTACGTGTATCACATTGGAGCCGGCCGCGGTGGTCTCGCGGTTCTAGGCGCTCAGTCCGGAGCAGCGCGACTGCTACGGTCGCAGGTTCGAATCCTGCCCCGGGCATGGATGTGTGTGAAGTCCTTAGGTTAGTTAGGTTTAAGTAGTTCTAAGTTCTAGGGGACTGATGACCACAGATGTTAAGTCCCATAGTGCTCAGAGCCATCACATTGGAACAACCGAAATAAAATGTTCAAATGTACCTACGTTCTGTATTTTAAAGTAAAAAACCTACCTGTTACCAACTGTTCGTCAAAAATTGTGAGCCATATGTTTGTGACTATTACAGCGCCATCTATCACAAAGCGAAAAAAGTGGTCCAACTAAAACATTCATATTTCTTTATGTACTACATGGATATGTTATAGAAAATGGGTGTTCCTATTTTGGAGGACCTGCTGTCAATTGTATTGGTGGAGGACCAAGTATTAGCGTTGTCAACTTCAACTGGAGCCAAATCCGGACTACTCAAAAATTTATTATTATTATACTGTTATTACTATTACTTACAACACAATACATATAGGAAGCATAGATTTATTTAACACGATAATGTTAATACTGCGAATCCAGCCATCTCTGCGAGCCTCTGGTTTCTTTGCTAGTCACATTTTGAAGTTATTCTTTTCTCTGACTCCTTTCCTGACAGACTTTCCCGTTGTCAGATCTGACAAATTTAGCAAATTAAGCACATTTCATACGTTACTTAAAATTCACAAATAATTCGGCTTTCACCATTTCCAATTTCAAAAAAATGATTCAAATGGCTCTGAGCACTATGGGACTTAACATCTGTGGTCATCAGTCCCCTAGAACTTAGAACTACTTAAACCTAACCAACCTAATGACATCACACACATCCATGCCCGAGGCAGGATTCGAACCTGCGACCGTAGCAGTCGCGCGGTTCCGGACTGCGCGCCTAGAACCGCTAGACCACCGCGGCCGGCTTTCCAATTTCAGTCTGTTTGTTTCATTGCTCCAGTTATTTAGCATCACACTGAAAACACGTTGTAGAAACGCAATGCTCTGTGTCACTGATGGTACGTGTTGAACAACTTTCAGCAAATTATGTGCTTTACATCTCTTAAAAAAGTGTCACCCATTTGTTTGAAATGTTTGTGTCTCGTAAGTCCTTAATGAATGGCAATAGTTCGTCACCGTTTATATTTTTGTTAAAATAATCTAAAAGTTTCATTATGTTCGCCTTTTAAGGAGCTCTTCAAGATTTATTTCGGAACTAAGCTTGATAACTGAATCTTCACTGAAGTCAAACCATTTTTCTAGACATTCCATAATTCTAGAACAGACTTGCTGAGCAGCTTTTTCATATAAATATAAATATATGAAAGCTAAGCCTCTCTGACAAATTTCGCATGTTTATATTGCGGACATTTTTCAGCTCTTGTAATACTTTGAATCCGAAGAAAATATTTCTTCATCTATTAATAATTTCTGTATGCAGCTTCAGGAATATAGAATATATTTCAGTTAACTGTATATAATCATTTTCCACATGTTTTATGGTTGTATTAAATAAATACAGAACACTGTAGAGAAAATGAACGTAAATCTCTAGCAGTGTTACATCACCGTCCACTTACTTTCACTGTCATTCTCATGGCCTACGAATGTCCAAGTATGTTTGGCAGTATTATCTTCACCCTGGCTTAGAAAATATTACTTAACAATGGCCAGTTCTGGAGTAATCTGTCTACAGCAGAAAAAAAGACTTAAAAAGCGTAGAGAAACATGCCGAAAGTAGTGTGGAGTACTCTGACTGCAGGAACTCAAGATCGTTCTTCAGCTCACTCACCTTCTTTGCACTTGAAGAAAACTCATTAAATATCTTAAACACTAAAAATTCAACATCTATGACAGAAATTTTAGTCCATATTTCGCAGTGTTTACAGTATATGCATGTGACAATGTTCTTCAATAATATGTGGTGCTTCAAACATTTTTTCAACTCCACGAAAACTTGTTGGTTTTCCCCATAGTTCCGTAATTGGCGGAACAGTTGTCTGTACCATACACAACTAGTTCTGACCTCTCTTAATGAAGCTCCCTTTAAGCTTCTTGGCTATAGAAGTTGATTCTTAGTCAACGTCTTCGTAAAAATCTATAACAGATGAACTCGTTCCCATTTCGTGGCTGATTTACCAGATAGCAATAGGAAATAATTTCACTTCTTTTTCATTTGTAGCTATTGAGAAGGGAGCTGTACCAACTTTGCAGAATTTGTTCCAGAGAATGTGGAACAAATATATTCTCTACTTTAACTTAAGCTTTAGTCCGTCCACAGTGGATGTTGGGCTATAGTTTCGAATCTATGATGTTTCTCTTCATGATACGTTAATACTAGTTCCGTTGCTGACATTTCCTCTTCCTGGCTAGGTCTCACTGGCCCGAAATACCTTTGAACTGTGGAATTTCTTGACACATCCCACACCTTACCTTGATAGTGGCATAATGCTTTACCGCTTTCACTGAGTCGTATTTCACTGTAAAACTTACACGACATGTTTTACAGCAACCGGTATATTCATCTTATTTCGAAAGCCACCCCGAAAAGCCTGTTTCTTGTAGCCATTTTTAATTTAAATGAGACTCGCGAGGCTGTTTTTCAGCCTGCTGCGATTGAAAACCTCACTATAGTACGATGTTACACAAATCAAAAAAAGTTTTGCATCACCACTGTTCCGAGAGTTCCGGAACCTGTACAGAATATTGGAGTAGAGATCAACATAAATATCATTTCCATCCTTTTTATTACTCATGAAAACCACATACTGCGTGTTGTACCACGATACAGCGAGACCTTCACAGGTGGTTGTCCAAATTGTTGTACACACCAGTACCTCTAATACCCAGTAACACGTCCTCTTACATTGATACATGCCTGTATTCATCGTGGTATACTATACACAAGTTCATCAAGGCGCTGTTGGTCCAGATTGTCCCGCTCCTCAACGGCGATTCGGCGTAGATCCCTCAGAGCGGTTGGTGGGTCACGTCGTTCATAAACAGCCGTTTTCAATCCACCCCAAGTATGTTCGATAGGATTCATGTCTGGAGAATATGCTGGCCACTCTAGTCGGGAGATGTCGTTATCCTGAAGGAATTCATTCACAAGATGTGGACGATGGGAGCGCGAATTGTCGTTCATAAAGACGAATGCCTCGCCAGTATGCTGCTGATATGGTTGCACTATCGGTCGGAGGATGGCGTTCACACCTATCGTACAGCCGTTACGGCGCCTTATATGACCACCAGCGGCGTATGGCGGCCCCACATAATGCCAACCCAAAACATCAGTGAACCTCCACCTTTCTGCACTCGCTGGACAGTGTGTCTAACTTTCAGCCTGACTGTGTTGCCTCCAAACACGCCTCCGACGGTTGTCTGGTTGAAGGAATATGCGTCACTCATCGGTGAAGAAACTTGATGCCAATCCTGAGCGGTCCATTCGGCATGTTGTTGGGCCCATCTGTACTGCGCTGCGTGGTGTCTTGGTTGCAAAGATGGACATCGCTATGGACGCTGGGATGGAAGTTGCGCGGCATACAGATTATTGCGCACAGTTTGAGTCGCACCACGACGTACTGCAGCTGCACGAAAGGCATTATTCAACATGGTGGCGTTGCTGTCAGCCATAATCCGTAGATAGCGGTCATCCACTGCGGTGATAGCCCTTGGGTGGCCTGAGCGAGGCATGTCATTGACCATTCCTGTCTCTGTATTTCCTCCATGTCCAAACAACATTGCTTTGGTTCACTCTGACACGGCGGGACATTGCCCTTGTTGAGAGCCCCTCCTGGCACAAAGTAACAATGTGGATGCGATCGAAATGCGGTATTGACCATCTAGGCATGGTTGAACTACAGACAAAAATAGCCGTGTACCTCCTTCGCGGTGGATTGACTGGAATTGATTGGCTGTCGGACCCCCTCCATCTAATAGGCGCGGCTCATGCACGGTTGTTTACATCTTTGGGCGGATTTAGTGACATCTCTGAACAGCGAAAGGGACTGTGTCTGTGATACAGTCTATCTTCAAGAGGTCTGGGAACCGGGGTGATGCAAAACTTTTTTTGATGTTTGTGTGTACATATCCAAATCACTTCACTACAATGCCTGTCTTAAACAACTCAATTTTAAACTAAACGTATGCCGTGTACGGTTCTCCTAATACAGCTATGACAAAATATTTCATTACATCAATCAGGTGTGCGCATCAATGGGTATACTTGGCTTGTTCATTTGTTTAACAGAGGAATTCTTTTTAAAATTAGTAAGTCTTTATTCCAAGCACCGATAAGAAAATGAAAATGCGACAATGTCATGGATTGTTTAATTTGTTGGTTATTGACACTATATAATACAACAGTGCAGAAGAACAAATGGACATGAATTAATAATGTAACTCCGCTTTAATGTCCACGTGGATGTGACGTGCAGTTGTCATAAGAAAATACAAGCTATTATTGGCCTGTGTTTCCTAGTTGATTATTACTGAAGTGGCCTTCAAGTGGCTTGACGACAATGGACTCTGTGGTGTAATAACAATACGTTGCCTCTTTGACCCTTTTGTCCGCTCACCGGTATCATCACTTCTGACAGCATCTAAAGGAAACACACTGAATCCATATCATTTACAAACAAGAATAATGTGATCCCTTCGGCCAATGCAGTTACTACAACAATCAAATTAACGTCTATTAAATTAGAGGCCCTCTCGGAAGACGTAAAGACGTGGAGAGCTGGTCTAGATCTCAGGAACAGTTTGAAAGCGAGGTATGTAAAACCCCCTTTTGTCCACTATTAAAAAGTACAAAATGTAGCCGCAATTGCGAATATGAACAACCGTCAGCTCTACAATAGAATGACGACAAGGAACGTTTGTGCAGGTCCGGAACTCGAACCCGGATTTTTCGCTTGTCGCGAGTGGTTGCCTTGCCACTTGGCTGTCCGATCATGATCCATGGCCAGACCCAAGCTTCCATGTGCCGTCAACCATGTTTCCACAACCTGCACTCGTATATCCATTATGTATATTCCCGTACAGAGAGACGTTTTACTTGAATGTCGCTTGCCCTGGGTCGGCATGCATGTCCGAAGGAACTTTGCATCGTAATTCCGAATAACACAGGCATTGCAATATAGTATTAATAGGTATATCTAGCCTTGAGGTTATCTCTAAGATGAATCTAAGATGGTCGACGATGGGATCGCCATAACCGCGTCCACTTACGAGGATGCAAAGAAAATTCTGCAGGAACGATAAGGAGATATAAATGTAATCATTCAGGTGCACCTAGATTATGTGGAAGCGACTGCGCCTATCCAGGTAGTATTTCCTGAAAATCTCAATTTAACATTCATAGAATGTAACCGAAGAATACAGGCTTTGAATCATTAGAGGAAGATGTCAGTGCCCAAGGCAGAGTCTCAGTTTCGAAGATATTGAGCGCCTTCCCAGAAGAAATCTTTATTCATTGGATTTCTCCAAAGCAGACGTTATAAAGTTAATGGAGTTTCTAGGAAAGAAGTAGACGGAGCGATTGTCAGAAGATCCGCAGGTAAGTACAACCAAAGTCAGACGCATTATCCTCGGCTTCAGCTCTTAATATACAATCTAAACAAACTCACTCTAAACGCAATAATAAGCGGACACAAGAACCGAATTGCGTGTTCTGCGCAGAACGTGGTCTTTGGGTTGAGGACTTCCAAACTTTACTGAACGCACAAGAGCGTCTCCTGTAATCTATGTTTCCCTTCCCTTTCTTTTCTTCCACTGGAAAGAAACAGAGGTTATTCCCGTTTTCAAGAAGGGCCGTGGGAAAGATACACGCAGTTATATGTTAGTGGACTGACAGTGGAAAAAATCACGGAATAGGATTCTAGTTCTAAAACTGATTAAAATCCGTGGCCGCGTTTAAGTGATTATGTTAACTTTTTTGTCCAGATCGAGATAATAAACATTTTTCCATTGTACACTGTGCTTGCCTGAGAAATCAACAATTAGGGCTCACATTTCCAGCCTTAACAATTGGAAACAACACATACAAGACAGCGCATGAATTTCGGTATGCATAGTTTGAAACAACAATGAAGGCAGGGTCCGATCGAGAAAAGCCACAAAAGAAAAATCATTCTTGGCCGCCCTCATTAACAAATGTAACCAGATGTAATTTTTCATTTAAGTTCAAACTAACCTACCTACCAGTATTTGACGAGTACGAGTCATTACTTTAAAAATTTATTCTTGACAACAAAGATAATCTTTTACTTTCTTAAACTTTGATGTTCTCTTTCATGTACAGGACCTTCAAAACCTAATGTACAAACCAGGCCCCCACAACCGCACGAGTGGTCGACTGTGAAGAGCGGACAAATTGAATAGCTGGGCGGCGGCCATTAGAGTGGTAAACCGGCGCGCGGAGTTCGATTGTTTATACATCGCTTTTGGTTGTAAAATGCCTTCCCTTGAGTTAGGTCACAAACATAATGCCTCATTTAAATACGTTACTACAATATACCTTTTAATTTATGAACAAACAGCAACTAGTTACTGTTTATGAATTTATCTTACGTACTACATGGAATCTGCCGTTGCTAAACGTTATGTACTGGACCCCTAGCATTTTTCTTAGTTCATTTACGATAGATGTACGCAAAATGCATCAAAATACTCGAAGATTTCCCCACTATATTAATAGATATTTTCTGACTCTACCTTGTTTTAGATTTTATGACGAGAAGTGCGTTATATATGGCATAGTGCTTTGGCAACTCACGACCAAATTATCAAGTTTCAACCTAACCTAGACCATGAAAACACTACCGATCAGCCAACTTTCTTCAAAATGATCAGAACATATAAAAAGTTATTCTGTCGGTCGGAAATCTTGCCTCCTGACAGCGTGTAACCATTTTTGTAACAGCTGTGGTTTTGAGAAAGGAAACCTGCAAATAAATGCACAGACATTATGCTAATACCGTGTTACAAAAACATTTATTAAGCAGGTGCACTGACATACAAAACAACTTAAAATATCCACATACCTGTGAAATGTAATATTCGTTCCTTTCTCGAATTTATTTGTACAATTAATCGCTGCACAACTCTTCGCCATTGTACTTTTTTTGATTGGAACGTACAGACAGTAGAATTACGAGTAACAAATACTGTATGTACGCCCCAACAAATATACAACGTTGAATAAGTGTCTTCATAAACAACAATACTACACAACACATCAGACTACAACCACTATAATGGCGTCCAGCCGAAGGTTCAAATTATCCCGCGACTGCAGCGCCATAAGTGAGTCTAGTTATTTTTTACAAGGTCTTTGGTATAAACAGACATAATTTTGACATCATAGATATTACGATTATTACGTGCTCTTTGGAATAAGCAATTACGAGTTAACGATTAACTTTAACTTCCGATAAATCTCCTGTAAAGCAACGCTTTAACGTTTAATGAAATTTACTTATTTAGTAACGGATTAACGATTAGCGAAAAATTTTTATATACTCCTAAGATCGGCGTAGCTCGCGTTTGTTATTATCTCGTTGATTTCCGCACTGCTTTTGTGACCAGCAGCAAAATTACACATTCTGAAAAGTAAAGCTCATCACAAATCTAATATTACTCGATTCGTCACCTCGATTGTAGAATTCACAGCTGAGCCACTGTTCTTCGAATTTAGACACTGCAAGGCTTGTTTGGAGGACCCACTGTCAGTTGTACTGGTGGAGGAGCAAATCTTAGCGTTTTCAACTTCTACTGGAGCCAAAACCTGACTACTCAGAAATGTATTATTATTATTATTATTATTATTATTATTATTATTATTATTATACAGTTATTATTATTACTCACAACACAATATATATATATATATATATATATATATATATATATATATATATATATATATATATATAGGATGCACAGATTTATTTGACACGATAATCACTGTTAATACTGCGAATCCAGCCATCTCTGCGAGTCTCTGGTTTCTTTGCTAGTTACATTTTGAAGTTATAGTTTTTTTCTGACTTCTTTTCTGACAGACTTTCTCGTTGTCGGATTTGACAAATTTAGCAAATTAAGCACATTTCATACGTTACTTTCAGTCTGTTTCTTTCATTGCTCCAGATATTTAGCATCACATTGAAAACACGCTATACAAACGTCTTGTACGGTGTTACTGCTGGTACATGTTGAACAACTTTCAGCAAAATTTAGTTATTTCGTGTAAGTCAGTGAAGATTGCTATGTGTGGTTTGAATTACGCGCGCAGGCGTCGTTCGCAACCTCCTGCAATGATAAATAATATAACGTAGTAGTTTGAACACTGAATATTGTATTTGGAATGCCACGTATATTTTGAACGAGAGCAAATGAGTGTTACTATACGCAGCTGGACGTAATCGCAATACAAAGGCAACAAGTTACTTATTATTAATGGAAATGTTACGCTCTCTACCAACAAATGAGAAAGTAACGTAACCTGGAACTAACCCAGCGATAATATAGAGCATGAAATGATTTCTTTTCCCAGCAAATTAATCTAATGTTATGCAGAAAGGAAGAAGGGTACAAACACCTGCGTGTTAATGAAATAATTGCAAGGGAAACACAGATTACAGGAGACGCTCTTGCACGTTTAGTAAAGACTGAGTTAACTTTTAATCCTTTGAATTAACTGACAATATTTTAAACCAGAGGTGAAGCGTCACCTAAGCCTTGCGGTGTTAAATCGCTGAATAAGTTTCGTAATCAAAAATATTATCTAACCTTAGTATTGAAAACTCATTATAAAAATTCATAAAAGCACTTAGGATTATTTTCCATTGCGAGTGAAGCTTGCAAACGATGACATTTTCTTTAGTACACGTAATGGTGGACTCAGCGCCAACGAAACAGTCGAAGCCAGATGGGCAATCGACAGCAATATTATTATCTTTAAATAAAATTCACGTGCAGAGAGAAAGGTATTTTTGAAAGGAAATATACTTTCAATTAACAATATATTCTAACTTTAAAGCTCATACAATTGTACAGACAGCGAGTTACACGCACATCGACCTACAGACGAGAAAGAACAAAAGGCGAAAAACAGATCAATCAGAGGCGAGCAATATAGCTCTTGTGTATATATATTGCACTTGAAGTTCCATGCTTTCATGGAACGCATTGAAATATCGTATTCCTTATATTTATAATATTTGTCACAAAATATTCTCAGGCTCGACAAAACGACTCATAATATTACAGGCATTATTTTTTCGGTTTTCATTACATTTATATCGGTTGAATAAATCACATCATACATTAGATAGGCTTGCAGGTGACGCCACAATTGTCATACTGATAAAAACAATAATCGTCTCGGAAGTTTTCCTGTAATAGATACAGTAAACAATAATGTAAAATGTTTTCACATCCTTACGCATTTAGCGTCTGTTTAAGCGCAGTAAGTGGCCATATCCTAGTCACCAGAAACACCTCCGTATCGCAACACCATTCATCTGTGCCTCATTTTCGCATTACAAATGTGCAGATGATGACAGTTAACGTTCACCAAGCATTCGTCAAACCCGAATCCTTCCATCGAATTGCCACAGGGCATAGGGTAATTTGTCACTGCAAATCATTCGCGTCCAGTCATCCATTGTCCAGTGTCATCGGCCTCCACACCATCTCAAATGTGTGACATATTAGGAGCTGCTTGACCAGTGTACTCCATTCTTTTTTAACTCCCTACACACAGTCATTGTGCTAGTTGGACTGCTGCTAACTCTTTGGAACTCCATTGATTACATGCGATTTCTTACTACCATCCTCCACAAAGGTACTGTCTGTTCGTCAGTATATGATGTCTACCTGGTCTTGGTTTAGCCGTGGGTTCTCCTCCACGTTTACAATTCACATCCGCAATTGTCAGCTAGATTGGCTTTATAAAGTCTGAAATGACCCACATTCGAAGTCATTGAGCTCTCATGACAGACCCAATGTGCTGTACCCGCGTCTGCACTGACAACACAATTCTCCCCGCTCCTTTTATACAGGTGGATCTGCCTCTGGTGTCATCTAGTGATCAACTACGTACTGCATAGGGGTCTCCTGATATTTTTCATCAGTCGGTGTAAAAGTCAATTCTAAAGCTGTCAAGAGAAATGTAAGAACCAGACGAGGATATTAGACATCCCTAAACTATTCCCAGTACCCATGTCCTCAGCTCGTGGTCGTGCGGTAGCGTTCTCGCTTCCCGCGCCCGGGTTCGATTCCCGGTGGGGTCAGGGATTTTCTCTGCCTCGTGATGACTGGGTGTTGTGTGATGTCCTTAGGTTAGTTAGGTTTAAGTAGTTGTATGTTCTAGGGGACTGATGACCATGGATGTTAAGTCCCATAGTGCTCAGAGCCATTTGAACCATTTTTTTGAACCCAGTACCCATTGATATTTTGAGATATCTAAATTGGGAAATCGGGAAGGTAAGTGTATTGATGGATAATGGGTATCGTACCCGCAACTACAATGAGATTTTCACTCTGCAGTGGAGTGTGAGCTAATACGAAACTTCCTGGCAGATTAAAACTGTACCGGACCGAGACTCGAAGTCGGGACCTTTGCCTTTCACGGGCAAGTGCTCTACCATCTGAGCTACCCAAGCACGACTCACCACCCGTCTTCACAGCATCAATTCTGCCAGTACTTCGTCTCCTACCTTCCAAACTTCACAGAAGCTCTTCTGCGAACCTTACATATCAGCGCACACTCCGCTGCAAAGTGAAAATCTCATTCTGGTAACATTCCCCAGGCTGTGGCTAAGCCATGTCTCCGCAATATCCTTTCTTCCAGGAGTGCTAGTTCTGCAAGGCTCGCAGAAGAGCTTCTGTGAAGTTTGGAAGTTAGGAGACGGAGTACTGGCAGAATTGAAGCTGTGAGGACGGGTCGTGATTCTTGCTTGGGTAGCTCAGATGGTAGAGCACTGGCCCGCGAAAGGCAAAGGAGTTCGAGTCTCGGTCCGGCACTCAGTTTTAATCCGCCAGTAAGTTTCGTACACGCAACCATTTGCACGGGAAAAGTTTAGTCAAACCTTTAGCTAGGTTTCGACAGATTTAAACCTGTCCTCCTCAGAAGAAGTAGTAAACCTAAAGATTGGTCATGTTAGAACCAGTATGTGGAAGACATATGTGAAACAAAAAAAGAAACATTCAAAATTTCATGTAGGGGAAATATAAAATAAACTTACATGTTACATATTGTGTGAAAAGAGAAACGAAGCCATAAGGCTTAGACAACAGTAAAATGATCCGTATAATGCTATGGCATATTATAACACTTAGTCAACAGTAACAATTACCCATGTACAAAGGGCGTTCAAAAAGTTTTTCACAGCTGCCTCTAATTTTTTTATTTTTTTGTTGGAGGAGAATGAAATTTTTTTGAATATACTTGGAACATTCACCTATAAGTTGCTGCTTAAAAGGGTTTTCTTTTATTTACAGGTGAGCTACAATGGACCGTGAAGTAGATCTCAGGTTGCGACAGTGGTTGGTGATGGAGTTCCTCTTCAAGACCGGCGATGACTCTGCCACGTCGATTCACAGAAAGTTACTCCCTGTTTATTGGGTGGACACAGTGGATCGCAGCAGTATCAAGCGGTGGTTGCAGAGATTTAAAGAAGGTGATTTCTCTCTAGTGGACAATCCACGATGCGGTAGACCATCGACGGCAGTGAGTGATGTGAATAAGGAGACCACTGATCAAATCATTGAAAGTGACAGATGTCATTAACCGGAACCGTTACTGTTTATCATTGGACAAGCTGCGACGTGCCATCAAGACCCACAGACCACAGTTTCAGGGTCAGTTCATTAGACTACACTATGACAATGTCAAACCCCATACAGCCATTATGATGCATGAGAAAATCAGGAAAATGGGTTGGAAAATTGTTCCTCATCCTCCCTACAGTCCGGACTTTTACATCTTTGGTCGTCTGAAGGCCCACCTTCGCGGTAAAACATTTGCTGATGAGAAAGACCTGCATCGCTTCTTACGTGAGCGCTTCCTGGGCGTAAGTTTTCTGCTGGCTTGTCTCTTCTGTCCTACTAGTTGTGTGTGCATGATGCACGTCTGCCTTAGATTTTACAAAGGGCGTTCAGAAAGTTCTGCACAGTCGTCTCTAATTTTTTTTACTTTTTGCCGGAGGGAATGAAATTTTTTGTGAACGTACTTGGAACATTTAGCTATACATTCAGCCTACTCAATGCAGCCCGCATTAGCTGTGATGCATCTGGCCCAACGTTCTTTCCGTGATGTAAATGCACTTTGGTAAAATTCTGGGGATTGACACTGTGTCAAGCGATGGTGTAAAAGCCCGATACAGGCCGAAAGCAATCGAAAAAGTTTCGGTTTTCAAGCTGCAATTAATTATTAAGAATAAAGTCCCGTAAAACAAATTTTGCTTAAAAATTTGAAATTCCTCCAGTATGGCCAATTTAAAACCACTTTCTTCCCCACGCAAAGTCACAGTCTCTTCCAATTTAATAGGAGAGTGTGCACATCATAATGATATTCTCCGCGTAAGTAGAGCTACTTTAGCCATTAAATGTTATTTCAGTCTAACTTCGAGTGCTCTTCCTATCTGTCCTTTGTAGAAACAGGGACAATCGTTACAACTTGTTTTACAGACGCCAGAAGGAGAAAATGATACCTCAATACGCTTCAACGCACGAACTGATTTCTTCCTAGACTGCTATTAGTTGAATACGAAATTTTAGAGCCATATTTCTTGGTTAGAAGGCGGCTTATCTTGTATGAAATACTTCCTAAAAGCGGCATCGAAAAGAAAGTCTCTTTCTCTTTATCCTCTTTTTTTCCAGTTTCTAACCTTCTAGAGTGGAACATTTTTTATCGGTTTTATTGTCCAATATTCGGTCTACTAATAACAGTTCGTAGCTGTTATTACTGCCTGTGGTTTTAATCAGGTTTATCTCTTCCTGAAAATTCTCCGCGGATAGCAGAATAACCACAGCACAATAAGTGCTAGAAAGGAAAAAGGCCAATTTGTGCGCTTTGCGGTAAGCCGAATCAAACGGGATAATGTTATCTGAAAACTTTTTCCTAAGAAACATTCTGAAGTCAATTTTTTCGTTTGTACAGTCAAACTTAGATCGAAGAAACTCGTCTAATTATTTTATTTCTGCAGTTCTGTGGTGAACACCATTCTCTCAAGAAACTGACTGAAAGTATGAAACAGTCGATCTAATTCTTCATAAGCACCTTCGAATACAATAATTAAATCGTATACGTACCGAACATAGGAGCTAACGTTACTTTTTAGCTTAGAATTACTCGTGAAGAAATCTTTTTCGACGGAATTAACGAAAATATCAGCTAAAATGCCGGCTAGGGGTCTACCCATGGCCAAGTCAAAAGGCTGCATGTATAATTTGCTGTTGAACACAATGAAATTGTGTTTAAGCATAATTCGAAGCAACGGCCTAAGTTCAGCAATTCAGGATGTGTTAACGTTTTGTGAAGAAGCAAAATTTTTCAACGACCACCAAAGTAGTGTCATCTGCGACATTGGTATATAAATTAACGATAGCAAAGGAAGCCAGATTGGCCTGCAGAGTACAGCTGAACCAAGTATGTCTTGAAGCTTCCTGATAGATTAAAACTGTCTGCCGGACCAAGACTCGAATTTGCTATCCAAGCACGACTCACTGTCCATCGTCACAGCATTACTTCCGACAGCACCTCGTCTCCTTCCTTCCAAACTTGTGAAGACGCGTCTTGGGTCGTACTTGGATACTCAGTCTGTAGAGCACTTGCCCACAACAAGCAAAGGTCCCGATTTCCAGTCTCAGCCCGGCACAGTTTTGATCTGCCAGGAAGTTTCGTTTTAGCGCGCACTCCGCTGCAGAGTGACAATTTCATTCTGGACACATCCCCTAGCCTATGGCGAAGCCATGTCTGTGCAATATCATTTCTTCCAGAGATGCTGGTCTTGCAAGTTTCGCAGGAGAACTTCAGTGGAGATTGGAAAGTAGGAGACGAGGTACTGGCGGAAGTAAAACTGTGACGACGGGTCGTGAGTCAGGCTTGGGTAGCTTAATCGATAGAGCATTTGGTCGCGAAAGGTAAAGGTCTCGAGTTTGAGTCTCTGTTTGGCACGCAGATCTAACGTAGCAAGAAGTTTCATTATCAGCACACACTTCACTGCAGAGTGAAAATTTCATTCTGCAAGTTTGTTTTGCTGCTGACACTGTCCTCCTTGCCTCCGGGTTGTACAGTGTACCGTTCACCACGCTAGTTTGCGAGCCCGGGAGGCGAACGAAACCCGGGTCGAATCGGCGCTGTGGATTAACGATTATTGTGTGCCAGTGTGTGAATTCTTATGGGACTTGACTGCTAGGGTCGTCAGTCCCTAAGCTTACACACTACTTAACCTAAATTATCCGAAGGACAAACACGCACACCCATTCCCGAGGGAGGACTCGAACCTCCACCAGGACCAGCCGCACAGTCCATGACTGCAGCGCCTAAGACCGCTCGGCTAATCCCGCGCTGCTTAACGATTATTGGTGGGGTATCCCGATCAGACTGAGTGCCGTTCTTAGGCGAGATTTCACCCTCGGTTAGGCAAATTCTGTACCGACCATCAATCTCCGTCACAGGAAAAATGCCTCAGTCAAACAATTAAAATATGAGTAACACATCATAGTTGACAACAGTGTTTACAGCAGACAGAGGGTGCAGACGACATCCTCTCCTGGTTAACTGACATCTGTGGTGACTGAAAGAAATAAAATAAATTTGTCACATTACGGTACCTCACATATGACGACAAAATCCATGAAAGAGATTGCGTGTTTATGAGAAAGAGAGAGAAAGAGACAGAGAGAGAGAGAGAGAGAGAGAGAGAAAGAGAGAAAGAGTGAGTGAGTGAGTGAGCGCCTCTGGAGCACATGACCTAAAGAGAGTGTGGAACAAACTGATCCAGCAAATTAGTAAGCGAGCCGAAAATCAACTTTAAAGGGACTATAATAATGTGCAAATTACACGTGGAATAGGGAAATGTCATGACAACAGTGAAACCGTACGACGAGTTGACAAGTTTTGTGCACTGCGCAAAGAAAAAGGTATCATGAAATTACAATTAAATCACTACGCTTAGCTGCATCACAGGCGTTGATGTACAGGGTGGTCCATTGATAGTGACCGGGCCAAATATCTCCCGAAATAAGCGTCAAACGAAAAAACTACAAAGAACGAAACTTGCCTAGCTTGAAGGGGGAAACCAGATGGCGCTATGGTTGGGCCGCTAGATGGCGCTGCCATAGGTCAAACAGATATCGACTGCGTTTTTAAAAATTGGAACCTCCATTTTTACTACATATTCGTGTAGTACGTAAAGAAATATGAATGTTTTAGTTGGACCAATGTTTTCGCTTTGTGATAGATGGCGCTGTAATAGTCACAAACAAATGGGTCACAATTTTAGCTAGCAATCAAGCTAGACGAGTTTTGTTCTTTGTAGTTTTTTCGTTTGATGCTTATTTCGTGAGATATTTTGCCCGGTCACTATCAATGGACTACCCTGTATGACAACGGGGACTGCTGAAAATGTGTGTTCCGACCGGTACTCGAACCCGGGATGTCCTGCTTACATGGCAGACCCTCTATCCATTTTTTTAAGATCTCATTTTTTCTATATTGTTCGTTGAATTTGTTCGGGGCGGACATCCGATGACACTCGTTTAGGCTCTTTGTTGATCCGTTCACTCAGTTTTTTTTATTACAGAGGGTAACTAACCCTCTGACCGAGCACGCTGAGCTACCGTGCCGGCTAAAATGAAGATGATTAGAACAACACAACACCCAGACCCTGAACGGAGAAAATCTCCGACCCAGCCAGGCAATCGAACCCGGGCCCTGTCGCAGTGACCACTCAGCTACCGGGAGCGGACATCCATCTGAGCCACCGAGGACATAGAGGATAGCGCGACTGCAGGGACTTATCTCTGGCACGCCTCCCGTGAGACCCACATTCTCAACTTATTGTCCCGCTCTATATTCATAGTGCCCCTACCCATTATACTCATTACTCGCAGCTTTTTGCCGAATCTTGTAAGAGTTCGGGCACTGTTTGTGCATCCGCACAGAAGATGATATATATATATATATATATATATATATATATATATATATATATATATATATATAGTTAAGGCTCACTGATCATCTGACCATCTTTTTCTGTACAGATGCATAAACAGTGCCCGAACTCTTACAAGATTCGGCAAAAAGCCGCGAGTAATGAGTATAATGGGCGGGGGCACTACGAATGTAGTGCGGGACAATACGTTGAGAATGTGGGTTTCGCGGGAGGCGTGTGAGAGATAAGTCCCTGCAGTCACACTATCCGCTGTTTCCTCGGTGGCTCAGCTGGATAGAGCGTCTGTTATATAAGCAGGAGATCCCGTGTTCGAGTCCCGGTCGGGGCAGACATTTTCACCTGTCCCCATTGACACGAATCAACGCCTGTATGCAGCTAAGTATAGCGATTTAATTGTAATTTCATTCTAAAACCATTGATTGCAACGTCACCGATGGTATCTGTTCCTTCGTACGTGTCCGAAAGAACAGATACCATCTTCATGTATGTATAAAAAGGTATCGTTTTACAAAACCCAGTAATGTCTCCCATTGCGACGCCGAAGTTTGCATTTTGGCTCAAAGGTGTCTAGAACGATCTTCTGTAAGGGTCCAAAAGTGTGGCACTATGCGACGTCAAACTTGGACTCTGACGCTTCAGACAGCAAAGTGTCGATACACGCGAGAAAAAGGCCACAGCTCAGAAGTCCATGTGAGGTGTAGGGCAGCTTAATGATGTCACATTGGCACCACAGTTCTGCCCAACGCCACCGTGCATGTCTCACACCATGGGAAGGCCGTCGCACAGATTATAACCCACATTTCACCCCTTCTTTTGCCGCTTCTGTGGTGGAGGTCAGAACCTCGACATCCAGCGTTGAAACCAGTGCCTCTGGAAAACACTTCAGACACACTGTCGCTCAGAATCGGCACGAAAGTGCTTTGGCGAGGAGGGGGGGGGGGCATTAAGGGTGTCAATGAAACCACCCCTTCCCTTGGGAATCGTCCCACACATTTCGCGTTCGAGAACGACAGTTCGCTCTGCTATGAACTACAGTATGACGTCCTTGACGACGTTCCGCACTGCTGACATCCCCCAGGACGATTCAAACCTACTCTAACGACATCGAGTGGCTGAACGCCACTGAATGTGTAGTGATGCTTTTGGAGTATAGAGCGACCGCAGTGCTCGCTCTGGTACACAGGGTGAAACCACTAGGGACCTTTCCAAACCATTCGAAGAAATTTGAGCGTGATCGGAAGCGACGAATGCTGTTTATGCTTTCTCAGCCTTCTCGTTTCGCGCCTTCTTGTTACTAGGTCACAGAGGGGTGCAACATTGACATGTTCTTGAACAAAACGAGAAGGGGTCTTCGGTGCCACCCATGCACCTCTGTTGAGTACGTTAACAATGTTCTTGTCCGAAACTTTGAAACCCATCCCGCTGTTTGACACCCTCTCCGCTGTTCTGTAACTTGAGGGCGGCCTACCTCTTTCACACCGCCTTACGTATTTACTGATGCTCATTAATGACTACCTAACTGTAACAAATATCATTAGGTGTACTGAGCAACGTCACTCACTCTAATACTGTCTGTCATCAGGTTTTGTGAGGCAAACACCCATGGCTGATCACTGTTTTATAATAATTATCACTTCAGAAAGAAGTTGGTAACTGTAAACTAACAAATAACTCTTTTGCAGTACCAATTGGCGAATGTCTAAAATACATGAAATATTTGTTAACACAAAACAAATTGTAGTAATCACTTTTGTCAAAATTTATAAAAAAAAATCGCTAAACTCCTCCCGAACAGGGCATATGGGCCCAACGGTACTGACCGGCCGCCGTGTCGTCCTCACCTCATAGGCGTCACTGGATGCGGATATGTAGGGGCATGTGATCAGCACACAGCTCTCCCGGCCGTATGCCAGTTTCCGAGTCCGGAGCCGCTACTTTTCAATCAAGCAGCTCCTCAGTTTGTTTCCCAAGGGCTGAGTGCAACCCGCTTGCCAGCAGCGCTCGGCAGACCGGATGGTCACCCATCGAAGGGCTAGCTCACCCCGACAGCGCTTAACTTCGGTGATCCGAGGGGAACCGGTGTTACCACTGCGACAAGGCCGTTGGCGTCAAAATTTAATATTCACTTTAATTTACCAGCCGTTTAAAGTTACTTTTACATTGCACAGTTTTTATTTAGCCGCTGATAGGTAACTGTATGAGCGCTACAAAGTACAATGACCATTCCTTAATTATTACTGCACCTAGTTTAATTAAGCGATTGAATGTAAGTTAATTGGAAGATGGAATTAAATTTCTCTCAGTTGAAATAGTACGACCTCTCTCTCTTATCACTCAATCACTCAAACCCATTCAAAAATGGTTCAAATGGCTCCGAGCACTATGGGACTTAACTGCGGCGGTCATCAGTCCCCTAGAACTTAGAACTATTTAAACCTAACTAATCTAAGGACATCACACACATCCATGCCCGAGGCAGGATTCGAACCTGCGACCGTAGCAGCAGCGCGGTTCCGGACTGAAGCGCCTAGAACCGCTCACTGAAGACAATTCTACCCCAGTCAATGAGATTCCAGGCCGAATGCCTCCGACGCCACTCAAAACGGTCCTGGTGCACAGAGGTCAGCCGTGAGTTCAGCCCCCTTTCTGTGAGAGGACTATTAATGGTCCCTGTGATCACTGAAGCACCAGTTGTGCGTCAGATCGATGTTAGTGATGAAGGTCTGATTATTGCTCAGTCCTCAAGTTCTATCGTCTCTATAGGTCGACAGGTTCCTTCTTGATGCTGTGTTCGGCTATGGTTCACTCATTTCTGCCAGTACGTCTTGCAGTGCCATCGCTTCTGTTGAAATGTCGAGCTACTCGGCGATTACTGCTAGCAACTCCTTCGAGCCCTGCTACACGTCCCCTCTCAAATGCTGACATCTGCGTATGTTGTTCACGCACCTGCCTACAAGGCATAGTTACTGTCGAAGTGAGTACACGGAATGAAATTCGCAAAGGCTTTGTGCCCTAATAGCGACATTTCCCCTGTTTACTATCCTCTCCAACTGCGCCTCGAAATTGCTTTGCAGCGTCACATATTCATCCATCGGCCGCCAAAGTTTACAATTTTACCAGTACAAATATCACTTTGACACGAATTTACATAACTTTTCTTGTCATAGAGCGCATTATGGTCGTTTAAGTAGTGAACATTGACATTGTTAACAAACTACATACATATCGAAGAAATTACATCAAGATTACAGAATTAATTAATTGGTAATTATGGGGCACTATGTTGGTGATGTGACCGGGAACATGTAGCCGGGATGCTGGACGAGGGAGCTCTGCTGTGTTCCCAGGAGTAAGAAAGGGCAGGCTGGATGACGTCACAAAACATGTTATAACGACATAGATGCGCGTAGATGAGGCCTGCAATGCGTCCAAAGGTCTAGAGGTGTAGAGTAGGACTTTGAAAAATGTAGATAGCTTATGAAACGATGGTGATGATTTATTTATTTTATTTACACATCAAGTTCCGTAGGACGAAATTGCAAATCTCCAAGGTCATGGAACGTGTCAGTACATGAAATTACGACATAAAAGTAATAACAGACAAAAATAAATGCTTATGAAACCGAAAAAAAGACAGTCCATAAGTCTAAGCAAATGAAATCAACAATACAATGAGAATCAGCTTAATTACTACTGAGTACTTTAATCGCTCAGGAAACCGACCATTCCTAAAGGAAAAATTACAAATATTGCTAAATACAGGGCTAACATGCGCAGCACAGTACTTTAATATTCTGCTAGACACTCCATCATAACCATGAGAGTCCTTAGTCTTCAGTGATTTAATTATTAACTCAATCTCCCTCTTGTCTGTATCACAGAGGGGTATTTCAGACATCAATCTCGGAAAGACTTTTGCCAAGAAAGTTATATGATTCCATGCAGAAACTATATTTTTTATTTAATTCACCAGCAATGCTTAGAAAATGATTGTTAAATACTTTACATACATCTGATTTATCAGTAAGAGAAATATTTTTACTGTGAACTGACTTTATTTCGTCAACCTCGTGCTGCTGACCAGACACTTCCTTCACAACTGAGCAAATGGTTTTAATTTTATCCTGTGAATTAGCTATTCTATTTGCATACCATATACTCTTTGCCTTCTTAAGAACATTTTTAAGCACCTTACAATACTGTTTGTAATGGGCTACTGTAGCTTGAATGTGACAACTTCTAACATTTTGATATAATTCCTGCTTTGTTCTCCAAGATATCCTTATCCCACTAGTCAGCCACTCGGGCTGCCTGTTACCGCTAGTACCCCGTTTACAACGTTCTAATAGAAAGCAACTCTCAAAGAGCATGAGAAATGTGTTAAGGAAAGCATTGTTATTTATCATCTGTGTTATTGGCATTTTAATCATCCTGCCACTCTTTGTTCCCCAAAAAGGTTTAAAAACTCTCTATTGCTGTTGGATTAACTTTCCCGCATAGTTTGCAATTAAATATGACATTTGTTTGAGTACAAAAGCTTTTTCGTGTAAAAATGTTTGCATCATGGTCTGAAAGGTCATTCACGCTCTTACTAACAGAATGCCCATCTAGCAATGAAGAAATGATGATGACGATGACCGTAATGTATTCCGAATACAGCGTACAAAATAAATGATACCCCATTTCCAAGTTACGACTCGTCGGTTTTATCCAACATCAAATTCTCATGACATTATTATTATTATTATTATTATTATTATTCGCTCGCTACGACAAAGACAGTAATATTACCTCCAGAACACTTTCTAACGGCAGCTATGACCGAACTCTCGGTGCAAACGCGTGAATAGCTTTAAGGAAACCACACAAGAGCTTTCACTTTTGATGACAGGCAGCATATTGCTACCGAACAGCAGTAAACGGAAGGATTTTTCCCTCCAGCTTTCTGATGCAATCAGTTGTCTACAGCTGACATCTTCTAGCAGCGTATAGAAGGTGGTTTGCCTCATTCGTTGCGTATGTAGCTCATTGCTATCGTGACTGTTTTTTGTTTCTCCCTGGAATCTTTAATCTAACAAATGGTTCTGTAAAATACCACACAAGTGAGTTATTTTCCAGGAGAGGTCGCCGCCGAAGCCATTAGTCGGCGAGTTCTGACGCAATGTGCCTCGCCAGAAGGCAGAAGCAAAGAAAAGCACACACTCATTTTTTTCCTCCCCCACCATCTGTGTGACGTCGCTTCCTGCCGGCACGCGTCTTATCTAACCAGACGATGCAAGACGACCCGGCACTGAAGCAGAGACTTTGACCTTTGAGCACCCGCTGGCTTAGGACGGATGATGAAATCCAGGCCGCAATGAGATGTGTTAATCATACTATCTCCTAGCTATCCTGGAAATAATGTCTGAGAGTGATACGCAATGAGCTTCTACTAAACATAAGCGAACGAGGTTCCACAGTGTGCGGCGTCACAAAATGTGAACTACGGCACTAATATTTCTCCCTATTCAGTAAAACCTGGTAATGAAAACAAAGGTCACATTTATTCTATATTATTGTTAATCCTTGTAAAGCTTTAGGCCTCATTTCTCGCTTTTTTCCTGGTGTTTCATGTCCGCCGAATGAGGTCGCGGCGAGCGTAATTTACGTATAGAAACGATCTTTCCTTCGTGGGGAACAATAGTCATTTAGAATTTTATGAAAGAAATTTCCACCATTGTCTGTTAAATGTGCAATTCGTGCTCAATTCACCAAGCATTTTGCATGTGCAGTCCGTCTGTCCATTTTCTACTGATACCCAGTGGGTTACATTAATTCCAAACACAATCCGAAGAAGCTGTGAGGCCAATTTTGTTTAATTTCAACGTCCGAGAGCGCCAGTAATGATGATAATTTATGGATTGTTTGGCCTCATGGATCGACGTCCTTATCACTCAATATTAAACATCGAAACTGTGCATATTCGGACGCGGATTCTCATTTGATAAGTAATTATTTAAACCAGTATCGCCTACGGCCGAAATTCGACCAATTGAGTCACTGGAGCTGATCTGTGATAAAAATTTTCATGTATTTTAAAGTGATACACTGCACATAAAACTGTGTCTAAAATTTTAGCCTTAGAACTGGTCCATAGCAAATGCTATATTGTAGTTACGAGTATTCTTGAAATAATTCTTTGATTTCTCTTCATTTGTTCAATCATTTGAAGTGACTCTTTGATACAGGGTATTTCAAAATAAATTTTGTGTTAACGGCGGCAAATTAACTTTTCCCTTATGACATTGCTTTATTAATGCCGCTGTATCTCGTAAAGTAATCCTAGATGCGAAATGATTTGCGTTACAAAAGCTACAATGTAAATTCTTCAAACTTCAATTAATACTCTCTAAATTATTTGAAATTACGTTCAGCGCAAATTCAAATTTATCTTTCAAAACAATAATAGAAATACACATTACTCCTATTGATATGTGTACAGAAAACTTGTGCCACTTCGTCTTTTAGTCCGACCCGTTAGTGTTCTTCTTAGAGGTCCAGCCTACAACAAATATAGTTTCCGTATAATAAGGAAAGTCTTAGCTATTCAAAATGAAGACATTGAAAATTAGGAACGGTTCAGATTTTGTGGTGACAGCGGCAAACCAGTATAAAGTTGGTTTAGTTTATTCCTAGGTGAAAGTAAGTGAAAAAACACCGCTAAGAAACATAGTTTATTGTCTCCGACGACTTCGTTGCTATGTTTCGTTTTGCACTGCTGACAGCATCAACGATGTAACATTTTAGCTGCCCGGTAAGCGTGTTACCGCAAATGAACCAGCTGCAACATTTAAACATTAACGCCCATAGAAAGCGATTTCACAAATCGTTGTTACTTTCGCGTCTCATTTCTATCATAGCACCTGATCGGTACGCAGGGCAGATTGTGGCCGGAAGGTATCATTAGAGTGACGAATATGAAAGCATCTACTTGCTTTCCACCCCTCTCAACGGATACGTACACACATAATTTTTTCTTTGTGCACATCTATGGCAAAATACCTCTTGAATTATATAAGTTTCATTGGCTTCCTTGTATAATTAATATTAAAAATTGGTACTTTAATTTTCGTGCTCACGTATTAAAATTAAGATAAAAATACGTTCTTATATCAGACTAAAGATTATAAATAACGCCCCCTAGCCCCCATACATATCCATAGTTCCATACAGACAGTTCTGAAAATTCGTGATTGCAAATTTTATATAGCTATGAAAATACTTTTAAGATCTACAACGAAAAATGTGGTGCACATGAACGGATAATAGTTTGGAAGTTAAGTATGCATACATCATAACTTTTTTTGATGTAAATCTTACAACTATTTTCATAGCTATAAAAAAACTACAATCACAAATTTCGGGAACTAGTTCTGAGGGGTAAGGGATCTTTACGGCGCTCAGCGAAATTAATTTACACTTTTTAGTCCAGTATAAAAACGTGTTACATTAATAATTTATTTTTATTTACATAATTATTTCCTGCGTTTTATTGTTGTGGGTGTGAAATTTTTCAGTCGATCTCAGACATCTTGATGAGATTGCAACAGGGACGTATGGTAAGTAGTCTACCGATGCGCTGCCTCCTCGTACATACACCTCGCGCAAAGACTAAAAGTAAAAATTAGAGACATATGAGCTGACACGGAGGCTAACCAGAAACCGTTCTCCCCGTGAACATTTCGTGAGTGAACTGGGAAAGAGAGTAAATGGCTCCAGCATACAAAATACTCTCCGCCACAAACCAGACAAGAAAGCGAATTAATATTGCACTGTCATCCATTTCTGAGTAACAAGGAAGATTTCGTCTCATCGAGAAGCTAGTTTAATATCAACTACAAAATTTGTCTCGAACAAGCAGAACACACAAGAGAACAAGTTAATAAAAACGTGGTAAAATGAGTCATGTATAAGCCAAATTTGGTTGAAATTGCTGCATGCAACCCTGAGTTACGGTCTTATATCACCCTTTTCACCCCATCCCTCAGCCGCAGTAGTTCTAGGATGGGGCTGGGGATAGAGAGGGGTGTTATTGTCACAATATTTACGCCTTTACACTTGCAGGAGCTGTGACGCAAACTGCTAAGCGCAGCCATCGTGCAGGAACTCCAATTGGAAAAGGGGGTGCTCCGCTGTACGCTTCTTTTATCGCCCCGTTCTCACTGTCACCCACCCCTTATTGCGAGTAGGTGCTTCTTATCCCCGCATTATTGCACTGTCATCCACTTCTGAGTTATGTGTGATATTTCAAGTCTTTAACTCATCCGGAAGTTTGTTTAAAATAAGTTGCAAAATTTATATCGAACGGACAGACGAGAACGCTACATAATAAAAACGTATTAATGATTAGCTTGCCAACATGCACAATATACTAAGCGTTGTTCGTGCTTTTTATACTGAGAGTAGGGCACGAAGATATATATGCAATAAATCATCGCCGTCAGAGCTCGTGTAATGTCATTGTAATACGAGTATATTAAAACAAGCTGAAAAATTTATGTGATTATATTCAGCAGACTAGACGGAGAAGCTGTAGTGTCATCCCTCACTGAGGAATTTGAAACTTTCAGCTTAGAACAGGAGCATGTAGAGGACCTATGACTCAAGTTCAGAAGAATAGTTGGCCATGCACTAGATAGATATGTACACAGTAGAATAGTTTATGAAGGGAGAGACCCTCCATGGATATAGTCTCTGTAAAGTAACTTCTATAGAAACAGAGACTACTGAAAAATAAGTATAAAACAAATCATACGACTGTAGATAGAGAGATGCTGAATGAAATACGTTTGGCAGTCAAGAGAGCAATGCATGAACTCTTCAGTGACCACTGTAGCAGGATGTTGTTGAAAGATCTTTCACAAAACTCAAAGAAATTCTGATCGTATGTAAAGGCTGTTTATGGTAGAAAAGTTGTGTTCAGCCACCCACGGATAAGGCAGGAACTGAAATTGAGAGTAGCAAATCAAAAGCAGAAATGTATAACTCTGTTTTCAAATGTCCCTTCACAAACAAAAACTGAGGAGAATTGCCCCAATTTAACTGTCGTGCCACAGGAAACATGAGTGAAATAGATGTTTGTGCCAGTGATATTAAAAAACTGCTGGGATCGTTAAAATTGAACAAAGCCCCAGTGTCCGATGGACACCCAATCTGCGGTTATCAGCCTCTCTGTTTCCTATGATCTATCATAGACCCCTCGAATAATAAAAAAACTGTGCCCAGTAGCTGGAAGATAGCAAGGTCACAACTGTCAAGAAGAAGAGTAGCGGAAGTGATCAACAAAATGCAACCGCACGGGTTGTATGGGAATGTGCATGTGGTGAACATGATGAAATAAAATACAATCTCCCTCATCAGCTCGCCGGAAATGCTCGGAGCCCCCACGTGCTGCTGCAGGAAGAGATTCACCCACACATTAAACAGCACTAACACATCAGTAGCCCCCCGTAAACGTGGCTAGACTTACAAGTTTGGCTACATTTCGTCTACAGGGCGCCAACTCACATTCGTAGCAATATACCCAATTTTCCCCACAAGTAATTATATTAATTACTTGTGGGGAAATGCTAGCAGGATTTGCTACGCAAAAAAATCAGGTTAACAGTCATGTACTTTTAAAACTTCACAAATTCTAATTTATTTCCAATAAGAACATAGAAAAATCGAAAGTCACAGTTCACAATAAATTAATTTGAGAGCCCGGCCGAGTTTCTTAAACAGAAATTTTCCGAGAAATATTACGCTGTTATTAATTTTATCAGCCTTAGTTTATTTATAAACGATAATTTCTATGGTTTCCCTCCATTTTCGGATTTATAAGTGTCAATATTGACAAATAATTTAAATTATACATTAATACATTTATCTAAAGTTTGCAACATTCCCCTACTTTGAATGTTTCTATCTTTATTTACTAAGAAAAGCTGTTTTTAATTGCGGGAAATATACTTTTTGGGCTCTCATTTAAATATGTGAATAATTTCAGTAAGCACAGTCCGATACAGTTCTACGAGATGTATCTGTAGACCCCTCGATTATTGCAATCACATAATGGTTTGCCGAGCTATTCACTTTCACGGGTCAAGAATTATTTATAACATTTAGCTTACAGTAACTTATAAACTGATGCGGATATCGAAGGCGCGTCTTCACATGTGTAATCGTTATTGTTTCCCGCTTCAGTTAAGAGTACTTGCTCTTTAGTGACGCATATGGTCCAATATTTATTAATTTTAGGGTAAGCTTAAATTTTGCACTGGACGCGCAAAGCGGCCATGAGAGACGAGCAGCCATTTTGCTGCCCAACGGACGGGTTTTCCCATTCACGCAGTCATCTTAGCGGCTGGTGCAAGTTCAGAGACAACCCCATCTGTGGAGCGTAGTATAAAACTGGCCCTCCATGTGCTGCTGTGAAGCTGATTTCCGCTGCCAACACGAATATAACCCGTTCTTAGCCGCCGTCTGTGCGTCTGCGGCAGCGTGTTTGTGAATGAATAAAGTGTCTCTTCCTTTTACAATAAAAAAGGTCGACATTTGGCGTTCTGTCACACACAAATCACGGAATTTAACATTAAACTATTCCCTTACTTTAAAAGTCACCCCATTTTTATGGAAAATGCTATAACATCATTAATTTATAAATGCAACACATGAGATTCACTGACTGTTCTCACGAAACTGACTGTAACTCTACATTAATGGAATCAGCCTGCTCCACCACTTCTATAAGCTTCCCTAGGTGGAGTCTATTGTTCGCCTGGAGCTGACATCTCGCATGTACAGTAACACCTATAAGATAAGAGAGTTGAGGTTGGTTGCTTGAAAGGATGGTCTCCAGCTGCAGGGTAAACCACATACGATATGTTTATATGTCAAATCACAAGCCCAGGAGTGAGCAGTGGTGTTGGTAATCACTATATAGACTTTTATAAAATGTTCAGATATGCGCCTATAGGAAACTTAAGCCTCCCTTGGCTGAAGAACATGGTATTACCAGGCTGGAGGTCACCACAGAATGGATTGTGCGTTATATCAAATGCTTCAAATGGCTCTAAGCACTATGGGACTTAACATCTGAGGTCATCAGTCCCCTTGACTTAGAACTACTTAAAACTAACTAACCTAGGAACATCACACACATTCATGCCCGAGGCAAGATTCGAACCTGCTGCCGTAGCAGCAGCACGGTTCCGGACTGAAGTGCCTAGAACCTCTCGGTCACAAAGGCCGGCTGCGTTTTATCACTGCACACGACTGTTTAGGTATATAAACAATGATTTGTATCTTTCTTTCTATCTACTATATTTTGGAATATAATTACATTACTACATTGTAATTCTGTGAGAGACAGCAAAGGACTTGGAAGAGCAGTTGAACGGAATGGAAAGTGTCTTGAAAGGAGGATATAAGTTGAACGTCAACAAAAGCAAAACGAGGATAGTGGAATGTAGTCGAATTAAGTAGGGTGTGCTGAGCGAATTATATCAGGAAATGAGACACTTAAAGTAGTAAATGAGTTAAGCTATTTGGGGAGCAAAATAAATGATGATGGTCGAAGTAGGGAGGATAAAAATGTAGACTGGCAATGGCAAGGAAAGCGTTTCTGGGGAAGAGAAATTTGTTAACATCGAGTGTAGATTTAAGTGTCAGGAAGTCGTTTCTGCAAGTATTTGTATGGAGTGTAACCATGTATGGAAGTGAAACATGGACGATAACTAGTTTGGACAAGAAGAGAATAGAAGCTTTCGAAATGGGGTGCTACAGAAGAATGCTGAAGATTAGATGGATACATCATATAACTAATGAGGAGGTATTGAATAGGATTGGGGAGAAGAGAAGTTTGTGGCACAACTTGACAAGAAGAAGGGATCGGTTGGTAGGACATGTTCTGAGGCATCAAGGGATCACCAATTTAGTATTGGAGTGCAGCGTGGAGGGTAAACATTGTAGCGGGAGACCAAGAGATGAATACACTAAGCAGATTCAGAAGGATGTAGGTTGCAGTAAGTACTGGGAGATGAAGAAGCTTTCACAGAATAGAGTAGCATGTAGAGCTGCATCAAACCAGTCTCAGGACTGAAGACCACAACAACAGCAACTTCTACAACGATGATTGGTAACTGTCCATCACTACTGCTGTAATCACATTATGTCGCCTCTGAAAATCAGCAATGCCTTGTTGTCACTCTGCAGTGTTGGTGATTCATTCTATAGAATATTGAGATGCACCCACCATTTCTGATATTACGTTAAATTCCCTTTGCATCAGTATTCAGTATCTGGCGATCCTTGATGGCCGCAATGTCTGTAGATGATAGGAATGATTCTCGCACAGTGTTGGTGAGTAAAGTATGTAAGGTGGCAGTAAAAAAAGTGTGTAGTTTATCGTAGCGTGGTGAGCAAAGTATGTAATTGGGCAGTATAAAAATTGGGGAGTTTATCATAGCGTGTATAGATTAAATTAAACTACCGTCCAGAACAAGACCTGGTATTTTGCGTCGCCTCTCGCCACAAATAGTGTAGTTTTAAGTGTGGCACATCTGACAGACGGTACGTCACCTAACGAAGTGAGATATGGGTTGATGTGACGATACAATTAGTTATTTTGGTGGTGTTTTTATTTGTCTGCAGTGCAACGGCATACTTAGACGGGGACCGCCGTTACGATTTCCTTTGTGCAAGAAGTAATGATCACCACGTGGTGTTGAATAAGATGAGTCTTCGTTTACCTGCTGCCTGTCGAGGCTATCCCCCTAGTTAAGTGATATTTTTCGAAATGTTTGTCCTCCCGTGCAATTTATCTGGTCCTCGTGGTGCCAATTGCTGAATCACGTGTTGCAGTTCCTCCTCCAGGATTTAGAACGTTTCCTCCCATAATGCCATTGACAGCCCGCTGTAGTGTGATGGAGTACATGCGAGTTCACTTGTAAATGTGAAATTAGATAACCCTATAATCATCAGATTTCCGTATGTTGTTGTTGTTGTTGTGGTCTTTGATGCAGATCTCCATGCTACTCTATCTTGTGCAAGCTTCTTCATCTCCCAGTACCTACTGCAGCCTACATCCTTCTGAATCTACTTAGTGTATTCATCTCTTGGTCTCCCTCTACAATTTTTACCCTCCACGCTGCCCTCCAATACTAAATTGGTGATCCCTTGATGCCTAAGAACATGTCCTACCAACCGATCCCTTCTTCTTGTCAAGTTGTGCCAATCCTATTCAAGACCTCCTCATTAGTTATCTAATCTTCAGCATTCTTCTGTAGCACCCCATTTCGAAAGCTTCTATTTTCTTCTTGTCCAAACTAGTTATCATCCATGTTTCACTTCCATACATGGCTACACTCCATACAAATACTATCAGAAACGACTTCCTTACACTTAAATCTATACTCGATGTTAACAAATTTCTCTTCCCCAGAAACGCTTTCCTTGCCATTGCCAGTCTACATTTTATATCATCTCTACTTCTACCATCATCAGTTATTTTGCTCCCCAAATAGCTTAACTCATTTACTACTTTAAGCGTCTCATTTCCTAATCTAATTCCGGCAGCATCACCTGATTTAATTCGACTACATTTGATTATTCTCGTTGTGCTTTTGTTTATGTTCATCTTATATCCTCCTTTCACGCCACTGTCCGTTCCGTTCAGCTGCTCTTCCAGGTCCTTTGCTGTCTCTGACAGAATTACAATGTCATCTGCGAACGCCAAAGTTTTTATTTCTTCTCCATGGATTTTAATATCTACTCCAAATTTTTCTTTTGTTTCCTTCACTGCTTGCTCAATATACAGATTGAATAACATCGGGGAGAGGTTACAACCCTGTCTCACTCCCTTCCCAACAACTGCTTCCCTTTCATGCCGCTCGACTCTTATAACTGCCATCTGGTTTCTGTACAAATAGTAAATAGCCTTTCGCTCCCTGTATTTTACCCCTGCCACCTTCAGAATATATCTTACCCCTTGTGAGATAAGCCTCTACATCCTTACATTTGCCCTCTAGCCATCCCTGCTTAGCCATTTTGCACTTCCTGTCGATATCATTTTTGAGACGTTTGTATTCCTTTTTGCCTACTTCATTTACTGCATTTTTATATTTTCTCCTTTCATCAATTAAATTCAATATTTCCTCTGTTACCCAAGGATTTCTACTAGCCCTCGTCTTTTTACCTACTTGATCCTCTGCTGCCTTCACTACTTCATCTCTCAAAGCTACACATTCTTCTTCTACAGTATTTCTTTCCCCCATTCCTGTCAATTTTTCCCTTATGCTCTCCCTGAAACTCTGTACAACCTCTGATTTAGTCAGTTTATCCAGATCCCATCTCCTTAAATTCCGTATATCGGACTGCATCTCAAAATTGGATGCCCTTGAAATCATGTTTAAATTTATGCCATTAAATTTAATACCGCCGTAGGGCGAATTTAATTTTACTCTGCATCATTCAGGGTTTGACACGCCAAAAGACAAGGCGAATGATATATGCAGATAACAAATGCTAATAAATTCAAGTTAGTTACAGAATTATCTTTCAATGTTGATGAATCCCTTATGAGTATGGTTGTCCACACATCTTCCTTGAGAGTATCAGGAAGTGATAAAGAAGATCCACGTTTAGGTCCCTCATGGACAGAAAGTTGTTCCGTTTCTTTATTTGATTAAATTTAAAGAAAATTTATCGAATATTGTATCTAAAAGAAATCAGTGTGTCTCATCCATGCTACCCTATGTAAAGTCGTTATCCGTTACCATTTCAATATTCCTAGCTAGAAACATTCACTCACGCATTAAAAGAATAGGAGGAAAGTTTCAAAAAAATGGCCCAAATGACTCTGAGCACTATGGGGCTTAACATCTGTGGTCATCAGTCCCCTAGAACTTAGAACTACTTAAACCTAACTAACCTAAGGACATCACACATATCCATGCGCGAGGCAGGATTCGAACCTGCGACCGTAGCGGTCACGCGGTTCCAGACTGAAGCGCCTAGAACCGCACGGCGACACCGGCCGGCCAGGAAAGTTTCACCGAACACTGAAAAGAGAGTTTTTATCGCGGTGGGAGAAGTTGCCTATCGACGAATAAAACTAAAACTGCTATGTAGGATGACTAAAAATGTGTTTCCCCTCTAGCAGTGTAGAACAGTACACGAGATTTAAGTACATTTTAGTATATATGCCGTTTTGCGTTAGTATTGTTAGTATCGCATATCTGCTTACCACGTAGTGTTAATTCAGTCTGGAAAAATAAAACATCCCCCTGGCCTGTCTGTGCCCTGCATAGCCAGTGATTCATAAGCGTGACGTAGAGAGTAGATAGCTCTTCGGTTTGCAGACGTATGGAGGAGGGTAATGCAATCAGCATCCAAGCTTTCTTCGCACTTTTACCCTACACCGTCTCCCCCCCCCCCCCCCCTTCTGCTTCTCACAACCCTCTTAAGCCCCAAATACTCAATTTTACTCTTAATACGCTCTATTGCATTTCACCGTGGTTCACACATTTAATATTTGATTATAACGAACATCATTTAATAATAAACATTGATTTTAGACCACTAAAATCAATTTTTTATTAATCTACCATTTTTCCATTCCCATCAAACGGGAAACTATTAATCCTGAAGAGAAAATCAGTGGTATCTTTTTTGTAGAAAATTAAATGAAGTTTAATGTTATAGTGCGAAACATTTTCACTAGAAGCTGTGGTTTTCAATTTATTAAAAAAACTTAAAAATTTGACATTAAAACGCCCTCTCTCACCCAGCAGCAGCGCTCACACCCCAGTGGTCAGGATTTTTAGTGCGTCGTTCGCGTCACTCACTCATACCAATGTACAAAAGTCTGTGACTACCCGAATTTTTTCGCCTAATGGACTTTCTTTGGTCTTCGTTGGCTGGGCTGTTCGGCCTTGGCGCGGCTGCAAGAAGTGGCTGCTGCCGTGTAAGCATTCCACTCCAACGCATTCCCTTACGGGACCAACAAACAGGAAATTCCTAGTGTTTAATCCTCGCGTTAACGTTACTTTATTTCCTAAACTAAGTCGAGCAATGGCAACACATATCAACGCCTCCTGAGATGCTTTTTATTAGATCTCGATAAATTTACTACTTTTTATTGACAACAATAACGACTCTCGAGTTAAGGGTACGTTACTTTGACACTATCACCCATAAAAGTACAATTCGAAGAAGATAAACAACAAAAAATAGTAAACAAAGTACAGGATTATTTTCACTTCTTCCACGCTGTACCTTCACAAAAACACAGTAAATAAGAACAGAACAGTGAAATCAAATGTAAAATATTTATTTATTCAAAACAATTCCAAACTCAAATGAAACAATTTTTAATGAGCGTAAACGTAAATTAAGTTGAGGAGCTGACTTAACTGGGAAAGGAAGCTTTGTTCTTAGTGCCTTGAGAGACAGTGATTTCCCTTTAATGGCACAGACCTTCTTTTGACTAAAAGCCCTTTCCTTCGGCGGGCCGGTCGCTGTGAAAGCTGTTTCAATGAGACAGACCTTCTATTGAGTAAACGCACGTTTCTTCGGCAGGTCTGTATTTGTTAAGGCTGCTTTAAAGGGGCGGAACTTCTTGTAAGAAAATGCTTTCTTCCTCGACGAACCACTAATATACAAGCAGTTTCTGTTGGAAAAGGCCCTGTTTTATAAGACTTTTTAAGGGCTACACTTTCATCAGCTGTAAAAAAGTGTTAACGGCAATAAAAGAGGTGGTGGATTCGTCCATTTAGTTAGAGGGCTTATCGCCGTCTATGCCTACTGTGGTGTCACCGCCAGACACCACACTTGCTAGGTGGTAGCCTTTAAATCGGCCGCGGTCCGTTAGTATACGTCGGACCCACGTGTCGCCACTATCAGTGATTGCAGACCGAGCGCCGCCACACGGCAGGTCTAGAGAGACTTCCTAGCACTCGCCTCAGTTGTACAGCCGACTTTGCTAGCGATGGTTCACTGACAAATTACGCTCTCATTTGCCGAGACGATAGTTAGCATAGCCTTCAGCTACGTCATTTGCTACGACCTAGCAAGGCGCCATTATCATTTGCTATTTATCTTGTGATGCATGTACCGTCAGACCGATGTTCACCAATTATGGATTAAAGTTAAGTATTCCAGAAGCTACGTACTTTTTTTACTAGACTCAACTCCTTTAACTGTTCCAGACCTCACGCCAGCCTGCGTGATCTTAAACGCGTGCCTTTCGGCTATCTCCTAGTGGCTTGGCTGTCTTGCCAAGTCACAACACTTACCACATGATGTAGATTGGTAGGTTCAGCAGCTCCCTCTGACTTGTGTATTGCCACATCATCAGCTACGAACAACTTGCAGAGGTAGTATTATGGGATCAGGTAATCTTTCTGATTCGTGCGTCACCTCAAGAGCTAGTATGGTGGCATCAGCAACTCTCTCCAACTTGCGTGTCAGCTCATTGTCATCTATGCTCTGACTAGTATATTGCCTCATTGCCATCTACATTTGTCAGCTCATTGTCATCTATGCTCTGACTAGTATATTGCCTCATTGCCATCTACACCCATCTCGAGAGCTGGAAAGGCGGGATTAGCAGGTTTCTCTGACACATGTGTTCACTCATCACCATCCACATCCACCTTGAGGGCTGTGGTGATGGGATCAGCTGCTTCCTCTGACCCGTGTTCAGCTCATCACCATTTATGCCCACCTTGAGAGCTGGAAATGTGGGATCAACTGCTTTGGCTCACATATTGGCTCATCGGCATCTGTGCCCACCTCGAGAGCTGGAATGCTGGATCAGCTGTTCTCTCCGACTCATGTGTCACTCTTTGCCATCTAAGCCCACGTCCAGAGCTAGTAGAATGGTGGCATCAGCTGCTCCCTCTGACTCGTGTGTCCACAAATCCCCATCTACATCCATCTCGAGAGCTGGACATGTGAGGTCAGTTGCTTTCTCTGACTTGTATGGTAGCTCATCACTATGTGCACTCATCTCAGGAGCTGGAAAGGTGCGAACAGCTACTTTTTCTGAATCATGTGTTGTCTCTTTTTCATCTACGCCCATCTCCAAAGCTGTAATGGTGGTATCAGTTGCTCTCGCTGACTTGTGTTCGCTCATCATCGTCTACGGCCACCTCAACGGCTGGAAAGGTGGTATCAGCCACATTCTCTGACTTTTGTATTGTGTCATCACCATCCACACCCACCTTGAGAGCCAGAAAGGAGGGTTCAGCTCCTTTCTCTGACTCATGTTTTGGCTCATTACCATCAACACACCCCTTGACAGCTCAAGAGGTGGGATCAGCTGCTTTCTCTGACTCATCTGTTAGCTTATCGACATCGAATCCCACCTTGAGACCTCAAAACGTGGGATCTACTGGTGTCTCTCACTTCCTTTGGTTCATTGTCAGAATCAGCTGGCTCTCGTGTTCTCAAGAGCTTGAAAGCTGGCATCATCTGCTTTTCTAACTCGTGTGTTGGCTCATGTCAACCTAGGCCCACCTCGAGACCTGAAAAGGTGGGATCAGCTGCTTTCCTTGAGTGACTTCAGTCATGTGTTGCCTCGTTGCTGTCTACACTCTCCTTGAGAGCTGGAAAGGTCTGATGCACATGTTGGCTCAATGTCATCTACGCCAGCCTCGAGAGGGGTAAAGGTTGGATTAGCTGCTTTCTCTGGCTTGTCTATTAGCTCATCACTATATACACCCATGCCGAGAACTACAGTGGTATGGTCACCTACTTTCTCTGGATTGTATGTTATCTCATAGTCATCTACGCTGACTATGAGCTGCAATTTGGAATCAGCTGCTTTGTCTGTCTCATGTCTTCACTCATCATCATCTACACCCACCTCAATGGCTGGTAAGGTGGGATGATCTGCTTTCTCTGACCCATCTGTCATCTCATCGTCATCTACCCCCACCTACGGGCTGGAAAAAAAGGTTAACTCCTTTCCGTGAATCATGTGTTGACCAACACACGATTCATGGAAAGGAGCAACCCTTGTTTTTCCAGCCCCTAGGTGGGGGCATATGACGATGAGACGACACTTGGGTCAGAGAAAGCAGATCATCGCCATCTATGGTCACTTTGAGAACTGGAATAATGGGATCAGCTACTCTCTTTGACTTGTGTGTTGGCTCATTGGCATCAATGCTCTAACTCGTGTGTTGACTCGTAGCCGTCTACACCAACCTCAAGAGATGGAAAGGTGGGATCAGTAGCTTCCTCTGACTCATGTGATAGCTTATCGTCATCTATGCTCACCTTGAGAGCTATTAAGTTCAGATCAGCTGCTTTCTCTAACTTGTGCATTGGTTCTTCTGCATTTACACCCATCACAAGAGCTGGAAAGATGGTAACAGCTGCTAACTCTGATTCGTGTGTTACCTTAATGCCATCTATGCCCACCCTGATTGCTGCAAAGATCAGACCAGCGGCATTCTCTAACTCATATGTCGGCCCATCGCCATCTACGCTCACCTCGAGAGCTGGGAAGGTGGGATAAGCTGTTTTCTCTGTCACATGTGTTGGTACATCAATGTCCACGTCCACCTTGAGGGCTGTGATGTTGGGATCAGCTCTTTGTCCCATGTTCGCTCATCGCCATTTACGCCGTCTTTGAGAGCTGAAAATGTGCGACCAACTGCTTTCCCTTACTTGCACATTTGCTCATCGCCATCTACGCCCACCTCGAAAGCTGGAATGATGGATGAGTTGCTCTCTCTGACTTGTGTGTCGGCTCTTTGTCGTCTATGCCCACCTCCTGAGCTAGAGTGGTGGCAACGGCTGCTCTCTCTGATTCGTGTGTCCGCTTATCGCCGTCTACGTTCATCTCAAGAGCTGGATGTTTGGGATAACTTGCATTCTCTGATTCAGGTGATAGCTCATCGCCATCTAAACTCACCTCGAAAGCTGGAAAGGTGCAGTCAGCTGCTTTCTCTCATTCATGTCTTCATTCATAGCCATCTACAGCCACCTCAAGAGCTGTAAAGGTGGGATCAACTGCTTTCCTTTACTCGCGTATTGACTCATCGCCATCTACACTCATTTTGAGAGCTGGAAAGATCGGGTCAGCTGCTTTCTTTGACATATGAGTTCGCTCACCACCATGAGGTCCCACATTGATAGCTGGAAAGGTGGGATCTGATGCATTCTCTGACCCTGCAAGAGCTAGAATGGTGTGATCATCTGCTTTCTGCTAACACTCACCAACCATCAAACACGATTTTTAGAGTGTTGTTCACGCCACTATCTCTTAGCAGTGTACAAAAGTTTGCGACCATCTGAATTTTTTCAGCTAATGGACCTTTCTGGAATTCGTTAAATGGGCTGTTAAGCCTTAGTGTCCTGCAAGAAGTGACTGCAGCTGTCTAAGCATTTCACGCTAATGCACCCCCTCAAGGAATCAACAAACAGCAAAATTCCTAGAGTTTAATTCTCACGTTAACTTTACTTTGTGTTCTAAACAAGGTCCAGCAATGTCCGCGCATATCAGCGCATCCTAAGATGCTTTTTGTTATATCTTGATAAATTTTCTATGTCTTATAGACAACAATAATCACATTTCAGTTAAGGCTACAATTTGAAAGAAAATAAATTACTTTTACTTCTTCCATGCTATACATTCACAACAAAAGAAATTAAACATAATATTTTGATTTGTTCAAAATAACTCCAAACTCAATTCAAACAATTTTTATTGAATATTAACGGAAATTTAGGTTATGGTCCAGTTATAATAAACGCTCACTTAACTGGGAAGGGAATTTTCTTTCTCAGTGGCTTCAGAGACAGTGATTTCTGTTCTATTCGATAGAAGGGTATTTCTGGTAAATGCTTTTATCTTTGGTGGTCCCGTGGCAATGAAGGCATTTTTAATGGCACAGACCTTCATTTGAGTAAACTCCCTTTCCCTTTCCGGCGTTGTAACTATGAAGACTGTTTTAATGGCACAGACCTATTGAGCAAATGCACGTTTCTTCTGCAGGCCTGTCACAATGAAGGCTGTTTTAAATGGACAGAACTTCTGGTGTGAAATTGCTTTCTTCCCAGGTGCACCAGATTTTTACAAGCCGTTTTCATTGGAAATGGACCTGTTTTATAAGTTATCAGCTGTAAAAACTGTGTTAACTACAGCAAAAGGGGTGGTGGATTGCTCCATTTTTTCAGCAGCCCTAATGGCATCAATGCCCACCATTGGTTGTAGAATGGTAGGTTCAGCAGCTCCTTCTGACTTGTGTATTGCCTCATCAACATGTACACCCATCTCGAGAGCTAGAATGGTGGGATCAGCTGCTCTCTCTGACTCTTGTGTCGGCTCATATCAGTCTGTCCGCTTCAAGAGCTGGATTGATTGGATCACCTACACTCTCTGACTTGTGTGTTGGCTATCACGAACTATGACTCATGGGGCTGGCCAGGAGCTGGAAAGGTGGGACCATCTACTTTTTTCTAAGTCGTTTATTGGTCCATTGCTATCTAGGCTCACTTCAGGAGCTGGAAAGGTGGTATCAGCAGCTTTCTCTAACTTGTATGGGGGCACATCATCATCTCTACCCCCTTGAGATGTGGGATAGTGAGGTTACCTGCTTTCTCTGACTCATGTGTTGGACCACTGCTATCCATGATCTGAAGAAAATGTTTGTAGAACCATTCACGTACTACAAAACATTTCATAGAAGCTTCAGTTTTCAAGCGACTAAATAAAGTTAAAAATTTGACATTAAAACGCCCTCACTACCCCAACAACAACACTCACACTCCATCAGTCACTCTGAACATTCACAACGCAACAACTGAATAAATAAAAACAGAACAGTGGAATCAGACACAAAATATTTATGTATTTAATTATATCCACACTTAATTCCAACAATTTCTAATGAGCATAAACGGTTCTCAGTGGCTTCAGAGACAATGATTTCCTTTCTACTCGATACGAGAGAATTTCTCGTAATTACTTTTTGTCTGGTGGCCCAGTGACAATGAGAACACTTTTAATGGCACAGACCTTTTGGGTAATTAGCCATTTCCTTCGCCTGTCCTGACTCTATGAAGGCTGTTTTACTGGGACACAACTTCTTGTGGGAAATTACTTTCTTCCTAGGAAGACCAGTACTACAGAGTCCATTTTCACTGGAAATGTCATTGTTTTAAAATATTTTTTGGGGCTACAGTTACATTAACTGTAATGATGATGAGGTCCCATACTCCGAGGAGCATAGGGGACGATACGGGAGATCCACACTGCTGTATTAGGCAAGGTCCTAGTGGAGGTAGTTTGCCATTGCCTTCCTCGGACCGTAATGGGGATGAATGATGATGAAAACGACACAACAACATCTAGTCATCTCGAGGCAGAAAAAAATTCCTGACCCGCCGGGAATCGAACCCAGGACCCTGTGCACAGGAATCGAGAAGCTACCGCAAGACCACGAGCTGCGGGCACATCACGTGTAAAGGCAGCAATAATTGCAATTAAAGCGGTGGTGAATTCCTCCACTATTTCAGCTGGTCTATCGCCACTTATACCGTCCACAAGATGTAGAATGGTTGGTTCAGTAGCACCCTTTCACTTGTGTATTGTCTTATCGTCATCTAGAGTAGGATAGCGGGATAGAGTAGAATAGTGGGATGAGCTACTCTCTCTGACTAGTGTATTGGCTCATAGCCATGTACATCCACCTCGAGAACTACAGGAGCGGGATCAGCGGCTTCCTTTGACTCATGTGTTGGCTTATCGCAATTTGTGCCATCCTTGAGAGACGAGAATGTCAGATGACCAGCTTTCTCGGATTCGTGTGTTGTTTCATCGCCATATAGGTCCACTTGCAGAGTGGGAAAGGTGGGATCAGCTGCTTTCTCTGACAGCATGTTTCCTCATCACAATATACGCCCACCTACAGGGTTGGAGTTGTGGGATTAGTTGCTTTCGTGGCCAATGTGTTGGCTCATCCCCATCTAGGCCCACCCAGAGAGCTGGAAAGCTGGGATGTTTTCTTGATTTGTGTGTTGGCTCATCGCCATCTACACTCACCTTGAGAGCTGTAAATGTTCGATCTGTGGCTTTCTCTGACACGCGTGTTTCCTCAGTGCCATCTATGTCCACCTTGAGAGCTGGAATGGTGGATCACCTGCTTTCTCTGTCTCGTTTGTTGGTTCATCATCATCTATGCCCAACTCGAGGGGTGAAAAGATGGGATCAACTGTTTTCTCTGACTCTTGTGTCGCCTCATCGCTATCTACCCCCACCTCAGGGGTTGGAAAGATGGAGTCACCTCATCGCCATCTACGCTTACTTCGACAGTTGGATAACTGGGATTAGCAGCTTTCTCTATCTCGTGTGTAGTCTAATCATCATCATCTGCACTTACTTCGAAGGCTGGAAAGAATGAACAGGTGCTTTCTATAACTAGTTGGTTCAAATGGCTCTGAGCACTATGGGACTCAACTGCTGAGGTCATTAGTCCCCTAGAACTTAGAACTAGTTAAACCTAACTAACCTAAGGACATCACAAACATCCATGCCCGAGGCAGGATTCGAACCTGCGACCGTAGCGGTCTTGTGGTTCCAGACTGCAGCGCCTTTAACCGCACGGCCACTTCGGCCGGCTCTATAACTAGTGTTTGGGCTCATCACCATTTACACCCACCTTGAGAGGTGGATATGTACTTTCTCTGACACATATGTAAAGCGTTCCGTAGAAATTTTTTGTTGAAAATTTAATATACTGCAGAACCCATAAACTAGAAGTTGCGGTTTTCATGTTACTAAAAAAACTTCAAAACGCTCTCTCTCCCCCAACCATAACGCTCACAAGCCATCGCTCACGATTTTTAGTGCGTTGTTTATGTCGCTATCTCTTACCAATGTAATAAAGTTTGCGACCACCTGAAGATTTTCATCTAATAGACCTTTCTTGGCCTTCGTAGACTGGGCTGCTGATCCTTAGCGCGGCTACAAGAATTGGTTGCTGCCGTGTAAGCATTCCACGCTAACACACCACCTTAAATGATCAACAAACAGCGAAACTTCTAGTCTGAAACTCCCATGTTAACGTTACTTTGTTTTCTAAACCAGCTCCAGGAATCGCAGCTTATATCAACGCATTGTGAAATGGTTTTGTAAGATCTAGATAAATATACTACATTTTGTGGACAACAGTATCCACATTTGAGTTAAGAATACGTTACACTGGCGCTATCATCTACAAAAGGATTACTTTGAAGAAGATAAACAACAAAAAATAGTTAAAATATTCAAAGTTATTTTCAATTCTTCCACGCTATACATTCACAACAACATAGTAAATAAAAACAGAACAGTGAAATCAAACATGAAATGATGATTTATTCAAAATAATTAAAAACTCAATTCAAACAATTTTTAATCAGCATAAACGAAACTTTAGGTGATTGTCCCGTTATAATAAACGCTGACTTAACTGGGAACGGAATCTTCGTTCTCTGTCGACACAAGGGAATTATGTTGGAAATGGCGCATTTTACAAGATTTCTTAGGGGCTACAGTTAACACCCGCTGTAAAAATAATATGAACTGCACTGAAACCAGCGGTGGATTACTCCATTCTGTTAGATGGCCTATCACCATCTATGCCCACCACATGATGTAGAAGTGTAGTTTCAGCAGCTCCCTCTACTTTGTGTATCGCCTCAATACCATCTACGCCCATCTCGAGAGCGAGAAAGAGGTATCAGCTGCTCCCTTTACGTCATGTCTTGGCTTATCGCCATCTACGCTCTGACTTGTGTTTTGGGTCACTGCCATATATTCCCACCTCGACAACTGGCAAGTTGGGATCAGTGGCTTTCCCTGACTTACGGGTTTGCTTATCTATGCCCACCTTGAGAGCTGCAAAGGTCAGACAAGCTCCTTTCCCTGGCTCTTGTATCAGTTCAAAGACATCTACGCTGACCTCGAGAGCTGTGAATGTGATATAACCTGCTACCACTGACACATTTGTTGGCTCATCACCATCCACATCCACTGTGAGAGCCGTGGTTGTGGGTTCAGCTGCTTTCCCTGTCTCTTGTACTGGCTCATCAACATCTACGCCGACATTGAGAGCTGGAAAGGTAAGATTAGCTGCTTTCTCTCACTCGTGCATTCTCATCGCAATGTACGCCCACCTCAAGAACAGGGACGGTGGATCAGCTGCTCCCTCGTTCCTCTATTGGCTCATAGCCATCCCCGCCCAGCTCCAGAAATGGAATGGCAGGATCAGATGCTATCTCTGATTTATGTGTCAGCGTGAAGACATCTGCGCTATCCATGAGAGGTGTACATGTGTGATCAGCTACTTCCTGTGACTCATTTGATGGCTCATCACCATCTACATCCACCTTTAGAGCTGGGGTAGTGCAAGCAGGTGCTTCCTTTGGCTCACCAGTTGGTCCATCACCATCTACACCCAACTTAAGAGCTGCAAAGGTGGGATCAGTTGCTTTCCCTCACTGATGTGTTGTGTCATTGTTGTCTATGGCCATCTCTAAAGCTGTCTAGTGTATCGGCTTACATCACCTACATCCAGCTCGAGGACTGAAAAGTTGGGATCAACTGCTTTCTCTGAACGTTTTGCGGCCCAACGTCATCTACGCTCACTTGTAGAACTGGGAAGCTGTGATCAGCTGCTTTCTCCGTTTAGTGTGCAGGCTCATCACTGGATATAATTACATCGAGGGCGGAAAAGTAGAATCACCTGCTTTCTCTAACTTATGTTTGGGTCCATCACCACCTGTGCCCACCTTGAGGTGTGGTAAGGTGGGATTAGGTGCTATCTCTGACCGACACGTAGGCCCAATGCCCACATCGAGAGCGTTTTGTAGAGACTCTTTTGTAGATAATTTAATGTACTATCAAACATTTTCACAAGAAGGTCGCGGTTTCCAAATTACTAAAAAATCTTAATAATCTGACATTAAAACACCCTCTGTTCCCCAATTATAGCGCTTGCATAGCCATTTGTCACGATTTTTAGCATGTTATTCACGCCACCATCTATTACAAATGTAGAAGAGTTCGCGACTACCCGAATTTCCTCACCTGATAGACCTTTCTGGTCTTCGTTAATTGCGCTGTTAGGCCTTAGCGTTCCTGAAAGAAGTATCTGATTCCGTCTAAGCATTACTCGCTAACACACCACTCAAGGGATTGACAAACACTAAAATTCCAAGTGTTTAATTCTAAAGTTAACGTACTTTGTTTTCTAACCTCTGTCCAGCAACTGCAGGGCATGGCAACACCTCCTTAGATGTTTTTTTATAAAATCTCCATAAAGCTACTACGTTTTGTATATAATAATAATAATCACGTTATATTAAAACAGAGCTGTGAAATCAAACATAAGATATTGATTTACTCAAAATATTTCCAAACTCAATTCAAGCAATTTGTGATGAGCATAAACGAAGATTTAGGTGATGGGATCATTAAAATAAACGCTGACTTAATTGCGAACGGGTTTTCGTTGTCAGTGGCTTCAGAGACAATGATCTCTGTTCTACTTAATACAAGGGAATTCCTCGTCAATGCTTTTTTCTTCGGTGGCCCCGTAATATCGAAAACACTTTTAATGGCACAGATCTTCTTTTGAGTAAATGCCCTTTTCTTCGGCAGACTTGTCACTATGAGGGCTGTTTCAGTGGGACAGACCTCCTATTGTGTAAATGTACATCTCTTCAGTGGGATTGTCGCAATGAAGGCTGTTTTAATGGGATAGAACTTCTTGTGAGCAAACGCTTACCTTGTAGGTGGACCAGTACCATAGAAGCCGTTTTTAATGGAAATGATACTTTTTTATAGGATTTTTTAGGGGCTACAGTTTCATTCTCTGTGAAAACAGTATTAAGGAGTGGTGGATTACGCCATTTTTTCTGCAGGCTGTAGCCATCTATACCTACCACATGATGCAGAATGGTAGGATTGGAATCTCCCACCCACATTTGTACTGCCTTATTACCATCTACCCCCAAATCGAGAGCTAGAATGGTGGGATCAGCTGCTCTCTCTGACTCGTGTGTCAGGTCCCTCAATCTGCGCTCTGACCGATATTTTGGCACAGTGCTCTGGACGCCCAGCTCAAGAGCAGCAAGCCCGAGATCAGTGGCTTTTTCTGACTCTCATGCTGCCTCATCGGAATTGATGCTCGCTTTGAGAGATGCGACCCAGATCAGCTGCTTTCTCTGATGTGTGCGTTTACTCACCTTGAGATGCGGAAGTGTTGGATTTTCTGCTTTCTCTGACCTACATCTAGGACGATTGTCATCCCAACCCTCCTCGATCGCGTTTTGTAGAAATTTTTTTGTAGAGAATTTGATTATTGCGATAGTTTATTACTGGAACCGCGGTTCTCAAGTTAGTAAAACGACTCAAAAATTTGACATCAAAACGCACTCTCTCCCCCAACCATAACGCTCGCAAAGACATCATTCACGAGTTTTGGTGTGTTGTTCATGCCACCATTGCTTACCAACGTACAAATATTGGCGACTACCTGAATTTCTTCACGTGATAGACCTTTCTGGTCTTCCTTAACTGGGCTTTTAGACCTTAGCGTGGCTACAAGATTTGGCTGCTTCTTTCTAAGCATTAGACGCTAACGCACCCTACCAAGGGATCAGCAAACAGCAAAACTCCAAGTGTTTCATTCACAAATAAACAATTCTTTGTTTTCCAAACTATGACACTGCAATAGCAGCACATATCAATGATTTCTGAGATGCTTTTTTTCAAGTTATTGATAAATGTAAACATTTTGTAGACAACAGTAATGGCATTAAATGAAACAGAACTGTGAAATCAAACATAAAATATCGATTTGCTCAAAATAATTCCAAATGTCCCGAGTTTGAGTATCGGTCTGTCATACAGTTTTAATCTGCCAGGAAGTTTCACAATGACTTCTGTTCTGTTCGATACAAGAGAATTTCGTTCCAACGCTTTTTTCGTCGATAGCCGCGTGACAACGAAAGCAAGTTTGATGGCAGAGATTTTCTTTTGAGTAAATGCCCATTTCTTCGACAGGCTTGTCACTATTAAAGCTGTTTCAATGGCACAGAACTTCTATTTCGTAAATGCATATTCCTTCGAAGGAAGTCACTTTGAAGTAAGACAAAAAAAAGGTGTAGTGTAGGCACAAGTATGGTATCTTTACAAAGAGAGTTTGTTGTATGATAGGTAATGAAGAGAGATAGCATATGAAATGACTAAGTTTGAAATATGAACTGAGTAACGCCAGAAAATCGCGTAGACAATAGATTGCTGCCAGTTAATTACAATGCACGTAATTTACCACACACACACACACACACACACACACACACACACACACACACACACACACAAAAACACAATAACTTATCTTAGGAATAATACAAGTATACATCCAAAAGAAAAAAATTACCGTTGCGGTACATTAGGTTGCTATATTTACCTTTCTTCGTAAATTTACGTAATTAAGCGTTAAACGCGTAAGTGAAGTGACAAAAAAATGTAAAACAAGGAAAATAGAGTGTTGCAAAATTAAATCGGTTAATGGCGAGGAAAATTAAAGAGACCTTTGGAGAAAGGAGAACCACTTGCATGAATATCAAGAACTTTGATGGAAACCCAGTTCTAAGCAAAGAAGGGAAAGCAGAAAGGTGGAAGGAGTATATAGAGAGTCTATACGAGGGCGATGTACTTGAGGACAATATTATGGAAATAGAAGAGGATGTAGATGAAGATGAAATGGGAGATATGATACTGCGTGAAGAATTTGACAGAGCACTGAAAGACCTGAGTCGAAACAAGGCCCCCGAGGTAGACAACATTCCATTAGAACTACTGACAGCCTTGGGAGAGCCAGTCCTGACAAAACTCTACCATCTTGTGAGCAAGATGTATGAAACAGGCGAAATACCCTCAGACTTCAAGAAGAATATAATAACTCCAATCCCAAAGAAAGCAGGTGTTGACAGATGTGAAAATTACAGAACTATCCATTTAATAAGTCACAGCTGCAAAATACTAACGCGAATTCTGTACAGACGAATGGAAAAACTGATAGAAGCCGACCTCGGGGAAGATCAGTTTGGATTCCGTAGAAATGTTGGAACACGTGAGGCAATACTAACCCTACGTCTTATCTTAGAAGAAAGATTAAGAAAAGGCAAACCTACGTTTCTAGCATTTGTAGACTTAGAGAAAGTTTTTGACAATGTTGACTGGAATACTCTCTTTCAAATTCTGAAGGTGGCAGGGGTAAAATGCAGAGAGCGAAAGGGTATTTACAATGTGTACAGAAACCAGATGGCAGTTGTAAGAGTCGAGGGGCATGAAAGGGAAGCAGTGGTTGGGAAGGGAGTGAGACAGGGTTGTAGCCTCTCCCCGATGTTATTCAATCTGTATATTGAGCAAGCAATAAAAGAAACAAAAGAAAAGTTCGGTGTAGGTATTAAAATCCACGGAGAAGAAATAAAAACTTTGTGGTTCGCCGATGACATTGTAATTCTGTCAGAGACAGAAAAGGACTTGGAAGAGCAGTTGAACGGAATGGACAGTGTCTTGAAAGCAGGGTATAAGATGAACATCAACAAAAGGAAAACGAGGTTAATGGAATGTAGTCGAATTAAGTCGGATGATGCTCAGGGGATCAGATTAGGAAAGGAGACACTTAAAGTAGCAAAGGAGTTTTGCTATTTGGGGAGCAAAATAACTGATGATGGTCGAAGTAGAGAGGATATAAAATGTAGAATGGCAATGGCAAGGAAAGCATTTGTGAAGAAGAAAAATTTGTTAACATCGAGTATAGATTTAAATGTCAGGAAGTCATTTCTGAAAGTATTTGTATGGAGTGTAGCCATGTATGGAAGTGAAACGTGGACGATAAATAGCTTGGACGAGAAGAGAATAGAAGCTTTCGAAATGTGGTGCTACAGAAGAACGCTGAAGATTAGATGGGTAGATCACATAACTAATGAGGAGATATTGAATAGAATTGGGGAGAAGAGGAGCTTGTGGCACAACTTGACTAGAAGAAGGGATCGGTTGGTAGGACATATTCTGAGACATCGAGGGATCATCAATTTAGTATTGGAGGGCAGCGTGGAGGGTAAAAATCGTAGAGGGAGACCAAGAGATGAATACACTAAGCAGATTCAGAAGGATGTAGGCTGCAGTAGGTACTGGGAGATGAAGAAGCTTGCACAGGATAGAGTAGCATTGAGAGCTGCATCAAACCAGTCTCTGGACTGAAGACCACAACAACAACAATGGTGAGGAAATTAGATTGAGAAATGAGACACTAAAAGAAATAGACAAATTTTGCTCTTTGGGCAGCAAGATAACTGCCGATGGCCGAAGTACGAAGCAAGACAAGCGATTCTCTAAAAGAGAATTTTTTGAACACTGAATATGAATTTGTGTGGAAGTCTTTTTTCCAAGTATTTGACTAGAATGTAACTTTATTGGGAGCGAAATATGGACGATAAACAGTTCAGACAAGAAGAGAATATAAACACTTGAAATGTAGTGTTGTATCAAATCAGTCCTCGGACTGAAGACAACAGCAACAACAACAATAACAGCAACAACAACAACATACAGTGATGAGCCGAGATACCCAAAGTATCAAAGAATGATTTCTTGGTGGTTTCTTGGTACTGAATCATGTGTAAAATATGGCGTAAACGTAATGAAGCAATCATGCAGGATAAGATGGTAACAGTTCGCATAGATCGAAAGGTCCGATTGTGTTAGACGCTCCAAATTTGCTTATTTAAGGTGAGTGTCGTTTCAGGACTTATTAATTTATTTTTTCACTTCTAAGATGTAGAACTTTGAAATTTACCTGTGTGAAGCTGTCATTTCGTCAACACACTTCAAACTGGAAGCATTCGTGTGTTGTAGGACTTATAATGTTCTCATGAACACAGCTGTGATCGTATTTTTTTCTGTGGCACTTGTGACTTCTTGCGATTTTATTTGGATGTGAAACGTACTTAAAAACCTGTGTCGTTTTTCTTCCACGATAGCTGTTTACCCGAGATTGATGCCATTTAGTGACTTTCTCCACTCAAGAACTTAGTTAAATTTGTGATGAAACTGACTCTGAACTTCATAAATTCTTCTGTTTGCGCGAATTATTGCTAGGTATTCCACATACCAGCCCGCTTTGTGTTGCTGTTATTGTGGTCTTCAATCAGAAAACTGGTTTGATACAGCCCTCCATACTATAATGACCTATGCAGGGCTCATCATATCTGCATGGCCACATTGCGATGTACATGCACTTGAACATAATTATTGTGTACATAGTCTAGATCTCGTTCTAATGTTTTTACCACTCCACACTTCCTTCCATAACCAAATTGACCGCCGGCCGCTGTGGACGAGCGGTTCTAGGCACTTTAATCCGGAAGCGCGCTGCTGCTGCGGTCGCAGGTTCGAATCCAGCCTCGGGCATGGATGTGTGTCATGTCCTTAGGTTAGTTAGGTTTCAGTAGTTCTAAGTCTAGGGGACTGATGACCTCAGATGTTAAGTCCCATAGTGCTTAGAACCATTTGAACCAAATTGACTGCTCCTTGATGCATCCTGTTGTGTACTATTAACCTGTTGCCTTTTTTTAATCTAGTTTCCCCATACCGCTCTTTTCTCCCCAATCCGATCTACCCATCTAATCTTCAGCGTTGTTATGTAGCACCACATTTCAGAAGCTACTGTTCCCTTTCTGGCCGTTCTATTAATCGTCCACGTTTCTCCTACTCATAAGGGGACCCTATAAACAAATACGTTCAGAAAAGACTATATAACACTTAAACATCAATGCTGAGTTTCCTGAGATATACTCGGGAATGCGTCCCCTTCAAGTTTTTGAAAAAAAAAATTACATTTTATTCACATTAAAAGGCAGAAAAATCGTACGTCAGTGTTATCATTAACAAACGCACGTATAGATATTAAATTTCGACTATATCTGAGGCATTTGTGAATAGTTAAATGTCAAGGCAGCGAATCTCAAGGGTCTTTCGAAACGTGACTAGAGTATCGACCTGTTTAATATTACTGAAATCGTTGAATATGTGAATACTAAGAACCGCAGAAATAACTAACAGCCGTATATGGTTTGATTTTAAGCTACATTCCGAGGTGGCACTGCTTGCATTGTTATGCAGTGATGTCGTACTATCTTTCTTCTTCTCACTGTATACTTGGGCTGTTTCCATGGTGAATACAATATGTCATGTAAACGTAGACACTTGTAAAAATGTGCATTTTTAATACATATCGCGCATTTTAAGAACTAACAAGCCTCAGTGGCGAGAACACGCTTATTTGTACAAGGTGGTCTTTATTTGTATGTGGTTCTACTCACACCTTTGAGAAACCAGTAGATAACGTGCTATGTGTTCTCCACCATATTGACGACAGTAATAAACTCATGGTGGAACACCATTTATAATAAAACAACTTCTTAAAGATCCGAAGATGACAGTTTCAACTGTTGAAACAGGTCACCATTAATAAATATTAATTAACACGATCTTGGTTGTAAAAAGGTTTTTCCAAGTTAGGTATAAGATCGCTCCTTCCATTTTTGTGAAATGCGAAACTTCAGTTGAAACCTATAGGATACTTCCCGATGACCTAGAATCATCAAATTTGGCAAGAAGCAAGGTTTCACAGTATAAGTAAAAAAACATCCACCAAAGTTTTAATTTCTAATTATATGACACGAAAAGATATCTTTTTTTTTTCATTTGTCATCCATCTGTCTGTCCGTCCTTCTTTTGAGACCGTTTTCTCTTAGGAATGGGTAGATGTATCATCAAGTTCAAATTTATGTCATATACTGTGGTCTGTGGTCGCTTGGCCGTTGAAAAAATTGTTTCTAAGTCAATCAGTAAAAAGGCACGACGATTTGTCTCACATATTTTGATATTCGCCAACTGACTCATCAATGCCTGTACGGTACTTCCAGTTGAATTAGAATCATAAAATTTTGCAAGAAGCAAGGTTGCACAGTACAAGCAAAGGACAAAATCCGAAAAATTTTAATCTGTAATTATATCACACAGAAAAGATATTTTTTTGTCATTTGTTATCGGACTATCTGTACGTTAAGACTTTTTTGTTAGCAGTGACAATAGTAAATTCGAAATTGCCCGCCTGGTTACCCGTGCGGCCTAACAGACGGCTTCCCGGATTGGTAAGGAACGCCTGGTCCCCGGCACGAATCCGCCCAGCGGATTTGTGTCGCGGTCTGGTGAGCTGGCCAGTCTGTGGATGGTTTTTAGGCGGTTTTCCATCTGCCTCGGCGAATGCAGGCTGGTTCCCCTTATTCCGTCTCAGCTACACTATGTCGGCGATTGCTCCGCAAACAAGTTCTCCACGTACACGCACACCACCATTACTCCGCCACGCAAACATAGGGGTTACACTCGTCTGGTGTGAGACGTTCCCTGCGGGGGTCCACCGGGGGCCGAACCGCACAATAACCCTGAAAAAGTGGTTCGGTGTGGGGCGGCGGAGGGGTGAAGTGGACTGCGGTAGTCGTCGTGGGGTTGTGGACCACTGCGGCTGCGGCGGGGACGGAGCCTCTCCGTCGTTTCCAGGTCCCCGGTTAACATACAATACAATACAAATGCGAAATTACACCAAGGAATTAAACTTAAAACTAAAACATGTTAGAAATCCTTGCAATTCCCAGGACTGATATCTTGCCATTATAGACACCGTTAAAAGGAAAAAATCGTCGACATTCTCTATTCCCGGGATCGGTGAACTATCTGTGCACATACTTAATTTTGTAAGGGCTCTTAGAGTGCGAGTCCTACTCACTTGGCCAGTTATTTTATAAAGTTCTACTTCCGAAGTAAAGAACAATTGTTTTCTTCTTCCAAACGTTATGTTTTTCCGGTCTTATTGCTATAATCCTTGTTTCCTACATCCCATATTAGGGAACAACGTTCTACTTCAGTACGAAAAGTTCCAGGCCGAAAGTCCTTTTTTCTGTAAAAAGGAACAAAAATCTTTAGAACGTCACAGGATAATGAAGTTATTCAACAGTCGTGAAGCGCTAACAAAAGCATCGCCCCGTGAAATGAAGCGCTAAGACCAAAATTATAAATCACATTGGGCTACTTGGCAAATGTTGATAGCCTGAAATCTTTGCAGTATTTGTGCAGATTTCCTCACAGCAAAATATCTACCTATCTGCCAGATGTTTACCAAGCAATTTACAATATCTTGGCACCATTTATCAACAGAATGTTTATATGTTCACCATATTTATTCTAAATACATTGCTGTAGGTTAAGTGAAGAGATACATTTCAGTACAAAACTTTATTGCCCTTATTAACATTTTCCAAAGTTTTCTAAGTTTAGTTTTCGGATTTACCTTAGCAACAAACAGGAGTAATAAAAATAAACTTGGATCACGAACATAAAAAATCATTTCGTAACGTTGCTACTAAAGGCGGACCCCATCCTAAAACATTTGTATCGTTCATAATCGCCTGTTGGATAGGGTTCGTAATCATTTGACTGTATTTTGTGTGTGTGTGTGTGTGTGTGTGTGTGTGTGTGTATACGTGTGCGTGTGTTCATCTTCGTAATACCAGAGGGAACAAGCTGTCAAGTAGGGGCAGGTGATGGGGTAACTATTGAAAGGACAGCATGGTCATATGTGAGTAAATGAAGATACAGTTGTGTGTGCTCTTACGTGAGGAGAAACCTAGGTATTCAGTCTTTCTTCAATGATGAGACTCTTTATTTTGTCCTGAAGTATAATAAAACTTTTCGTTGCATTCTGAATTGGGATATAAACTGCATCCGAAAATGATCTTATGCATCTTGAGTACCATATTGTGATGTCATTCCTGTGGTTTCCTGAAATTTCCAGCACATTTATTCAACTTTCCTTTGGACACCTTTCGAGCCGTTAGCTACTGTTGACTGTTGAGGAACAAGCTGACTGAGAGACTTAAGCCATATTATTTGCTTGACGAACAATAGACGACTGTCATTCATAGGGATTTCATCGCTGCTGTTAGCACCATCATATGTCATGACAGACATAACATCCTGTGAATAAATAACAGTACCAGAGTGTAGAAGCACGTTTACAATTAACGGTGAAAATGTTGGTGAGCAGTCGGTAAAGAAGCTGGATCAAAGTATACAGTAACTAGTGGATTGTCAGCCTGTCTCAATCAGATAAAAATATCTCTCTAAATAATTTATTGTTGAGTGAAGCCACACAGCCAGAGACAACTTTCACTGGAAAAACAAAGGGGGCGATGGGTCAGTGAAATTGGTTTCGGAATACTGGCTACACGATTTCATATCTTTGGAAGGCCACTTGATTTGAAAGTTGAGACAACACAAGTGGTCGTGAAGGTCGACTGTGCCCTCCACAACTGGCTGCGCATGACAGTTGCGAGAGATTATTTCCCAAGCAGACGTGTTGATGAAGAGTATTTGAATACTGGCGAAATTAACGCGGGACAACGGTCGCAGGAGGTGATAATCTGCTTCCATCGTTCGTTTATATTTCACGAGGTACAAACATTGTCTTGTCAAGAACAGTACGTGAATAAACCAGTATCAGCTCTCGAGATGAATAAAATATAGGTGCCACGCTTGTAGACTGATTCCAGAGGGGAAGGGGTGCGGTTGGGGGGGGGGGGGGTGCGGGGCACAGAGGAAAAATTGCATGGATGCTTTGGGGTGAGCGAACACAAGAGGACGCGAGAGGCGAAATGTTTTCACTTTTCTCTCCCAGGGCTGACAACTTACGGACACCTTCAAGCAAAATGGATCCGTGAATGTGCACTGAAGACATAAGTCAGACATCACACATCTTTGTATTAAGAAAGATGAAATTAAAATAAGATCTTTCTAATAACACGCAGCTGGTAGTGCCACAACTATTATACAGCTGACGTTGGCAGCAATGGGCAAAGGGTTTATCACGATACATATGCTGTCAAAAGTTGATGGTAGGTGAGAGGACATCACAGTTACAGATAGTCTGCATAAAACAGTTATGCTGGCCACTGATCCATCGTATATATTGTATGAGGTCCATGACTAAGGAATTTATTGCTAGCGCAGTCGAGCAGATGTAACTTCGATGGATTGCTCACGCGCTGCCTGACATGTGTAAGCTACGATAGAATCGCAGACCAGAGAGCAGTGGTAGTAGCTCGCAGTCGGGTGGTTGGGTCAGGTCGCTCTTAGAGAGCATTGTTCTAGTTGTATAGCTCACAGAGGGCACTTGTGTCCTGTATGGAATTACCAACGCCGGTCGTGGAGAACGGTGGCGGTGCCTGAGCGATGTAGTATAAGGTGAAAGCAAAAATTATTATTATTTATTGCCGCGCGCATATGTAATTTGCAACAACTCATTTTGTACTATTGTTGTATCAAAGTCACATGGTCACATGTCAATAATTTTCAATATTTTTACAATAATAATCTTTCTTATAAAGATAACTTTTGACAGTCATTCTTGTGAATTTAAAGTTTTTACTAATTTCTCCTATCCATAATCATGCCAATTATCGTAAATAAAATCCGTTATTTTTCATACACAACAAAATCTAGTGGCCAGCATTGCACTGGGCTGTGCCAGAAAAATTTCTTATAGGAGCAGATAAATACGCGTTATCCGGCGACATAATCGAGGTAAGAGTCTTCAGTTTATTCAGAATGACTTTTCAGGGCCATGACGCAGCATTGCTGACGTCTAGATTTTGCAGTTTAGATTCACAATCAGTTAATTATTGAAAGGTTATATATGAGTCACATTTTCATTGGGAGATTAGTCAGATTTTTTTTCCGAGGTTACGGAAATTATTTGTTGGGAGGTTACCACATGGATCGTGATAACCTCTTCAACACCAACTAAGGTCTGAAGGTGGCGCATTGAAACGCCGAAAATGGTAGCCACACAATAAATAAGACCATAGAGACGGCTGTAGACGTTTCAGTTTGATACAATAGTGATCGGCCGTGGTCCCCCAGACCGCCAGTCAAAAGAATGGACGTACATAAATGTTTCCTACCTGGTTCTCCATCATGATGACAAAGAAACAACCAAAACAAAACCAATGAACAAACCAAAAAAGTCCGATAGCAAGAGAGAGAGCGACTAGCGATTGAGCTGTCAGACGAGGGGACAAATGAGCTGCATAGCGGCTACTAGGTCATATGACAGCCACACGCAGGTGCTAGAACTGAACACGCTGAATTCCTAAGGTTTTTAACATGGCTTTCAATCAGCGTTATCGCCAAGCGTGAACACGCATCATTTTCCTTTCAGTTCTTGCTCTAAGGGGACAGGCAGGCTGCTAGCTTTCTGAGTTACAGACGATCTAATAATAAATCAGTGCTTAAATAAACAGCTCTAAAATCGGCAGTATATTTACAATGTGGGCAGGTCCATCGATACTTCTTCCCTGACATATCGATATATCGATTTCCATACTCGAGAGGTTCTTAAGATGTTCTTTTAAATTTCGATAAATCGGATTCCCGATATTTTTAAAAAATATCAACAGTCCTAGACAGTAGCAGCGAGTGCGTTATCGCTATCGCTGAAGCGATTAATCGCTGCTGTTCAAGGAGACAAAAATCGTCCCGTGTGGCACAGCCTTTAAGGGGCGTCCTGCTTCGAAGGGAAGTCCATGAGGAGCTGTTTCTCTTCTCAGAAAGCGATCAGCAGGGGAACTGCGGCGCCGTTGTCTTTGACGCCTCATGCTCAGCAGAAAAGTTATGGCGATGCGGTAGTATTTGGCGGAGAAACATCCAGATGTTCTGTGGCGACAAGCACGCAGAATGGCGGCATCTTTTATCGTGGAGAGCCGTTAGCAGTCAACAAATCGTAACGCGCAACGACTGCAGACTGCTTCGCTTCGCTTAGCGTTGTCGCGCTATCGATTGAATGGGTCAGATGTAGGTCGATGTGCAACTTAGAACGGTGCCACAAATGCTCAGAGATGCAGATGCAGACGATAATGCGACTTGTGAGCTTGTGGCGTTTTCCCTTTACGGTACGGAAACTGTTTCTGCCAGAACCCTGCTCAAAAAAATATGTGTGAGCTCGTAGCTCCGGAGATTGAACAGTGTAGCAAGGGCAGAATAACTTACAGGAATCTTTGTAAGGGTCACAGTTATTGAACTATATGAAATAAAATCTCATAACATCTGAACACTTTGCGTTAGGAGGTTCAAACTGCACGGTTGGCAGCGGGGCACAATGGGAATTAATATGCGCATCGTTTGGTTTAGCCCACTTTCATTTGGATGGGTTCGTCAATAAGCAAAACTGGCAAGTTTTGAGGAGTGAGAATCCGCTTTTTCGAATCGAGAAGTCTCTGCACCCCCAACAGGTGATTGTGTGGTGTGCAATGTCCAGTCACGGAATAATCGGTGCGATATTCATTGACGGCACAGTAACTACTGAATGGTGCGTGAACGATTTGGAAAATGATTTCATCCCCAATATCAAAAGTGACACTGATTTCGACAAGATGTGGTTCATGGAAAACGGAGCTCGACCCCATAGAAGCAGGAGAGTGCTGTCCTGTAGGAGCACTTTGGGGACCTCATTCTGGCTCTGGCGTACCCAGAGGCCACTGACATGGGCCTCGATTGGCCGTCCTATTCTCCGGATCTAAACACATGTGGCTCCTTTTTGTGGGGCTATATTAAAGACAAAGTATACAGCGATAACCTGATAATCGTTGCTGGGCTGAAAACGGCCATTCAGCAGGTCGTCGACAGCATCGATGTTCCGACACTTCAGTGGGTGATGCGGAATTTCGCTATTCGTCTGCTCCGCATCATCGCCAATGATGGCAGACATATCGAACATATCATAACCTAACGAAAATTGGTACTGTCGTTCTCGGCCAGAAACAAAGAAATATGTGTTTCGGAGTTTTTGGAAATTTAACCCCTCTGGAGGTGAAAACATGAGTTCAAGTTTTTTTTTTTAATAAATATGAAAGTTGTTATTCAACTTCTCGGTTACAAATAAAAAAATTGATAAACTTTATTCCGTTCCATCTTGGTGTGCCGGTAAAGCAATCTTCTATTGCTGATATTTGAAAAAGAGTCGTAGGTTGCAGAATGTTCTTTATTAACTTAAGAATGACGCGTTTTGCCCGGACGGGGCATCATCAGGTTATCTGAAAATACAAGGGGGCGACGACATTACAATAAATCCGGCGTGGTTCCGCCCTACACTATTATAAAAGCAAAATGAGCTTCAAGAACCGACCGAATAAAAATAAAAATGAATAAAAAAATTGATGTTTCAGTGTTTTCGAAAATTCAGCTCTTAAGGCGGTCAAATAGGTGATGAAATGTTTTATGAGGATATTTCATTATGAAAGCATTTTTAAAGCAAAATCAAATTTAGAATTAAGCTTCTCGATTGGAAATAAAAAATTACGTGATTCGGTATTTGTGGAAATTTAACCCAAAAGGGCTTGAAAAATGGTTCAACTGGCTCTGAACACTATGGGACTTAACAACTTAGGTCATCAGTCCCCTAGAACTTAGAACTACTCAAACCTAACTAACCCAATGACATCACACACATCCATGCCCGAGGCAGGATTCGAACCTGCGACCGTAGCAGTCCCGCGGTTCCGGACTGCAGCGCCTAGAACAGCACGGCCACCGCGGCCGCCAAAAGGGCTTGAAATAGGGCGTCGCTGATTCAGTGACTCGTCATTGCCCAGTCCAAACCGTTGGCATTGGGAAAGGGTGTTGACGTTATAACGTAGGCAACATTTATTGCTTGAAATTCTTTCACTAAGGGGGTGGGGTAGGGATGAAAGTTTTTTTGAAAGTATGTCGATATTAAGGCAATTTTGAGCTACAACTTCGAAATCTGATATTTGATTTCTCGATCAGAAATTTAAAAATTAAAAACTATACTTCAGCATTTTTGGAACTTCAACTACTAAGGAGTAAAATAGTACGTAAAAATTTATTTTGAAAATAAATCATTATTAAAATGTTACTGATGCATTTAAAGTTACGTCTATGAAAATTGGCATCTGACTTCTCGGTCACAAGTAAAAATATGGGTGTTGCAGTTTTTTTGGAAATTGAAACCCCAAGATTGAGTGAAATTGAGGATGAAAATTTTTATGAAAATATTCCATTAGGAAAGCATTTTTAAAGTAAAATCAAAGAAAATTTGTATTTGCCTTCTTATTTTTTATTTGGCTTTTTGGTTAGAAATCAAAAATACGAGTTTCAGGTTTTTGGACATTCAACTTCTAAAGGGGTGAAATAGGGGATGGAATTTTTAACGAAAATATTTCGCTATATTAAAACGTATGTAAACCTAAATCTATGAAAACTGGCGTTTGGCTTCTAATGGAATATATATTAGGGAATGAGAGTTTTATGGAAATATCACCACAAGAACACAAAAGGTAGGATTAGCAAAGACCCTCCATTCTAGCTACCAGAATCGCTTTTTGGTCAGAAGTACATTCAGAAAAGCCCTTAGCTAGCATGAAAAGTTAAGAAAATCTACATCTACATGCGAGAGTTGCCCAGAAATTAATGACCCGCATTTTTTTTCCTCAGCCGAAAACAATGCTATGAATGCGAAACGTTACTTATGTGGTACCTGAAGTCTCCTGAGAGAGCGCTCCAAGTTTCCGTCACTTCCAACAGGTAGTGTAACTTCAGGACAGTTTCAAAATGGCGTCTGTAGGTGATGTACGTTTCAAGCAACGTGCCGTCATTGAATTTCTCACTGCAGAGAAAGAAACTGTTGGGATTCGCAAACGCTTGTGCAAAGTCTGTGGAGCATCTGCTGTCGACAGGAGCACAGTGAGTACGCAGGATGAGGTCATCAGAAGGCGGTTCGGCGGAGCTCCACGATCTGCAGCGGTCGGGAAGACCGTCCACCGCTGTCACACCTGACATGTTGCTGCGGGCCAATGTAGTCGTTCGCGAGGACAGACGCATTACGACTCGGCAGTTGGCGCTGCATCTGGCAATCAGCAAAGGAAGAGTGGATGCAGTTATCTTTCCTCTTGGATATTCAAGGATTGGTACCGACAGGGCATACACACCCTCGTTTCGCGCTGGAGGAAGGCCAAAGAACGAGATGGAGATTGCGTGGAAAAATAGTGTTTAGATAAAACACCATTCTTTCGTGTGTGCAGTTCTCATTATGTTCAATAAACAATCGTTGAAGAAAAAAATGTGGTGCATTACTTTCTGGGCAACCCTCGTAGATATTCCACAAGCCTCCGTGCATGGCGGAGGGTACCCTGTACCAGTACTTCTGCTTTCCTTTCCACTTCCACTCGCAAATAGAGCGCGAGGAAAACGACAGTCTATATGCCTCTGTATGAGCCCTAATATCTCCTACCTTATCTTCGTGGTCCTTGTGCGCAACGTATGTTGGTGGCAGTAGAATCGTTCCACAGTGAGCTTCGAATACCGGTTCTGTAAATTTTCTCAGTATTGTTTCTCGAAAAGAACGTCGCCTTCCCTGCAGGGATTCGCATTTGAGCTCCCGAAGCATCTCCGTATCTCTTACGTGTTGTTCGAACCTACCGGTAACAAATCTAGCAGCCCGCCTCTGAATTGCTTCGATGTCTTCCTTCAATTCGACGTGGTTGCAGTTTGTGAATAACACAAAAATTCGATAGAGGAAAAACAAAACAAAAAATCTGTGCAGACTATACAGTCTAAGCGAGTAATTGTTTTACTTAAATTCTCTTTGTTTCTCCAGTCCATTTTACCACCACTTTCATAGCAATTTCGTTCTCCGACTGCACCTTCCTTCTGTTAAAATTTTGTAGATGATTCTATTTGTTTTGAGTCTGTGGATGATTTCATAGAATTTTTTGGATGACCGTCCGATTAGTTGATTAATCTGATGTTCTCCAAGATTTTAGTTTTCAGCAATGTTTTGTTGTGTTTGGACCGAGAACCTTATTCAGACTTTTTTTCGTCTTACAGGAAGTTTTTCATATAGTCTTTAATGTGAAGTTTGAAACTCTTAGGGATTCTGGGTTCATAACAGTTCGATACGCCTGATGACTGAGAGGTATTGAAATCTGTCCAGCATAAATTATTTAGGAAATTTTAAATGTTGATTTGAGTATATTTTATAGGAAATAAACACGTTAGTATCTATTAACATGCGGCAATAAAGTTTTGCTTTTAGTGTTTTATCCATCCTCAGTGACTATAGCTGCATGTATTGAAATAAGAAGCAGTCAGCTGCATTAAAGAAATTTCATTCCTTTACTGGTTTCGGGCACTTAGTCCCCTTCCTTACAAGGTTATATCTATCGCATTATTTTCGAGTGTCAGTAATAAGATGCACACAGAAAAATGCCGTGATCATGTAGTTTATAGTTCATGTACAAACATAGTATTTACGGACACTGTTAACCACGTCACCACGGTATTTTGCTGTGTGCATCTTATTACTGACTCTCGTAAATAATGCGATAGATATAATCTTGGAAAGAAGGGGACTAAGTGCCCGGAACTGGCAAAGAAATTGAATTTCTTTTATGCGACGTTTTGAGTACTTGTACGGCGTTTTAACGAAATATCTCTTGATAATCCCTACACTCGTGAGCTAGGCTCAGTTTTTTCTAGTGGTAAATTCTGTAAAACCTAAAACCTTGTTAATAGCACTTGATCTTATTATATTTTGCAACGAAGGTATGCCAGACGGGCGACTTGTTGACGTTCTACACTGTATTTTAAGAAAAATACGTCGTGTTTACTTGAGTCTCCAGTATACACGATGTAAGCATAATTCTCCGAGAGTTATTCACGATAAACTTTTTAAATAAAATTTCTGCATCAAACTTCGAGAAACACAAGTAAACGCTAATTCATTCTACTTTCGTGATGCATTCAAAGTCGTAAAAAAAAAGTGATGACTAACTAACAACCTCAGCTGCCTACAGGTGTTGTTGACATACCTCGATGTGGACAGCTGAAAATGTGTGCCCCGAGCGGGACTCGAACCCGGGATCTCCTGCTTACATGGCAGACGCTCTATCCATCTCTCTCTTTTTTTTTTTTTTTTCGTTGCGAACGTCGCAAGATATCCTGTTCAAGTTCGGTGGTTGATCCTTCCGCTCAGTTTTGTTATTACAGAGGCCAACCGGCTCTCTGACCGAACACGCTGAGTTACCGTGCCGGCTATCCATCTGAGCCACCGAGGACACAGACGAATAGGCACCTCTTGTAGAAGTAGGTGTATGAAGTACGCAGCAAAATCTAGCTGTGATTAGGACGCCGAAGAGCGTGAAAAATATTAGGAAGAAGGAAGTATAGATGCTCAGAAGTAGCCATTAGCGACGTATAATCTCTCAGTTGCAGGAAATTCTGTATCAGAGTACAAGGTCACCAGGGTTTTTAAACCTAGAATTTGAAACCTAGTATAGGTCTGAGTCAAGTGACAGAACTCTTAGAGGCATTATGAAGCGATTTCGCAAGTGAGGATTGCGGTGGTAATAGTGGGTGAGGTTGGAAACACTTTGGATAGGGACTTGCCTTATGATACAAGTGTTGGCCTGGAAAAGATAGCTTCCCGGACTTGTGACATCTATGAGTTGTTCCAGTACTTTGATCAATTATGCCTAAATAGTGCTGTAAAGCGAGTTAATGCACGCCGAAGGATGACAGTTGTGAGGAATGCTTTTGACGTGTTGCATTGGTACCAGTTCTGACTGTTAAGATTGAGTGCGGAACAGGGAAGGAGACGTTGGCTGAGCTACTTAGTGGAAGCTTAGTGGATGGCTGTCGGACCACACATGGTCAAATGTATGTTGTCGTGGGTGGAAGTAGTATGCCACTACTAGAATGAACGAAGACAACAGATGACGCTACTTAAAAAAATGTCACCACTAGAGTAGAAACTTCTTCACTATGCTCACAAAACAATGATACCAACACAGCAGAAAGCTTACTTACTAGGCATCAGAACCACGAAGAAGCCACAAGGGGAAGTAACACTTAAATTCGTACACACCTAACAATCATTAATGAAAACATTCAGTGAGTAAAAAATATCCTACAGTCTTTAAACTGTACAGTGATTTGCATCACAGAAAACTGGTTCAGAGATACGGAAATCCACCACATAGCAGTCCTATTGTTGAAGGAGTACCTTAAATGCGGAAGGAACAGGTATAGATACAAAGACAAAAAACAGATTAAACTCAGACATGACCTTACTACAGAGAGCGATTACAAGTTTTTTTTTTTTTTTTTTTTTTTTTTTTTTTTTTTTTTTTTTTTTTTTAATGTCTGAGGTTGCGGTAATAGAGACTGAGATATTTTTAAAAATCATTTTTTTGTGTGTACCAATCACCTAGTTGTAATACAGATACCATTTTTAATAAATTAATTGAGGTTGTGGGACAAACTTTCAATGGCTAATAACAAGAAAATCTTATGTGGAGACATAAATACAAACACAAATATCATGGATAAATCCAATAGCAGTCTCATAAATATTCTCCGCAGTTTGACATATGACAGTTGATGAGTGCTGTAACAAGGATTATAAAAACATCAGCTTCAATAATCGATTTTAATAAAAGTAAAAACTGTATAGGATTATCCCATCAGACTGCAGGCATGAAAAAGATATCTTTCAAAACTTTTCAAGGGTAAAGTTAAACAAAAGCTGGGATGAAGTTAATACCGTGAATATTGTAGATGCAAAATATTCTAGTTCTGCGGAATATTTGTAATAATCTTTTGTCAGCCATTCTCGTAAATATCCGCATCTATAGTAACGCCCATAAAAACAAGTGGATAACAACAGATAAAAGGAAGTCCTACAATACTATCAAAGACCTTAGTTCCATAGTAAAAATCTATAGTGGGAAAGATTTATTAAACTGTTATCGAAGATACAAAAGATTTACAGGAAGCCGCAAAAAGTCCGCAAATACTTAAAATAAAAGGAAACCAGTCTCGCAAGTTATAAAATAAGAAACAGTAAAATTGCAACAGAATAACAATCACTTACAGATAAAAGAAAAAAATAGCATATTTTTTGCATGAATGTTTCTCGGATATAGCAGAAAAACTTCAAGAAAAATTACAAAAATTAAATGTTGCTCCAGTAAAAAGTCGTGCTGCAAGTACAACGGTGTTGTTATCAACTAAATAGTAAGAAGTGACGAAAGGAAGTTTTTTTTATCTTTCTCGTTGTTATTAGACTCCTGACTGTTTTGATGCAGACCACCACAACTTCCTCTCCTGTGCCAACTTCTTGATCTCAGAACAGTATTCACACCAAATCATTTGTTGGACATATTGCCATTTGTGTCTTCCTCTACGGTTTTTACCCTCTACAGCTCCCTTTAGTAACACAGAAGTTATTCCCCACTGACTTAACTTACGTCCTATTGCCCTGTCGCTTCTTCTTGTCAACGTTTTCCATATACTCCTTACTTCATGGATTCAGCAGAGAACATCCTCATTTCTTATCTTATCAGCCTATCTAATTCTGAACATCCTTCTACAGCACAACATCTAAAATGATTCGACTCTCTTATGTCCCGGGATTCCCACTGTCCGTGATTCATTTCCTTACAATGCTGTGCTCCAGACGCATTTTCTCAGAAATTTCTTTCTCTAATTATAACTAATTTTTGATACTACCATAGTAAACTTCTTTTCGGCAGGAATGACCTCTTCACCTATGCTTGTCTGTTTTGATCGTCCTGCTGTCTTCATCTGTAATATTTTCTTTTGCTTCCGAAATAGCAGATTTCCTTCATATTGTCTTCTTCGTAATACCAAATTTGCTGATAATTTTCAAACGAATCTCATTTTTGTTGCTTCTCTTTACTTCCTCCCTTCTTTGGTTTACTCCAAGTCCATATTCTGTGATCAGAGAACCGTTCATTCTATTCAGTATGTCCTCTAATTCTTCCTCGGGATAGCAGTGTCATCAGCGAAACTTGTCATCCTTAATATTTCAGTCTGAATTTTATTCCCACACATGAACAATTTTCTATTTCGATCATTGCTTGTCCTAATTACAGATTGGACAATACATGAGAAAGATGTAAGTACGAGAAGTATCAGAAATGAGTTAGACAAATACTTAACATAAAATTTGGGGACTTAGAAGAAGACGAAGTGAAGTATCCCATCATTTTGGAAACAAAACAACGGATGAAGGACGAAGCAAGGGGGACATAAAAAACAGGCTTGTACAGGTAAAGGGGACATCTCTGTCTTACAAGATTTTAACTAAAGCACTTCGTTTTCTTGTAACCTCCCCCTCACTTACCGACCTTGTTGTTGTTGTGGTCTTCAGTCCTGAGACTGGTTTGATGCAGCTCTCCATGCTACTCTATCCTGTGCAAGCTTCTTCATCTCCCAGTACCTACTGCAGCCTACATCCTTCTGAATCTGCTTAGTGTATTCATCTCTTGGTCTCCCTCTACGATTTTTACCCTCCACACTGCCCTCCAATGCTAAATTTGTGATCCCTTGATGCCTCAAAACATGTCCTACCAAACGATCCCTTCTTCTAGTCAAGTTGTGCCACAAACTTCTCTTCTCCTCAATCCTATTCAATGCCTCCTCATTAGTTACGTGATCTACCCACCTTATCTTCAGCATTCTTCTGTAGCACCACATTTCGAAAGCTTCTATTCTCTTCTTGTCCAAACTGGTTATCGTCCACGTTTCACTTCCATACATGGCTACACTCCATACAAATACTATCAGAAACGACTTCCTTACACTTAAATCTACACTCGATGTTAACAAATTTCTCTTCTTCAGAAACGATTTCCTTGCCATTGCCAATCTACATTTTATATCCTCTCTACTTCGACCATCATCAGTTATTTTACTCCCTAAATAGCAAACTCCTTTACTACTTTAAGTGTCTCATTTCCTAATCTAATCCCCTCAGCATCACCAGATTTGATTTGACTACATTCCATTATCCTGGTTTGCTTTTGTTGATGTTCATCTTATACCCTCCTTTCAAGACACTGTCCATTCCGTTCAACTGCTCTTCCAAGTCCTTTGCTGTCTCTGACAGAATTACAATGTCATCGGCGAACCTCAAAGTTTTTATTTCTTCTCCATGGATTTTAATACCTACTCCGAATTTTTCTTTTGTTTCCTTTACTGCTTACTCAATATACAGATTGAATAACATCAGGGAGAGGCTACAACCCTGTCTCACTCCTTTCCCAACCACTGCTTCCCTTTCATGCCCCTCGACTCTTATAACTGCCATCTGGTTTCTGTACAAATTGTAAATAGCCTTTCGCTCCCTGTATTTTACCCCTGCCATCTTCAGAATTTGAAAGAGAGTATTCCAGTTAATGTTGTCAAAAGCTTTCTCTAAGTCTACAAATGCTAGAAACGTAGGTTTGCCTTTTCTTTATCTTTCTTCTAAGATAAGTCGTAAGGTTAGTATTGCCTCACGTGTTCCACATTTCTACGGAATCTAAACTGATCTTCCCCGAGGTCCGCTTCTACCAGTTTTTCCATTCGTCTGTAAAGAATTCGCGTTAGTATTTTGCAGCTGTGACTTATTAAACTGATAGTTCGGTAATTTTCACATCTGCCAACACCTGCCTTCTTTGGGATTGGAATTATTATATTCTTCTTGAAGTCTGTGGGTATTTCGCCTGTCTCATACATCTTGCTCACCAGATGGTAGAGTTTTGTCATGACTGGCTCTCCCAAGGCCATCAGTAGTTCTAATGGAATGTTGTCTACTCCCGGGACTTGTTTCGACTCAGGTCTTTCAGTGCTCTGTCAAACTCTTCACGCAGTATCTTATCTCCCATTTCATCTTCATATACATCCTCTTCCATTTCCATAATATTGTCCTCAAGTACATCGCCCTTGTATAAACCCTCTATATACTCCTTCCACCTTTCTGCCTTCCCTTCTTTGTTTAGAACTGGGTTGCCATCTGAGCTGTTGATATTCATACAAGTGGTTCTCTCCTCTCTAAAGGTCTCTTTAATTTTCCTGTAGGCAGTATCTATCTTATCCCTAGTGAGACAAGCCTCTACATCCTTACATTTGTCCTCTAGCCATCCCTGCTTAGCCATTTTGCACTTCCTGCGATCTCATTTTTGAGACGTTTGTACTCCTTTTTGCCGACTTCATTTACTGCATTTTTATATTTTTCTCCTTTCATCAATTAAATTCAATATTTCTTCTGTTACCCAAGGATTTCTATTAGCCCTCGTCTTTTTACCTACTTGATCCTCTGCTGCCTTCACTACTTCATCCCTCAGAGCTACCCGTTCTTCTTCTACTATATTTCTTTCCTCCATTCCTGTCAATTGTTCCCTTATGCTCTCCCTGAAACTCTGTACAACCTCTGGTTCTTTCAGTTTATCCAGGTCCCATCTCCTTAAATTCCCGCCTTTTTGCAGTTTCTTCAGTTTCAACCTGCAGTTCATAACCAATAGATTGTGGTCGGAATCCACATCTGCCCCTGGAAATGTCTTACAATTTAAAACCTGGTTCCTAAATCTCTGTCTTACCATTATGTAATCTATCTTATACCTTTTAGTATCTCCAGGATTCTTCCAGGTATACAACCTTCTTTCATGATTCTTGAACCAAGTGTTAGCTATGATTAAGTTATGCTCTGTGCAAAATTCTACAAGGCGGCTTCCTCTTTCATTTCTTCCCCCCAATCCATATTCACCTACTATGTTTCCTTCACTCCCTTTTCCTACTGACGAATTCCAGTCACCCATTCTCCCTCCACTACCTGAATAATTTCTTTTATCAAGTCATACATTTCATCAATTTCTTCATCATCTGCAGAGCTAGTTGGCATATAAACTTGTACTACTGTAGTAGGCATGGGCTTTGTGTCTATCTTGGCCACAATAATGCGTTCACTATGCTGTTTGTAGTAGCTAACCCGCACTCCTATTTTTTTATTCATTATTAAACCTACTCCTGCATTACCCCTATTTGATTTTGTATTTATAACCCTGTAATCAGCTGACCAAAAGTCTTGTTCCTCCTGCCACCGAACTTCACTAATTCCCACTATATCTAACTTTAACCTATCCATTTCCCTTTTTAAATTTTCTAACCTACCTGCCCGATTAAGGGATCTGACATTCCACGCTCCGATCCGTAGAATGCCAGTTTTCTTTCTCCTGATAACGACCTTAATGATAGTGAAAAATTAAACCGTGTGCACCTAATGGAAATTTGAGAAAAGCAATCGTCACCGAAGTTAATTTTTCGGTAAAGAGGGAGGAAAGTGTTACACTAAATGAAAGGAAAAATTCAAATGAAATTGGTGGAAATTAATTTTGAGAAAAGGGTAAAATTAATAAAGATGGAAAATGTGCGGTCGTTACGTCAACAATTAATTGGCGTTAATTACATATTTGAGTTTTGGGGAAAATTACGGTCGCCAGTCCTATGGACAACTACTATAATAACTGAAAATGAAAGATTAATGCACATATAATCAGCACTAAAACGTGGCAACTGAAGGTTGACGTGTGTTGTGTGAAAACTGAATGTTTGTCAGAAGTAATAAATTTCGCTACACTCTGACTTAATTTAGCAAAAGAATTAATAAAACCGGAAAATTGAAAGTTAATTTAGTGTCTGAAATTGATAGTGAACTTTGTTTCTGAAGCACTACGAAATTCAATAAAATAAGGTTAGTCTTGGGCTACCTCAACAATCATTTCAAAAGCTACTTGAATCTACGCAATTTAGAAATAAGAGATTCAACTTTGAACTTGAATTAAATGATTCTGAACAATTAACAATAATAAAATTTAGTATGTACCAAGCTGGGCTGCATTCAAGGGTAAGCTAAAATATGGTAACAAAACTCGCACTCTCAATTTGTGCTTGTGTAATCTAAATATTGTAGCCAGCTATGAATACTTTAACTGAATTCTGAAATTAAGGCAGTGAAATGGAATGATATTACTTTAATGCTGGCGTTTGAATTTCAACGACACTCGGGTTCATTCTGGAAAAGGAGGGGACCCTGCTTGGTAATGCAATTGGGACAATGAGCAACAAAGGTTCATGCTACGTTGCTGTAATTTTGAAACAGTTTGAAAAGCTGAGGTCTGCCATACAGTTCTAAAATTTTACGTGCTTCCAGTCTTCCTTGTTGCTTGATTGAAGGTTTGAAGTCGTCGATCGAGGAGGTGGTGACAGTCACCCATCGTCGGCCGTCGCTGTTGCAGAAGCTGGATGTTGGCGCGCCTTCTTCTCGACATGGTCACCAGGTGAAACGGGCACTTCGTGTGCGCCAGCTAATGCTTCCCGTCCGCAACACCGTGTCAGAAACTATCATAGTAAGTCGAGCGCAATTACATGCTGCCAAAACCCGAAAGCGCGGCAACTCACGGGAGCGTCACACAACACACCTGCTCCACCGCCCTACTCCAGCCAGACTCCCTCTGTCCGCGCTCCATGCGGCAGAGTTAACACTACCAAATATCCTGAACACTTTGGTTCTCCACACGACCTATCGATGTAATCGTTCGATAGCATAGTTCTCCCTAGGCCAGACCCAGCGTAAAATACAAATAATATTTACAAAACAAACCAATTATACATCGACATAAATGCATATATATTGTAAAACAATTACAATATATAAAGACACAGAAATGTCATATGTTCAGGTAACAAAATAAGGAAAAAAAATAGACGGAAATAGGAGGACATGCATTTCCAGCGTTACACTTTGTCACTATACTTGTTGTTCCTTCTTGGTTCTCATATATTTACTCATATATATTGCATATTAGCTGTCTTCCCCTAAAGCTTACACCTACTTTTTTCTGATAATTTCGAAAACTTGCAACATTTTACTTGCCGAACGTTTTTTCTAGGTCGACAAAGTGTACTTGATTTTCTTGCTTCCACTGCTGAGCAGAATATCTGATCCACCTCTCTGATATCTTTACCTTTGCTAAAGCCAAATTGATCGTCACCAGAGAGATTCTCAGTTATCTTCTGCTTTGTGTTATGTATTATTCTTGTTAGCAACTTGGATGCATAACCTGTTAAGCTGACTGTGCGACAATTCTCACACCTACCAGCCACGCTATTTTCGGAATTGTGTGGACGATATTTTTCCGAATATCTAAAGGTCTGTATCCAGTCCCATAGAGTCTACACACCAGCGGTATCTTCACTCCCAACGCTTTTAGAAAATCCGAAGGAGTGTTACCTATGCCTCGCTGACTTTCGTAACTCTGTCAGACTCTGGCGGTAATACTGGACATGCTATCGACTTCAATTTCTCCTTCTATCACGGAGTGAAAGAGATCCTCCACCTCGTAGAGGCTTTCGAAGCATTTTTTTCATCTATCTTCTCTCTCCTCTACATGTAACAGCTTAATTCTTCCTGCGCTCATGATGTTGACCCCCTTGCTTCTAATTTCCCTGTAGATTGTTTTGACTTTTCCATATGCTGAATCTGTTCTGGTGATAAATATTTCTTTTTAGATTGCCTAACATTTTTCCTGCAGCCATTTCGCCTTAGCTTTCCTGCACGTCCTATATCTTTCATTCCTAAATAACTTATTTTGCAACTTTCCCGTTTTCTCCGAAGCGTCTTAGAACTTATTTCTTTCATCGATCAGTGGAAGTATTTCTTCTCATTTGCCTCACTTCTACATATTTTTGTAAATAAACAATAAAGAGAAAAGTACTTAAAATTTGGTTTAAAGAATTAAAATTTAAATTTCAGGATTTTGTTTAATTACATGAGCTAGAATTACTGTGGCTAAGTGATGTAGTTATTCACTAGATCGTGAAACTGATAAAATATCTTATTCATAAATTACAAACTTTCTCATTGCTGTGACAGATATACCTTCGACTGCATGTAACTATGTTTTATAGTTATCCGAAGGCACAACAGAGAGTAAAACCACGTCGATGCCTTTGTATTAGCGACAGAGTAGTAACTCTAATGGAGACAGCGCTTAGTATTCCCGTGTTACAACTAATGAATTTATAGATGGGAAATTTCTGGCAAATCAAACTTTGGAAGTCATGAAAAATATCGAAAAATTTAAATAGTATGCTTTACTAAAGTGCAATGACTCTAATCTTGATTTCATGGTTCAGAGGTCACAATTACCGTGTCACTTTTAGTGAGTTTCTGGCAGTGGTTGTAACGCGTAATATCATATATATTTTATATTCGTGCTCGAAACCTGTTAAATTACTTACAAAACCTAAGAACGAAGTATCTGTGCTTCATACCACTCCAGTGTATTGTGCTGGAATCTAAGGAAACGTAAGAAGAAAAAACAGGATCCTGGCTGTGAGCTCATTCTGCATCGGGAGCGTGCTTCAACAGTAATGACAAAATTAAACTGGAAGCCTCTCAAAGGAAGACGTCTAGTACCAGGAGAGAACGTGCAAATAAATTACAAAAATCGGTTTATCGTGACTAACGTTCCACCAGCGGTTTACAGAGGAAGTATGAATATTAAAAGACGAGTAATTACAGAACATAGAAATTACACAGTCAGCAATTTCATGCTCTTTCTTTGAATGTTACAGCAGGATGTGTTACGTCACAGAATCGTACTTTACCCAGTATTATATCGCACCGAAACAACGCTATATATTCTGTGAATAGCGATAAGTTAAACAGAATAAGATTTATGATACTTCAGAAATTTTTGAGACGCCATTGCTCAGTGGTCTTACTCCGATCCCGTTGATTCTTACGATAAAAAATTTGACAGTTATTTTCATTTCTGCAGCAGGCGGTGAAAACGAGCTAACACTGCTTCGGATAATGCAGCTGTAAATTTGCACATCAGGTTGTTAAGGCGAGCCATTATATAACAGCGTGGTGCAGGTAATGTGCACACGAAATACCACTGCCAAGAGTGAGAAGTGTACTATCTTCCTAGCACTCACTTAGTACTAAATGAAGTACTCATTTAAAATTATTTTTTGTTTATTTTATTGAGGCTTTATTGACCACGCAGAATACGTCAAATAGTACAATGAGTTACAAGTAATCAAATCTTTTCTACACTACTGTCAATTAAAAGTGCTACACCAAGAACAAATACAGATGATAAACGGGTATTCATTGGACAAATATATTATACTAGAACTGACATGTGATTACATATTCCCGCAATTTGGGTGCATAGATCCTGAGAAATCAGTACCCAGAACAACCACCTCTGGCCGTAATAACGGCCTTGATACGCCTGGGCATTGAGTCACACAGAGCTTGGATGGCGTGTACAGGTACAGCTGCACATGCAGCTTCAACACGATACCACGGTTCATCAAGAGAAGTGACTCGCGTATTGTGACGAGCCAGTTGCTCCGCCACCACTGACCAGACGTTTTCAGTTGGTGAGAGATCTGGAGAATGTGCTGGCCAGGGCAGCAGTCGAACATTTTCTGTATCCAGAAAGGCCCGTACATGCGGTCGTGCATTATCCTGCTGAAATGTGGGGTTTCGCAGGGATCGAATGAAGGGTAGAGCCACGGTTCGTAAGACATCTGAAACGTAACGTCCACTGTTCAAAGTGCCGTCAGTGCGAACAAGAGGTGACCGAGACCGAAACGTGTAACCAATGGCACCCCATACCATCACGCCGGGTGATACGCCAGTATGGCGATGACGAATACACGCTTCCAATGTGCGTTCACCGCGATGTCGCCAAACACGGATGCGACCACCATGATGTTGTAAACAGAACCTGGATTCATCCGAAAAAATGACGTTTTGCCATTCGTGCACCCAGGTTCGTCGATGAGTACACCATCGCAGGCGCTCCTGTCTGTGATGCAGCTTCAATGGTAACCGCAACCATGGTCGTCGAGCTGATAGTCCATGCTGCTGCAAACACCGTCGAACTGTTCGTGCAGATGGTTATTGTCTTGCAGACGTCCCCATCTGTTGACTCAGGGATCGAGACGTGGCTGCACGATCCGTTACAGCCATGCGGATAAGATGGCTGTCATCTCTACTGCTAGTGATACGAGACCGTTGAAATCCAGCACGGCGTTCCGTATTACCCTCCTGAACCCACCGATTGCATATTCTGCTAACAGTCATTGGATCTCGACCAACGCGAGCAGCAATGTCGCCATACAATAAACCGCAATCGCGATACGCTACAATCCGACCTTTATCAAAGTCGGAAACGTGATGGTACGCATTTCTCCTTCTTACACGAGGTATCACAACAACGTTTCACCAGGCAACGCCGGTCAACTGCTGTTTGTGCATGAGAAATCGGTTGGAAACTTTCCCCATGTCCGCACGTCGTAGGTGTCGCCACCGGCGCCAACCTCGTGTGAATGCTCTGATAAGCTAATCATTTGCATCACACAGCATCTTCTTCCTGTCGGTTAAATTTCGCGTCTGTAGCACGTCATCTTCCTGGTGTAGCAATTTTAATGGCCAGTAGTGTAATTAATTTTGAGCTACCGCGTCATCTACTTTGTTAAGTGTAGTAAGGGTAGCAGATGTGTAGTATTCATACTTATATGTAATTCGAGATTGTTATCGAGTAGAGAGACTTCTACGTTGTGCAAGAGCAGAACATGCCCCCTCCTGGAAAACTTCCTTATATAAAAAAAAATTAAGTACTGCTATGGTTCTGTCTTCGATGAAAATCGCAAGGGCGCAAATAAGTGAGCACCTTCGTGATCTTAGCATGCTGAAGGAGTGTGTTCACAACAACAGCACTGTGAGTAACTGCCACCAAAATGTTGGCGCTAAAATTCCACTAATGGTTGCAGAATCTCGTCTCTCTTCCACAGAGTAGTGAGAATACCCTATAAACCATGAGAGACGTACGATGTCTCCAAGATATGACACTCAGAACATCACCCCTCCCCACCTCGTTGCACAAGTGGGACATAGTGTTGGAGGTATTCTATATTACTGTGTTGTCGCCAAACACGTTGTCTGCCATTATCAGGGTACAAACACAACCAAGTATCGTCCATAAATGACACACGATGCCGGTACTCGGGCGATCATTCGCATAATTTCTTTCCATCAGTAAGGGAATCCACGATCTTATGGTGTATGGTGTGATGTTCACTATAGTCGTCGGGAGTGGAAATGCACATCACGCAATTGATCCGACACATGACGTCCTGGAGCCTCTTCGAATGCCGAATTCTGTTCTGGAGCGCTCAGTCCACACTTTCTGTGAATCAAAGCTCATCGATATCCATCATCCTGCGCAATTGCCAAGTAAGTCCTCAACACTCTCTGTCAATTGGAACCAGTTCCATGCTGCACCATATCATTTTGATGCACAAATCTTTGCTCGCGACTGTCCTTCTTAGGATGACGGATGTTTCTCAACTGAAATGCCGCAGTCGAGTCGAGTGCGGCGCTCTACCTGTAGGTAGGGCTCCTGGTAACTGTGGGTATGTTTATAAACATCAGGGGTGGCTTTCCGATCGGTACAAGAACGATCAGAATAGTAACACACCTGCGTGACGTATCGTGGCTATGCAACACTTTTGTTGATGTGTGTATTTAATAGAAAACTTATGTAGAAATATATACACAGATATTCATTTCTTATGCTAATATTAGCAAAATTTTCGAACATGAGTTTGATGCAAAATTAATTAAATATAACTTCATCTTCAGCGTATGCAAATAATAAAGCTTGGTACGAAACTGGGGAAGGTTATAAGATGTGAGTCGAAAAGAATGGCAAGTGTATAAAAAAATGCTGTATTCATTTGTATAAGAAAAGTATCTATTACTTAAAATATCAATCAGAAAATAACGATTAAACTTTTTACTATAGGAAAATAAGTATACAGATTCACTTTTTTACTGTTCTAGTGTGTGTGTGTGTGTGTGTGTGTGTGTGTGTCTATATATTTGTCTCGCGATCAAACGCATGCTTGGTGCACCATATGCCAAGCTTGAGGTGGACCACCGCCAACACTACTGACCACTCACTCCTTGTAATCATCGATCAAGAGAGCCATTGAGGCTGAAGGAGTCATACCCATAGCTCACTTTTGGATGACACCTGTGTCTGTGTTGTTTGCATCCATTTTTAATCTGAGACCCAGAAACTCCATCATCTGTAACACATTCGCCTCGACTTTCACCATGCCGGTAACCTTCTTGCTTTGAAGAGTTAACCGCAAGGATTATCGGCGGCATATCCAAATGTGTCGAATTTTTCGGGGTGGCACCTTATTACATCATTTGGATTGCATCCTTTTACCCAGTAGATGAAACTGTCCATATAAAGCAACATTGGATCGGAAAAATGAGTTTTGCAAACGCATAATAAAACTAGTACATGTGGGCTTTGGAAACGTCCAGTATGCACGTACCGACATAAACAGGTTTCGCGACCTCTACCGAAACTGTAGCCATCGCGAAAGTGACTTACTTTCCATGGTTTTGCTGAACATTGACTGGTTCATTAATTTTTGAAAAAATTCACAATCACACGTCACGAGAGCCTTCTTTTCGGTGTTAACATCTATTTACCCCTTAAACCAGCATGACTGATCGAAGTAGAAAGTGTTGGTGACTCCAATAATTTACATTCCCAAATGAAACACTGCTAGGGTTTTTTGTAGTGCATAGCGTATCTCTGTTAATCCCCTAGTATCATCACCAGCTTGGGGAGGAACACTGCACAGTACTGGTCGGCCCGCATCTCGTGGTCGTGCGGTAGCGTTCTCGCTTCCCACGCCCGGGTTCCCGGGTTCGATTCCCGGCGGGGTCAGGGATTTTCTCTGCCTCGTGATGGCTGGGTGTTGTGTGCTGTCCTTAGGTTAGTTAGGTTTAAGTAGTTCTAAGTTCTAGGGGACTGATGACCATAGATGTTAAGTCCCATAGTGCTCAGAGCCATTTGAACCATTTTTTGGTACTGGTCGTTTCAGACATAGCGGAAGTCAATGTGTGCGTCAAGCAAACTTGTAGGATATGCCAGTTCTGCTTCCACGACAAATCCTACGCCAGAATCTACAGCCACAGGTTGGAATTTATCCAGTCTGACGGTTTCCTCATCTGACAGCCATCGAAACCTTCCAGTCGTCAGAGATTTTTGCAAGGCGTGACTGTATAAGTTGTTTACATACAATTTCAGCATGTAACTCAGATCGTCAAATGTGTGTACTCTTCGCCACTCATTCAAGAGTTATTTGCCTTGGCGTACGTTCTCGAAAATATCTGCAAGCGAGCGTACTTTTACGTCCATATGAAGTCTTGCAGTCTTCCCTAAACACTCACCACTAGCCCATACTCCACATCCATTATGTCATTGCCTATGTGTTCACTGGTGAATGTGCTTACGTCGGGCACTGTGATTTCGTCTCTTCATCGAACCCATATGTTCGTATGGAAAGACACAAGTACAAACTTTGCAACGTACTGGAGTATAATGTGTATAAAACATCCTTAGTTCTTTACTGCTATCTGACTTTGGCTCTGTTTAACTGCGCTAATAATACCCCCAATACTGTTTGCATCAATTTTGTGTAATAATTTCTGTTAATAAAACTCTTTTTCTCATTAGGTGGTTTTCTACCGACAGAAATAATAGTAAACTTAATTATGGTATGTAATCAAATCATAAACTTATTAATTAAAAACAGGATGAGCAATGTTGCTAACCTAAGAAGTTACAACACCAATAAAATTAACTTCTTAAACTAACTATCCTACCATTTTCACAATGGAAACTCTATTCCTTATCACACCCCTTTCCCTAACTTACGTTGGTTGTTACTGGTCACGCAAGTCGTTGTTCTACTGAAGCTCCACCTAGACGGATACAGAATCAGAGAGCTCAAGCAAAGAGCTCGTGGAACACATACTCATTTACAATTACAGTGCCCTACTTTGCCAGCTGTTTGCGCTAATATTGCCGTAATTCAGTGTGAAGATCACGACGGCCGTCCAAGGCATCGGCGTGATATCGTCTTTCCCCTGTGAAATCTGGACTTTATCTAAAAACGTTTACGTGATTTCCGTCCGAAAAACTCCTGACCGTAAGTTACTCAATTGCAACACCCGTCACGAATTGATTCACAATCTTCTTGCACAAATGCCAGGAGTAGTTGGTAGACTCAAGTGCGCGGCAGCAAAGGAACGCTTAATGTTGCATTCGAACGCCATCAAGTGCGCACAAATCAGGACTCTGAAATTTCGTGCGGTTCTTCCACCTTTCATGGGCGCGCCGTATTTGTGTCCCGTTCCAACCGTTGTACTGCCGCAACGGCGAGAAGTAGTCTCTCTGTGTCTCGCACGTACGCTCTCTCTCTCTCTCTCTCTCTCTCTCTCTCTCTCTCTCTCTCTCTCCTTACACAGGTGTGGTCTCAGGCGCGCCCGATGCCCCCTGAGGTCGCCGTGTGAAGCACCAGCCAGCCGCCGGCCACCTCGCTTGTTCTACAGCTCAAAACAGATCTTTCCTGTGTACGTCCAAACCACCTTCCCAATGATAATATCCAAAGTTCTCAATATCTTACGCACCAGTATGAACCTTGGTTTTGCTATTAGTATTATTCTGCCTAACAGTTATACCTGTCCGCACGCCATTTGTCATTTATTTTCTGAATCAGTCTCACATAAGGTGCTCCAATCTGCCACCTTATAACTTCGTTTCATAGGGATGTGCACCTCGAGTGATTCGCATTTCTTGCTGATGCATCGTTCCAACAAGTTTCTGAAAAAGGGAATGCGTAAATCGAATCAAATCCAGTAAGCGGAGCGTAATTCCCAGTGACATTCGCTTGGAAAATGAAGTGTAATTTTCTTCACTCTCAGGCAGGACACTGGCCTTATCACTTTTCAAACTGAAATTACCGAAATGCTCAACAATGTCACAGCCGGAGCTGAGTAAATCTCTGTATCAGTATTAATGCTAGCGGCCATACGATGTATATCTATAACGTAGTCCAAGTCTGTTAGGAAAACAATAACATGCCGACTCAAATTATGGAAAAAAATGGGTTTCGCAGACGTTTAGTTGCACGCATTGTTTGCTGCACTGGGGTACTTCGCCATTATATACCTCTTCATGGAGTTTCTCCTTTTCTATCCAACAGAAGCCAACAAACGTAACTGTCAACTGCCTGCTCAAAAAAGAGCAATACTACAGCGACTTGGTCATGGAAATTGTGGTGTAATTGAGAAGTGGCATGCCTTTACGATGCACACACTGACTTGTCCCCTCTCATATTTATATCTTACTCTGAGTAATTCGATTTGGGGAAGTATAGCCGAGTATGGTCATTGTTGTTGTTGTTGTGGTCTTCAGTCCTGAGACTGGTTTGATGCAGCTCTCCATGCTACTCTATCCTGTGCAAGCTGCTTCATCTCCCAGTACCTACTGCAACCTACATCCTTCTGAATCTGCTTAGTGTATTCATCTCTTGGTCTCCCTCTACGATTTTTACCCTCCACGCTGCCCTCCAATACTAAATTGGTGATCCCTTGATGCCTCAGAACATGTCCTACCAACCGATCCCTTCTTCTGGTCAAGCTGTGCCACAAACTTCTCATCTCCCCAATCCTATTCAATACTTCCTCATTAGTTATGTGATCTACCCATCTAATCTTCAGCATTCTTCTGTAGCACCACATTTCAAAAGCTTCTATTCTCTTCTTGTCCAGACTATTTATTGCCCATGTTTCACTTCCATACATGGCTACACTCCATACAAATACTTTCAGAAATGACTTCCTGACACTTAAATCTATACTCGATGTTAACAAATTTCTCTTCTTCGGAAACGCTTTCCTTGCCATTGCCAGTCTACATTTTATATCCTCTCTACTTCGACCATCATCAGTTAATTTGCTCCCCAAATAGCAAAACTCCTTCACTACTTTAAGTGTCTCATTTCCTAATCTAATTCCCTCAGCATCACCCGACTTAATTCGACTACATTCCATTATCCTCGTTTTGCTTTTGTTGATGTTCATCTTATACCCTCCTTGTAAGACACTGTCCATTCCGTGCAACTGCTCTTCCAAGTCCGTTGCTGTCTCTGACAGAATTACAATGTCATTGGCGAACCTCAAAATTTTTATTTCTTCTCCATGGATTTTAATACCTACTCCGAATTTTTCTTTTGTTTCCTTTACTGCTTGCTCAGTATACAGATTGAATAACATCGGGGAGAGGCTACAACCCTGTCTTACTCCGTTCCCAACAACTGCTTCCCTTTCATGTCCCTCGACTCTTATAACTGCCATCTGGTTTCTGTACAAATTGTAAATAACCTTTCGCTCCCTGTATTTTACCCCTGCCACCTTTAGAATTTGAAAGAGAGTATTCGAGTCAAGTATGGTCATTATACAGCTAGTATTGAGAACTCAGAAGATATGAATATTTTCCTCTCTAGTTGCATGCAGTGAAAAGTTGCTATTCCTTCACACACAGACTTCCCACGCAGCGTCTCTCGTCACGCAGGTGATCCGGTGACAGGCGTGTTCTGCTGAACTTGAGAGGGTATGCCGACGGGTGTGAGGGAGTCGAGTGGATGCTATCCAGACGCCGACATTGTCATAAGAGCGGCAGCGACACGCCCACAGAGGCCTGAAGGAGCCGCTGGCGTTAGAGACACCGTTACTTCGCAGAAACTTAGTGAAAACACTTTCTGACGGGCTACCAGCAGGCGTGGGAATGACTTGTGCTCCCAGGCAGTCTTGGCGGGAAAATCCCCGCGTTTTCTGCAAAATCATAACCGTCATTTCCTTGCTCAGGGTATAGATCCGTGACGTAGCAAAATCGGCGCAGAAACTGGCGCCAAGAATCTCCATTGGTGGAATAGTAGTGATTCGGCAATAGAGTGAAACTTTCCACCGGTTTTCGAGTTGCTGATTGGCACGTTTAACCACGGCCACTGTGGTGAGGGCGGTGATCTTCTGTGTTCGGTTTGTACGGGTGCTCTTGGTAGAGTCGGCTCTCGCCTTTCGGTCGGAGTAGGTTACAAGACTGAAATCTCGCCTCTCTGGACACCCTGCCTTCCGTTGGCTGTCTAAAATACTTTCATTTAATTGTAACTGTTTGACGAAGTTACTAAAGTTTCGACTTCAATGTAACTTTCCGAGTACAGTTGGCAATTGAGCGTTCTGCGTACAAGTGGCGTATGTTGTCCGTCTTGAGCAGTTTTGTGTAAAGTTGACTGTATCGGAGTTACTGTGTGACTTCGCTTGTTCAAATCAATCACTGTACCGTCAGTGATTGTGGGGCGAGCCTTCTTCGTCTCCCTCAGAGGCGCATTTGTATTGCTAGGAAGTCTTTAGTCTGGAACAACAAGAGCAGGATAATTTGTTTTGGGCTATACTCGCGACATTATCATCACCACGACGGGATGTCGAAGAAACCAGCCATCGCCTCCTACGCCAGATCGTGTCCTTGCAGTTAAGAAGACAGCTTGGTAATGTATGTTCACAGCACCAGCAGATTAGAGAATTATGCTATGTGATAATCAGAGCTCAGCAGAGCGCGCCTGTTCCCATCATTTCTAACGTGGTTCTGTCTTAGGTGTTCATTGACTGAGTTCTCACTACTGTAGCAGCAATTAAAGTTGGGTTGGCTGGGTGTTTCTCTTAAGATTTGAGTTGCAAGGAATTGGCTCCACATACCACTTGATCATAAATGTCACAAGCTAATTTATGGACAACTTCACCTTCACAGCACTTATTTGAGTATCCAATTTGACGTTTTGTAAATATTTCATGTGCTTTGTTTATTATTTTGAGTTTAGCCATAATAAACCAAATTGCTGTAGATCGGTAGAGCAACCCTCTCATTACTCACTACGTTAATGAAACTTTCCTTTATCAAATTATTTTCTATCAAATTAAATTATTGCATGTGCCAAACTCTTTTCTACTCCACTTGCAGAGTCGATTACAGTCAGTTCGCGTTTCTTCTTAATCCATGTGCAACAGCAAAAGTCGGAGTTAGAAAAGAGGGGCTTAGAGCATCATTTCCATATGAAGATTCTAGAAGAATTTAGTGTTAAATACACTGCTAGCCCCGGCACCTCACATAATAAGACTCATCAACACACCTGCAAGATGTTTGAATTCTAAGAGCAATGATCTCCCAGGATTACGCCAATGTATGAATTGAAATGGTTGAGACTAGACTCGCATCATCATACAGACTGATACATCGCCGCGTATGGTATGTGCCATTCTATGAAAGTGGTATGCGAGGCTCTGGGGTCACGTACACAACACGCCAGAGAAGCTAGGTAGCATTCGAAATCCGTGTTAACTACAAAGCGCAACACTCCTGGTGGTGAGCATTCTTAAACTGTAGGAACTTGTTTGCCTCCGAAAGCATTTCCATACATAATGGATCCTGTCTGGAGCAGTCTATGAAGTACTTTTCTGACGCACATTCCAAGTAAACGTGTTTAGGTATCTAGAACTAAGATGTATTTTTGCTCGTGTTTACTCGATTGGGGGAGAAGTAAGTGGGACATTTTTTTTGATTCAGATGTAGCGTTGTTTCTCACCGTCAGAGAATAACAACAACTTCAAGTATTGAGGTGCTGACCGGCTACTTTTGAAAAGCGGAAGGGTCCGACGAATGAATGCTTTACATCTTTTTTGTTCTTCACATTGTGCTCGTCGTCTCCTTCTGGCTTGTTTTCATCTGCCTTGAGGCCATAAGCATGAACTTAAAAGTTTGGATAATGCATTTCAAATTTTGGTACGTGCTGAAGTTTAAAAGAGCTCTTGATGCCACTAAAGTTATAACGTTCTCAAACCTTAGAAGCACAGTAATGTCGTGTACGTTAACATAGCCTGCAGTAGAGTTATCTATACAGGCATGCTTCAAAGTGAGCATTCAAAGTGGGCATTCAATTATCCTGGTATGCGTTAGGAGGATGGGCCATGGGACTGCTGCCAGGTCCAGGGCCAGATGACGGCGGATGCCGAAGTGAGCGAGATGCTCCAGGACGAGCTGGTGGATGATGCCGGGGTGAGTGAGATCGTCCAAGGCACTGCAAGTGCATCGTCGACGGGTCAAACTGAGCTGACGGCGGTCAAAAGCGCGGCGATCACGTCCTCAGTGGGTCTGGGCATGGTACATTGAAAGCCCACCTCTGGACGGATCCTGTACTTCCGCAAGGAAGAAAACGAAACGATATTAATATATATATATATATATATATCGTTTCGTTTTCTTCCTTGCGGAAGTACAGGATCCGTCCAGAGGTGGGCTTTCAATATATATATATATATATATATATATATATATATATATATATATATATATATATAGGGTGTTACAAAAAGGTATGGCCAAACTTTCAGGAAACATTCCTCACACACAAAGAAAGAAAATATGTTATGTGGACATGTGTCCGGAAACGCTTACTTTCCATGTTAGAGCTCATTTTATTGCTTCTCTCCAAATCACATTAATCATGGAATGGCAACACACGTACCAGCGTGACTTCAAACACTTTGTTACAGGAAATGTTCACCGTTAGCGAGGATACATGCATCCACCCTCCGTCGCATGGAATCCCTGATGCGCTGATGCAACCCTGGAGAATGGCGTATTGTATCACAGCCGTCCACAATACAAGCACGAAGAGTCTCTACATTTGGTACCGGGGTTGCGTAGACAAGAGCTTTCAAATGCCCCCATAAATGAAAGTCAAGAGGGTTGAGGTCAGGAGAGCGCGGAGGCCATGGAATTGGTCCGCCTCTACCAATCCATCAGTCACCGAATCTATTGTTCAGAAGCGTACGAACACTTCGACCGAAATGTGCAGGAGCTCCATCGCGCATGAACCACATGTTGTGTCGCACTTGTAAAGGCACATGTTCTAGCAGCACAGGTAGAGTATCCCGTATGAAATCATGATAACGTGCTCCATTGAGTGTAGGTGGACGAAACTAAAATGAGCTCTAACAAGGAAATTATGCGTTTCCGGACACATGTCCACATAACATCTGTTCTTTATTTGTGTGTGAGGAATGTTTCCTTTTTGTAATACCCTGTATAACAGACACTCACAGACGTTAATAATAATAATAATAATAATAATAATTTCTGGTACTTACAATCGTCAGCGTCCATATTGCTTAAATACATAGACCTCTTCATTGTGCCTATTGGAGTGCTTATTCTTAGCAGCATACGAAGATCACTGTCTTCCTCTTCGTCCACTTATCATTATTGAGTGCGCCTAGAAACAAAAAAGGTCTCATAATCAATGTATGCATTTGTAATATTATTATTACTGTAGAAGAAAAAATTAATTATTACTCCTACTAACTTATCTACACCTCAACAAGTGGCATCATTCTCCGAGAACTCGCGCTGGAGACAGGCATCATTGCTCGGGAGGGGATGAATAATGGGTCATTCAGTTGGATCTCTGCAGCTGTGGCGTGAACCCATTCCCCCATACCCATATTGCTACCGATATCACCTGGAAAGAAACAAGAACATCTCACAAGCAATGTGGGTAAACATAAATTATTATAGAATGAAATTTTCACTCAGCATCGGAGTGTGCGCTGATATGAAACTTCCTGACAGATTAAGATTTGGAAGCTAGGAGACGAGGTACCGGCGGAATTGAAGCTGTGAGCACGGGTCGGGAGTCGTGCTTGGGTAACTCAGTCGCTAGAGCACTTGCCCGTTAAAGGCAAAGGTCCCGAGTTAGAGTCTCGGTCCGGCACACAGTTTAAATCTTCCAGGGACTTTCAAAAATTATTGTTGTAGAAGAAGATGAAATATGAGTTACCACATATGCATCTGTTCGTCAACAAAAGGAAATGCTAATTTGTACTAGAGAAAGGCGTCACAGCCGGAGCTGAGTAAATCTCTGTATCAGTATTAATGCTAGCGGCCATACGACGTATATCTATAACATAGTCCAAGTCTGTTAGGAAAACAATAACATTTCATAAGCATTGCATGAGGACATAATTGTATCACAATCTTATGTGAATTACTAGTCTAATCCTATTTACACATTCAACTGTCTATAGTTTCTGTAAATCCCTGGGAGGCCACAGTATCTAAGCAAGGAACTTGATCAACCCTTGGTATTTCTGTAATAATACAACCGATGGTGTTGTGTAAGATATACACACAGAGAGATGAATCATATATTATTTTTGCTCACCTTGATGTGCTTCCTACTGACTGGGCGTTGTGTCAACTTCAGTCGCAGGGAACAAACAGTTAGTGGACTGTGCTCGACCGTATCCATTCCCATCTATATCTACATCTACATACATACTCCGCAAGCCATTTTACAATGTGTGGTGTAGGTTCTGGCGCTACTAGATATTTCCCTGCCTGTTCCACTCGCAGATAGAGGGAGGAAAAAACGTTTTTCCATACGCCTTCATGGTAGCCTTAATTTTCCTTATCTTATTTCATGGTATTTACGCGAAATTTGCGAGGTTTGCCCTGAAAGTAAGTGTCAATCGGTCGCGAAATAGAAACCACAGGGAAAGCTTTGCACAGATGTGTGGGGCAGAGTCTTTAGTACGTTCCTCGATCGGATCACGTTGCACTTTTCAGTTCTGAGCCCACAATGAGCACGTAAAGATGCCTGAAAAATAATGTCTCGCGCCAAATATGGGTACCTGCCGAGAGATTTTGCCTGATTTCACGCAACCCCACATAACCTTACTGTCATGCATTTCCTTCTTCATGACGATTCTCGGCCGCACCCCGCAGAGGCAATGAAGATGTTACCGCAGCGATTCCGAAAGGATCTCTGTACTCTGTACTGGTGCAAAAAGCGTTTCAGTTGCATGAGTGAATATATGATCTTTTTCCAAACATGTAGCATCTTTGTAATATTACGATATATCATAGCATCTTCGACACTCACATGTTTATAAACACTATTTATCTATCAAAACACGCGGCGTATGTTAGAAGTCTGTTCTGTGACTAAGCTGAAGTGCTTAGTGATACAAATTTACGTGTGCAACTATTGAAATGTGATGGAAATGCATACAATGACGAATATGAAGCGCTCAATTATGCACGTTTACGCGTGCAATGATGTGAATGCGGCGAAAACTACAAACGTTGTCTGCTGGACTAAAACTATGGAAGCAAGTACTCCAAACTGACATTTCACGTGAGTCACATTCCAATGCAAATCTGCAACTCAGCCATTTTTGTGACGTGCTTATAATTATGTATTATTTATGTTTTAGGTTAACTAATCAGTAAAAAACGCAGCACATGTTATGATGAAAGGATGAAAGCCGTCTGACGATGAATCGTAATGATTCGAAACCTGTAACGGTACCTCTTGAATAAGGGAACTTAAAAATAAATTGGTCTCTGGTTGCTGCCTCAACATTTGTCTTGAAATAACAGCCACGGTCTCCAACCATGTCATCATATGACAAAATCGCATTAAGCTTACCTCGCCAGGTAATGAGAAATATACATGCTTTCAAGAAACATAAAATTAACTTGATGAAAAAACATTAAATTCAACAAAGAGTGGGTGTCAAAATAGTTCCGAAATATGTCAAAGTTAACTGCAAAACTAGAGTTGCCAGGTTAGCTAAGCAAAAGAGTGAGAATATTTGGCTAAAAACAGAGTTAAAAATTCAATACAAGAAAAAGAAAACTTAAACAATGTCATGTACAGCCTCCATCTGAAGCTTGGACACAGCGTCTCACTCTTACAATTCTCGCACATCCTACAGCACGTAGACGATAAAGTGGATAAAGAACAAAAGATTATCGTATCCAAACACAAAAAGAAAATAGAAGTTTTAAAATCTAAGAATGATTCCGAGTTGGATAAAATTAAACAGTTCGCACCAACACAAATTTTTTGACAGAGTAGTTAATACAACTGACATCCAATTCAGCAACAGTGAACTTACTTTATTAAATAAAGGTCTGAAACATAATCTTGCAGCAAATCTCAATAATCGCAGTCTTAAAAATCACATAGCCTGCACAAAACTTGCATGTGACGCAGCAAAACTAGACACATGTAAGAAAAATGCACTCGCATACAAGGCAAATAAACTGATAATGAAACAACTACAAACAAATGATGCCCGCCAAAACACTGAACTTAAAAGTTTTGAAACATATTAACAGCAAACTATCTGAAAGTAAAGCGCTCATAGCAAAGGCTGACAAAGAAAATTCTTTAATCGTAATGCCTGGAAGAGAATACGTAGAGAAAACCTTACAATTTTCCCATAGTAACAATATTAGTGAAATCAAGTCAGATTCTACAATAAAATTCCAAACTCAACTCCGTAAGCTACTACAAAACTGTAACTTCTTAAGGAACAAATTTGAAGTACGTAACTGTATAACAATGAATCCCTCAGCACCAAAACTGAGTGCACAGGAAAGGTTCATAAAGAAAATTGTCCCATTCGCCTGATTGTTAACTCAAGAAACAGTCCTGCATACTTCATAAGCCATAAGCTGAAATACCTCATTACCAAATACCACACATTTGAAAATAACTACACCATACATAAAACACATTAACTCATAAGCTTCATTAAAGATATCCACATCCCACCAACAGCTAAGGTAGCGTCACTAGACATACTGTGGGGCGGCGGATGAGTTTTGTAAAAATAATTAAATCTAATTGCTGTATAAATGCTTGCATGTAGAATCAGTTTCTGGCTTTTAGAATGTTGTTAATGCTGTCTTTCGCCGTTCTCAACACTGGCTCTCTATTTACTTTTTAGCACCCAGAAAGTGATTTAACAAAACATGGAACCAGTAATTAGAGATCCTAGTGCCCACTTTATCTGAGAATGTCATTATAGCTGCAGCTTACAGCTCTGAGGAATTAGGAGATTGTCCGGGATTTCTAATCAAAAACGGTTTTCCAAAATAGTTGAGTATATTCTGAAATTCACTGATAAAAAACACAAGTATCCCTACAACCTAACTAACAGAGCAGTTCAGAGTCTAATGCGCTGATGCAACTATAAATGTCCGAATTAAATGTTAAAAAGAATGCTCGCCATAATTTGATGAAAATATTTCATCAAACGCCACGCTAAATATTTGGTAGAATGTCTATCCCGCGACGGCACGTGAAAATACGACAATACGCAAACTGAAGCTAGATAATGAAAATCGTCCCAGAATTAACACTTCACTTGAAATGTTTTCATGGTTCCGCGTATCTCTAGTAACTTAATACGGCACCCGAGGCTGTATGTAGCAGTGACACTGATGCGACGCGGCTCCCGACACAGATGGCGTGTCATTCAGCGTCTGGAGAGAACTGGGGCCTTCCTTCCTCGCGCAGCGTTCTTATATATATAGCCGCGGTGCGGACGGCTAAGGGAACGCCTGATCAAATCGGCTCTCTCGACTAGCCGCTGGGCTAGTAACGCACCACTTCAAGTTACATAATAATTTATAGCTTCTTTTGCTGATGGCCGATGAAGCTCTTAATTTAAACGTGCATTCAGCACGCAGGTACGTATTGATAATAAAATTTTGACGTGGCTAAGTTAAATATTTTGGGCGAGAGAATTAATTAAATTACACTGCACGCAGTAGATGAGCTCTGAACTGGCCCTTTTGAGATCCGCTATCGCTATAATTTTATAGGTATTGAAAAGAAACTTTTCATATCTTCATAGTCATAGCGGACCTCCAACCTATTTAAATCTAAACATCCTAGCCTTATTTACTAGCCTACTTAATCTATCTTGCTTCCTTCAGTTTTGAGACGAAAACCACAAAATCATGAATTTCCACTAAAATCTTAATTTGTGAAATCCAAAGTACTGTTTTTATTAAATCATTATGAAAGATGAATCTAAATATAAATTTTGAAGTCTCTAGCTCTTTTCTGTTGCGCCAATGATTTTTTCAGAAAAACGTCCAAATTTCGAAAATGGCTGAAGTTATCGAACTGATATTTAACACACATTAATTTAGTATTATTCCTGACATGCTAGAAAAGTTCTAGGTCATTTGCATGATTTTTAAGGTATTGCGCAACATTTATGACGTCAGAGCTAGTTACAGCAGACTGGCTGGCACACAATGGAAACTGATGTGAATTTACTACAGTGTGAGTAGGCTGCTTCCCTACAATACTCAACCTATACACCAACATCCCTGTCAAAAAGACTCTTAACATTATAAGAAACAATCTGTTTAAATACAAGAAAATTAGTATTGCAGAGAGTTATGAACTCATAGAAATACTTATACTTATTCTAGAACATAATTACTTTAGCTTCAACAACAAGCTGTACCAACAACATGATGGTTTGGCAATGGGAAGTAGCTAAGCTGGGATATTGGCTGATATTTTCATCAACCATATAGAACAAAAATTCTTTTCAACCAACCAGCACATCTCAAACAAAATAATCTACTACAGAAGTTATGTTGATGATACAATCTTGCTTTTTGAGGGAACAAACAATGAAATTGATACATTAGCAACAGATCTAAGCAAAATGCACAAAAATATTAAATTCACAATTGAACATGAAACTAATAAAAGCATTAACTTTCTTGACCCGAAGATTTGCAATAGCAACCATAAACATCAATTTAGTATTTACAGAAAACCTACCACCACAGATGTCAGTATTGATCACTCATTGTGCCACCCTCGACAACAAAAAATGGCGTATTTCAGAGCCATGATACATCGAATTAAAAAAGTATCAATGAGTGACACAGACCAACAAAATGAAATCAATATAATTAAAACAGTTGCTCATAATAATGGATATAAACCCACAATAATAGAAAAACTCCACAAGAAAATGCAAACAAAGACCACAGGTCTACTAAACAGCAATACACACAACATGCACCCAAAGCCAAATCAGTGTGCCACAGAAGCCAAACCTAAATATTCCGCTCTCCCGTACATAGACCCACTATCATACCAAATAGCAAACTTATTTACAAAGAAAAATATCATAATCAGCTTTTCCACAAATAATAAATTACAACAAAAAGTAATCCATTATGTAAACACCTCCAAGAGCCCCTACAGTAAATCAGGAATATACAAGCTCAAATGTGATACATACCCAAAATTCTCTAATGGACAGACAGGCAGAAGATCCGAAATTAGATACAAAGAACACATTGATGCTTTAAGGCTTCGCAACTTGAAAAAATCTGCATTTGCAGCCCATATAGCTGAAGAAAACCATTCAGTGAGAACAACAGAACAACTTAAAAATTATATATATATATATATATATATATATATATATATATATATATATATATATACACATATATATAAGGCTCACCGGCCATTTTACCATCTTCTTCTGTATGGATGCACAAACAGTGCTCGACCTCTTATGGGAATCGGCAAAAAGCCGTAAGTAATGAGTATAATGGGCAGGGGCTCTATGAATATAGTGTGGGATAGTAAGTTGTGAATGTGGGTCTCACGGGAGGCGTGCAGCCGCACTATCCTCTGTGTCCTCGGTGGCACAGATGGATAGCCGGCACGGTAGCTCAGTGTGTTCGGTCAGAGGGTTAGTTGCCCTCCGTAATAAAAAAAAAAAAAACTAAGTGAATGGATCAACAAAGAACTTCAACAGGCGTCAGGGGACGTCCGCCACGAACAGATGCAACGAACTATGTCGAACAAAAAGATGGATAGAGCGTCTGCCATGTAAGCAGGAGATCCCAGGTTTGAGTCTCGGTCGGGTCACACATTTTCAACTGTCACCGTTGACTTATATCAACGCATGTATGCAGCTAGGGGTATTCATTTCATTGTAATTAAAATTTTTAGATCTAGCAGAAAAGGGAGCCCCTATGAATATATTGGAAGAAATAAAAATACACACACAAAAACAGCACCCCAGACTATATCCTGAATGAAAGGTACATCTTTATAAATAGTGTAGCAGTATTCGCTCTAATATTCACAAAATCAATATCTCTCTCTACTGGTGTTCAAATGGTTCAAATGGCTCTGAGCACTATGCGACTTAACTTCTGAGTCGCCTAGAACTTAGAACTAATTAAACCTAACTAACCTAAGGACATCACACACATCCATGCCCGAGGCAGGATTCGAACCTGTGACCGTAGCGGTCGCTCGGCTCCAGACTGTAGCGTCTAGAACCGCACGGACACTCCGGCCGGCTCTACTGGTGTAAAAGGCGTTTCAGTTGCATAAGTGAATACATGATCTTTTTCCAAAGATGTAGCATCTTTGTAATATTACGATATATCATAGCATCTTTGACTCTCATATGTTTGTGAACACTATTTATCCATCAAAACATGTGGTGCATGTTAGAATTCTGTTCTGTGACTAATCTGAAGTGCTCAGTGATACGAATTTACGTGAGCAACTATAGAAATGTGGTGGAAATGCGTACAGTGACAAATCTGAGGCGCTCAATTATGCAAGTTTACGTGTGCAATGATGTGAATGCGGCGAAAACTACGAACGTTGTCTGCTGGACGAAAACTATGAAAACAACTACTCCAAATCAACATTTCACGTGAGTCACATCCCAATGCAAATCTTTACGTCAACCATCTCTGTGACATGCTTTTAATTATGTATTATTTATATTTTAGTGTAACTAATCAGTATAAAACGCAGCACATGTTATAATGAAAGGATGAAAGCCGTCTGACGATGAATCGTAATGATTCGAAACCGGTAACGGTACCTCTTGAATAAAGGAACTTAAAATAAATTTGGGGCTGGTTGCTGTCTCAACACCATCAACATTTGTCTTCAAATAACAGCCATGGTCTCCAATCATGTCATCATATGACAAAATCGCAATTTTTTCCTGTGTAGCCATTTGGAAGCAGAAGAGTAACAAGAGATTTTGCAGGCACTTTGTTGATTCTATCTAGCTTTGTGGGTGAATCCGGATTACTGTTGGATGCTAAGAGCACAAATTAACTTTTGCGTTTTAACATATAATACGGAAACTATGTGGGAAATATGGAAAATCCCGGAAAATATGGAAAAAAATCCAGATACAAAATGGAAATATATGGGGGAGGGGAGGGAAAGGAGGGGCTATCGCAAATGTATCTCTTGCAAGCGCCTCAGCTATAATCTTACATCAGTGACCTGTGAGAAGATATCACCAACAATTATGTCTATTCAGGCGGTTATTGAACGCCACTACAGATGACTTTGCAGCCTAACCAAGAAGATAGATAATTTTTTTCTTTTTTTACGTCATTTCTTTCGCTTTCTTAGACGAAGTATTCATACCTTGACGGTGTAGCACAGCTGTGTATGGTAATAATGATAAAATGTAAATTCAATTTATTTCTTTTTCTCTAATGGATAAATATATTTTCTTATTATTACTTGAATATAGAAGAATAAGATGATTGGGATTACCGTCACAATGCGTAATAAAAGCTGAAGAGATCATTATCGATAGAAATATCGTACAGTCTGAATATTACTAAATGGACTGTGTCTCAACCGATACTGATAATGCTTTCGCGAGTAGAAGTCGTAGTTATTACTAACGTGCGAGTGAAACTGCTTTTACACATTTAACGGCATCGCGAGAGCAAAGGCTCCATAAAACGTGTATTTTATTTGTGTTCGTAAGGAACAGACGACTTTTTTAAGCCGTAAATGTCGTGGCGAACATAATTACCGCTGTGGATCAGATGTAAGAACGGTTTTACTGGCTATGAATTTGCGATTGCGGTAGTCATATGCAAACGTGACGAACAGTTATATTGCGCTCGGAAATTATGATGAGCAGTGTCTAGAGTACTGAAACGAGAACTAGGTGTGTAAAACGAGTAATAGACGTGTACGTTCTAAAATTCTGAATTATCACCCACAATTACATCTATTCAGGCGGTTGTTGAACGCCACTACAGATGACTTTGCAGCCTAACCAAGAAGGAACTTCACCAGCAAACTTCGCTGTGGAATTACGACAAACAGAGCTGCTGTAATAACTCCATCTGCAATATCACAAACAGCCGCCATCTCAGCACGCCACCACGCCTCTCCAGCAACAAACAGAAGCTTCATTACTGTGCGCTCCCCCCTAGTTAAAGACTAACAGAGTTTAACAGTTCTGACAGTAAATTATTTTTTTTCATTACGAAACAATTTTCTGTCATTTCCTTTCGTTAACTTTTGCTACGTAAATAAAATTACTGGAAGTGAACTATTAATTTTCAATGGAGCTTTCTTGACCATCATTAGTCGTAAGTACTTTTTTTTTTTTTTACTTAAACTATCTGTCTTTCAAATCAGTGCTGCTGCAGTTACACGTATTTTGTATGTCTTTTCGAGAAATGTGTTACAAATGTGTGTACAGTGTTATTTTCAAGGTGAGTTTTTGCTTACTTTAATGTTTGATACCCTCACGCGCGAAAATCGCGGCGTCCGCCGTTAGTTTGCGGGCACCGACGAACAGAATCAAAACTGGTTGTTCGCTATTGGTCGAAGTTTCGCGGCGAGGGCAAACTGAATGTGACAGCTGTCAAACCACGCAAGCTATGTTTACATCGCACTTAGAGTCATGTTGCCACGCTTACACGAGTAATTACTTGGTTGTCGATTATTACAGGAAGTGGAAGAGCTTTCGGGCTCTCAGCAACGAGGTTATCAGCCTTAATGATTATAGGGATAAGTGAACAGATGTATAGTCTAATTTACAGTGTTTACGAAATCAGTAACAGAATCAGTGTAATTTACAAAATTTTGTGACTAGGTTGAATCACATTCTCCACATCCACACCATTCGGAAGTAAAACGAGTTCTTTCGGCGTGAAATAATCAGACATCAACTCAGTTACGTTATTTCTGACAGAACCTCGTACAAATACACGGTCTGTAATATGGTGTAGTACACCCACGAGAACCGTTTTCTCCACACCTTGAAGATGATAAGCACAAGTGTCTCAGCTGTAATATAATAACAATGACCTTGAATATGATCAATCACTATTCCCTCAACTATAGAGTGGAACAATTATTTGTAGCGCTGCAAGGTCTGTGGATCTTGCAAACATCTTGCAGTGGTTGGCACAGTGGACTCGCATTCGGGAGGACGACGGTTCAAACCCGCGTCCAGCCATCCTGATTTAGGTTTTCCGTGATTTCCGTAAACCGCTTCAGGCAAGTGCCGGGATGCTACCTTTGGAAGGACACGGCCGACTTCCTTCCCACATCCGAGGGGACCGATGATCTTGCTGTCTGGTCCCCTACCTCAAATCAACCAACCAACCAGAACGACTCCAACACATGGAGGCCGCGTTTTGAGGCTTTACTGCAGTTTTGAGTGCTCGCTGACATACGACATGCTCTCCAGCAGCACAACCAGTGATATCCCACAAGTTTATAGATATAATTGTAACTTACAATTAGAGACTTTTCTCTGAATTACATGAGGTGTGGAGAAGCCACAACTGCCGCCCTATCTATCCTCCTGTCAATGAGGGACTTGCTACTTAAGTTATAGTTGCATTTCTGATCACAACTTTGGACTGTTTTAGAACTTATGAATCAAATGTCATCAGTCACATGCTGATCGAGTTATTAGTCTGTAAGTCAATAAAATTAACTAATGACATACAAAATCAAACAGGGGTAATGCAGGAGTAGGTTTTATAATGAATAAAAAATGGGAGTGCGGGGAAGCTACTACCAACAGCATAGTGAACGCATTACTGTGGCCAAGATAGACACGAAGCCCATGCCTAATACAATAGTACAAGTTTATATGCCAACTAGCTCTGCAGATGATGAAGAAATTGATGAAATGCATGATGAGATAAAAGAAATTATTCAGGTAGTGAAGGGAGACGAAAATTTAATAGTCATGGGTGACTGGAATTCGAGAGTAGGAAAAGGGAGAGAAGGAAACATAGTGGGTGAATATGGATTTGGGGAGAGAAATGAAAGAGGAAGCTGTCTGGTAGAATTTTGCACAGAGCATAACTTAATCATAGCTAACACTTGGTTCAAGAATCATCAAAGAAGGCTGTATACATAGAAGAACCCTGGAGATACTGAAAGGTTTCAGATAGATTATCTAATGGTAAGACAGAGATTTAGGTTCAAATGGCTCTGAGCACTATGGGACTCAACTGCTGTGGTCATTAGTCCCCTAGAACTTAGAACTACTTAAACCTAACTAACCTAAGGACATCATACACATCCACGCCCGAGGCAGGATTCGAACCTGCGACCGTAGCAGTCGCACGGTTCCGGACTGCGCGCCTAGAACCGCGAGACCACCGCGGCCGGCCAGAGATTTAGGAACCAGGTTTTAAATTGTAAGACATTTCCAGGGGCAGATGTGGACTCTGACCACAATCTATTGGTTATGAACTGTAGATTAAAACAAGAAACTGCAAAAAGGTGGGAATTTAAGGAGATGGGACCTGGATAAACTGAAAGAACCAGAGGTTGTACAGAGTTTCAGGGAGAGCATAAGGGAACAATTGACAGGAATGGGGGAAAGAAATACAGTAGAAGAAGAATGGGTAGCTCTGAGGGATGAAGCAGTGAAGGCAGCAGAGGATCAAGTGGGTAAAAAGACGAGGGCTAGTAGGAATCCTTGGGTAATAGAAGATATGTTGAATTTAATTGATGGAAGGAGAAAATATAAAAATGCAGTAAATGAAGCAGGCAAAAAGGAATACAAACGTCTCAAAAATGAGATCGACAGGAAGTGCAAAATGGCTAAGCAGGTATGGCTATAGGACAAATGTAAGGACGTAGAGGCTTATCTCACTAGGGGTAAGATAGATACTGTCTACAGGAAAATTAAAGAGACCTTTGGAGATAAGAGAACCACTTGCATGAACATCAAGAGCTCAGATGGAAACCCAGCTCTAAGCAAAGAAGGGAAAGCAGAAAGGTGGAAGGACTATATAGAGGGTCTATACGAGGGCGAAGTACTTGAGGACAATATTATGGAAATGGAAGAGAATGTAGATGAAGATGAAATGGGAGATACGATACTGTGTGAAGAGTTTGACAGATCACTGAAAGACCTCAGTCGAAACATGGCCCCGGGAACAGACAACATTCCATTGGAACTACTGACGGTCTTGGGAGAGCCAGTCCCGACAAAACTCTACCATCTGGTGAGCAAGATGTATGAGACAGGCGAAATACCCTCAGACTTCAAGAAGAATATAATAATTCCAGTCCCAAAGAAAGCAGGTGTTGACAGATGTGAAAATTACCGAATTATCAGTTTAATAAGTCATAGCTGCAAAATACTAACGCGAATTCTAACAGACGAATGGAAAAACTGGTAGAAGCCGACGTCGGGGAAGATCAGTTTGGATTCCGCAGAAATATTGGATCACGTGAGGCAATGCTGACCCTACGACTTATCTTAGAAAATAGATTAAGGAAAGGCAAACCTACATTTCTAGCATTTGTAGACTTAGAGAAAGCTTTTGACAATGTTGACTGGAATACTCTCTTTCATATTCTAAAGGTGGCAGGGGTAAAACACAGGGAGCGAAAGGCTATTTACAATTTGTATAGAAACCAGATGGCAGTTATTAGAGTCGAGGGACATCAAAGGTAAGCAGTGGTTGAGAAGGGAGTGAGACAGGGTTGTAGCCTCTCCCCTATGCTATTCAATCTGTACGTTGAGCAAGCAGTAAAGGAAACAAATGAAAAATTCGGAGTAGGTATTAAAATCCACGGAGAAGAAATAAAAACGTTGAGGTTCGCCGATGACATTGTAATTCTGTCAGAGACAGCAAAGGACTTGGAAGAGCAGTTGAGCGGAATGGACAGTGTCTTGAAAGGAGGGTATAAGATGAACATCAACTAAAGCAGAACGAGGATAATGGAATGTAGTCGAATTAAGTCGGGTGATGCTGAGGGAATTAGGTTAGGAAATGAGACTCTTAAAGTAGTAAATGAGTTTTGCTATTTGGGGAGCAAAATAACTAATGATGGTCGAAGTAGAGAGGATATGAAATGCAGACTGGCAGTGGCAAGGAAAACGTTTCTGAAGAAGAGAAATTTGTTAACTTCGAGTATTGATTTAAGTGTCAGGAAGCCGTTTCTGAAAGTATTTGTATGGAGTGTAGCCATGTATGGAAGTGAAACATGGACGATAAATACGTACTTTGGACAAGAAGAGAATAGAAGCTTTCGAAATGTGGTGCTACAGAAGAATGTTGAAGATTAGATGGTATATCACGTAACTAATGAGGAAGTATTGAATAGAATTGGGGAGAAGAGGAGTCTGGCGCACAACTTGACAAGAAGAAGGGACCGGTTGGTAGGAAATGTTCTGAGGCATCAAGGGATCACCAATTTAGCATTGGAGGGCACTGTGGAGGGTAAAAATCGTAGAGGGAGACCAAGAGATGAATACACTAAGCAGATTCAGAAGGATGTAGGTTGCAGTAAGTACTGGGAGATGAAGAGCTTGCACAGGATAGAGTAGCATGGAGAGCTGCATCAAACCAGTCTCAGGACTGAAGACAACAACAACAATGACAAGACTGAAGGAACAGACATCGTTTTGATCCTGCAGCCACTATGAATCAAGGCACAAAGGAATTAAAGACATTAGCTGCCAGTGGCAGGAACGTAGCCACTATACATTATAGCAGGGAGCTATGGTCACCAGAACGTACGGTCGCAAGAAGACAGGGCTCTAGATGGCCACGTGACACTACCGAGAGGGAAGACCATAGTGTTTGGCATAAGGCTCTGGCGCATCGTACTACATGTGCAGCAGTAATCTGAGCAGCTGTTGGCACTACAGTGACACAACGAACTGCTACAAATTGGGTACTTAGAGGACAGCTCCCAATCAAACGTCCTGTAGCGTGGATTCCATTGAGACCAAACCACCACCATTTGCGTCCGTCTCAATAGCCGATTGGTCAGAGCGGCAGAATGCTAAGCGAGGGGTCCGGGTTCGATTCCCGACTGGGTCGGAGATTTTCTCCTCTCAGGGACTGGGCGTTGTGCTGTCTTCGTCATCCTCATCGACATGCAAGTGGCCGAAGTGGCGCAGCTAAAAAGACCTGCATCACGCGAATGGTCTACCCGACGGAAGGCTCTAGCCATACGACATTTCATTTCACCACTATTTGCGACTTCACTGGCGTGAAGCGAGAGCTCATTGAAGGCCAATGTGGAGGTCTGTTGTGTTTTGTGATGAAATATGGTTCTGTCTCGGTGCGAGTAACGGCCGTGTGTTGGTTAGAAGAAGGCCAGTTAAAGTCCTGTAGCCAACTTGAGCTAGACACACTGGACGTACACCGGGAGGTATGGTGTGAGGTGTGATTTCGTATGACAGCAGGAGTACTCTAATGGTTATCCAACGCACCGTCATTACAAATTTGTGCGTCAGTCTGGTGATTCGACCTGTTGTTCCACCATTAATAAACAGCAAAATGGCTCTGAGCACTATGGGACTTAACATCTATGGTCATCAGTCCCCTAGAACTTAGAACTACTTAAACCTAACTAACCTAAATACATCACACACATCCATGCCCGAGGCAGGATTCGAATCTGCGACCTTAACGGTCGCTCGGTTCCAGACTGAAGCGCCTAGAACCGCACGGCCACTCCGGCCGGCCCAGGAAGGATAAGTCTCAACCACATATCGCTATTGTAACCGAACACACGCCTGCTCATTCAACATTTCTGTCTCCAGCCCAACATCATCAAACGGTAACTATAGTGTCATCCAGAAACAGCATTAACCGTCTCTGTATTTTCAAATGTTTTTATTCCAGTCTTTGACCAAAATATAAAGTCCTTCGACGATGACAGGTTTCAGTTGGTAATGACCATCTTCAGATCTACAATATAAAAGAACATACAACTAGTAGGCAGTCTAACTATCTTCTTTTTTTTCTTTATTGTGATTTTAATACCTGTACAACAACAGGTAGGCTGGCAGCAGCACATTACGCCGCTCTTCAGCCCAAGAGTTTACAATGATAAAACATGGAAGACACATGAGTTGAACGCTCGGCAGGGAAAAAACAGTAGACACAGGAACATAAAAAACATGAAGCCTTTCACACTCGATGACAATCCACACTACAAACTGTTGACACGACGCACAAGCACTGATGATTTCGAGGGTACACGTGAACGATGGAGCGTGACGAAGAACCCTGAACACAAAACACGACGGCACACACGAGAAACGGATGGCGATGATCTCTGGTGCGGGAATGTCCACGTAACGTGTGCAAGTCCGGGGACCTTCCAAGAGGGGAAGAGGGGTGAGGGGGAGGGAGAGGGGAGAACAAAGATGCCAATGGCAGAGGAGATGGGAGGAGGAGGAGAGGGACGGGGGTAGGGGAAGCCTGGGGGAGAAGTGGGGAGAAAGGGAGGGAAGGGGGAGAGAAGGGAGGGAGGATGCCCAAAGGAACAAACACAGGAAGAGGGAGGGAGGATCAAAGTTGGTAGGAGGGGTAGATGTAGGGGAGGAGGGCATCATCAAGGAGGGGGAGCTGGCGGAAGCCACCTTGGGAGAGGGTAAGGAGGGTGGAGAGATGGAGAGCAGGTGGGACGTGGGAATACAGACATGGCAGCGGGCGGAGGTGGGAGAGGATGGGTGAAACAAGCGGGTGAGGAGGATCGAGTTTATGGGAGGTGTAGAGGATCCGTATCTGTTCAAGGAAAGGGAGGAGTTGGGGGTATGGAATTAGGTCATACAGGATCCACGTGAGGGAGGGGAGACTGATGCAATAGGCGAGGCGGAGAGCTTGGCGTTCAAGGATCTGAAGGGATTTGTAAAAGGTAGGGGGGTCGGAGATCCAGGCAGGATGGGCATAACAGAAGATAGGGCGGATGAGGGATTTATAGGTGTGGAGTATGGTAGAGGGGTCCAGACCCCACGTGCGGCCAGAAAGGAGCTTGAGGAGACGGAGTCGGGAGTGTGCCTTGGCTTGGATTGTCCGGAGATGGGGGGTCCAGGAGAGGTGACAGTCGAGGCAGTCAAGGGTGAAGCCAGGGTACTTAAGGGTGGAGGTGAGGGCGATAGGATGGCCATAGATGGTTAGATAGAACTCGAGGAAGCAGAAGGAAGGGGTGGTTTCGCCTACAGTTATCGCCTGGGTTTTGGAGGGATTGACCTTAAGCAACCACTGGTTGCACCAGCTGGTGAACCGGTCAAGATGGGATTGGAGAAGGTGTTGAGAACGCTGCAAGTTAGGGTCAAGGGCAAGGAAGGCGGTGTCATCGGCAAACTGGAGAAGGTGGACGGGGGATGATGGTGGTGGCATCCCCGCCGTATACAAAGGGTACAGAAGGGGGGAGAGGACGGAGCCTTGGGGTACACCGGCGGAGGGAAAAAAGGTGTAGGAACCCGTGTTATGGATGGTGACGTAGGAAGGACGTTGGGAGAGAAAGGAGCCGATCAGACGGACGTAGTTAATAGGAAGGGTGAAGGTTTGGAGCTTAAAGAGGAGACCGGAATGCCATATGCGGTCATAGGCACGTTCGAGATCCATGGAGAAGAAGATAGCGGAGCAACAGGAGTTAAGCTGTTCGGAAAGGAGATGAATGAGGTGAAGGAGAAGGTCATCGGAAGAGAAGGACGGCCGAATGGGAAGGAGGCGGTGCTGGTGGAGATGCTGGTGGATGCGGCGGGTGAGGATGGATCTAACTATCAAAACAATACAGTATTTCATAGCACGATATACTCTCATACAAACTGAGAATGTATGCTTAAAATGAAGTAAAGCGTACCTTTTCTACATCATGTCCTAATGTGATAAAGCCGTAATGGCGTCGTTAAAACATATAACTACACTCAGCAAAGCATCGCCAAGTAGAACTCAAATATGGTGTAAGATAGGCCATATCGTCCACACAGTCATTTCGCAACTGGCAGCGTTACTGTAGAAAACGTAAGTACAGTAGTTAGCAGAAATATGTTTGCCTATACCCTTCGTAGATTTCGCTACTGTGGGCTAAGATGTATTCTTCATTTACGTAAGAACCATAATATGATGAAAATGGGGTAGGTAAAATACAGGTAGCAGGCTTTTAAACTTTGGTAACTGTAATAGAAACCAATTGTGATACAATAAAAGACGAATACAGTTAAACATATAAAATTATGGGCTTAGATGTATTCTTCATTTAAGTAACAACCATAATATGATGAAAATGCGGTAGGTAAAACACATATAGCAGGCGTTTAAATTTTGGTAACTATTATAGAAACCAATTGTGATACAATAAAAGACGAATACAGTTAAATATATAAAATTATTTAAAGGAAATATATAAAAATAATAGGTCTGACACTTTCATGGTGAATTTACAGTCAAAAATAAAATGTACATAATACACTGCCGATAGCAACCTATAAATTACCTATGACAAAATAACTGTATGGAACGAAAGACAGATCAATGATCAGCGCCCTCTGTTGGCTCAGCCGCCAGTATGTTAAGTAGGTGTGCAGAACGTAACTGCTAGAGGGCTTTAGGTACATCGTGATATGTGTTCCACATAAAAGTTTTATACAACATACTAACAATCAATAAATAAGGTTATATAGTCTGACCATACAATCCGTCAATAGGTAGGATGTAATCAGTTACAGAATTAGAGCGGCGAATATATGGAAATAAGGCAAGAGCATATTGTTGTAAATCAGCAACAAGGCTAGATATAAATAAGCGAGGCATTAAGTAGTTATTGCAACACTGTCCATAGGCTTGATCCCCACCACCTGGTTTCCTCCTACGTCCCCTCCCCCCCCGTTGCCGCGCCTCTATCGCTGTATCCCTCCCTCACTCCACCTCCACATCCTGCATCTCCTTCATCAGGGCAATTTTCAGCACCTCCTCCTCCCGGATGTTGAACTTCGCCATGACATCTACCTTTCCTGTCCTTGTTCCCCCCCCCCTCCTGAGGGCCCCCTTTTTCCTCTCCCCTCCCTCTCCCAGAACGGATTTTTCTCCTTCCCTCCCTGAGTCCCTGCACCCCTTCCTCGATTGCTTCCCTCCCACGTCCTTCCATCCCCAGCCCTCTTCGCCTCCCCCCTCCCGTCTCCCGCCCATCTCCTCCCACTCCCTCCCTTCTTCCCCCCTCTCCTCCCCTCCCTCCCTTCTTCTCTCCTTCCCTCCTTCTTCCCTCCTCCCTCGACTTTATGCCCCTGGCAGATACTCTCTGTTTGCTCATTGTCATCAGTGTACTAAATCAGTGTCGTGTTTGGTGCTGTTCTCCTGTGCACCAAGAGCTGTGGTTTTAATTGTGTGCTTGACTTGTACATAGTGTTATTGTCAGTGACTGTTATGTGCTACGACATCCGTCGTTTTGTATTTTGTGCACAAATTTTTTGTGGTTTTTATCTCCATTTCACAGTTGTCCCCCTTTTTGTCCTCTTCCATGATGTTCCCCCTTTCGTATATCGATGTATGCCATATTCTCTCCTTTATGTTATTTTAAATGTCTTCTGTTGTATGATTAATGTCTTTTGGCTGAAGAGCAACGCATATACTGCTGCCAGCACGCCCCAGATTGGGTACTGAAATACAATAAAGGATGTCATCAAACGAAGCAATGCAAGTGTTGAATACCCTTGTGGGCTCACGTTTTCATTCAATTCGACATTTGTCAAGTTTGCTACCCTATCATAAAAACGGTGTTGTCCGATGCGGTCCCACTGGACTTGAACACACATCTCCTGATTACTAGGCATATGCACTGACCTCTGCACTATCTGGACACAGTGGCCATCAGAGCTGCATGGACCACCCTAGCACGCATCCCATCAGACCTGGATTCTCATCTTACCCACACACTACGGATATAGCACCCCTTGTCCATTATCCTCCAATACTCGTGGCATTTCGTCGATTCTCGTAAGTGTTCGAGCCTGGTGTAAATTTGCACTGAATACAGCACTGGCTGTCATCACCTTAATAGTACACTAATGGGATAAAAATTACACACCAAAAAAAATTAATGTGGAGTAATCACATTTCAGGGATACATTTGTCTAGATAACATATTTAAGTGATTAAAATTGCAAGATCACAGGTTAATGACACTGAAATGTGCTCGTACATTAATAAATGGTGTAGCCGCCAGAATGTTGAATCCAAGCATGCCTACGTGCATGCATTGTGTTGTACAGGTGCCGGATGTCAGATTGTGGGATGGAGTTCCATGTCTGTTGCACTTATTTGGTAAATACAAGGACATAAGCTGCGACATGGTAGCGAATACAATATAAAGTCCTTCGACGATGACCGGTTTCACTCAGTAATGACCATCTTCAGACCTGCAATATAAAAAATATACAACTAGTGGTCAGCCTATTCCCCCACCCCCAGAGGCAAGGGGGGGGGGGGGGGCTGACAGCAGCATTATATGCCGCTCTGCAGCCTACAGAAGAGTTAAAAAAACATAATGAGAAGATAATCAACAGTAAAAACGCGATAAAATGGTGACTTTTTTAAAAACTGTAAAATGGCGGAAAGCTGTGGAAGCTAAAATATAAAAACACTGGGTTAATGATGCTAATGAAAACACACAGCAAGTAGACACCCACATTTTAAAAAAACACAGCGACAGTCTGGTTTCTGTTCGCAAGAGATAAAAAACACACCTAGAGACAGTACGATCTCTGTTCGCAACACTTAAAAAAGGAGACACACAACCCTGAACACTCACTGAAACACCGCAATGTAGAGTAGAGATGAAGAGAAGACACCACAGCCTAAGGCAGATGAGGGGAAGAAAAAGGGGAGGGGGGTTGGAGAGGAAAAGCAAAAAGAGGGGGGAACCGATGGAGGGAGTGGACACATCAAAAAAAGGGGTGGGGCAGGGCGGACGCGAGAAGGAGTAGGGAAGGCAGAGAAGGGGAAGGCAAAAGGCCTCAGGGGAGAGGATGGAGTCAAAGAGACGGTAGGCGTCCAAATTTTCAGCTTTCCCCGTTGATTTAAATCAATGCTCAGTGGTAGTTAATGTCTTTAATTCCTTTGTGGCTTAAGGAATAAACGGTATAAATTCAATTCTCCCATTAATCTCAGAACAGCATTGGCTGCCCTGAATAGGGAACTATCGACTGATGTGGTTGGAGAAATTTTCAGGACCACAGAGTGCTTATTGTTTATTATGAACAAAATGGCAAATTCTAAAATCGTTTCAAGCCACGGCTATTTCGAGGATACCAGGCGTGTTTTTTTCGCAGAACTGGAGCCTCTTCAGTCTCCCCAACTCCTGAAGTGGGAAGCCAAACCGTCACTGGTCAGAACAGATTATAGCTTCACCCTTCGTCGGGATGGTAGCAAGAACTTCTACTTGCCGGCGGACTTTTACTGTGGATGGGCATCGGAATTGGCAAGAAGTGCGGAGAGCCGCCCTTGGGGTCCATTTTCGTTGCAATTCTAGGTTGGAGTCATTTCTTGATACCAGTAGAGCACCTGTTGCCACCATTTTGGTATCTTGTTACTTGGTAGCAGTCATGGACCGAGCAGTCCCATTTACTGACGCAGTTTCTGAATAACACGATAGCGGTAATTTACGTATAGGAGTAACTCAGTGCTTCAGTGTCAGTTTCGAAACGTCCTAGCACATTAACCATATACCCAGAGATGTTAGAATCAACGGAAAAGTTGAAATCAACGAAAACAATGAAATCATTTCACTAACGTCATAGAAGATAAATTCAGAAATTAGCAATATTCGTTTCAGCATTGAAAGTGTACTCGTCCGTATTGCAATTTTCATAGGGGTAAAAGTCTTTACAATTAGGAATTGGTCTGCTCTGATACGGAATATGAATCAAACTGAATTCTTCTGAAATGTTTTAGAATTCTACCTCCATTCAGTCCATAAAAATTCACGCTCCGTTCTTTGAAACGCACTTTCCAGGTTTCCCCAGGAACTTATTATTCAATGGTATACAAAACCAGTCTCTACTTATATAAAAATTACACATTCTGGTGACACAACAATGTTCCAAAGAAAGTTTTACGTTTCAATATCCGAAAAACAAGCGAAGCTGAGTGTACTTTTAATTGCCTTGAAGTAGTTGTAGCATTAATTATTGTCACCTGCAATACGTATTTCATCTTTCAAAAAATTAAATAATTAGATGTCGTAAACACCAGCAACATCTGAAGTACATGCTCTTTTCAGTATTTCCAACTCATTTCCAAAACTCGTCCGATTGTGTAATTGCACTATTCAACAGTAGGACACTTCGGGGAAAAATGCAACCTTGGCCTTTCGACATCAAGACACACGTAACAGGAGTCGCTACCTACGCAGCAGTCTGATGCAAAATAAAGTTGTCGAACGTGTGTAATCATACATGATAAATTAATTCCGAATACATATTCCATACATAATTACTGGCAGCTGCAAATAAATCCCATAAATTTTCATTGCAATTTCGCTGCCGAAGGCCATTTCGTTCATTCTGTTGTTTCTCGAATGTTCTAGAGTTCCCAGTACATCACTGACTAAATCGTCCAGACACCTTAAACTCTACGCTTGATCCACATAATTCTGGAAACATCTCCCGAAGGAAAATAACCGCATTCGAGCTGTTCAATTTATTCAGAAACTTCAGGAAAGTGTAATATGACGGCAAACAGGTTATGGTTCCTCTCTCGCGTCTAAGAGCTCAGGCAGCTGCCTATTGAGTGTCCGATGGGGCTGTTTCTACTGGTAACGTTGATAGTTTTATACCACGAGAAGAAGGTTTCCCAGAATATGAGAGCGAACTGCGTGGTCTCATATGTGATAACAATTAATTTGATATTAATGAAGATTTACTGTGCAAATCTGAATGTTCTCAGTCACTTAGGTTTTAGATACCAGAACTCTTCTACCTATTTATTTACGCCTCGTTTCCTCAAATTTGGTAGATTTACCGAAGTCGTTCCTTGTGAAGTAACTTCTCAGAAGTCTAGATCTTATCATAACGTAAAGACTGCGTCACTACCCGCCTGTTTCCTAATTACGAATCTTAAAATATTAAATTGGCAATCGGATCCCCCGCGGGAACATTGCAGTGCTGTCTAGAGTAAGTCAATCTCGCACAGAAATTACCAAAGTATTCACTAAATACTACAAAAATAATTGTTTCTCTGATTAAGGAAATAAATAAGATGGAAAATAAAATTCAAATGGGATCATAGAAACCCAGTGAGCACTTAATGATGGAGGTGGATGGCAACCAGAAAAAATTTCCAGTAACACATTCGACCATACACACAGAATATATCAGTGAAAATTAGACAGCCGGCCGTTGTGGCCGAGCGGTTCTAGGCGCTACAGTCTGGAACCGCGCGACCGCTACGGTCGCAGGTTCGTATCCTGCCTCGGGCATGGATGTGTGTGATGTCCTTAGGTTAGTTAGGTTTAAGTAGTTCTAAGTTCTAGGGGACTGATGACCTCAGATGTTAAGTCCCATAGTGCCCAGAGCCATTTTGTGAGGTTTCTCGTTAGCATGGTTATCTGCTTCAGGTCTATTGTCAATTTTTCCGTAAATTTATTTCAGTTCTGAATGAAGTATGCCTGTATTAGTAGCACATGTCGTTTTAACTATTTATACTTTTTTGCACAAATCAACATGAACCTTAGCTATTCTGCTGTCCTGCTATTTATGACCGATTTTGAAAATATCGATAGTTCCTTTTTGGATACAATAATTTTGGACATTGGGCTGCGTCATTGTAGACTATTAAAACAGATAAATTGCCGACGTTTCGCCTGACTTTCTGCGGTCCTCTTCAGGGCGGTTTACTGCTGTATACTGGTGAATGTCTTCCTTCATATACTGTCATTTTTGGTTAGCTGGTGGCTACAGACTTCGCATATCTGAGACGTCACTGGACAGTTTGAAAAGGCTGTTGTGGAGGGGTGACTGACTGAAAGCAACTCTAGTAGATGATAGGTAGAAGACAGTTTCTTTTAGATAATTCATTAATTTTACCACATTAGGTTCTAAGGAAACTATTCTGTATTCATGTGCTTCAAACAATTCCTTGCTCTTAGACGCTTGCTGTTTACTTACTGGCATTACTTTAGTAATTTCTGCTCTCTTCAATGCCTTTAAGTAAAGCTGGGGTTTCTAAGCGAGTCTCATCTTTCAGATTATCAATTTTAAGGTTTTTTTGTCAAGTTCGATATCCTGGTTGTCCATAGAACAGGATTTTTTATTTCTTTTAAAGTTTTCTGAGATTCTCTTGGATACCTCAGCAACATATTTTCCCTATCAGTAGCATTTATTATAGTACGAGGCATATTCAGAGCCGGCCACAGTAGCCAAGCGGTTCTAGGCGCTTCAGTCCGGAACCGCGCTGCTGCTACTGTCGCAGGTTCGAATCCTGCCTCGGGCATGGATGTGTGTGACGTCCGTAGGTTAGTTAGGTTTAAGTAGACCTCCGCTACCTCAGATGTTAAGTCCCATAGTGCTCAGAGCCATTTGAACCATTTTTGAGCATATTCAGAAAGTATGTGTACTGTGACCGTAACGGATTGTCCTTGTTTGGTTTTTGAGAGTTGGCAACACTGAGTTGAAGAGGGGGATCTTCATAACTGGTAGAGGGGGATCTGACAACAGCGAGCATCACAAGAAGACGGTAGTACGTAAACTCGCGTTGTAGTGTCCAGTTATGTGAAAGGTGTTAATAAGAAATCCCGCCCAGTGCGAGCCACGTGCTGCCATCAGCTTCCTACTTGCGGCGGAATAACGCCTACAAAAACTCTTTCCTGAGTCAAAAGTGTTTACGGTGAAGTTGTTTGAACATAACGAGTGTGTTTCACTCGTGTAGCGAGCATAGTACAGACAGAACAAATTTTCATGACGAGCAGAAGAGTGGAAGATTTTCCATTTTGACTGGTTTAGTTTCTGCGAAAGACCAAGAAACTGTTCGTGAAGAGCGTCGATGACAGTGGATGAAATTTCTGCAATGTTTCCACAACTGTTCAGAACTCTCTTATACGAGACATTCACAGAAACGCTGTGATACCGGAAAATGTGCACAAGGTGGCTCACAAAACAGCTGACAGAGCACAACACAAGAGAAATCGGGTCAGCAGCGCCCGCTAGTTTCTTGAGCGACTTGAATTGGAAGGTGAGGATTTTCTGAGCTCTTATTGTGTCTGGAAATGAAACGTGGGTTGCTCGTTACACACCTGAGACAAAAAGACAGTCGTTACAGTGACGTCACACTGATTTCCCACCAGCAAACAAATTCAAAGCCACAATTTCGGGCAAAAGAATCATGGCCTCTGCGCTTCAGTAGAGTTTCTGCCTCAGGAGGAGACCGTCACGCACAGCGATATTGCGAGACACTAAAAAACTCAGAACAAAAGGAGAGGAATGCTGACGCGACGAGTGTGCTTCTTGCATGACGACACCCACCCTCTCACAGCCTCAGCCACCAAAGCGCTCTAGGACTCATCTGGTCGGGATGTTTTGAACCACTCACCCGTATCCCCCGTACTTGCCGCCTTCAGATTATCATCTTTTCACCTCTCTGAAGGCACCCATGAGTGGAATTAAATTTTCAACCGACGATCAGGCGCAGTAAGAGATTCTGAAGTGGGAGAACGAGTCGATGGGACAGTTCTTCGACGAGGGCATAAATAAGCTTATGCGACGGCTCACCATATGTACTGAACGGATGGTAGTTATATGGAGAAACTAGTCAACAAGTGTATCAACTATATCCTGTAAATTTTTTCAAATACGTTTTTCTAAAAAAACTATAAAAACCTAGTAGTCTTAGTTTCTGAACATGCCTCGTGTTTTCACTAGACGATTCGCTATTACTGTCAGCAGGTACAGTGTGGTGACTTTCATACAGTACCCTGACGTCTGACACCTGCTCATCTAAATGTACTTGTGCCAAGCGCAAATGAGAAGTGTCTTCAGTGACACGTGAAATGTCTTGCATTGATGAACCTACATTATGTAATTTTGACACATTTAATTCTGATATTTCATCATGTGAAGCTGACCCAATATAATCATCGTCCTCTCTCCCCCTAAAATTAATAACGAATCTCCCTATTCCTTAATACTACGATTTTTTTATTGTTATCCCTGTTTCAATGTTAAAGGCAATGTCACGACTGACTGACTCAGTCAATGACTCATCGTCGTCCAGCCCAAACCACAAGGACAAAAATTTCCAATTAGCAGACCATGTTGATCTCATACTATATGTGTCTTTTAAGAAGCGATTTTCCAATATTTCATTCCTACTGGGGTCAAAAATGGGATGAAAAACTTTGTGAAAATATGTCGCTATTAAAGCAATTTTGAAACTAGATCTACGACAATTGGTATTTGGTTTCTTGGTCAGAAACAAATAAATACGTGTTTCATCATTTTTGGAAATTTAACCTCTGTAGAGGTGATGTAGTGAGTGAACGTATTTTTTAAATAAATCCTTATTAAATGACTATCACAATATTTTTAGAGCTACATCCATGAAAACTGGTATTTGACTTCTCTGTTACAAATAAAAAAAATGGGTGTATCATTGTTTCAGGAAATTCAGTCACTAAGGGGGTGAAATAGGGAATGAAATGTTTTATGAAATATTTCATTATGCAAGCGTTTTTCAAGCTAAATCTATGAAATTTTGTCTTTGGGTTATCTCTTGGAAATAAAAAATACGCATTACTCTGTTTTTGGAAATTCAACCCTTACGGGGATGAGTTAGTGACAGACTGATTCATTGACTCAACACTGTCGAGCCCAAACCACTGAGGATAGAAACTTTGGAGAGGGTGTAGGTCTTAGACTGACTGTAGTCATCCCTTAAGAAGGGATTATTCGAAATTCCGCTCCAAAGGGGATGAAATAGGCGATGAAAGGCTTATTGAAAATACGTTACTTTATGGCAATGTTGACGCTAGAACTACGAAAATATTGGTAGTTGATTTCTCAGTCATAAATGAAAAATATATTTCAGCATTTTTTTTTAAAGTTCAACCACTAAGATGGTGAAACAGGGCGGAAAGTTTCTTTGTAAATAAAGAACTGCTAAAGCACTTTTAAAGTTACATATATGAATATTGGTGTTTGACTTCTTTGTTAGATATTAAAAAAATACGTTTTTCATTGTTATTGGAAATTCATCCCCCTAAGGGAGTGAAATATGGGATGAAAAGTTTTATGACATTATTTTGTTATGAAAGCATTTTCAAAGCTAAATCTATGAAAATTTGTACTTGGTGTCTTTTCTAAAAATGAAAATTTTTTGGAAATTTAACCCCTAAGGAATTGAAATATGCCATAAAATTTTTATGAAAATATTTCCTGTTTTTAAAAAAAATTTAAAGCTAAATCTATGAAAACTGGTATTTCACGTCTCAGTTAGATACAAAGAAATTCCCTATGGAAATATCATTACAAGAACGTAAACGCCATAATAAAAACCTTAGACTCCAGCTGCCAAAATCACTTTTTGGTCAGAAGCATTTTCGGAAAAGACCATGCTTTAGTGGCCTTAATTGGTGTGAAAAGTTCAGAAGGTGAACAACATAAAAATTCGATTAAAGAAAGAAAATCTGTGCAAACCATACAGGGTTACGTGAGTGAAGCAGCGGGTACTAAGATAGCATTTTATAAGTAAACTATTCACTTCTGGCTACTACAGGTGATTACTGCTCTGTGCTGCATGATAGCGAGGAGCTATAATATGCTGCAAAGCGTGCAGAAGCCACGCTACACTGCTAAAATTATTTATGATCTCTAGCCTAAAATACCGGATGATCAAAAAGTCAGTATAAATTTGAAAACTGAATAAATCACGGAATAATGTACATAGAGAGGTACAAATTGACACACATGCTTGGAATGACGTGGGATTTTATTAGAACTAAAAAAAATACAAAATTTCAAAAAATGTCCAACAGATGGCGCCTCATTTGATCAGAATAGCAATAATTAGCATAACAAAGTAAGACAAAGCAAAGATGATGTTCTTTATAGAAAATGCTCAATATGTCCACCATCATTCCTCAGTAATAGCTGTAGTCGAGGAATAATGTTGTGAACAGCACTGTAAAGCATGTCCGGAGTTATGGTGAGGCACTGGCGTCGGATGTTGTCTTTCAGCATTCCTAGAGATGTCGGTCGATCACGATACACTTGCGACTTCAGGTAACCCCAAAGCCAATAATCGCACGGACTGAGGTCTGGGGACCTGAGAGGCCAAGCATGACGAAAGTGTCGGCTGATCACACGATCATCACCAAACGACGCGCGCAAGAGATCTTTCACGCGCCATCTGTCGGACATTTTGCGAACTTTGTTTTTTTTTTTTTTTTTGTTCTAATAAAACCCCATGTCATTCCAAGGATGTGTGTCAATTTTTACCTCTCTATCTACATTATTCCGTGGTTTATTAAGTTTTCAAATTTATACTTACTTTCTGATCACCCTGTATATGTTGAAGACTGTGATATCCCTCTCGCCCTGCAGTTGGTGCTGAGTTGACTTTCGCTTTTGTGGCATCCTGTGGCATCCATTGTCTGTCGTGAAGCAAAGTCCGCTGCCTGTTTCTGCACACTGGAACTGCGGCCACAGCCTCCCTCCTGCACCATACTGCGTGGGAAGTGATTCACTGGATTACTGTCTGAAGTCGCTATCATTCGAAGTTCACTGCTCACTTTCCCTACGATTCCACTCTGTCTGTCACCGTCACCAAAATCTCTCAAAATTTTTCAAAATTATCCCCACAAAGAATGCCATGTGCAACACTCCCCTTGTGCTAACCACAAGGCATTGTCTGGTTGTAACAGTGAAATTGTATATGTGTTGGTTGTGGTGGGGGGATGGGCAAATCCACCACACTCACAAAAGTTCTCTAGAGGACTCTTAGGTGGTATCTCCTAAATGTGTACCTCTCATAGAAGATGATAGCACCACGTCGGGGCCTCGCTGATATGTTGTAGCACTGTTAAGTGAAAATTGTAGGAGAGTGGGGAGCCAATCAGCAGTAAGGAGTGCATCGTTTGTTTTAAAGGATGCCATGTTTTATTACAGTCTGTACATCTTGCCGCTATACCACATTCAATCAAAATTGCTTCTGATCTCTATGATTGCAGCCACACATACTTCTTGCTGATACAGTAATACAACAATGCCTAACCACGGTTTATAATAGGATGATTATCCTTGGTGATACTTTAAACAAAATATATTCTGCGTGGCTTCAATTAACTGCGGCCATAACATTCACGTCCGATGACTGAAAGTGTGATGATTATACAAAATTGTTAGTGTGAATTTAGAACACAGTAAATGCCGAGGCTACTTAAAAATTACACATGGCGGAATCATGGATGTACAGCAACATCCTGGTTCACCTGATGAAGCTGATGAGAGGTTTAAGAAAAGAATGCATAACTGCAGCAGATAAACCGATTAGTAAAAGACAGTGACCGTTTCCGAAATTTTTGAATAGGAATTTCAGTATTTGAAATAAATTTTAGATTTCGTCTCAAATATGCCAAATTATGAGAACTCCAAAACAGCATTGAGAAAAGTTTTTTCAAAATTGGCGATGGGTCTGTTCCTGGCGAAGGAGTCCTGGTGTTCGGTTGTGAAGAGGCGGAAGAAATCCTGTGTCAAAATGGAACTGTTCTTAAGGACGGAATTCTGATCGTTGTTCGAAACTGTACACAATACACGTTGACATCGGAAGTACAGGAAAAAAAAGAAAGTATCACTTACTTTATTTTCTTTGCTCCCAGACAAAAGGCAAAATACGGACGAAAACGTTTTTTCAGGATCTGAGCCGTGGCGGTTTCATTTCATTTTTCCATACCCTTCAATTGCTGGCGCCCCGCTAGGTGACATGCACTAGCATTAGCTTCCTGTGTGTTATCGCTGGCACCCATTTTAATTATTGCTAACCACAACTGGCCTGTTTGAATTTGATCCATTTACTGGGCAATGCTTGTTCCGCACATGTAACGGTGGCTTCTTGCCATTATAAGTGCTACTTGATGTTTTGTCTTGCCGTTACTTCCAGAATGAGATTTTCACTCTGCAGCAGAGTGTACGCTGATATGAAACTTCCTGGCAGATTAAAACTGTGTGCCGCACCGAGACTGGAACTCGGGACCTTTGCCTTTCGCGGGCAAGTGCTCTACCATCTGAGCTACCCAAGTACGACTCACTATCCGTCCTCACAGCTTCACTTCTGCCAGTACCACGTCTCCTACTTTCCACACTTCACAGAAGCTCTCCTGCGAACCTTGCGAAACCAGCACTCCTGGAAGAAAGGATATTGCGAAGACATGGCTTATCCTTTCTTCCTGGAGTGCTGGTTCTGCAAGGTTCGCAGAAGAGCTTCTGTGAAGTGTGGAAAGTAGGAGACGTGGTACTGGCAGAAGTGAAGCTGTGAGGACGGATAGTGAGTCGTGCTTGGGTAGTTCAGATGGTAGAGCACTTGCCCTCGAAAGGGAAAGGTCCTGAGTTCGAGTCTCGGTCCGCCACACAGTTTTAATCTACTAGGAGGTTTTGCCGTTACTTGTTTGCGCCACAAGCTCTCTGCTTCCTTAAATCTGGTGGCTTTCAAATAGTGTTATTTTCCTGTGAGCCCTCAGGGCATTTGTCGTTACCCTAGTGTTTAACGAAATTGGATATTTAGTGCTGACGAGACTTTTATTACGCTATCATTTTACCGTTTTATATTATTAAGCAGTGTGTGAACTGTGCAGTTTTGAATTATGCTGCTGTTTGGTTATAATGGCAGATTTGAACTTTTACGCCATTAAGTTATTAAGGCGTGGGCGAATTACTTTTTCTTAACTTGTATCTTTCAGCTCATTTTTCACCTGAGTGGTGTTTGTTAACAGCTCTTAGTTTTACGAGTTCCAGATCCAGTTTGGGGTGGCGCTTGGCCATGGTGACCTGTTGCTGTTACACACTAACATGATGTTTTTCTGGAGTGTTTGTGACTGCCCGACATTACCTTAGCGGAGCTGTTCGCGCTAGCAGCGTATTTCTTATATTTCTTATGTTTGTTTAGCCTATCTTCTTATTTACAAGCTTTTATTTTAATATTTTCTGCCAAATATTTTACGTCTCTCCAGAAATGGATACTATTATCCGATTTGCGATTACCCTTCCGGTTTTCTAAATCAGATTGTGCTAATATTTGGGAACTTTGGGCTTATTTTCCCTAGTGATCAATGTTTGAAATGTTTATCAAATGATTTCGTCATCGCTTCAGTATTGTACTCATTCCATGCATGTAAAGGAAAACCTTGCCAGATTGTAACTGTTGGCACTTAACTTTCAAGGTTGATCAGTTCTGAAGACTAAATGATTGGAACTGTGATTTAGTAATCGCAGCTGCAGATGTTCCTTTCAACAGCTAGTCTGTTTGATATTGAAATTAATTTAAATTTATTTTTTAAAACTTTTTTAAGTGATGGAAAGGTGTGGGAGGTCGGGATTGGTGAAGATAGATGGAATTACTTTTAAATACGACTTTAGAGCGGGATAGCTTGGATACAGTGATCCTCGAGTGAAAAACCACTGGGTGATAGATTTACAAAACATTTATCAACATAATTAAGGCACATACATCGCTACTTAGAGCACCCAACAGGATTACCTATATAGTGATTCCTAATCACGATTTGTTTTACTCAAATAAAAAAACGGTTAACATTACTGACTGGCGGCACTAAGCCACTTAGAAGGTTCTTAACAAAACTAGCAAAGTTTCTTAAATTTCTTTAATTGCTTCAGGGCGCTAGCCACAACTATTTAAGAAAAGGTATTAACAACATACAACGACATCTTAACGTAACTCCAAAGGGTACAGCTTCAAATTTTACGATGTGGCCACCCACTGTATTATCTTCAAACTATGGTAAAACAAACAGCCTTTAGTGCACACGACTAGATAATAAATATGCACTACAATGGTTGCACAATGCCAAACAGTATCCCCTTTAAAATTTATTATTTAACTGAGGAAAATCTGTGGTCTACGGAACATGGTCAGTAGCTCCTTGGGCAAAGCATAGAAAGTTTCAAGACAATTTACTTACGAAAAATAAAATTTTTACTTCAAAATTACATGAAAACGGGCACTGAACCTTGGGAAATAACGACGTAAAATTTTAATCTCAAATTTAGCAAGTTTTCCAAAACGACCTGGGACGTAACCCTTTTAAAATTACAAGACATATGGCCAATACTGAACCAAGACAGACTGTAACACAAATTTTTAATACGGACTGTAAATAACTTTTAACTTTGGGCACTAGCCCTCCTTGAAATTTCCCCCGAAGCAGTCCAAATCTATGGCACAGTTTGAACTACAGGTTAACAAGCCAGTTTTCCTTAAGCGCTATTACTTAAGTAACAAGAGTAAAGATGATTTCAGTTTGAGAACGACAGTCACATTCAGCAATACATCTACTGTCGGTTCCCTTACAATTTAACACTTAAACTGGTGCTTTGAGTTTTTGTCATTAAAGAGAATGAACATTCAGATTGAGCTCAACAACATGTTTAAGCAACACAACTTTTTGTTCCTTTTAAAATTTAACCACTTAAGTTTGAGTTTTACGTACTGGTTATCCAATACAATAACTTATAGCTACTGAAGAATACGTGATCACTTACAGTACCTTGAGCAGACAGCCACCTTTTCAGTACTCGGGAATCAAATTATATTGCCCACTCCGTTACAAGCGATTTAGTAGCATAGAAACCGGCCGTTCGCAAACATGAGCCATCAGCTGATAACGTTAAGCAAGCACCACACTCAGGACGTTTCGTTGCTTACATATAAACCATCCTGCTTCTACAACAGATAACAGAAAGAAACTTTAACTCACACCGGAGCATGAAAGACAGCACCCGCCACGCTTCTCAAAGTAAAAGCAAACAAAATTTTCAACATGCAGTTAATGTTGTGGATTGAAGTAGAAGACAGTAACAACTCCAACACTCGTGGTGCACTCCCAGTGGAACACTGGTACCTCACTGGCCCGCTTTCGTCGCTCTCCGGTACCTCAAAACAAATTAAGAATACCGACTGCCGAGGTGTGGGGGCATCCACCGCACATGATTCCATCAAACCTCCTTACAGGGAACCTCTTCCGTTTATGGCTCACAGCACACTGTTCAAGCGCAGCGGCAGAGGGCTTTTTCTACGCTCGGAACGAGTACAGCCTGTGGCTTTTTCTGCATCGATACAACTACACGGCCGATTAACAGGTCCAATCGATACACACATATCAATAAGAGCCGTTAGTGGCTATTTGCTCTTAAAGTTTTAGGAGAGTAATTCTTTTCATTATTCCAAGGGCATATTGCATTAATCAAGAAATGTCTTACCTTAATATATTACAGTTTTGTATTTATTCCCCATTTCTTGCTTGTGGCTTGGGGCCGTTGATCAGTGGCTTAAATAGATTATTTGCAAGAAAACAAAAGGAATTCCTTTTGATCATTCTTTGACGTGGTTAATATTGTATTCCATCTATTAGTGTAATGGGTTCTGTAAATAAATGTGAACTGTCAAAGTAAAAATGAAGCAAATGTCGTGTGTCTGCCTTTCCATGTGGCATTTTCCTTTCCCATCTTATGTGAGGGGACTCCACTGGTTACTTTATTTCTGGGTAAAGGTGCGGGAGAACTGTGTACACCTTTTACATCTTTTTTTTCTTTGAAAATTGAGAGTTGTACATTCTTGTGCTAAAAATTATTTGAACTGTTTCAGAGAACCATATTGCTTTGTATTCCAGAAGTTGCTTGGACTTATCTTACCTCAAATTCGAGCACCTCAAATATGAACTTAGGGTGAGGAGTATCCCTGTTGATGTGGTGTCGCAGAACTTGCAGCCAAACTGCGCACAGCATTGGATAATCCTCGTCATATTTCCCGTGTCACTGTTGGCGTGGTAGGTGCTGCTGTCTCTACTGCTTACGTAACTTTGGAGAAACTGTCTCGCAATATTCAATTTTTGGAAGGTAGTCAACCTACCCTAAAGGAAATCTGTAGATTTCCAGCCTGTTTATTCCATTGAAAAAGCCGCTTTGCTGATTTAAATTACCTCGAGCTTACTGATCAGCAGGAGACCGTTAAACACTTAATAGTTCGGGTGAACGGATCAGTACTGGTGCTTTGACTTCAGGCAGTGAAGTCGGCAGTGTGGAAAAAAATGGAAATGAGCGCATGGCATCGTTGGCCAGGAGGCCACTAGGCGGGGAAGTTCGGCCGCCAGGTGAAAGTGTTATTACATTCGACACCACATTGGGTGACTTGTGCGCCGGTGATGAGGATGAACTGATGACGAGAACAACACCCAGTCGCCGAGCGGAGAAAATCTCCAACCCGGCTGGGAATCGAACCCGGGCCCGCTTGCATGGGAGGCGAGCACGTCACCACTCAGCTAAGCAAGCGGACGATAGTATGGAAGAAGATAATTTAAACGTTAGCCAGTCAAAAGGTTTGAGGTACGTGGAGACTCAAGGCAGTGGTAGGTCGGTCTCTGATTCCATTGCCAAGCTGCCCAACCCGATTATGTGTTTGCTCAGTGGGGTTTCCAAGTTGTCTGTTGATCTGTTAAATAAAGTTCGAAAACTGTTGTGGTTTGCTTGTCCGCTTGTAGCTTGATGCCGATACTTTACAAGTTTCGCATTCTCTGTTACTTTCTTTGCTCCATCCTTTGTCAAAAGGACTGTCGAGCGATTTGTTATCTGACGTACTTTGAAGTCAGGGTACCTTGCGCCAGCTCGGACCTCGGATAAAGTTACCACCACGCTTTCGTAATGAACTAGAGAGTGTGTGCTATTGGCAGGTGCAAACACCTAATGAGGCATTAAGTCAAAATATTGAGCAGGTTTCTATGGTTGCTACCACTTTGAATACGGATGTACCAAACAAGATAGTATCTCGAATATTTTGGAAGGCATGAGAGCAGAGGATCGTTCGCGATTTTTGTTTGCCCACACCTGCTAGCTTTCTAGAGAAGAGTGAATTACTCATTTCAATTGAAGCACTTAAATTTGCAAATGAGCAATGGGAGCAGGGTAACGACTTTAAATCTGTTCCTTTCTTTTGCAAAGGATAATTGTCGTCAGTCATCCTCTAATTCGCTAGTTGGTAAATGTTGTTTTCGGTTTGTGGGATTCTGGACTCTGGAAGTTCAGTTTCCTTGCTTGACTATCGTTGGTATCTCGAGTTTCACAGTTCGTGTAAGTTGCCTCTTATGCACCCCTCCTCCAAAAGATGTGTCGCCAATGGGCAAGAGCTGCGCCTGATGGGTGAGGTGCGGAGGAGTTTATCCATCTTTCTTGGCCTGTTAAGCTCATTATAGTTAAAAATTTGTCTGTCGCCTTGCTGCTTGGGTGCGATTTCATTCAACAGACAGGTCTGGTTCTAGACTTTGCTAGTAACACCTTTTTTCTTTAAACTATGTCCAAATGAGAAAACTGCTGTAAAAGAATAGCTGAAATTATGGCATTGGAAGCATCAGTGTGAACTATGAACCTCTTCCGAAAATCCACAATTGCCACTAAGGAGGATTGGCGAGAGCAGTCTTGATAACTTCGAAAATAGATTGCTGCCTCTCTCCCCAAATAAAACTTAATCCTTTTTTACGAAAGTTGTTAAGTGGGGCATGATTTTGAGCAAAATTAGGGACGAACCTACTGAAGTAATAGGCCATATCGATGAATCTGGCCACCCCTTTCTTATTATTGGGAGGAGGCAACTTTGTTAAATCGGAAGTACGCTATTGATCAATCCTAATACCGTCCCTGTAAACCAGGTGACCCAAAAAACAAATCTGTTGCCTAACGAGAGTAACTTTAGATAGTTTAACCGCAAATTCTGTCAAATAGAGCCTCATCAATACCTGCTCAAGATGAGAAAGATGTTCGTCGAATGAGCGACTACAAACAACAACATCATCGAGGTAATTATATACATAAACGAACTTCAGATCCTCTTAAACGTGATTTAACAGTCGTGCAAGCACAGCTGTCCCAGTAGTCAATTCAAATGGTATCCAATTAATTTCATACAGGTTCAAAGCCATACAAAATGCAGTAATCTGTTTGGATTCCTCACTCTGTGGTATCTGGTAATAAGCCTGATTTAAATCAAATATCAAAAAATAACAAGCACCAGCAAACCAAGTAAAGTTGTTATGGAGATCAGGATACCTCTAAACTGTCTACTCTCACCATCATCAAGGCGACCAAGTTCGAAGTCCGACTGAGCTGTACTTAAGGAATTAATATTACTAATGAGATCACAAGAACAAAGGGCAATTTTCTCATATGGACAAAATTTAAAGAAAAAAGATATTACTAGCGGAGTGGAGAAACAAACCTGTCCGTTAAATGAAATCACACCGAAGCAACAAGGCGACAGACAAATTTCTAACTATAATGTGCTTAACATGCCGCACCTCATCCATCAGACGCAGCTCTTGCCCGTTGGCGACACATCTCTTGGCGGAGGGGCGTGTAACAGGTGAAAGGCAACACTAGTGAGGACTATATAAATGATTGATTGGGCTGTAATAATATTACTGTTCTAACACCATTTTTCCAAGAAACAAAAATTGCGCTGAGCAAGTTATTCATGACTACAGTAAAGAACTAACAGCTGGTTTAAGACTACACAGAACAAGGATCCTGGGTGGCAGAGACTGCATAACTAGTGGAGTGAGTCAAATACTCTGGCCCTAAAAATGTGGATAACGCAATCTGACTGAATTGATCTGACGCTGAGCAGACTTTGATTGATCAAATCTAATGTAGTTTCACTACATAGGTGCAGGTGAGAGCAAGCGGTGAATGTGATCTGAACGCCCTGACAATGCCAGAGCGGCAGTACATTACCCTGTTTGCTTCGTGCGGCAATGTAACTTGCAGCTGGCGACATGTGTGCAGCGAAGGTGAGACATGGAGGCGGCACCTGTGAATAGATCGCAGCCACGAAAGAAATGAAAATATCGCACGGTCTAGCAATCAGGCAGACCAAGGACCAATTTGCCTCACTTATACGACAGACCACACAAAGATACTAAACGTCAAGACTGGTAAACCAAAAACGAATAAGCGTGCCCTCGGCAGAATAAGTGTGCCCTCGGCAGACGAATAGTCCGAAACGTTTGGATTTGCACTGTCGGTACAGTAAGAACTTCACCACAGGCTCTCCAGTCTAAACTATTCGCAAGTGAAGTCAGTCTCAGGACAGGTCCCGAGTATCAACCACACATGCCAGAGCCTCGAGTAGAAGTGTTTCCAGACCAAAGTCCCGCATCCGATTGCTTCGCACCTCTCCAGAAAAAAAAAAAAAAAAAAAAAATATCCATTTTCCGGCAAAGTGCACGAACGACTCCGCCTTCACGTCATCTTGAGCCAATCACAGGGATCCAGAGACGCTAAATCTCCCTTATCACATGACAGCACAAACTCATGTCGAACCATGGCAAGAGTTATGAAACCTGCATCTCTGAAAAAAAAGAAACCGCCAATTACTGGCTTTTTAAAGTTTACACAGAAAGAGAAGAGGCGATTTTCTCCGAAGTCATGTCACTTCCCACAGCAACAAGCCAACAAAAATCTTTATCTAAATCACCTGTGCCTTGGAGCTTGTTAGCTGTAGCTATGGGGTGTAATAAAGGTTCTATCTCTAAACGTTTCTCAGACGTCAGATTTTTCTTATAAACCGAGGCGGCCAGGGGAAGTGGTTCACAGGCCTATTTGCACTTTCGGCGGACATGAAAACTTGTTAATTTTTATTACACATGGCTCTGCACACAGAGCTCTCGACACTGATTATGTGCCTCTATTTGTTTTCATGATGTAGAAAATAATACACAAATTTATACAACTAAGGTAGTAAGACAAACAGGTTACACATGTGATTTCCTGGTTCATTGAGAATTTGAGAATGTATGTATTTGATGAATAAGACCAAATGAGTGATAGAGAAGGGTAAATCGATGAGCAGAGAACAGTTCATACTCCAGGACATTGTAAATGATTGGGGACATTAGACATCTCTGACCTCAGGATATGGTGTGAATGGTTATACTTCTTTGCTGGCTTGAGACATTCTGCCTCCACTGGTGCCACATGACAGACGCGTTAGCTGGCAGCGGCCGGCTGTCGCAGTGGTAGGTCCCCAAACCTGGTCCATTATAGCTGAGTCATTAAAGCAGAACAAACATAGCCCTCACAATCTAGGCAGTTCAACTGATACATACAAAAACACAAAAAGACATTACATAATGATATTACAGAAAGACATCCTATCGTTCCCTCCACAAAGGTCCCTGGGGAAACAAATCTTTACAACTGAAAATGTCACACGAATTGAGAACACGACACTTACGCACACGCAACAACCATGACTGGTAGGACTGAAGAACAGCAATTTGCGCCAGAGTGGTGTGGCCTCTCACTCAGCACATGAAGTGGTGGCAGACATCTCTGACGTTCCCTGTCATCTCAGGCAGCATCTGGACAGCATCCAGCATCTTAGGCAGCTTCTGGACCGTACCTGGGCCCTTGGCGTCATCCTGGTAAGGTCGCAGTCAGCCGTCAGCGACTGGCGTGACAGCTTTGCAGTTGATGTGCAACCTGCCCCCTGGTGTAGAAATCCATTCAGTGTTAGCAGGACGTGGGACAGCCGTGCTCTTCCTGTTCGCCTCTGCATCGGGACGCTTTCCTGCTGATGCGGGGCATCGGATTAGCTCGCCTTTTGTCGTCAGGACATGTCACTCTAAGCACCCCGCTGAGTCAGTGAGGCTCGGCGCGCGTGTCGACTGCGGTGCCATGCAACTCGTTTGTCCCTCGATTAGCGGCCTGGCGGCTCGTTGTCCGCTAGGGGGTTGTTGCCGGCATGTCATGACATCCCTCTGTCTGTGCTGGCTTGAGATATGCTGCCTCCAGTGGTGCCGCGTGACCTAGACGCGTTAGCTGGCAGTGGCCGCCTGTCGCAGCGGTGGGTCCCCCACACCTGGTCCATTGTAGCTGAGTCATTAAAGCTGCCCACTCTGCTCACCTTTTGCTGGGTAGCATAGACCGTGACGTCCAGTCTGCCATGTTGGTTCTGGAGTCTGCACAATCCTCATGTGTGGTCAAGTGCCATATTCTCTCACAAATGTCGTTCTCTCTCTATTCGTTTAGTCGGTTCCGACTCTTCGTGACCCCATGAACCAAATCACGCCACTTTTTCCTGTCTTGCACTTTCTCCCGTAGACCTTCCAGGTTGGAACACTTTGCTTCTGTGATGCCATCGATCCATCTCATCCTCTGACGTCCTCTTCTTCTAGTTCCTTCAATCTTCCCCAGCATTAATGTTTTTTCCAGCGAGGCATGCCTTCGCATTGTGTGTCCAAAGTAGGTCAGCTTTTGTTTTAAGATTAGACCTTCCAGGGAGAAATCTGGTTTAATTTGCTCCAATATTGATCTGTTGGTTCTCTTTGGAGTCCATGGAACTCTAAGAAATTTCCTCCAACACCACAATTCGAAGGAGTCAATTCTTCGCCGTTCAGCCTTTCTAATGGTCCAGGTCTCACATCCATACATCACAACTGGAAAGACCATAGCCCTCACAATACGGATCTTTGTTGCTAGTGTTATATCTCAGGACCTTATAACCTTGTCAAGGTTTGACATCGCCTGTCTACCGAGCAACAGGCGTCTCCGAATTTCATGGCTGCAGGCACCGTCAGCAGAGATCTGGGAACCGAGATAACTGAATGTGGTCACTACCTCCATGGTTTCTCCTGCTATATCCCACGAATTGGCAGGTGTAGTTGCCATAATTTTCGTTTTCTTCACATTCAGCATAAGACCAGCCTTTTCACTTTCGTCTTTCACCTTCAGTAAGAGTGTTCTCAATTCTTCTTCACTTTCTGCCAACAGGATCGTATCATCCGCGTACCTGAGGTTGTTTACAATTATTCCAGCTATTTTAATTCCTGTTTCTCCTTCATCTAGCCTCGCATTCCTCATGACATGTTCTGCATACAGATTGAATAAGTACGGTGACAGTATGCAGCCTTGCCGGACCCCTTTCTGAATCTTTATCCATTTCGTTGCTCCATACATAGTTCTCACCGTTTCTTCTTGGTCAAGGTATAAACTCCGTATCAGATGAATGAGGTGATCTGGGACACCCATGTTTTTCAGTACGTTCCATAATTTGTTGTGATCGACACAGTCAAAGGCTTTGGCGTAGTCAATAAAGCAGAGGTACACATCTTTCTGGAATTCTCTCGCTTTTTCCATAATCCACCGAATGTTAGCAATTTGATCTCTAGTTCCTCTTCCTTTCCTAAATCCAGCTTGTTCTTCTGGCAGCTCTCGATCTAGATATTGGCGAAGTCTATTTTGTAAGATTTTCAACATAACTTTGCTAGCATGTGAAATAAGTGCGATTGTTCGGTAATCTGAGCATTCTTTAGAACTTTTCTTCTTTGGAATGGGGATGAATACTGATCTTTTCCAGTCTTCTGGCCACTGCTGCGTGATCCATATTTTTTGACATATTGAGTGCAGCACTTTCACTGCATCCTTTCCAGTGACTTTAAACAATTCTGCTGGTATTTCATCATGTCCACTAGTTTTGTTATCAGCCATATTTTCAAGGGCCCACTGGATTTCGCTCTCCAAAATATCTGGCTCTAGTTCTAAATTAACATTAACATCAGCAGTAGGAGCCCTGTCATGATGCAGTTCTTTCTTGTATAGGTCTTCTACATATTCTGCCCATCTTTCCTTAACATCCTCTGCTTCACTCAGATCTTTCCCGTTTCTATCTTTTATCATTCCAATTTTTGCCTGGAACTTTCCTTTAATTTCTCTAATTTTCTTATAAAGATCTCTTGTCTTCCCCATTACGTTACTATCTTCAACTTCCTTGCACTGTTCATTAAAGAATATATTTTTATCTCTTCTTGCTAATTTCTGAAAATCTTTATTTAATTCAAACATAGCTGATCTATCTCCCTTGATTTTTGCTTTCCTTCGTTCTTCTGCAACTTGCAGTGCCTCAACTGATAGCCATCTAGCCTTCTTACTGTTCCTTTTCTTGGGAATTTGTTTCTCTGCGGCCTCCTTGACAGTATTAGCTACTTCTGTCCACATCTCTTGCGAGCTTTTGTCCTCCAGCTGTAATACATTAAATCTGTTTTGTACCTCTACAGCATAGTCGGAGGGTATAGAGTTAAGGTCGTATCTGCAAGTTGGGATACTTTTTGCTACATTCTGAAGTTTCAGCCGCAATTTTGCAATCAGGAGCTCATGATCTGATCCGCAGTCAGCCCCAGGTCTTGTTGTAGCTGACTGAACCGCGCTCTTCCACCTCTGATTACAAAGTATGTAATCAATTTGGTTCCGGTGTTGGCCATCTGGCGAAGTCCAGGTATATAGGCGTCGTTTTGGTAGTTGAAACAGTGTATTAGTAATTATCAATGAATTTTCTTGGCAGAATTCTAGGAGTCTCTGTCCAGCTTCATTTGTTGTACCAAGACCATATTTCCCTGTTATACCTTCTACAGCTTCATTTCCCACTTTTGCATTCCAATCTCCAACTATGAAGACGATATCCTTTTTTGGTGTTGACAGTAGTAATGCTTGTAAATCTCCATAGAACTGGTCAATAATTTCCTTTTCAGCATCGGTTGTTGGTGCATAAACTTGAATTACTGTGATGTTGAGGGGCTGACCTTGAAGTCTGATGGACATCATTCTATCATTTTTATATTTGCATCCCATCACAGCTTTTCTCACTTTATCACTAACTATGAAGGCTACTCCATTACTTCTGTTGTTATCGTGCCCAGAATAATACACCATATGGCCATCCGAAGCAAATTCTCCCATGCCAGTCCACCTCATTTCACTTATTCCCAATATGTCGATGTTAATTTTCTACATTTCTCTTTCCACTATGTCTAGTTTTCCTTGATACATGGATCTTACATTCCATGTTCCTATGCAGTGCTTCTCTTTGCACCATCTTACTCTTCGTGAAGCTCCTCTCAACCTGGTTCCCCCCGGAGATCCGATCGGGGAACTTGAAACTCCGGAACATTTTGAGCTGAGCGAAGCCATGGGGTTTTCTTGGGATAGTTCAGTGGTGGTTTCCCGTTGCCTTCCACTGTCCTCCAACTCCTATCTGCTCACCGACTCAGTTTCCCGCTGGGGTTGGTTACCCAACCTTCCGCTGAGTTGCTCGCCTTAACGGGGGCACCACGTGTAGGTAGGAAGTTGGAGAATTGAGGTGACAGAGGCTGTGAGAACTCTCTTGCTGAGTTCTTGTAATCGCGTATCACCCTCATTTTATGCCAGAGTCTCATGATGTCTGCAGAGACCCCCCCAGATCATTTCCTGGGCCCACAAATGTCGTTACATCGGTATAATCAATTTGCAGAAAAGAAAATAACGATGAGTACAATTTTTTTACTTGATATATTTATTTATTTATTTTATTACTAAGGACGCAAATCCAAAAACAAATTAATGAGAGCAGGAACCTGTTAACGTTCTATGAACGTAAATTATGTGATGTGAGGTATCTTTTTTGTGTGTGCACTTGTTTTTGTTACTTTTTGGTTAGTTCTACTGCTATCATGCACCCCAATTTTACGCTGGCGCTACTTCTATACCTTCACCAAACGTGCAGACTTCTCCCAGTACCAAATACTAACTTATTGTACTACCCTCTGCCTTTGCTGATACTAACAAAGCGAACTTTCATGCATTTTAGTCCTTGTATACTCCTCTTTTATATTTCGATGCCGGCCGCTGGTGGCCGAGCGGTTCTAGGCGTTTCAGTCTGGAACCGCGTGACTGCTACGGTCGCAGATTCGAATCCTGCCTCGGGCATGGATGTGTGTGATGTCCTTGGGCTAGTTAGGTTTAAGTAGTTCTAAGTTCTAGGGGACTGATGACCTGAGATGTTAAGTCCCATAGTGATCAGAGCCATTTGAACCATTTTTTTTTTTTTTATATTTAGATGTCCGACGGTGTTGTCTGCTGACATTGAAGTGGTCAGTAAGTGCGTCTACTCACTCAGGTGCTAGTGATTTGCCTGAAATCTTTGAAATGGCATTTTATGATTGTGTACACATAATTTTAGATAGGACAAGGATGCCTCCTGTCTCTTCTGTTAGGATCGCTGCTGCTGAAATGAAACACAAGCATACTGCATTACATATATACATATATGTTTTCTAATATAAGTCTCATCCAAGGTCCATCATTTCGTTTCTCCTTCCTATTTCCAGGTCTGGGATTCGCCACTCTACCGTGACTTGCACTTGACTGTGCTAATTCCCCATACACAAAATTTCGCCAGCAGTGCTCACATGGCACTGGCAAAATTCCACCATGAGACTGGCTACATCGCATGACAGGTGACGGCTCATAACACACAGAGTCTTAGCGTCGACACGCGCCCAAAGCGTGGACCTCTAACACCATACGAAACACATCCGAAAATCGAGATGCACATGCTCTATGTCACGATTGACCGTCTTGACAACACGAAAAACATAAAGTGACGCACATACGTTCCTTGGACAGTGTACAAGAAACCACGGAAGGTAAACAAATACAATTTCAGGGGCCATGGTGATATTAGTGAAGGCTCTTCTACGAATGTGCTATGACAGAGTACGATGCTCAATTGCGGCCAACTTCCGACAGATCTCCTTGTTCTCCTGGGAGCGGAAATCGGACAACAATTGTGAGGTCCAAAGAAATAATAGCAGTACTCAGTTGTTTGGAGTACTCAGTATTGCAATGTGCCTGGTTTGGTATGCAACAAAAAGTGTCAATTTTTAATGAGATATAATTTGCAACGGAATTTTAATTCAATCTGCCATCTGCCAGAGAATGTTGGCGTGAGGATGTCACAAATAGGCATCTCATTTGACCACGTACAACAAGGACTCATGCTGAAAACTAATGGAAGTGACAAACAAAATAACACTGAAATAGAACAAATGGAAAATTGCGGTAATCAACACAATATCAACATTAAATTACATTAAACAGTTCATCCATGGAGACTATTTACACACTGCACCTTCTCTTCCAGTTGCAGTTCTCTGGCATCTTAGTACCCTAACAGGTCAATATCGGTCATTCCGATAGTTTATGCGGCATTGTATTGAGGTGAGTCCGCAGCGGCAGTGTATCAATTCCCGTTTGAATTTGCTCTGCATGACCCCTGAGACAGGTTAGGTGGCCTTAATTCCACATATTCCTTACGTTGGTCATTCCATTGCCTTGACCGTTGTATGTCTTGCTATTGCTTTGCTGTTGGTCCCTAGGATCCTGTTGATCCTGGTTCGAGTTTTGTTGCTTTCTCAATTTTCCGTTTTGTCGGCGGTTTTTGTTGTTGTTATTACTATAATTCCCTCGTCTTCTTCTGTTTTCCCATAAAGGCTGGTTATTGCCATTGAAGTTTGAATTTTGGTTTCGATTCGATCGATGTTTTTTCCCATTTCGTCAATCGTCATTCCTTTCTGGCGAATCTGGGCACTTATGGTCATTATTTCTACTTCTTTCCCGCGAGTTGTGAATTTCATTCACGTAATCGAGTTCGCACAGCGCACTCTTAAAAGCTTCGATTGAATCGCTGCATCTACCGTTGAGCAGTTGCTGGGAGTCTAACTTAAACGTGATTTAATGTAGCAGTGCCTTATAATTTCCTTGGGACTGTACGGTTGATACAAGAATCGGTTCTTCTTGACCAGAGATTCGAAGAATTTCACAGGACTACGGAATCCTGACGCTTCTAAGTCCTTTCCTAACATGGTCTCCTGTTTTATCCTCTCCTGTGTGTCTTGCGCCCAATATGTGCTAAGGAATGCGTCCTTAAATTCTTGGTTGGAGTGACAACTCTCCGCAACTTCGCGCATATGTTCTGCAATCGACTCCTCTAAGAAACCACAGATAAACTGGAGCTTGTACTTCAGTGGCCAAGATTCTGGTAGCACCTGATCGTACTGTGCCATTCAGGTCTTTGGATGTAATGCGTTGTTTGCTTCCTTGTAGACTTGAAAATTCTGGATTTTCAAGAAAAGTTTATGGCCGAAAGGTTCGACGTATCCGCCGTACGAATTTTCCCTCTCGTCTGCAGCGCGTGACTCGATGTATCCGTGCCCAAACGATTCTCGTGCACTTTTATGGTATCCCGTCGTGTTGTCAGATTCACGTAATAACGTTTCTGACCTCCGTAGACGTGTACAATTGTTTTCCGGCTCGGTCTCTGACATGCTGCGTGAACCTACGAAACGTATTCTATATTATGCGTTTCGCCGCAGCAGGAGCATATTCCTGCTGTATTTGCCCATGTGCAGGGGATGTATCCTCATATAGCGGTTCGGAGAATAGCGAAATATTTTCTTCACTGATGTGATGCTCTCAATGGCGCTCTACCGGACGAGATTGTGGTTGCAATTGCGCGACCCGCTCGAGTGCCTGCCGAACGTCCTCAGCCAATTCGTTTTGTTGCGTGGCGACTCGGATTTGCTGCTTTTTAACTTTAGAGATTTCGGCCTGTTTGATTTCTATCTGTTCGTTTCGCTTCGCAGCCTCACTCATTTTTTCCTGCGTTTCTTGAACTACCTTTTTGCCTTGCTTTTGAAGAGTTGTAAGTGCCTTTTTTGTCTTACAAACCGCAGTTCTTGCCAGCTTTACTTGTTCTTTGGCCACTGATGCATCCTTTCGTGCTACTTGCGCTACCAATTGCGCTGTTTTGGCATCGCGCTTCTCCTGGTCCGCGACCTCACGCGTTTCTGCTGTCGTTTTCTTGAAATTCTTTAGCTCTTTTTGGTTTCCTGCTATCTCTTTCTTGACTCCATTTATACCGTCTGTGACCGTTCTTATGACTAATTTGTATCTTTCCTTCTTTCGTCCTCTTCCTTCCGTCTCTTTTTCTCTGCGTCTCGCATGAATTGCATGAGAGCCTCAAACTGAGATCCACCGCTACCACCTCCAGGACCAGATGAACGAGATTCCATCATTCTGTGACGTTTCGTTCGTGATTCTGGTCCGCCAGTCTCACTGATGGTGAGTCTCGCACCAGCAGCGCCTACATTTCCTTCTGCTACGGTCTCCCGTTCACTTTCGCCACTTTCCTGAGACATGTCATCATACTCTGCAGGTTCTACGGTCGACATTTCTGCCCGGTCTGCAACCGCATTCACCTGAGAATCCCGTATAATATCTGCCCGGTCACCACTAATCCATGGTTAACAAAACACAATTGCTTCCGCTACTCTGTAGCAAACGTGTCTTGCCTCCTGTAAGCATGCACTCTAATTCTGGGCCAAACGAATTTAAACATTACGCATTCCTATTCCCCACAGATTCTATGCTAAATTACGCTCCCGTGAGCTACTGATTTCAAGTTCCTGACAACGAATTCAAATAACAGCACGCTTGTCTATGCTAACAAACAAAAATTTCAATCTGTCCTAACAAATCAGCACAACGCCGATCGCCGTCAGAAACAAACAATCAAGTGACACATAAGTCACAACTACAACATGAAAATATACACATAAAATAATTAAATATTAGTACTATGTCTAGGCGCCAGTAACGCGAATCTATTCTACCCAGTGCACCACATTAAACATGGGCAACAGAAACTTCTCTAGGCAATACTATCTACTACCTGACACTCACAGAAGGTGCCATCTATTCAAAATTCTGCGTAAGACACGTCAAAGTGAATGACTACGCTAGGCAACACGATCTGACAGTCACAGAAGGTGCCGGCAGTCCGAGATCCTGGCATAGGATGCCACAATGAAAGTTAACCCTAGTGGGGACTATATAAATGATTGATTGTGTTTGCATAATATTAGTGTTCTAACACTATTTTCCTAAGAAACAAAAATTATGTTTAATAAGTTATTGATTGAATACCGTAAAGAACTAACAGCTGGTTTAAAACTACACTGGACAAGAATCTGGGTGGCAGAGACTATATAACTAGTGGCGTGTGTCAAGTACTCTGGTTCTAAATATGTGGATAACGCAATCTGAATTGATCTGATGCTGAACAGACTTTTATTGATCAAATCTACTATAGTTTCTCTACATAGGAGCAGCTGAGAGCAAGTGGCGATTGGGATCTGTACGCTCTGACAATGCCAGAGCAGCAGTACGTTTGCTTCATGTTTCATGCAGCGATGTAGCTTGCAGCTGGTGAGATGTGTGCGGCGGGGGTGAGACGTGGAGGCTGCACCTGTGAATAGATCGTGGTCACGAAAGGAATGCATAAATCTCACAGTCTAGTGATCAGGCAAACGAAATGCAATTTACTCACTACCAGAGCCCTAAAATCATGGTAGATTTCAGTGTGCGGCACATCTGTTCGCTGGTCGCACCAAGAACCAATTTGGCTTACTTATACAACAGAGCGCACAAGGATACCAAACGGTAAGACTGCAAAAACCAAAAACGAATAAGTTTGCCCTCGGCAAACGAGTAGTCGGAGATGTTTGAATTCACTCTGTCGGTACAGTAAGAACTTCCCCACAGGCTCTCTAGTCTAAACTACTCGCTAGTGAAGTCAGTCTCAGGCCAGGTCCCAAGTACCAACTACACATGCCAGAGCCTCGACTAGAAGTGCTTCCAGACCAAAGTCCCACACCCGAGTGCTTTACACCTCTCCAGTAAAAAATTCCGTTTTCCCGCAAAGTGCACATACGACTCTGCCTTCACACCATCTTGAACCGATCACAGGGCTCTAGAGGCGCTAAATCTCCCCTCCCACGCGGCAGCACAAACTCTTGTCGAACCAGGGCAAGAGTTACAAAACCTGCGTCTCTGAAAAAAAAAAGAAATCGCCAATTACTTGCTTTTTAAAGTTTTTGCAGAAACAAGCAAACACATACAATCTTAAAGATCTTTATCTAAATCGCCTGTGCCTTGGAGCTTGTTAGTCCTAACTGTGAGATGTAATAAAGACTCTATCTCTAAACGTTTCTCAGACGTCGGATTTTTCTTATAAACCGAGGTGGCCAGGGGAAGTGGTTCACAGGGGAAGTGGTTCACAGGCCTATTTGCACTTTTGGCAAACATGAAAACTTGTGAATTTTTATAAGGCGTGGCTCTGCACACAATGCCCAGTTTACAATTCCACTGTGTAGATGCGTTTCTTCAGACCGTCGCCCTCAGCCCAGGCTACTTGCTGGCGCCACAGCAGGTATCGCGGCATTGTTCTCCTGGAGACCTGTCTTGGTGATGGGCTGCCCTGTACAGCTGTGGGGCTGTCCGACAACATTTACTAAGGGATGGGCTCACCACCAATTGCTTGCAACTGGCAGCATGCCGTTTCTTTGAGCTAAGAACCATAAAAATCCGCATGCTTTTAGCGCATTACCAGGCTCCATCAACGCCTGCTCAGGCCTTTAACTTTCTAGAGTCTTACTCAAGGTGCATCAGATTGTGATAAAATCTTTAATAACTTTCTGTATGTGGGACATAGGTGGGAGAGTAACTTGTCCTCTCTCAAAGGCAACTGAAACGAACTGTTAAATCGAGATTCCAACGGTAGTCAAGCAAGAAAACTGAACTTCCAGAGTCCAGAAGCCCACAAACAAAAACAAAATTTACCAACTTGCAAATTAGAGGGTGACTGACTTCATGCAGTGTGGTTAGAGAGGCCTTGTCACAGACTTCACAGCTCCTCCCACCAGAGATTCGATTCCTCTGTCAGGCGTGGGTATGAGTGTTGTTCTCAGTGTAAGTTAGTATAAGTAGTGTGTAGGTCTAGGGATTGATGATATCAGCTGTTTGGTCCCTTACGAATATTCACACACATGCACACACACACACATACACACACACACACACACACACACACACACACACACACACACACAGATGACAATTATCCTTGGAAAAAAAAGAAATTTAAATTAATTTCTTTGTGCTGGACCGTGACAATGAAAGTTAAGTGCCAACAGTTACGATCCAGCAAGGTTTTCCTCTACACGCCTCGAATGAATACAATGCTGAAGCGATGCTAAAATCATTAGAAAAACATTTCAAACATTAACCCCTGGAGAAAGCAAGCCGAAAGTTTCCAAACATTAGCACAACAATTACAGGCTGAACTAATCTGATTCAGAAAATCTGAAGGTTAATCATAAATCGGATAATACACTCCTGGAAATTGAAATAAGAACACCGTGAATTCATTGTCCCAGGAAGGGGAAACTTTATTGACACATTCCTGGGATCAGATACATCACATGATCACACTGACAGAACCACAGGCACATAGACACAGGCAACAGAGCATGCACAATGTCGGCACTAGTACAGTGTATATCCACCTTTCGCAGCAATGCAGGCTGCTATTCTCCCATGGAGACGATCGTAGAGATGCTGGATGTAGTCCTGTGGAACGGCTTGCCATGACATTTCCACCTGGCGCCTCAGTTGGACCAGCGTTCGTGCTGGACGTACAGACCGCGTGAGGCGACGCTTCATCCAGTCCCAAACATGCTCAATGGGGGACAGATCCGGAGATCTTGCTGGCCAGGGTAGTTGACTTACACCTTCTAGAGCACGTTGGGTGGCACGGGATACATGCGGACGTGCATTGTCCTGTTGCAACAGCAAGTTCCCTTGCCGGTCTAGGAATGGTAGAACGATGGGTTCGATGACGGTTTAGATGTACCTTGCACTATTCAGTGTCCCCTCGACGATCACCAGTGGTGTACGGCCAGTGTAGGAGATCGCTCCCCACACCATGATGCCGGGTGTTGGCCCTGTGTGCCTCGGTCGTATGCAGTCCTGATTGTGGCGCTCACCTGCACGGCGCCAAACACGCATACGACCATCATTGGCACCAAGGCAGAAGCGACTCTCATCGCTGAAGACGACACGTCTCCATTCGTCCCTCCATTCACGCCTGTCGCGACACCACTGGAGGCGGGCTGCACGATGTTGGGGCGTGAGCGGAAGACGGCCTAACGGTGTGCGGGACCGTAGCCCAGCTTCATGGAGACGGTTGCGAATGGTCCTCGCCGATACCCCAGGAGCAACAGTGTCCCTAATTTGCTGGGAAGTGGCGGTGCGGTCCCCTACGGCACTGCGTAGGATCCTACGGTCTTGGCGTGCATCCGTGCGTCGCTGCGGTCCGGTCCCAGGTCGACGGGCACGTGCACCTTCCGCCGACCACTGGCGACAACATCGATGTACTGTGGAGACCTCACGCCCCACGTGTTGAGCAATTCGGCGGTACGTCCACCCGGCCTCCCGCATGCCCACTATACGCCCTCGCTCAAAGTCCGTCAACTGCACATACGGTTCACGTCCACGCTGTCGCGGCATGCTACCAGTGTTAAAGACTGCGATGGAGCTCCGTATGCCACGGCAAACTGTCTGACACTGACGGTGGCGGTGCACAAATGCTGCGCAGCTAGCGCCATTCGACGGCCAACACCGCGGTTCCTGGTGTGTCCGCTGTGCCGTGCGTGTGATCATTGCTTGTACAGCCCTCTCGCAGTGTCCGGAGCAAGTATGGTGGGTCTGACACACCGGTGTCAATGTGTTCTTTTTTCCATTTCCAGGAGTGTATAACCCATTTCAGTAGAGACATAAAATATTTGTCAGAAAATATTAACAGAGACGCTTAGTCTTAAATCGCTTCTAGGGAGATAGAGGAGAAGGAGGAGTAGAGAGAGAGAGAGAGAGAGAGAGAGAGAGAAAGCCCCCGAAGAGCGCGGCGCAGGCAGTTGACTGGAGTGTCGCACAGTGTGGAGAGTGTGGAGCCGGAGGCAGCAGCAGTGCTTGGAGCAACGGACATGCGGTGCGGATCGGCGCGACGTCTTTTCCGGGTCGCCGTTCACTCTGTAGGCAAAGGTCTGGCTCGCTTACGTTGTGCGCAACCAGTTCTTCAGCTGTCTCTGCTGCTCCGCAATCTGTTTGAACAGATGTCGTGTTTATGTTCACTGAGCCGTCATGCACGCCTCATTATTTGCCTCTGCGATTCTATGACTACCGTACTTCCCTTCCTGCTCTGTGTGATTTTGAAGTAATTTGTCTTAATCAGCTGTCCAGCTTCCTCTCTCAAAAAAGTTACCATGGTTAATGTTGCTACGGTTATGTAATGTGCCTAGCTGTCACGCATAGCTATATTAGTGGCCTAAGTTTTATCTACTTTTTTAAAAAAATTGTTTGTTTTTAAATTTGTTATACAAGAGAACCAGTTGTTCTAAGTTTTAAAGTTGGTTTTTTTACATTGTTTTAGAAGCTGGTGGAGTCTCTAATGCCGGCCGGTGTGGCCGAGCGGTTCTGGGCGCTACAGTCTGGAACGGCGCGACCGCTTCAGTCGCAGGTTCGAATCCTGCCTCGGGCATGGATGTGTGTGATGTCCTTATGGTAGTTACGTTTAAGTAGTTCTAAGTTCTAGGGGACTGATGACCACATCAGTTAAGTCCCATAGTGTTCAGAGCCACTTGAGCCATTTGAGTCTCTAATATTACTATTATCCGGCCCTTTTAAGCATGCTGTGACCTGCGGCTAATGTTAAGACTCTATGGAGTTGCTTATTATACCGGGTGATCAAAAAGTCAGCATAAATTTGAAAACTGAATAAATCACGGAATAATGTAGATAGAGAGGTACAAATTGACACACATGCTTAGGATGACATGGGGTTTTATTAGAACCAAAAAAAAATACAAAAGTTCAAAAAATGTCCAACAGATGGCGCTTCATCTGATCAGAATAGCAATAATTAGCATAACAAAGTAAGACAAAGCAAAGATGAGGTTCTTTACAGGAAATGCTCAATATGCCCACCATCATTCCTCAACATTAGCTGTAGTCGAGGAATAATGTTGTGAATAGCACTGTAAAGCATGTCCGGAGTTATGGTGAGGCATTGGCGTCGGATGTTGAGATGTCGGTCGATCGCGATACACTTGCGACTTCAGGTAACCCCAAAGCCAATAATCGTACGGACTGAGGTCTGGGGACCTGGGAGGCCAAGTATGACGAAAGTGGTGGCTGATCACACGATCATCACCCAACGACGCGCGCAAGAGATCTTTTACGCGACTAGGAATATGAGGTGGAGCGCCATCCTGCATAGACATCGTACGTTCCAGCAGGTGTTTATCAGCCTGGCTGGGGATGATGCGATTCTGTAACATTTCGCCGTACCTCTCACTCGTCACGGTAGCAGTTTTTCTGTCCAGCGCCATCTGTCGGACATTTTGTGAACTTTGTTTTTCTGTGGTTCTAATAAAACCCCATGTCATTCCAAGCATGTGTCAATTTTTACCTATCTACATTATTCCGTGGTTTATTAAGTTTTCAAATTTATACTGACTTTTTGACCACCCGGTATTTCTTCCTGGAAGAAATTACAGCTCTCTTTCTGTAGTCCTGTTAGCGCAGCATATTTCCTGGTGGTATCAACTCATTGGAAAAGCTCTTTAAGTGCAATCACGGTTAAAACATTACGTGTAGTGTAATCCAGTCAGACATTTACCTTTCTTGTTTGTTAACAGCACTTACAAAGTTGCTGGGGGTGTGTTCCATGTCGGGTGTTTGTTGACGCGAGGGCCTGGCTCACGTGCGGCCATATGCATGGCTCTCGACCATTTCCTAGCACAGCCTGCTCTTTGCAGTCGCGCTTCTTGGCTGCCTGTGCCCAAGTTCAGTGTGCGTGTGTGAATTCCTAAGGGACCAAGCTGCTGAGGTCATCGGTCCCTAGACTGACATACAACTTAAACTAACTTGTGCTAAGAACAAGACACACAGCAATGCTCGAGGGAGGACTCGATCCTCCGGCGGGAGGGGCCGCGCATTCCGTGACATGGCACCTCAAACCACGCGTCCACTTCACGCGACCCCAAGTTCAGTATCTTATTTTATCTGATTTGCAACGTAAACGAAATTTTGTCGTCGGCCAACAGCCTTCGATTAATTGATTCGCACAGAAAATTTTCTCTTTAATGCTTAGAACATGTATTCTTGTTCTGAATTTTATTGTAATTTTTTTGTGTAAACCTGTAGGCTAATCTTTACGTTACGCTTGTTAATATTTATCCTTTGGCGGTCCGCCTAATGTCTTGAAATTGAATTCGTTTAAAGAAATTTATCTAGAACTGTTTTAATTGGCTGCTTTGTTTAAAACGGTTTAATTTAAAAATTTTGAAGAGGTCAGTATTGTTATGTTCTTATTTCTTGAATTTGTTTGAGGTTGTTATTGTAATTTAATGGTTGTCTTACTCACCATTTTGAACGCCTGTGATAGCAAATTAACTTCAATTTTTCTACATGTCTTTCAAAGGGACCTGTTCAAGGATATATGATGTTAGTTAAAGGGACCTAGTCCTTCAATGTCATTTCCATGATACTGGTAATTCCCGGTTTCACAAATTTTTGGCGAGCAGTTGTCAGTCGGCTCTGTGATGTGGTGCCCTGTAGACCTTATGTTTTGATCATCGGAGTGGCGTTGTGCGGCTCGAGCATAATAGGGCAGAGTTAACGGCTGGTGGCCGTGGCCATATCGTTCACCCACAGCTTTCACAGTTGCGATTTCTACGTGATTTGTTTGAGTTATTAGTTTGAAGGGACTGTATTACAATAGTGTGCGAGTTTATTGATTCAAATGCAGACACCCTGTTACTGAATGTACTCCGTTCCTTTATGTTGAGTTTGATTGGTTTGTGTAATTGGTTTGTGATTGGTTTGTATAACATTAATTGTTCGTCGTTGCCATAGTTGGTGGTCGTCTTGTGCAGGCCCGTTCTTGTGGTTCAAATGGCTCTGAGCACTATGGGACTTAACATCTGAGGTCATCAGTCCCCTAGAACATAGAACTACTTAATCCTAACTAACCTAAGGACATCACACACATCCATGCCCGAGACAGGATTCGAACCTACGACCGTAGCAGTCGCACGGTTCCGGACTGAAGGGCCTAGAACCGCTCGGCCACCGCGTCCGGCCCCGTTCTTGTGGCCGAAATTGTAAGCGGCGTGCAGATGGATTTTGTTCCATTGTTTCTGTTACCGGGAACCGTTCGTACCGTCCTTTTTCCGAGTACTCACTATTGGCCTAGAGAAAGAAGCCTTAAGTGAAAAGAGGCGGTACTGCATGTGCACCTACCAGGACTGGAATTTTGTGGAAACATGAGGACAGCAGGTGCCACAAACTAACTACGGACCTTGTGTGGTGGGTCATGTGCAGCATCGACGGGCGTGACACAAGTTCAGAGTTGTCTGAATTGATGGGAAATGTTTTCACGGAGTGCGCCCCACGTCAAATGTTCCACGTTATAATGTCGTACTGCTGTTATTCTGTTTGTCTTGCTTGAGTCTGTAGCAACTTGTTGGTTGTTCATTTTCCCTGTCTGCGCTGATGCCTACAGGTGTTTTATAGTGATGTTTTACATCCTTGTGTGGAAATGTGATTCCAGAAACTATACATATGCACTGATCATGCAAGACCTTATTGTATTTAGCGTGCTTGTTGACATTTATTTTCAGGCGCCACAGGCGCGATAAAATCCAAAGGTTTGCTCGTTAGCGGTAGTGCTTGTGAAATCTTCTGGAGGAAAATGACAGGAAGTGAATTTGAGGTTCTATAACATCAAATGTGAATATAAAACTAATGATTTTGTAAACTGTGATAAAGCAAACCCCCTTGCGACCTTTTTATACTGGTGGTCAGTCTCGTATTTGGCTCTGAGCACTATGGAACTTAACATCTGTGGTCATCAGTCCCCTAGAACTTAGAACTACTTAAACCTAACTAACGTAAGGACATCACACACATCCATGCCCGAGGCAGGATTCGAACCTGCGACTGAAGCGGTCGCGCGGTTCCAGACCGAAGCGCCTAGAACCGCACGGCTACACCGGCCGGCAGTCTCGTATTTAATTTAATTACAAGCGCTAGTATAAGAATTTTCCTTGCACTTCAGTAGAACTTCCCCATAATTCTTATTTTAGATGTAGTGTGCGGCCGGCCGCGGTGGCCGTGCGGTTCTGGCGCTGCAGTCCGAAACCGCGGGACTGCTACGGTCGCAGGTTCGAATCCTGCCTCGGGCATCGGTGTGTGTGATGTCCGTAGGTTAGTTAGGTTTAAGTAGTTCTAAGTTCTAGGGGACTTATGACCTAAGATGTTGAGTCCCATAGCGCTCAGAACCATTTGAACCATTTTTTTTTTTTTTTTGTGGTGTGCGAAGGTCCTTTAGCCTAGTATACTTATTAGTTATCTAGCATAACTGAAACGTATGAAAACCTGAGGGCTGTTATGCAGGCCTGCTTTAGAATAAATCTACTTTTAAGGTGTACTAAACTTTTTAAATTGCACTGTGTGAGATATGAATTGCTTTGGCAGCTGATGTTTTGGCGTGTGGAGAAATAGCACTTAACGCCGCAGAACTAACGCTAGGCGCAAACTGAGACGGGTGTAGCCCGTTTGGAGCGGCGCAGCGCAGCGCGTATATTTGTCACTTCACAGGTTCAAAAACGAATGTGCAAATTGGGACGCGACGCGACTGGGACGCGACACGCGCCTGCGCCAGGTCGCGCGGCGTTGTGGTTGTGGCACAGTTTCCCGCGCCGCGCGCTCACGGGTACTGAGGGGAGGGGTGAGGCGGGGAGCGCGAAGGCAGTCCTGCCGTATGCTCACTTCGGCATGGCGCATATGGGCAGTGGAAATATTCCCCATCCGAAAAGTAAGGCCTTACTGTATACTGAATTTTGTTATCACTGTGTAGTGTTTCGTTTTTCGCCATTTAAGCGCTCCATTTTTTTCCGTTAGTACCTATAGTCCAGTCAAATAGTAGATATACCTTGCAAAAGGTGGGGTAGAAGATTTTATTTCTTTAACTCGTTCATATTGTTGGAAGGTTAGAAAACCGAGTTTTGCCATCAACATTTCTCTTGGGAAAACTTTCTGCAGTCTAAAAACTTCGAAAATTTCGGACTTTTTTCAGTTTTTTCAAAATATCTGTTTCATTTGCTCCTACCGCTTTGACGTCTATTACCTTTTTTAAAGAGCGCAAAATTCTCTACAAATTTGATTCTTGCCATTTTTTTCTACTCGCAATATCTAAGGCGCTACAGCGCCTCAAAAAATACCAATTTGTCAAATTTTGAGCATAGTGGCAAGATACCTTATTTTTGAAGACTATGTTTTCAGTTTCTGTTTGTGTAGTATAAATACATTATACATCATGTTATAAGTTGGAATTTACCACCTCACTTTCAGGTATTAAATTTCTCTGTATGCAACATGAGGATTGCTGGGCACCCAACTACTGTGATTCTTACATCACTACCTGAAGTTCACTATGGGCCACCTCAGCCCTGGTATTTGTAAAACTATAAATATAAAAATACATTATTAAGAGACATAAACACACACACACACACACACACACGCACGCACAAAATAAATTGTCTCAGGAAACTGAACTATTATTAGCTGCAATAGGCAACCTAATTAGGTAGGTAATTATTCTTGTGTATAAAAGCCACACAGTTGGCATTAAAAATAAGTAGTTTTATTACAATTAAAATGCATTGTCAGTTACTAAAAAAATGTTGACAGTTCTGGCTGTGTAATACTTGTAATATTGCACTTAAGCGCACTTGAGACAGATATGAGCATCACTTCCAACGTTTTGATGGGCCAGGTTCCTCAGTGTCACCAGAAATACCTTGAGGTACGGATTCAAGTCTGTACATAGAGTTGATCCCAGATTGACCTCTTCTTTAAACAGCGAGTCAGCCTCAGCAAGTTCGTTGGTTTCGTTAGCGGTTTCCTCAACATCCTGCATAACATCTTCTTCACTGTCTTCATATAAAAATTTTGGCACGTTTTCACAGTTGACCCCCAATACATTTCTTGCAAATTGAAGAACATTTCAAACCCACTTTTCTGCAGGAGCACGCTCCGCCACAGTTCAGCTTGCATGAGCATGAAACAATGTGAAGAAGTGCTTCAGGTGCTGGATCTTGGCTCATTATAACGGGTATTGGGCCGTGGTCACTGTGATTCCAGCCCCATTTCTCAGGAGGTTCCCAGTTTCCCATCCAACTTTGGACTTGTTGGTAAGTCCGCAACGAATGATGTTGTGCAGCATCTTGTGTAGGTGGCAACCGTGCAAGATTCAATTTGCTGTTTGTGGCAGACTTGGCGAATAGCTGGTACCGCAAATGATCTAGTGTGTGGGAACTGCTGACACCTCCACTATACAATGCGATAGTAACCTGTTCTCCTGCAGTTATTATTTCTTCACGGGTAGCATGTGGTTTATTGAACATGCAAAGCCCTGAGGTTAGGTGTTCATTTTTCCCAACAACATTGCAGCACTTAATTTTTCCTTGACCAAAAAAAACAGATGTTGTATCACATCCGCTAAAGGCGTGAGTGAACAGAATATATTCACTGTAAAACTTGTAAGATGCAGTGGAAAACCACTTGTCTTCTGCATTTCCTCTTCCTGGCTTTAAGAAAAATAAGTTTTCAATGCCTTGCCCCAAACCGGTCATGAGCACAAGCAGGTCAACATCTTCTCCTACAATGACAACACTTCCAAAGTCTTTGGTTCTTGAAATGGCAGGTGTTACAATTATAACGTCAACATCTTCTTGTGCCTGGTGCGCTTCAATGCTACACTCCAGAAATTCCATTTTAAGAAGTGTGATCAAACGCGTCTTGTTTCGTTCGTTGTACAAGAACTTGTCCTGAGGGACTTGGTTCACCATCTCTGATTCAACCACAACGTCAACCGAAAAATGTTGTTTGGACCTACGAATCCTCTCAGCACTCTTTGTGCTACATTTGTCTCCCTCACATGGACATCCATCAAATACAATAGCAAATTGAGATCCAAAATGACGTTGCAGGTAAGAAACATAGCTTTGGGCTATTGACTTGAAGCAAACATTTCGAGTCCAAGTCACTTTGTGGATAATGACAAAAAATTTACTCGGTCCACCTGACTTCACATCTTCCACTGGAACGAAGGCATTGTAGAATGAAGATTTTGTTCCTTTTCGCATGCCTTTTTCTGAGAATAGTGACAAAGCAACTGGAATCACTCAACAGAGGAAAGTCCACTGGACCTGACGGGATATCAATTCGATTCTACACAGAGTACGCGAAAGAACTTGCCCCCTTCTAACAGCCGTGTACCGCAAGTCTCTAGAGGAACGGAAGGTTCCAAATGATTGGAAAAGAGCACAGGTAGTCCCAGTCTTCAAGAAGGGTCGTCGAGCAGATGCGCAAAACTAGAGACCTATACCTCTGACGTCGATCTGTTGTAGAATTTTAGAACATGTTTTTTGCTCGAGTATCATCATGTCGTTTTTGGAAACCCAGAATCTACTATGTAGGAATCAACATGGATTCCGGAAACAGCGATCGTGTGAGACCAAACTCGCTTTATTTGTTCATGAGACCCAGAAAATATTAGATACAGGCTCCCAGGTAGATGCTATTTTTCTTGACTTCCGGAAGGCGTTCGATACAGTTCCGCTCTGTCGCCTGATAAACAAAGTAAGAGCCTACGGAATATCAGACCAGCTGTGTGGCTGGATTGAAGAGTTTTTAGCAAACAGAACACAGCATGTTGTTATCAATGGGGAGACGTCTACAAACGTTAAAGTAACCTCTGGCGTGCCACAGGGGAGTGTTATGGGAGGGGGAGTGTTATGGGACCATTGCTTTTCACAATATATATAAATGACCTAGTAGATAGTGTCGGAAGTTCCATGCGGCTTTTCGCGGATGATGCTGTAGTATACAGAGAAGTTGCAGCATTAGAAAATTGTAGCCAAATGCAGGAAGATCTTCAGCGGATAGGCACTTAGTGCAGGGAGTGTCAACTGACCCTTAACATAGACAAATGTAATGTATTGCGAATACATAGAAAGAAGGATCCTTTACTGTATGATTATATGATAGCGGAACAAACACTGGTAGCAGTTACTTCTGTAAAATATCTGGGAGTATGCGTGCGGAAGATTTGAAGTGGAATGATCATATAAAATTAATTGTTGGTAAGGCGGGTACCAGGTTGAGATTCATTGGGAGAGTCCTTAGAAAATGTAGTCCATCAACAAAGGAGGTGGCTTACAAAACACTCGTTCGACCTATACTTGAGTATTGCTCATGAGTGTGGGATCCGTACCAGATCAGGTTGACGGAGGAGATAGAGAAGATCCAAAGAAGAGCGGCGCGTTTCGTCACAGGGTTATTTGGTAACCGTGATAGCGTTACGGAGATATTTAACAAACTCAAGTGGCAGACTCTGCAAGAGAGGCGCTCTGCATCGCGGTGTAGCTTGCTCGCCAGGTTTCGAGAGGGTGCGTTTCTGGATGAGGTATCGAATATATTGCTTCCCCCTACTTATACCTCCAGAGGAGATCACGAATGTAAAATTAGAGAGATTAGAGCGCGCACGGAGGCTTTCAGACAGTCGTTCTTCCCGTGAACCATACGCGACTGGAACAGGAAAGGGAGGTAATGACAGTGGCACGTAAAGTTCCCTCCACCACACACCGTTGGGTGGCTTGCGGAGTGTAAATGTAGATGTAGATGTAGATGTGGGTAAGGAGCAAGTTCATATTTCAAAAAGGCTTTTAACTCTTCTTCACTTTGTTTCATTAAACAAATCCTTTGGAAAAAGAGTTAAAAGATCAATAGGAGTAATTTTAGTGCTCCCAGCTTTTACAGAATTGAACTCAGAAAGGAGAGTCACATCTTTTCTACGGAACTTTACATCGTTGAAATCATCACCAACTATTCTTTGCTCGAAATTTGAAAAATTGGTATTTTTTGACGCGCTCTAGTGCCTTAGATATTGGGAGTAGAAAAAAATGGTAAGAATCAAATTTGTAGAGAATTTTGCGCTCTTTAAAAAGGAAATAGACATCAAAGCGATAGGAGCAAATGAAACTGAAATATTTTGAAAAAACTGAAAAAATTCCGAAATTTTCGAAGTTTTTTGACTGCAGAAAGTTTTCCCAAGAGAAATTTTGTTGGCAAAACTCGGTTTTCTAACCTTTCCGACAATATGAAAGAGTTAAAGAAATAAAATCTTCTACCCTACCTTTTGCAAGGTACAGGCTTTTTTTCTGACAGTTTCACTGGACTACTAATAGTTTTCAGTTACATATACCAGTACTGTTCTTTTGTTTTGTTTATTCTTTTGTCAAGAACAATGCACAGTTCAACAACTGGAGAGCCATTAGCCACTTGGATATCTTCTGCCTTTACAATGTTTTCAGATCGTAAGAAGGGACAAACGATTCATCGTGAAGGTAGTGGATAAGGACGAAAGGAATATTATAAAATCACGTGATCTAGAAGCAAGGCAGGAACGTAAAACAAGGTTTGATGACTGTTATGCTGACGTATCTCTACGATCTGTTGCAAAAAAGTCGAAAAGGCGCCGCGCATGGTAGCCGCTCGGTCTAGGCGCCTTGTCATGGTCCGTGCGGCTCCCCCCCCCCCCTCCCCCCCCCCCCTCGGAGGTTTGAGTCTTCACTGGGGCATGGGTGTGTGTGTTGTCCTTAGAGTAAGTTAGTTTAAGTTACATTACGTAGTGTGTAAGCTTAGGGACCGATGACCTCAGCAGTTTGGTTCCATAAGACCTTACCACAAATTTTCGAAAAGGCGTAATTTCCATAGATATGACCCCTGTGTGCTTCTGGTAAAAAGCGTCCAGGATATGAAGCACGTAAGTTTCACATGGCTGTAATAAGCGACATTATACTATGTACATATGGATATCAGATTTCCACTGCAAGCTGGAAACAGTCGAAAAGGCCTCACAAATAACAATGTTTTAATTGGCTCGCCGAGACGAGACAAAGCATTTCAACCGCCGCTTACATATTATCAGCGTTAATAAACTAATTATACAACAGGTTACACAAATGAAACAGAATGATCGGTATTATTATAAAAATCTGAGTATCCTGAAAGAGTGCGGTGATTAGATATATTTAATTTGTTGAAATGTATTGCTGACAAAGGCAGATCTACTTTCATGACAATGTTTTTCGAACGTCGTGAACTCCCGCTCACAAGGCACAAATGGCTAGCTTCCTCATCCTGCAGCGCGCCTTATCCTCCGCTGCTGACAATGCACTGACCATTGTGTTGTGCGACAGATCAGTTGTTTATTTTTCTCAATAACAACTATTTTATTCGCGAATCACACGTCGTCAGTTTGGCAAGCCGTAGGTGAGTAACCAGCACATGGCATCTGCCTACCACTCTGCCTGAAGGGAACGCACGTCATTATTTTAATACTGCTCAGATCAAGAGAAGGAATAAAATCCTTTGGTAAGTTTATACATTCCAGCCGTTCAGTATTAAAAATGCGATGGGTTACGGGGATTCAACCAAAATTGCAACATAATTGGCAATTAGTTTTTGTGTGAATTTTTAACCTTTTCTCATTCGAAGAAGCATTACCATTTATGAGTAACGGCCACATTTCTCTTGTTGACATGTTTAATTGCACTTCCTTTGCCAAAACACGGTGTAATTTGCACAAAGGCATGTCACAGCAGCTATTGCGACAGAATTCTGAAACAAAGTGCCTCATTAAACAAGTAATTGTCAATGAGAGATCACAGCAGCTTACTAAAGACGTTATAGTGTCGGTTTGCATTAACGTAAGAGAAGAAATTTCATGTTTATTTACATACTAGGAAACTCTTGTTTCACTAGCTGTCGATAACTTAAGAATTTCAGTCACTGGAGAGAAAAAAAATAAAAAAAAGCAAGTATAGCTACTGATATATCGCCATAGATAAGAAAGTTCCATGTGTTTACGAACTGGCCACATACTCTCCTCCTTGTGTGCCGTCATTCGCCAAACTCTCGTTTCGATGCCTCGATACGTTTAGGAGATATCAGGGATGTGAATATTTCATTCTCGCGGGCGTGAGATCGGGAGTGAGCGCGCTACGTAAGATCCATTTTCTCGAGATCGAAGGCAGATGCAGGCCTCCTCCCAAGTCTAAAGAAAAATTCAACATGTTAGCTAAATTTCATAAGCAGCAACATATGGTGTAATACCCACCAAACGCAAAACCATAGCGATCCCTATTTTTCTTTGCAAACTTTTCGAATTTTGCGTAGCATCTTACATAAATGAATATACCAAAAGGGTATGTCCATTAGCGAGGTGATAGGCACTTCGCCACGAAGCTGACATATAATGCTACAAGCAAGTTACGCTACTAGCAAGATAGTCCGCAAATCGTGGTCCAGTGGCTAGCGTTGCTGCCTCTGGATCACGGGGTCCCGGGTTCGATTCCCGGGCGGGTTGGGGGTTTTCTCTGCCCGGTGACTGGGTGTTTGTGTTGTCCTCGTGCTAACATCATCATCGTCATCATTCGTGTCAGTGGCTAGATTGGACTGTGTTAAAATTAGGGCTTTGTTCGGGCGCTGATGACAGTGCAGTTGAGCGCGCCACAAACCACACGTCATCATCTACAAGCAAGTTAAAAATGAAATGTTTTTACTGAATGGTTCATGTAAAATCGTTTGAGAAAGATTCCAGTGTGCGCGCGCTTCGTTTCTGTCAGCGCAGAGCGTCGCCAACCGGCGCATGCAAAGTATGTGCACGCGCCTCATTATGCGTTGCACCCCCGCGATACGTGCGGAACATGTTCAATATTAACTGCTTGTTCTATGTGGTATAAATTATTAGGGGAAGTGATGGTAATATGGAACACTTTCTTGTGTAATTCAAAATGCTGAATTTAAAATGTGTCTATTTCCTCAAAAATGTCACTTGTGTTAGTTTTTTATATCTATTACAGAGGATGAATAATAATTTTGATGAAAAATGAACATAATAAATAATTACAATAGATTTTTTAACTTGCTGTAAATTATGAGCATTTCGAAGTGGGGTGGTAATATGAAACAGATTTAAAATAAAAAATAAAATATACATTCCCAGTTTAGATTTTTATTAATGAAATTATAAAATGGTATTTTGACCTCACATGGAAAAAATCACAACTTATAATGTAAATCTGTAGTTAAATAGTTCTTATCAACCATAGATAACAATTCCGGTGCACAATTTAAAGTTCTTCATGAACGAAAGTCGCAAATGAACACTTGAGTCTCACATCCACTGCACCACATATCAGCCCATTCCTGACGCATGACACATTGAACCCAAAGTTCTCCAGGTTTTGGCTTTATAAATGCCTCACCACAAAACAGACAGTCTGGATCACCGTTTTCTGTAACGTCTTTCCCAAGAGATTCTATCAGGTTTGAACTACCAGAATATAGTTCTATTTCCTCTTCCTCCCAACAACTTTCGTCCTTACTTCTTTTTGTAGTTGAGAACAGTGTTCGTTTACAAGTGTCAACAGTCTTCGCTCTTATAGGTCTGTCTGACATTTTGGCCGTTCCTGGTTGATCTATAGGGCTATAAAAGGAAGACACCTGAATTAATGCCTTTTTCGTCTGTAGATTCAGTTCAGTATTTTGTTTCTTGTCTATGAAACACTTGAAAGCGTTTTTAAAGGGTGAATCGGTTAGGACAATAGCCGAAAGTGCTTTCCGACCTCTGTTTGATGTCTTCTTTTTTGAACTTGGGACTGGAGAGATGTGTTGCGCCTTTACATAGCCTACAGATGTTGATGGAGCCGCTGTCTGCTCTTCCCTTCGCCCCCATCGCCTTGCTTCGAATCACCTCCGTCGTCTCCATCGTCACACAGTGCTTCACCACTGTCAGCTGCCTTTTCTGCTTCATGTTCAGCTGCAACGAAATCTGCTGCTGTAAAAATACCTCTTTTTAGTGGATCCATTGACTGCTACTGCACCACTTTGGACTCTGAGGTACGTCTTTCCAAACTTCTCCGCAATATCGTAGGTGTCCATACCGCCTGTTCTTAGTGCCTGCCTAATCTCTTCACTGTAGTATGTTTTTAGGGGGCCCATGAAAGTCCTGTCAAGGGGGGCTGTAGTCTCTTTGTAGTATGAGTTGGCAGAGAATGGTCACATGATTATCTTTTGCTTTTGTTGTGACATCGTCCGCGCGCCGATAGCTGAGTGGTAAGTTTGGCGCTAGCGGCCGTGCGAAGCGGAGGTCCGATACTTCCGCCTGTGCGGCGTGTGCGAGTGTTTGTTTACTTGTGGACTTCGTCAGCGCGCGGGCTAGTAACAACGATCATGGCGAACGAGTACAGGAAAACTACATTACAATTCAATTTCTGCAAAGACTACGAATGACCAAAGGCTTTAGCAGTGGAAAGATTCATTCGAGAGGACGTCAAGATACCGCCAAACGATATTGTCGGAATTCACCTGTCCATCGTTAGTCCCACGGTGTATGTTAAGATGGTAAATGACGCGGCGTGTGAGAGAATTCTACAGGCGACAAAAGCAGGTCTCCGATTTTGCCATAGTGACGGGAATGTCGGCACGGTAACTGTAGAACATGCTGGTCTGGGTGTACGGACAAGACGTGTTTTTGAGCTGCCATTTGAGCTCCCGGCTGACGAAGTTATTGAGGCTTTTAAGCCATACGGCACGGTACATGGTCACACAGCAGAACGCTGGACACAATTCGCCACGTACCCCGTTCTTAACGGAGTGCGACAGATCACTATTGATCTTCAGAAGCATGTACCGTCCTATCTGACAATTGGTGGCCGTCGGGCGGTGGTGATTTACGATGGTCAACCAAGTACATGTTCTGGCTGTGGCCAGGAGGGACACCTCAGGTCGAACTGTATGCAACAGCGGATTACGCAACTGCCTTCAGATGTGCGGGAGCCGTCGCCGGCGATGACAGTACTACCGATCACCTATGCCAAAGCCCTCACTGCGTCCGCTGATGACCGAAAGGACACAGACCCGGTGGAAGATCAAGATGGCACTGTCCGAAACCTTGTAGCAGACGTCGGGATGACAGAGGATGCTGCTCCATCGAGCATACAATCTACGGCGACAACATCGGATGGGACCGAACTCCCACCAAGCACACCGATAGTACACGAAGCAGTTCCAGCCACTACGGATGCTGTTCCGTCTGGAACGCACTCTGTGACGACAACATCAGTTTCGACCGAACTCCCGCCAAGTACAACGATGGGACTCGAAACACTTCCAATTCCTACAAATGCTTTTCTGTCGGGCAGCCGTGATTCCCTACAATCTGAGGACACGGAAGGAAGATCACGCAAACAACGTTCCCCGAAAAGGAGGAAACGGCGTCGTCGCACGACATCTCCTGGGGATGACTCCCCTTGCCCCGACGACGATGTGCCTGTGGACCAAGACGACACAACAGCCTCTACGAAACAGGATGAGGCAATGGAAACTGTTCGATGAGACCCGCAGCGGTCTGTCACATTGACGGTACCGGGACGTGCTGATGCTGAAGAGGAATCACAACCAGTTGGCTCTCCAGACGCAGATGCTGTGGCTATGGACACGAATATATCACTGTCTGCAAAGATGTGGTATGACGATATTGAGGAGGCGCCGGACGTCATACAGAGGCAGCCGGCATTCACGAAGACGGCCTAATAATTGCTGAAGGTGAAGGGAGAGGGGCGAGAGAACGTCTTCTAACTCAGCCCCCAGCGCCGATGCAGGGCGATGTTGTTGCGCCTCGACAGAGTGGGATTCAACGCCATGCGAACCGTTCTGCAACATTAAAAATAAATGACGTGCGTTCACCGGCCAAAATACACCTACTGAAGTAAACGATTTGGGCATCTGATGTGGATATTGCTTTGCTGCAGGAAGTCCACATAGCTGCACTCCCATACATCGCAGGCTACCAGTCCTATTCGTCACATGGAGATCACAACGGGAGTGGGGTGGCAGTTTACGTGCGAGATGGCTTCCCGGTGGAAAACGTGTGTTACGTTCCGTCGGCCAGGGGAATGTCTTTCACGACGTTTGGGACACGCATCATCAATCTTTATGCACCGTCGGGAAGCAATCGGCGGCGGGAAAGGGCGCGATTTTATGCAGATGACATTGCCCCACTTTTCCATGGACGTTATGAATGTGTAATAATTGGTGGAGATTTCAACTGTGTTCTCAGCCAGAAAGACCAATGGCCGCAAGCAAACATCAGCCAGGAGTTGCGAATCGTTGTCAACGACCTTGTACTTAGCGACACGTGGAAATTACGACATGAAGATGCACCGGGATACACCTATGTGACAAGTCATTCGGCGAGCAGGTTAGATCGCATTTATATCTCACGGGCTCATGCAAATGATGTCCAGGACGCGGAACGCTGGTCATTGGCATTTTCCAATCACAGCGCTTACATCTGTACGGTGCTTCTTCCCCGTAGAGAGGTGTGGAACAGTAAGGCCCCGTGGAAATTAAACATTCAATATCTACATGATCCTGAATGCGGTCACGGATCCTTGAGACATGGACGATGTGCGAGCGAAGGGTTGGAAGGTATGCGACGAAGCTTGATTGGTGGCTGACTTGTGCTAAACCGGCGCTTCGCCGTACGTTCATCTCATATAGCAGGGAGATGGCAGAATGGCGCCGCCGTACGACCGACTTTAATTTTGCAGCGCTGCGCGACCTGGACGATGGTCCGCCGGGACAGAACGTCTGGATCGAACGCAAAATGATAGAAGCTAAACTAGTGGCTTTAGCTCGGAAACATCTTCAGGGAACCATGGTGTGCGCCAGATGTCACGATACGATAATGCACGAGATTCCAACCACGTCGTGAATGAACGAAAGCACCGACGACGCGTTTTGGTACGGGAATTAATTACCCGCGAAGACCGAAGAGTGACGCGTCAAGCGGACATTGTCTCTGCATTTGTCGACCATTACCAACACATTTATCGGGAAGAAGCAGCCCCTGTCGATGACCTCGAACGTATAGCCACGTACGTCTCCCGTACAATGACGGTGGAAGCCGCGGGGACCTTACTGGAAGCCATTAGCTGTGAGGAAGTACATGGTGCGATCGCAAAGGGTGCGTTGAATCGGTCCCCAGGCATTGATGGACTTCCTGCTGAATTTTATCGAGAATTTAGCAACGAAAAGGCACCGCGATGGAGGAAATGTACAATGAGATGTTAAATTCCGATGCGCCTATTCCACCGGCTTTTATGAAAGGCCTCTTGGTGCCAGTACATAAACCGAAGCAAGGAATTACGGTCACACATTATCGCCCCATCACCCTGCTTAATGCCGACTATAAGATCTTTGCACGGTTGCTAGTGTCCCGATGTCGTATGTTAATTCGTAGCGTTCCCTCTCCAGAACAGACGGCACCGGGTGGATCGGTGAATGTGCAAACAGCTACTGGCGAATGCCGTGATGTGATAGCGCTGGCGGAGGAGTGCCGGCTTAAAGCGGCGATGGTGGCGGTTGATTTTGACAGTGCTTTTGATAAGGTGCGCCACAACTATCTGTAAGCTGTACTGGAACAAATAGGATTTCCAGACCGTTTTACTGGTCTCATTAGAAGGATTTATGGGGGCGCGGAATCCTTGTTACAGGTTAATGGGCGTATAGCAGCGCCCATTCAAATTCGACGATCCATTCGCCAGGGCTGTCCTCTTTCGATGCTGCTGTTCGCGATAGCGTTGGAACCATTAATTGGGAGGCTAACAAATTCTCTTTCTGGGATGGAACTGCGGGGCTACACCTTCAAATGTCGTGCCCATGCGGACGACCTCCTGCTGCTCGTTCGTTCTGAGGAAGAGGTGAAGACGGTCCTTGAACTGTTGTTGGACCGCAGTGTGACGGCGGGTAGTGCACTGAACATGAACAAATCGGCAGCAATGCCGGTTGGAAGGGGCCTTACGCCGGAAGAAATCAGTCCGTTTCCTTATGTGCAACGATTCCGCTATCTCGGCATAGACTTTAACTCATCTGTAAAACATACTGCGGCAGTTAACTACCGACGTATTTTACAGACAACACGTATCATGGTCCGACAACATCTCCTACGGCGCCTTGATCTTTTGCAGCGAGTCGAATATCTGAACACTTATGTGGTTTCTCACTGCCGAGCGACGGCGCTCCTTCTAGCCCCTATGTACAAGCAATGGCGTAGCGGACGTGATTCCCTTACATCCCGCCTACTGGATCTCCTAGTTCCAGCGTCCCCCACACCTCCGGTGGCGGTGGGCAACATTACGCCACATTTTGCGCATGTATCAACATTTATGGTGCAACTTAGTTATATCAGAGACGAGCTTCCGCGCACGAGACCACCATGCGCGAAGGATTTTTATGTTTGGCTGCTACGACGGATAAGTCGTAATGTCATTGAACTCAAACACCCCAAGTTGCATTGGCCGAAGATTTGGAGACATGTTGAAACTTCCCCATTGATCAATTATCCACGACTGTCCTTTATGAAACGTCCCCTTTGAACAATTTATACAAGACTGTACTTAAACTGACATACAATATTTTGTTAGCGCAACGCAATCTGACTTTCAATAATCCCTACAAAAGAATGGGCCCTGACTAACAGTAAACTATACCTTTCACAAATCACTTACCTCACAAAAATCTTCGCTGCTCAAGCTACTGCAATACAGCGAGCGCCACTACTGCCAGCTAAATAAAAGATTCAAACTACGGAAGGCACTAACTACTGATAGGGATAGTTAGCAAATGAAAGATGTTAATAGAGAACAAACAATGTATTTACCTTGATATCATCATATATAAATATAGCAGTTCATGACAAATTTCAAAACTCCGCCATCTCTCTCCCCACATCCACCACTGCTGGCGGCTCACCTCCAACTGCGCAACGCTACGCGCTGTTCACATCCAGCTGCCTAACACTACAATGGCGAGTATTACAACAATGCAAAGCAGCCACAGACTGCACACAGCACAGCCAGTGATTTTCATACAGAGGTGGCGTTATCAATAAAAAAACCTAAGCAGCCTACTTACAATGTGCACCAAAAATTCCTTCCTACGCCTTCGTTCGGGCACTGTGGTTCTCTGACACCTGTGGCAAGTTCAACACCAACCAACGACTCCATGCAATTGGACTAGTGGACACTCCACTGTGCCCGAAATGTCGCCAAATGGATGACGATCCTCACCGCTTAACTTGTATCGCGGTGGAGGACGTATGGCTCCTAGGAAGACAGATGGTGGCTTGCTACTTCCGGTGACCCCCTGCTTCCTTCTTACATCCGGAGAGTGACTACTTTCCGGCGACTAAATCACAGTCGATCATCTGGGTCAAAGGTTGGACGATCGCGTACCTCTATGGGGATGCTGCCAAGTCGCGACTCGACTTTTGGTTTTTCTTGCAGCAAGCCCACAATGAGGTTCATAGATGGTCACACTATCGGAAAACCTTTTCCAACTATCTTCAGGCAGTCTTCCTCGACCCCCCACGCAGTTGGGATGTGCCGGGTGCAGTCGGTGTGCACGTCTGACAACTGATAATGAACCTCACGCTTCTCTCACCGCTCCATATATAATGCACATACTATACCATGAAATGATCTACATGTTCCTTTTAACACAGTGATCTTTATGGAAAATAAATAAATAAAAACAACATCCCTGTATCCCTGTTCCTTTACATTTGCGATTTGTTTTACAAGGATTTTTTTTTTTGTTTTTGCAGAGGATGCATTTCATTTAGTGTTTGTGAACCGCCTAATTTTGTACTAAAAAAAAAAGTGGTCAGCGTGACCGATTGCTGTCCTCTAGGCCCGGGTTCGATTCCCGGCTGGGTCGAGGATTTTCTCCGCTCAGGCAGTGGGTGTTGTGTTGTCTTCATCATCATTTTATCCCCATACGGGGTGCAGGTCGCCCAATGTGGCGTCGAATGTAGTAAGACCTGCACCAAGGTGGCCGGACCTGCCGTGTAAGGGGCCTCCCGGCCAATGACGCCAAACGCTCATTTCATTTCATTGTGATATCTATATTCCTGGTGTGAGAATCAGGTCCATCCAGTATGAACAAGACTGGGGATTCGGCTGTAGGTTTCGTATGTTCAACGCAGTGAGTAAACCATTCAGTGAATACATAGGACTGTAACCAGCCTAACGGATGACATTTTCCAATAGCTCCAGTAGGTGCACCTTTCATTAATCTGTCTGTCCAATTGGTGCGTGGAAAAATCATCATCGGAGGCACAAAGTTACCACCTGCACTCATGCATGGAATTATCGTCACCAGACTTCCCCTCTCTGCAGCAGTGAGAGCTCCTAGCTGTTCTCTTCCCTTCTTGCAAATTACATGTGGAATTTTTGTTAGCACTACACTAAGACCAGACTCGTCAACATTGAAGATCCGGTCAGGAGGACAGCGATGTTTAGTGTATTCGGCTTCCAGAAGATCAAAAAATTTCATGACACTCCCTCGGTTAAAGCTAGTGGCTCGATAAAGTGATGTTCCTTCAGGCTTTCGTACTGAAAGCTGATTCTTGTGTCTGTTCATGAAGTGATCGAACCATGCCCTTCCAGCCATATCGTCAGTGAACGGATTGCTGATTCCATTTCTTACTGCCAGCTGATAAGCTACTCGCCTCACGTCATTACGAGTGAGTTCATAAAATTTCTTCTCCATCAAAAGGCAAGACTCAACAAGGTCCTTTTCAATTCCTTGGTGAAGAATAGGTTCTCTACCTAATTTTTCATGTGAGTATTTAAATCTGTATCCTTTCTAGTCACCTTTCTAAAGACAGTAGCTTTAGGTATCCAGAATGAGATTTTCACTCTGCAGCGGAGTGTGCGCTGATATGAAACTTCCTGGCAGATTAAAACTGTGTGCCAGACGGAGACTCGAACTCGGGATCTTTGCCTTTCGCGGAAAAGTGCTCTACCAACTTGCCCGCGAAAGGCAAAGGTCCCGAGTTCGAGTCTCGGTTCGGGACACAGTTTTAATCTGCCAGGAAATTTCAGCTTTTGGTATATTGAAACATCTTGCTGCTTCTTATAGAGTTTTAGTTTTGTCCCTAACAGCCATTATTGATATCTTCAGGGTGCCATTCTGTCGCATTCCCCTTTTTTCAGGCCATAACGTGCTTCTTGGCTTGGAGAAACCTACAAAACAAAAAAGGGGTTGTAATATGGAACAGCCTGTTTCGTATTTCCACCCAAAGCGATTTTCGAAACTAACCAAACAGACTACACTTTCGATAAACAATTTCAAGTAACTAAAATTATCACATGTAGGTTTAATTCCATTACTAAATCTTAATGTAGAAACAGTATGTTAACTTCTAAATAAAGGTAGCAGAAAAAATATTTGAATCTTACGTTGCAAAATCTTTTGGAAGTTGGAAAACAATGTGCGTCTCCTCACGGCTGCAATGAGATACTGACCTCTGCTGTCTCTAGTGGCGGAAACAGAACATGGCGCTTGTGATAACTGAAAATGACGCCAGATGGCATTACTAGTCTTCAAATACTACGGTGTTTCATATTACGTCCCTGTTTCATATAACCACCACTTCTGCTTGTGTACGACGGAAGCCTTATATTACCACCACTTCCCCTAGTGTACGGCGGAAGCCTTTTGAAAATTAAACAGTGACTTTTATTATCAAAATTTCAGTATGTACTGTTAAATCTTTAAGGTTCAATCTTGTGAGTAATGGAAACAATGGAGCCAGTTTCGAAATTTATTTTTTTAAAACGAGAATCGGTGGACTTCAGAGCGTTTTAAATTATTTTATTTCTTCTGTGTTATACAATTCTGTTAACATTGCATCATAAATTTTTAACCTTTTGATTGTGATAGCATTTAGAGTCCGTTTTGAAAATCTTTTATTAAATGAGAATTTCCAAATTTTAGGAAGTTTCTAAGGTTGCGCTACATTCCTGAAACTGTAAACGTACTTTCCCTCCAAATGTCCTTGATATAAAATTATCGTGTCATTCCGTACTCATCTCATATACCGTGTTGTCCGCCGTATGTAAGAGGTTGGTGATGTTGTGAGTAGATCGTGCTTCTTACACCGATTTCAGTTTCAGGTCTGTGGCCATTACTGGGGTTCGGCGGTGCCCAACATCGCCTTCGAAGCTGGTGGTCCCTCAGCAACAACGGAATCTCCACTGTAACCTGGAGAATTAGTGAGCCCACAGCCGGCCGGGGTGACCAGCGGTTCTAGGCGCTACAGTCTGGAACCGCCCGACCGCTACGGTCGCAAGTTCGAATCCTGTCTCGGGCATGGATGTGTGTGATGTCCTTAGGTTAGTTAGGTTTAAGTAGTTCTAAGTTCTAGGTGACTGATGACCTCAGAAGTTAAGTCCCATAGTTCAAAAATGTTCAAATGTGTGTGAAATCTTATGGGACTTAACTACTAAGGTCATCAGTCCCTAAGCTTACACACTACTTAACCTAAATTATCCTAAGGGCAAACACACACACCCATGCCCGAGGGAGGACTCGAACCTCCGCCGGGACAAGCCGCACAGTCCATGACTGCAGCGCCTTGGACCGCTCGGCTAATCCCGCGCGGCTAAGTCCCATAGTGCTCAGAGCCATTTGAACCATTTTTTGAGCCTACAGTAAATAAGTAATTCAGTAAATTGTATTAAGCTCAGCTTATGTCAGTTAATAAAAGCCCAACCTTTTGCTCCTAACCACTATAATTTCGGTTCTGATTTATGCATGGCTATGTACTACTGTATGTGCGTATCTAGTCCTTAACCTAGGTAAAGTGTGAAAGGATACTGTTATTACAGAGCCACCTCCAATTTTGTCACTTTCCTGACAGTCGGAAAACCAAGAGATAAAACATCTGTGGTCGGAAACATTACGCTGCCGCCACAAATCGCAAAGCCCACGGTCGGAAGCGACTAGCACACGGATACGACCCGAAGTGACAAGTTACAAACTAACTGAAACAGTCTGCACAGCACGGCTAGGAATGTGGAACTGGTTGTCCATTCGCTAGGGATGTGGATCTAGTTGTATATTCGAGATTACTAGCACAGCAGTAATCGTCCGGGTAATTTCCCTTAATGAACGCCGCGGCAGACGAAGGCAGCCATTTGTCGACGGCGGGCGGCGCGTTGCGCCCAGCGACGGCTCGGCTTTTCCGCTTTTCCGAGGGGCCTGCAGGCCGGCGGGTCCCTGGGCGGCAGCGATTATCCTCCAGGACCGGACCGCCCAATTACGTCGCCGCTGCCGAAAAAACACGCCGTGGGACGCTGGACCAGCCCGCAGGGATAGAGCCGGGTTAATGGAAGCACAGAGAAGGTGGGCGCGCGGCAAAGAGCTCGGTCGGCCGGCCGCAGCTGCAGCTACAGCCACACTGCGCAAGCCACTGTACGGTGCCTGCCAGAGGGTACTTCATCGCAGCGAAATTGGCATTTTCCTGTATTATGCCGTTCGCATACTGGTTGACGGAAAAAAAAATATTATCTACACTTGAAACGTCTCTGTGAAGTCGTTTCATAAGACGCTTGTCGAATTCGGTACAACTTATTCACTTTACTAACTGATTTTAGCCCAATTCATGAACTCTTCCAGAAAGACTGAGCACTCAAATAAGACCTATTGAATATTAAATGTGTGTTTTAATGTGGAGCTTCGGTTTTGTTTTGTGGGAAACGCTGAGTTGGTCATCGTCTGCTAGGAGCAGACGATGTTGCTTCTCGTTCGACGGAGACCACAGGATGACCAACTTAGGTTTCCAGTACCTGAACAGAGAGGTTTACCCATCTTAGTCGGGGGCTGTTTTGTGTGTGAGGTTGGTGACGGAGGGCTAACCCTCTGGTAGCTTCCGCTGCACGGGGAGCTAGATAATCTCGAAAGAGAAAACGGCACTCTTCGGTGAACGCTTTGCGAGTACGGATCGTAGCTCTTAAGGGGGGGGGGGGGGGGGTTTCCAGGTGATAGGAAGCAGGTTGAGTTAGGCCTTAGTTATGTTTAACTGTTGAAATACTTAAGAACTTCAGCTTAAATTAAGTGTGTGAAGCGAGTTATTTTTCCGAATGTGCCATAATTATATTGCTTTAAACAAGCGATTTTTGGGTATTTGGGTTAGAATTGTGGAAGTTACTTTGACCATTTTGAACAACGATGAAGTAGTATTCCAAACGGTAAATCTGATTAGGAAAAGCTGGTTAGGAACACTTCAACCGTACGTGAGTGTAATACTGTGTCGAAGCGAGTATGACTTTTAATGAATTTCAGTCTTATATTTTTGTGGAAGTTGCTTTTATCTTTGTGTGTCGATTTTGTGATGCGTGTTTGGTAATCAATGACCCTTCTCGTCCACCACGGCACCGCAATAGGCTTTATTTTAACAAACGGCTCTGAGCACTATGGGACTCAACTGCTGAGGTCATCAGTCCCCTAGAACTTAGAGCTACTTAAACCTAACTAACCTAAGGACATCACACACATCCATGCCCGAGGCAGGATTCGAACCTGCGACCGTAGCGGTCGTGCGGTTCCATACTGTAGCGCCTTTAACCGCTCGGCCACTCCGGCCGGCTTTATTTTAACAGTTTGCTTGTTTAATGAGCTATAATTTCTGCAAGAATATCTGTTCTTTCGTGCGCTTTCTACAAAGCAGCACAACATTTTGATTCGGAACGCATCACGTGCTCTAGTTCAGCCGTTTGCAAGCAGCAGATGCAGTACGTTGAATAATTATCGCACAACCTCGTGCATTGGTTAAACCTCTGTCCAGAATAGTGCATGCGTAGAATCGTAATGCGAATCCCTCTGAGATATTTTTATGATATGAATGCAAAGGAGATGATAGTATCTTTGTCTCCCACCCCCGTTTTCTGTTACATTCTCACGTAATTCTTACTTAAATATTTCTAGTCAGGCACCAGTTATGTGTAGTTAGGGTGTGCAACCAAATACTTAGATACAATAAATAATCTACGTGAAAGATAAATTCTGTGATGAACTTACCCACTTACTCCGATCTCCAATCCTTAATTAATCAAGTGCACGACATGGAGTGCTATTTATCTGGCTACTTAAAGAAATTTGCGTACTTGTAATTAAATTATTAAAGTAATTAATCTAATAATTTTCCAACTCCGTTTTTCTCTAAATGGTTATGAAGTGCTTGGGCTGGTGGCGACCCTGAATTTTTCAATTTTTATCATTATTTGTGTGAGAGAAGCAGCTAGAAATGCGAGATAACGTATATGGCTCGACGAGAAACGTCGTAAAGATAGTAATACGTTACACACTTCTCAGTTGTTATTTACAAAACGTAACAGTTCAACTGCCAAGAGCTACTAGTAAATACACTAAGGTGACAAAATTCATTCCCCCTAAAACCGTGTCGGACTTCCTTTTTCCCCAGCGTAGTGCAGAATCTCGACGTGGCACAGACTCAACAAGACGTTTTAAAATCACTGCAGAAATATTGAGCCATGCTTCCTCTATAGCCGTTCATAACTAGGAAGGGGTTGTCGGGGTAAGATTTTGTGTACGAACCGACCTCTCTGTTATGTGCTATAAATGTTCGATGGGGTTCACGTCTGGTGCTCTGGGTGGCCAAATCATTAGGTCGAATTGCTCAGAATGTTTCAAAACAGTCGCGAACAATTGTGGCCCGGTGACATGGCGCATCTTTGTTTGGGAACATGAAGTCCATGTATGGGCGTAAATGTTCTCCAAGTAGCCGAATACAACCACTGCCAGTCAAGAATCGGTTGACTTGGACCAGATGACCCCGTCCACTCCATGTAAACACAGCCCACACAATTATGGAGCCTACTACCAGCTTGTACAGTGCCTTGATGACATCTTGGGTCAGTGGCTTAGTGGGGTCTGCGCCATACTCGTAACCTGTCATCTCCAGCTGAAATCGGCACTCATCTGACCAGGTCACGGTTCTCCAGTCATATGGGGTCCAAGCGACACGGTCAGAAGAGGCTCTGCAAGCGATGTCGTGCAGTTAACAAATGCACTCGTGTCATTCGTCTGCTGCTGTAGCCCATTAAAGCCAAATTTCGCAGCACTGTCCTAACGGATACGTCCATCTTACGTTCCACATTAATTTCTGCGGTCATTCCACACTGTGTGTCTTGACATAGCATTGCCAACTCTACGCAAACGCCGCTGTTCTCGGTCGTTAAGTGAAGGCCATCGGCCACTGTGTTCTCCGTGGTGAGAGGTAAAGCCTGAAGTGTCGTATTCTCGGCACGCTCTTGACGCTAATATTGAATTATATAACAATTTCCGAAATGGAACGTCCCATGCTAGCTCCAACTGCTATTCTCCGTTAAAAGTCTGTTAAATCGCGTTTTGCGGCTATAAACACTTCGGAAACCTTTTCACATGAGTCAGCTGATTGCAAATGACAGGTCCGCCAACGCACCGCCCTTTTATACCTCGTGTATCCGATACTACCGCCATTTGTATATGTGCATATCGCTATCCCGTGACTTTTGTCACCTCAGTGTTCTTCACTACAACCATTTTCAATCTTCAGATCTCCATCAGGTGTGTACCAAGGGAGGGAACACATGAAACTCGTTTCACATTTAACTATAAATAGGATTCTGTCTGCACTGCAAGTTATAACGGTTCACCTGTGATAGGAGAGTGGCAAACATTGCCAACAGACTGGACGAAGTCACAATCAGATGTTTTATATTGTGGTAAACTGTTGTAAAAGTGTTGCAGAGATAATATTTGTGACGCCACGCAGTATCCAGAAGCAGTGAGAAGCTAATGTGCTCGGCCAGGACTGCGTGTGTGGCTACAGCGGGCCGACAGGGCAGCGGCCGTCACTGCTGTTGAACAAGGTGGCGCGCGGCGTGACCGCGCGGTTAGAGGCGCCATGTCACGGATTGCGTGGCCCCTCTCACCGGAGGTTCGAGTCCTCCCTCGGGTGTGTGTGTGTGTGTGTGTGTGTGTGTGTGTGTGTGTGTGTGTGTGTGTGTGTGTGTTGTTCTTAGCATAAATTAGTTTAAGTAGTGTGTAAGTCTAGGGACCTATGACCTCAGCAGTTTGGTCTCTTACGAATTCACACACATTTAAACATTTTCGCTCCTGGACAAGGTATAACAAATAAGTAATGTCAAACGACTGTCTTTGTCTCGTATAATCGGATGTTCGACGTTACAGTTTTCTGTTGCGCCATGACAGGTTTTTACTGCCTTTAACGATTGCAATGACTTAACTGAAGCATTTAATAATCGACAGTGAAATAAGATGCTCGTTACTTGAATATATACTCCAAATATCACTATAGCCTACATTTTCGCCCTGAGGGAATCATCAACTGTTTTGATATTTAACATATCTCATTTATTCTTCATTGTCAGTTGCACTTTTTTATTTACATAACTTGTTTTGATCACTCTAGATTCTTAGCCCGCGGAGCTTTTTCATACGAAAGAAAAATTTAACTTGCATTTCACGTACAACCCCCAAAAGAGGACTCCATCAAGCGTCTTTCTTGTCGTATCCAATTACAGTAGGGGATATCCCAGTTCATTGATTCAACTATCGTTAGATTTTCGTCTCTATTTCTGACTGAAAAAAATCACTGTGTTGGATTTATTTTGAAAAGCCCACGTGCCATCTTGATGAAAATATAGTTCGCCTTGGCAACATACACACAAAAGCAGCAATAGTAGGGATTCTGCGACCGGATACGCTGCGCGAGTGAGAAGAGTCGCCGGCAGGGATGGCCGAGCGGTTCTAGGTGCTACAGTCTGGAACCGCGCGACCGCTACGGTCGCAGGTTCGAATCCTGCCTCGAGCATGGATGTGTGTGCTGTCCTTAGGTTAGTTAGGTTTAAGTACTTCTAAGTTCTAGGGGACTGATGACCTTAGAAGTTAAGTTCCATAGTGCTCAGAGCCATTTGAACCATTTGAGAAGAGTGCCAGACATAGATAACACATTCCATCTTTAATTTTACAGCAAACTCACAATACTATCAGCACTTCACGAGTATACGTGGTACACATTCGATCGCGATAGACCTATCATCATTTCACGTACGTAATGCCAGCTTTAATTTTTTTTACAATTAACCTGTGATGATTGTCTTTAATTTCAGTAGACTTATATTTATTTTATGTGTAATGGTGAGTAGATACACCAGTCGATATTAGCAATGGTTTCTGCCTCGGTACGTGCTTTTAATTTTAGCAGTACAAAATAAGTAAATACTTAATTATACCAACGCGTTTTCACTGATGATGTTTAAGGATTCCGCATTACAAAGGTAGAAAAGGGAGCCTCCTAGCTCAACTTCATCTACCTCTCCTTCTCTCGTATTCATAGCAACTTATAATGTTATCGACTTGAAATGTAGAATAATTTTAAGAAACAACCAACACAAAAGAAGTGGAATGGGGGTCAAAATTGTAAAGTAAGGCTGCTAGGGTAAGTGAAGCATGTACCTATAAAGTAAGTATTCATTTTGCGGAAAAAGTATATGTCGATTATTTCTGTTACAGGTACCGTGAAGAGACATCACAATGTTAACAATTACCGAAATAAACATAATTCTGGAACATCGTTTACGTGGCGAAACCTATGCTAAGGTCCAGAGGCTGTTTGAGAGAAAGTATCAGAGTGATGCCCCTACAAGATTTGCCATTCGGAAGCTCGTCAACAAATTCCGGCGTACAGGATCTGTAGCTGATGAGAGACGCGCTGGGCGACCACCGGTCAGCCTACAATCTGTACAACGAGTGAGGGAAGCTATCGAAAGGAGTCCAGCGGCATCTATTCGACGGCTAAGTCGAGAACCATCCATGCCGAAATCCACAGTGCGGAAAGTGCTTCACTACACTCTTCAAAAGAAGGCATATCACTTCCAGGTGCTTCACGAGCTAGAGGATGAAGACCAAGCGGTACGAGCAGCCATGTGTCATGATCTGTTGGAGGCTGCAACCGAGGAGAACCTGGTGAATCATGCTATGTTCAGCGACGAGGCGACATTTCATGTCTACGGCGTCGTCAGCAAACTCAATTGCTGGATCTGGGCAGAGGAGCAACCCCATGAATTCACTAGCGGCAAACGGTCTCTCTCAAAGTCAATGTGTGGCTTGGTCTCATCAAAGAAAGGATCTATGGGCCGTTTATGTTTGCTGAATAGACAATTACCGGAGCAACCTACTTGGACATGCTGCAGTTGTTCTTGGAGCCACAGCTGCAACAGGATGGTATCCTTGGCTCTGTCATGAATCAACAAGATGGGGCACCACCCCACTATGCAAACATTGTCCGGGACTACCTGAACGAGACCTTCCGTAACATATGTACTGCTCGCTCCCCCCGGCCTCACTCCCCTGGACCTTTTTTGCAGGGGATTTCATCAAGAGCCGAGTTTATGCTACCATGGTGACACATTTGAATGAATTGAACGGCGAATGCGAGAGTCATGCTTGCTAATAACCCCCCAAATGTTGCAGCGCGTGTACCACGCAACCACAAGGCAATGGGAACAGTGTGTTGCCAATTAAGGTGGACATGTTGAACAGTATTAGCTACTCTCTCTAAATATAATGTTTATTTTGTTGTAGCACGTCTGTAAGATGAAAGTGGATACTTACTTCATGGACACCCTGTATTTGTAATACATGACGTTCAGAACTAAAATATACACTACTGGACGTTAAAATTGCTACACCAAGAACAAATGCAGATTACAAACGGGTATTCATTGGACAAATATATTATACTGGAAATGACATGTGATTACATTTTTACGCAATTTGGGTGCATAGATCCTGAGAAATCACTACCCAGAACAACCACCTCTGGCCGTAATAACGGCCTTGATACGCCTGGGCATTGAGTCAAACAGAGCTTGGATGGCGTGTACAGGTACAGCTGCCCATGCAGCTTCAACACGATACCACATTTCATTAAGAGTAGTGACTGGCGTATTGTGATGTGCCAGTTGCTCGGCCACCATTGACCAGACGTTTTCAATTGGTGAGAGATCTGGACAATCTGCTGGCCAGGGTAGCAGTTGAACATTTTCTGTATCCAGAAAGGCCCGTACAGTACCTGCAACATGCGGTCGTGCATTATCCTGCTGAAATGTAGGGTTTCAAATGGCTCTGAGCACTATGGGACTTAACATCTATGGTCATCAGTCCCCTAGAACTTAGAACTCTTAAACCTAACTAACCTAAGGACATCACACAACACCCAGTCATCACGAGGCAGAGAAAATCTCTGACCCCGCCGTGAATCGAACCCGGGAACCCGGGCGTGGGAAGCGAGAACGCTACCGCACGACTACGAGCTGCGGACGAAATGTAGGGTTTCGCAGGGATCGAATGAAGGGTAGAGCCACGGATCGTAACACATCTGAAATGTAACGTCCACTGTTCAAAGTGCCGTCAATGGGAACAAAAGGTGTCCGAGACGTGTAACCAATGGCATCCCATACCATCACGCCGGATGATACGCCTGTATGGAGATGACGAATACACGCTTCCAATGTGCGTTCGCCGCGATGTCGCCAAACACGGATGCGACCATCATGATGCTGTAAACAGAACCTTGATTCATCCGAAAAAATGACGTTTTGCCATTCGTGCACCCAGGTTCGTCGTTGAGTACACCATCGCAGGTGCTCCTGTGTGTGATGCAACGTCAAGAGTAACCGGAGCCATGGTCTCCTAGCTGATAGTCCATTGTGCTGCAAACGTCGTTGAACTGTTCGTGCAGATGGTTGTTGTCTTGTAAACGTCCCCATATGTTGACTCAAGGATCGAGACGTGGCTGCACGATCCGTTACAGCCATGCGGATAAGACGCCTGTCATCTCGACTACTAGTGATACGAGACCTTTGGGATCCATCACCCTCCTGAATCCACCGATTCCATATTCTGCTAACAGTCATTGGATCCTGACTGACGCGAACAGCAATGTCGCGATACGATAAACCGCAATCGCGATAGACTACACTCCGACCTTTATCAGAGTCGGGAACGTGATGGTACGCATTTCACCTCCTTACACGAGGCATCACAACAACGTTTCACCAGGCAACGCCGGTCAACTGCTGTTTGTGTATGAGAAATCGGTTGGAAACTTTCCTCATGTCAGCACGTTGTAGGTATCGCCACCGGCGCCTACCTTGTGTGAATGCTCTGAAAAGCTAATCTTTTGCATATCACAGCATCTTCTTCCTGTCGGTTAAATTTCGCGTCTGTAGCCTGTCATCTTCGTGGTGTAGCAATTTTAATGGCCAGTAGTGTAAATTTCCTAAAGCAATTGAATACTACTCTCGAAACTTCTCGAGAGAACAAACTATGAACTTTCCCAAGTGCGTATAGTACTCAAATTAAAGACCGACAACCCACAAACAGCTGTGCTGTGTGACGGCATCCATGTAGAGCGACAGGGTTCGATGCCCAGGTGGGTTGCATTTTTAAACGTAGGTGCATAGTTGATATATACTTTTAAACATAGTCGCATGCTCTAAAAGCATTTAAGTGAACTGTGAAACATATAAAGATCGAAAAAAAAACAGAGTTCGAGACCGGTAATTGCTAAATTGCTTGCTCGAACCTAGTTGCGGTCATTACTTTTTGAGTTTTTTTTCCTTTCAGTTCCAATACCTACGTCATATAAATATATGCTATTCATCACATATTTGTCATTTTATGAAAAAGGCAATCTTCTTATTTCTAATTACGTATCACATACAAAAATCCAGTTTCATTGCGGATATAAATCCTTAATCACCCATCCTTTATATATAGGGTGGTCCATTGATCGTGTCCGGGCCAAATATTTCACGAAATAAGCGTCAAACGAAAGAAGTACAAAGAACGAAGCTTGTCTAGCTTAAAGGAGTAAACCAGATGGCGCAGTGGTCGCCCGCTAGACGGCGCTGCCATAGGTCAAAGAGATATCAACTGCGTTTTTCTAAATAGGAAACCCCATTTGTTATTACATATTCGTGTAGTACGTAAAGAAATATGAATGTCTTAGTTGGACCACTTTTTTCGCTTTGTGATAGATGGTGCTGTAATAGTCACAAACATATGGCTCACAATTTCAGACGAAAAGTTGGTAACAGGTAGGTTTTTTAAATTAAAATACAGAACGTAGGTACGTTTGAACATTTCATTTCGGTTGTTCCAATGTGACACATATATCTTTGTGAACTTATCATTTCTGAGAACGCATGCTGTTACAGCGTGATTACCTGTAAATACCACATTAATGCAATAAATGATCAAACTGATGTCCGTCAACCTCAATGCATTTGGCAATACATGTAACGACATTCCTCTCAACAGCGAGTAGTTCGCCTTCCATAATGTCCGCACATGCATTCACAATGCGCTGACGCATGTTGTCAGGCGCTGTCGGTGGATCACGATGGCAAATATCCTTCAACTTTCCCCACAGAAAGAAATCCGGGGACGTCAGATCCGGTGAACGTGCGGGCCATGCTATAGTGCTTCGACGGTCAGTCCACCTGTCATGAAATATGCTATTCAGTACCGCTTCAACCGCATACGAGCTGTGTACAGGACATCCATCATGTTGGAAGTGCATCGCCTCTCTGTGGTGCAGTGAAACATCTTGTAGTATCATCGATAGAACATTACGTAGGAAATCAGCATACATTGCGCCATTTAGATTGCCATCGATAAAATGTCATGCAGTGAAACATCTTGTAGTAACATCGGTAGAACATTACGCAGGAAATCAGCATACATTGCACCATTTAGATTGCCATCGATAAAATGGGAGCCAATTATCCTTCCTCCCATAATGCTGCACCATACATTAACCCGCCAAGGTCACTGATGTTCCACTTATCGCAGCCACCGTGGATTTTCCGTTGTCCAATAGTGCACACTATGCCGGTTTATGTTACCGCTGTTAGTGAATGACGCTTCGTCGCTGAACAGAACGCGTGCAAAAAAGTTTCTCATCGTCCCGTAATTTCTCTTATGCACAGTGGCAGAACAGTACACGACGTTCAAAGTCGCCGCCATGCAATTCCTGGTGCATAGAAATACAGTATGGGTGCAATCGATGTTGATATAGCATTCTCAACACGGACGTTTTTGAGATTCCCGATTCTCGCGCAGTTTGTCTGCTACTGATGTGCGGATTAGCAGCGACAGCAGCTAAAACACCTACTTGGGCATCATCATTTGTTGCAGGTCGTGGTTGACGTTTCACACGTGACTGAACACTTCCTGTTTCCTTAAATAACGTAACTATCCGGCGAACAGTCCGGACACTTGGATGATGTCGTCCAGGATACCGAGCAGCATACATAGCACACGCCCGTTGGGCATTTTGATCACAATAGCCATACATCAACACGATATCGACCTTTTCCGCAATTGGTAAACGGTCCATTTCAACATGAGTAATGTACCACGAAGCAAATACCGTCGCACTGGTGGAATGTTACATTATACCACGTACTTACACGTTTGTGACTATTACAGTACCATCTATCACAAAGCGAAGAAGTGGTCCAACTAAAACATTCGTATTTCTTTACGGACTACACGAATATGTAATAAAAAATGGGGATTCCTATTAAAAAAAAAACAAATGCAGTTGATATCCGTTTGACCTATGGCAGCGCCTTCTAGCGGGCCAGCCATAGCGCCATCCGGTTTCCCCCTTCAAGCTAGACGAGTTTCGTTCTTTGTAGTTTTTTCGTTTGATGATTATTTCGTGAGATATTTGGCCGGGTCACTATCAATGGTCCACCCTGTATAAGGTTGTTTAAAAATGGAAACCATTTCAAATTAATTTTTTTCCCATCTTGATGTACTGTACGCTTCACGGAAATGCACGTGGAACAGGAACCTTTGTTTAAAAATTTACAGCTGGGAATCGAAGGCCACCCTTGTGGCAGTTGGGCATCCTATCACAGGGTCACGCAACTAGTCAAAACAGTCAACTTTCTTTATGGTGTTAAATAACTTCGAGGAACTTTAAAGTAGATTTTTGAGGAATTTTTTGAGAGTTGCATTGAACGTCTTCGGGAAACTGGTATTTGATTCTGAACTTCACGTAAAATATATACGAGGGTTGTCCAGAAAGTAAGTTCCGATCGGTCGCGAAATGGAGACCACAGTGAAAACCAGAAACTTGTTATTTGCAACAGTTAGGTACACCTTCCACCTACTTCGCTACACAGTCGCCTCTCCAACGTCGAGTTTTGTCGTAGTGTTGTATCAACTTTCCAGTATCCTCGTCATAGAAAGCAGCCGCCTGTGGTTTCGGCCAGTTATCTGCACTGGTCTGCAGCTCGTTGTCTGTGGAAAAATTTTGTCTTCATAGCTAGCGATTCTTGTGAGCAGAGATGAGACTCAGGGGGACCCAATTAGGGACTGTATTGCGGGTGATCAAACACTTCCCATCGAAAACACTGCAGGAGCGTCTTCATTGCTCCTGCAGTGTGCAGCCGAGAATTGGCATGAAGAAGGAACTACTCGACAGTTGTGTTACGTGGGCTGCATGACAGGCGAAATCTCTAACCAGGCCCTCATACTTGGCGGCAGACGCTATTCCCTACGCATCTTTACGTGCTCACTGTTTACTCAAAACTGAAAAGAGCGACGCGACACGATCAACGGGCATACTAGAGACACTGCCCAACACGTCCGTGCAAAGCTTTACCGGATTCTCGCAGTGGTTTCCATTTCGCGACCGATCGGAACTTACTTTCTGGGCAACCCTCGTATAAAAAAACTTTACAAAACTCCGATTACCGTGTGGTCTCATTGTCAGTTTCCGACTTATGGTAAAAAAAGTCTGTTTTATTTCAAGAGTAAACTTGCTACAGCGTCGACAAGTAAACAAATAGGACCCAAGATGATGAAAGTTACAGACCAGTTGAGAACTTTTCTAGACAAGCTGACAGTAAACTACTTTTCGTGGAATATAAAACAAAACCCATATGTCTGATGTGCAATGAATCTGTCTGGGTTCCAAAAGAATATAACATCAAACGGCATTACGAAGCTAAAAATGCATTTATGTTTGATACGTACGATTTCAACAAGACCAGGTAAACGTCTTAAAAAGGAAACATTCTGCTCAACAGCAGATATGTGTAAGGGCAAATTCAGAGTCAACATGCTATTTGAAAGGGAGTTGTGCAGTAGCACTGATACTGACAAAAAACCAAAACCATATTTAGATGGCAAGGAACGCTGAGAGACGATCGCTGAAATTGTGTTCCAGAAAAGAAAAACAATTTCTGAAAATAAGCCTGTCTCGTCAAATTATTACTAGACGTATGAACGACAGTAGAAGACGAATTGAAGGTAATTTAAAAGCATCTGAGTTTATATTTTATTCTTTAACTTTGGATTAATGCATAGATATGGCTGAAACCGCCAAAGTACCGATTTATATCAGAGATGTTGATCCCCATTTTAATAAAACAGAAGAATTAGCGGCGTTGTATCCACTTAAGGATACGACGAAGTCAGGAGATTTGTTGGAAGCAGTTACATCGACATTATGTCGCTTTTCGTTAAAACCTACGAACTTATCAGGACTAACAACGGATGCGCTCCAGCAGTGGCCGGAAAAGACGAACGTTCAATTTCGTTGACTGAAAACGAGGCCCGAAAACTTGACAATACGTCAGTGTCAAATTTTCACTGCATTACCCACCAAGAGAATTTATGTGCCAAGTCCCTTAAAATGGACCATGTCATGAACGTAGTTGTCAAAACTAGACAGGATTGAGTCACCGTCAGTTCCAAGAACTTCTGAAGTCTTTGGATAGAGAGCTTGACAACATTTCGTATTATATGGAAGTAAGACGGCTAACCCGTACGAAAATGCTGAAAAGAGTGATTGTTGTACAGCAAGACGAACAATTCTTCTTTTAAAGCAAGTCAAAGAGACTCCCGTAGTTCGAAGGTAAAGAATGGCTCTTCGACTTCGCGTTCCTGGTCGGTATAACTAGCCCTGTAAATGATGTTAATACTCGACTCCAAGAAAAAGATCAGCTGATTAATGTTATGCATGATATTAAAGATTCCCTTTGAATACCACACAGGATACAAACGAACACAGGGCAATCTAAGCTGTGGGTAGCAGTAGTTACCAATAATGCACAAACAAGTAACCATAGGAAGCAAAATTGTACCCAACTCATAATAATAACAGCTACAATGACGATCATTACGTGACTCAGTACTGACATGTTACTGCAGGAAGCACCGAACTAAAGTTGGACATGGAGGGCCTTCTAACTTAACTGACATGTAACAACCAGTAATAAAAATCTAAAAAAAGAAATAATATCACAATTACACTGTTTATACTTCCCTTTAAAGAAATATATCAGATTTCCTTAGTAGCAATAATATTCCAATTACCTTTCTAATACGAGAAGAATATAGTGGGGACCAAAGAAGTAGTATAGTATCTCTATTCAAGCTCTATGACCATTTCAGTAGCAAAATTTAATTCAACTAAAGTTAATTCTTAGCTTCACTTGGAATAGCTTATGTTTTTATTTTTCAAGGCAAATTGTTCAATACTGAGCTCAATTCAATTCAAATAAATCGTTCATGATAGTAATCAAAGCTAAATTATGTTTCAAATAATTTTAACTTATGTGCCTTTTTCATCACCTGTGAAGCAGGTATTTTAGACACCAACATTTACACAGTCTGGCACAGAAATTTTGGAAAACGATACTTTGCAATGAAGTGAGATCACTTTAGCAACTTTCTAACTAACTTCAACTCTTGCTAATCCTTGCACATTTAACAAACATAAATAAATCACTAGTTCATTTGAAACAGGACGTCGGTTTTCTGAACACTTAGGAGGGGATCCTGCATAGCTTCATGATCAGGATAAAAGTTAGAGCTCTAAACACAGGTATATACGACTTGGATTATTATTAAATCACTCACACAAAGCAACTGGTCCATGCTCTGATACATATCTGTATGCATGAAGTTGTGGTGGCAAGCGACGTGGCGGCAGACTATACTCACGGCTCTTTATGTTTGAATGGTGTATACAATTTCTTCTTGGTGACGGATTTTTAATGCGTTAGAGCCATTCCTTATTGCCGAGAGTACTGCGCAACAGCCAAATCCACAAACGAGGCAAAATTCCTTGCAAAGCGGCTTCCAATTGCCTCCCTTGGCACAGTCGATGTGTACCGTGCAACGGCTAGCCACTGACTGCGTACCATTCACACCAAGGAGCCGCAGAGTTCGACCGCCAAAGCCACCTTTTACATCGCCCCAAGCCACTTCCGCTGTGGAGGGACTTCCCTACATCTTTTACATTTTACAATACAAGTGCCATAAGCATGAACCAGCCTCCAATACACAATGTTTTTCTTACAAATATACACATATTATAAAATTTAATTACTGTAAACATCGGTTAGCTTTTGCCGTATTCAGGATGTCCCATATATCTTGACCACCATAAATAAATGTTTGTCCAGATGAAAATTACAAAATTTTCAATCAAATGTTTTTTAGCCGTAAGGGCTCACATGTGGATCCATAGCAACTGAAGCGAGAACAGTAACTTCGGCAGCTTCGTCTGTGCGAGTGCTACGACGATTGCGTTGACGCGGGTTGAAACTTCCCGTTTCCTGAAGCGTCGCAACAAGACGAGAAAACATGCGTCGGGAAGGTGGGTTCTTGTCAGGATATCGCTCTGTATACAGTTCCGCTGCCTGCGTAGCATTCCGCCTACCTTCAACAACAGTAAAAGGAACGTTATGTCGATGCAGTTTGTAGGAAGGAGAGCCTCTACTGTGTGCCTACTCTACATAACAGTATTTCAAAGCACTAAACTACTGTACTAAATGTACCCGTAGATAAGAAGACAGTACTGCAATTACTGTTCTGCTAACTTACATTCCCCACAGATAAGTAGCATTCCTACCTTCTCTTCGTTGGTGTACATTCTACTCACACAACTCTTCAACTGACTATGGTTGACGCAATGAAGGATGTGCATTCTACTCATGTTTACATCTGTCCTCTGTCAATGTCAGCACGTGGATGTGCTTAGTGCAGGTACTTGGGGTAATGGAACACATCCACTACCCCGAGTACCTGCACTAAGCGCTGAGAGCGTCAACGTCAGTGTTGTGTTATGTAATTAATAACGTTGTGTTTTAGTGAATGGTACGCTGTGATACATTTTTGAATAGGAGAGTAAATGAATTACCGAATAAAAAATACAGGGTGTCATTTAAAAAATTCGTACTGCTGATCATATCTTTGTAAAAAATAAAGCTACAACGAAGGGTATCATGCTGATTGATGTCCCTCTGACAGCTAAAGAACATTTGCTTGAAACATTTTGTAATTTGCAACTGGACAAACAGTTATTTAGGGTGGTCAAGGTAAATGGGACACCCTGTGTGTATTACAATACTTTAAATTTCCTGTCACAAAGCTATGACCTTAATCAACAAAGAAGACACACATCGTAATTGCAGATGCACAGTTACGTAATATAAACCTACTTGTGTTACACGCCTACACAGTTCGCATTATACTACTTTTATATAGTCAAGACTTCGACTTCATCAAGTTCAGTATAGTTACTCCAGCTACTAGTGCGTCCATACTTAGTTGTTTAAGGTCTAATATGAGTGTGTTGCACTAGAGAACATCAAGGAGCGACATGAATTCACACATCTAGAGACCATAAAATGTCGTGTTGCTTGCTGTCCTGGTGCAAGTCTTTCAATTGGACGGCACTTCGTCGCCTTGCATCTCCCCAACCTGCTCCTCGTAATGTGTGGAGACGTTTGGGAGACGCAGTGTATGTTGAATGGCTTGCGATGACGATCAGTGCGACGATAAAAAAATTATATGCTTTACAATAGTGGATATTTCCAAAAGAATAACACTGTTAATTTTTTTACTGCACAGGAGAGGGTTATACTAATATCTGAAAGATAGTGTACGTAGGAAACATGACGTTTCCCAGATGGCGTTTTAATCAAGTGAGAGATTTTACAATCACATGAAGGAATGCGTACTAAAGACCGTCATAAGCAGGTTGCGGCATGCTCTACAGTTTTTTGTAACTTCTGGCACCTATCAAGTGTGTTAAAGATGCTCCAGGAAATGAAATGAGAATCCGTGGAGGGATGACGACCTTATTTTCGAGGAACATAACTGAGAACCAGCGTTTGAAGTTAATTGGCGAACGCTTCTACTGCTTCCAGCATACATTTCGAGTAAGAATAAGAAAAGGTATGAAAAATTGTAACAGCAACGCTTCGTAGCATGGAAGCAATGAGGGCCTGGCAGGCTGCTGGAAGGGCTCATGTATTTCATGGCAAACAGACGTTCCATTACAAGATACAATGAAATATGACTTTACCGTCCACACATTGTGTATACATTATATATGCAGAATTTTATATACCGTAAAAGTCTGTAATTCAAGAAATAACAATATTCTCAAAATAGCTTTAATATATTTTATAGCACTGAAGTATAGAGAACTCACAATATTTACAAACGTTTCACAAAACACATCATCATTTCTCACAGAAACATTGTAAATATTGTGAGTTCTATATACTTCAGTGCTATAAAATATATTAAAGCTATTTTGAGAATGTTGTTATTTCTTGAATTACAGACTTTTACGGTATATAAAATTCTGCATATATAATGTATACACAATGTGTGGACGGTAAAGTCATATTTCATTGTACCTTGTAATGGAACGTCTGTTTGCCATGAAATACATGATTTTGCGAATGAACTGAGTTTGTTCAATGTCTTGTTAGTTTTCCCTGTCTCAAAATGAGAAATCTCTGTTAGTTGCTAGCTGTTTCTATTTCGAAAATTTGCAGACTTGGAGCTGGTGTTTGAAGATACTTTTTAATTTAATTTCGCTTGCTGATTATTGGTGTGCAGTAGAGCAATAATGTAACACGAAGACTATTAAATACAGTACTGACAAGATTTTTCTCGACTGCAACATTATTAAACATGAATAAGATATTTGTTCCCAGGTAGTTTGGACCTTAAAACAATATTTCACATTTGGCAAAACCTGACTTTTCCGGAGTAATTTTCATAATTTCAGAAGAAGACTGCAGCACTTATAACATTAATGCTATCTTTTTAGAATGGAATAACAAAATATATAAAACTTCTATTACGGAACTGGCTAGAAACTCTGAATGGTGTTCCAAGATACCAAAGTCTCCCCTACTTCATAAGCCGGCCGGTGTGGCCGAGCGGTTCTAGGCGCTTCAGTCTGGAACTACGCTACCACTAAGGTCGCAGGCTCGAATCCTGCCTCGGCCATGGATGTGTGAGATGTCTTTAGATTAGTTAGGTTTAAGCAGTTCTAAGTTCTAGGGGACTGATGACCTCAGATGTTAAGTCCCATAGTGCTCAGAGCCATTCGAACCATTTTGGACTACTTGATAAATTTAGCGCACTGTAATAGCTCTATGCTAGAGCTATTGAACAAGGATGTCATTTCATTTGTGCAAATGCACGTAAAGTATATCGGCAACACTTGGCTCTGAAACACTTTTAGCGAAGTTGGTGAAACATGAACAGAAAAGATTTTGCCTTTTGCAGTTTACAATGAGCACGACGTCAATGTGGATGGGTAAGGATCTAAGAGAGGGGGGGGGTGGGGGGGGGCGGAAGGAGAACAGTCCTATTGTTTGTGTGAAAGAGGGTAGTGTAGAGATAATAGAGCACGATTTCTTGTAAAATAAAGCTCAAAACTATTCAACTGCGTTTATTGATCATCAGACATACTGTAACCATTACGTACATACTACCTATAATGAACGTGAAAAAGTAATCGTAGTCTTGAACAATGTTACAAGTTCAATTAAAATTTTGAAACGAGTTTTACCCTGGTTTTGGGCGGTTTTCAGGCTTGGTTTCTCGATAACACAATCTGACTCAGTATTCCTAACGAAACAGAAGTGTTTCAAAAATTGCAGTGGGGAGTTTCATTCAAATTCTCCAAAAAAAGCAGCAATAATTTTTAACCGCGATTGCCGCTATATTAATGCATGACAGTGTAATGAGTTTAATCTTGCAGACGTAGCTCGAGCAAGACAATGTATTTGGTGTGAAACCAAGTACTCGGGATAAGCAATTCAAAATTATAACGAACTATGACGAAATTTACGGTGAATACATTGATCTGACGACGTAATTGCTCAAAACTGCATGCATCAGAAAACACCAATTCGTCTACTTACGTGATAATTGTAAACGCTACGAAAGACAGCAGAAGAGTGCCTAGCGATGTGAAGAAGGTGAATTTTTAGCATGGCGAAACAGTAAAAATCACACCAAGTACCATATCGATTAGTAGCAGGTTTATATTAGGTAACTGTGTATCTACGATTATGGAGTGTGTGTTCTTTGTTAGTTAAGGTCCTTGATTTGCGACAGGAAATCAGAGTTCTGTAGCGTATATATGGAAAAAACTAAATGATGTTTAAAAATAATGAAATTTTATTATATGAGAAGAAAAACGTTGTATATTGGAAGCTGGTTCATGCTTAGGGCACTTGCATTGTAAAATGTAAAACATGTAGGGAAGTCCCTCCGCAACGGAAGTGGCTCGGGGCGATGTAAAACGTGATTCTGGCAGTCGAACTGGGCGGCTCCTTAATGTGAACGGTATGCAGTCAGTGGCTAGCCGTTGCACAGTACACATCGACGGTGCGAAGGGAGGCAATTATAAGCCGCTTCGCAAGGACTATTGCCTTGGGTGTGGATTTGGCTGTTGCATGGTACTCTCGGCAATAAGGAATGGCTCTTATGCATTAAAAACCCGTCGCTAAGAAGAAATTGAATAAAGCATTCAAACATCAAGAGCCATGATTACAGTTTGCCGCCACGTCGCTTGCCGCCACAACTTCGCCACTGCTCCACCAACTTCGTGCATACATATATGTATCAGAACATCGACCGGTTAATTTGTGTGAGCGATTTTAATAATAATTCAAGTGCTACAATCCTGTGTTTAGAACCCTAACTTTTATCCTGATCATGAACCTATGCAGGATCACTTCCTAAACGTTCAGAAAACCGAGTATCCTGTTTCAAATGAACTAGTGATTTATTTATGTTTGTTAAATGTGCAAGGATTAGCAAGAGTTGAAGTTAGAAGGTTGCTGAAGTGAACTCAGTTTATTGAAAAGTAACGTTTTGCAAAAATTTGTTAAAAACACCTGCTTCAAAGGTGACGAAAAAAGGCAAATAAGTTATACTCGTTTGGAATTTATTTTAGCTTTGATTACTATCATGAACGAATTTTTCAAGTTAATCGAGCATCGGTGTTGAATAATTTGCCTTGAAAAGAGTAAAACCATAAACTATTCCAAGTGAAGCTTCGCATTAAATTTAGTTGAATTGAATTTTACTACTGAAATAATCATAGAGTTTGACTAGTGATACAATATCAGTTTATGGGTCCCCACCATATTCTTCTCATATTATAAAAATAAATGGAATATTATTACTACTAAGGAAATCTGATATATTACTATAAATGGGAGTATAAACAGTGTAATTGTGGTATGATTTATTTTTATCTGTGGTATTTATATGTCAGTTAAGTTAGAAGCCCCTCCATATTCAACTTTAATTCAGTGTTTTCTGCAGTAACATCTCAGTACTGAGTCACGTAATGATCGGGATTGTAGCTGTTATTAATATGAATTGGTTACTAATTTGCCTTCTATGATTACTAGTTCGTGGATTCTTGATAACTGCTGCCACCCACAGTTCAGAGTGCCCTCCCTGTGTCCGTTTGTATCCTGTGTGCTATGAAAAAGGGAAATATTGATGAAATTAACTTCAGTAACTAACACTTAATTTTATTAAGCATATATTTCCAAAGTAATGTGCCTAATTGGACTGGCGACCGTTTATTGTTTCATTCTTACGAACGTTTCTTCTTTCATGAACCCCCAAAGTTGAAGCCTGTTTAGTTTCTTTCTGTTAATTGCAATATATTCAAAATTACAGTCCCATATCCTTATCTGTTAGACAAATACGCAGTAAAAATTTCGAAATCCTTTCAGAGGGTATCATTACCTTATGTCACGGTAGGCTAGTGTTATAGGGTGTATGACAGCAACTATAATCTGAAGCAAAAAATACGATTAAAATGGGCTCTGAAATACATACCTTAAGAACTATCAACATTCGTTCATCTTCGATTCTATGAAACACATCTTTTTACTGTAAGCTCTTCGCTTTCCATATTTTGAGAGGAGGTACGGACCAAAACAAGAAAAATAGTCTGGTAAATATGAGCTCTAAAATGCATAGTATTTCTTAAGAACTATGAGCAGTTATTCAGTATATGAGTGTGCTTCACAGCAGCGACAATGAGCAAGTGCTCATAGCTCTGAAGCTACGCACTTTAGAGCCCATATTTACTGGAAATTTTTTCTTGTTTTCGGCCATACTACCACTTCTAGCAACATGGAAAGCAAAGAGCGTGCAGTAGAAGAGATTTGTTTCATCGTATCAAAGAATATGGAGTGCTTTAGCTGTTAAGCTGTACATTCTACAGCCTAAATTTGTTAGATTTTTCCATTTTGATTGATCGTTCTTGATATACCTCTGAATACTGACCATTTCCCCTAGGATGCCTTATATAGTCACGTGGTTGCAAAATCAGACAAGATAAAGCATCAAATGCAATGAAAAGATAAACACAAGTTTTGCTGCAAAATACTAATGCTCAAAAAATTTCTTTGCACGGTATATAACGCCATGTGTGCGTTTGCAATTCGTTTCAAATACCATAATGTAAGTATCGGTAATGCGTATCTATAAAATGTTCAGTATATAATACAATGACTTCGTTCTTTCTGTTTTGAGTGTACAGAGGTGAAGATAGGTGATTCTTCAATTTCTCCAGGCGTATTTTACGACGAAATAAATCTCGGGTGAACAGCCTGGTATGAGTGTGCATAGGACACAATATTTCGGCAATCGATCACGTTGCCATCGTCAGGTGCGCTGATGATGGCAACGTGGTCGAGTGCCGAAATATTGTGTCCTATGCACACTCATACCAGGCTGTCCACCCGAGATTTATTTCGTCAGAGGTGAAGAGAGTTTAATTACCAGAATTGTTCACAGATACAAGTGTTCATAATGTCAAATGGATGGCATCACCGCCTTGGCCAAACGTTTCTGGTCTAATCACAAAGAAAAGCTGATTTTCGCTACAATCTGAGCGGACACACGTCATAAGAATTTGCGGTGTATATACATGACTCACAGTAACACGATCTGCAAGAAGCGAAAGTGATATGCATGAAATCCATAGATTAAGCTAAAAGCATGCAGCGAGCTCACTCAATTATATGAAACAGCATTCTGAAATTGCAAATCTGTATCGCCGTCCGAAAGCTAGGATCAGAGCGTCGACAATATAAAAAATGCGGGCCGTGAGCGCCTTCATCCATGACTACGTTGTCTCAGACCCAATTTTAGCACCTTGGCCTCTGACTAGCCCTCCAAAGGCAAAGACTTCGATCTCCGCGAGACGTTCCGTGTACAGCTACACAGAGATGAGGGCCGCACACAGCCAGGTAGTACTCTGAATCAGAACTTTTGAACTTCAGTAACAAAACATGACAAGTGCCCGGCGGGCCTGCGAGCGTTTATGAAAGTCGGAGCGAATAACTGATGCAATTAGAACTTAGGTGCGAGACTACTGCTACTGTGAGATTTGTACATATTATGTTGCTGTCAGGTAGGTAACGCATTTTATACTATTTTGATATTGGTTGTTAAAAGGGGGAAATATGACAAACTGAAGGTGCAACGTTTGTGGAATCTTATACAAACACGAATCATGTAGTATTTTCGGTTGTAAGAAGAAGAGCGGCGAAAGGAAAAACAGATTTGAGAGTCAACACAACTGGCTTTCTCGGAACTGATACCGAATTGAGGTGTGTGCCTGTGAAGATCAAAATTGTTTTTTTTGTAAGGTGAAAATGGTGCCACCCGTTGTGGCCGAGCGGTTCTAGGCGCTTCAGTCTGGAACCGCGCGACCGCTACGGTCGCAGGTTCGAATCCTGCCTCGGGCATGGATGTGTGTGATGTCCTTAGGTTAGTTAGGTTTAAGTAGTTCTAAGTTCTAGGGGACTAATGACCTCAGCAGTTGAGTCCCATGGTGCTCAGAGCCATTTGAACCATTTGAATGCCTACAACAATAGTTTAGGAATACATGCCGACACCACAAGTAGAAGATAAAGAGACAGAGAAAGTATATGAGGGTACTGAATGGGTAATGGGAAATGAAAATCTAATAATCATCGGCGATTGGAATGCGGTTGTAGGAAAATGAGTAGAAGAAAGAACTGCAGGAGTGTTTGGGCTTCGCAGTATGAATAAGATAAGAGAAAGACTAATTGAGTTCTGCAATAAATGTCAGACAGTAACTGAAAAATATTCTATTCAAGAATCACAAGAGGAAAAGACGCAGAGATACGGACAGATTCCAGCTGGAGCATATCGTGCTCAGTCAGAGGTTTCTAAACCAGATAATGGACTACAAGGCGTACGCAGGAGCAGATGTAGACTTAAATCACAATTTGGTAATGATCAAGAGCCAACTGAAGTTTAAGAAACTCATCCAGAAGAATCAGTGTGGAAGGAAGTGGGATACTGAAATACTGAGGAATGACGAGACGCGTTTGAAGTTCACGACTGATGTGGATACTGCGATAAGGAATACCACAACAAGCTGTTTGGTACGAGAGGAGTGGATATCAATAAAAACGGCAATCACATATGTTGGACAGGCAAAGACAGGTACAAAGGAGGTAACTGCGAAGAAATCTTGGGTGGGAATACTTCAATTGATCGATGAAAGAAGGAACTGCAAAAATACTCGGCGAAAAACAGGATTACAGCAACATAAATACTTCAGGAATGAAATAAAATGCAAGTGCAGGAAGGCCAAGGCGAAACCGCAGACGGAAAAAGTGAAGAAATCGAAAAAGAAATTTTCGTTGGAAGGACTGACAGAATACATAAAAGTCAAAACGACCTTCGGTGAAATTAAAAGCAAGGTTGGTAATATTAAGAGAGCAATGGGCATTATTGTGTTAAACACAGGGGAGAGAGCGAATAGGTGGAAAGAGTACATTGAAAGCCTGTATCAAGGGGAGGACTTACCTTACGACGTGGCACAAGAAGAAATTGGAGTCGATGTGGAAGACATAGGGGATCCAGTATTACAGTCAGAATTCAAAAGATCTCTGACAGACATGAGACCAAATAAGGCAGATGAGACAGATAACATTGAAACCTAAAACCATTGGGCGACTGGAAGCAAACGATTAATCAAATTGGTGTGTAGAATATATGAGACTGGCGACGTACCATCTGACGTGAGGAAAAATATCATCCACAGAATACCGAAGATAGTAAGGGCCGATTAGTGCGAGAACTATCGCACAACTAGCTTAACAGTTCAAGCAACCAAGCTACTAACAAGGATAATATACAAAAGAATGGAAAAGGTAATAATTGAGGATCTGTTAGATAACAATTATTTGAAAAATGAAGAAAGCCGCGGTCTTCTTCATTTTTTTTAAATTGACTTGTACAGGTGAGGCTGCACCGTAAAAAGAATTCTTTGTACATGACGATCAGTTTGGCTTTAAGAAAGATAAAGACACCAGAGAATGGTTTCTGATGTTGTGCGTCTGATAATGGAAGCAAGACTGAAGAAAAATCAAGACACTCTTGTAAGATTTGTCGACCTAGGAAAAAGCATTCGACAATGTAAAATGGCGTGCGATATTCGAAATTCTGAGAAAGATACGAGTCAGCCATAGGGAAAAACTCGTAAAATTCAGTATGTCCAAGAACCGAGAAGGAACTATAGGACTGTACGACCAAGAACGAAGTTCTCGGACTAAAAAGGGTGTAAAGGCGGGATGCATACCTTTACCTCTACTGTTCAGTTCATACACCGAATTTGTAATGACGGAAATAAAAGAAGGTTGCAAAGGAGGGATTAAAATCGAGAGTGAAATTATATCAGTAAAAGGACATTGCTGTAACCAGTGGAAATGAAGAAAAATTACAGGGTATGTTGAATGGAACGAGCAGTCTACTGAGTACAGATTATGGATTGAGAGTAAACCGGAAAAAGACCAAAGTAACGAGCAGCAGCAAAAATGAGACTAACGAGAAACTTAGCATCAGAATTATTGCCACGGCCCAGCACACAGTTTTAATCTGCCAGGAAGTTTCATATCATGTTCTTTCCTACGTTTCGCTTCTGTACAAGACTACTGTCGACACGAATATCTACAGAGAAGACATCCTAACAATTTTATGTCCGATGATGACACTTTAGCCATTTCAGAAACGTTTTCCTTGCCCTAACCTTTCTGCATTTTACATCCTCTCTACTTGGGCCGCCGCCACTTATTTTACAGGCCAAACAACAGAACACGTTAAGTGGCTCATTTTCTAATCTAAGTCCCTCAGCATCTCTAACTTAATTCGACTACAGCCTACACTGGTGTGCTAAACTGAAGCACAAAAGTAACTTGCACATGATGTCTCACTGCCAAGTACATAGCTCGATCAAACGTGGACAGCTGCAGTATTGTACAAAAGGTAACTGAAAGAAATACATAATGAGGCGAACGGAAATTACACGTTTACCCAAATACAATGACAACACTGAAGTCACCGTGATTTATTACGAACTCCTGGGCAAAATGGTGGGGCACGATCCCTAATAGTGTGTGTGATCGCAACGGATCGCAACGCATGCTCTGCAATGTGCTCCAATGTTGGTAAGGTGTTCTTGTGGTAGTGCGCTCCATTTCCCCAACGCGGCGGTTGAGAAGTGCTTGCCGGCCGTTGTGGTCGAGCGCTTCTAGGCGCTTCAGTCCGGAACTGCGCGACTGCCAGGGTCGCAGGTTCGAATCCTGCCTCGGGCGATGATTATGTGTGATGTCCTTAGGTTTAAGTAGTTCTAAGTTCTAGGGGACTGATGACCTCAGCTGTTAAGTTCCATAGTGCTCAGAGCCATTTGAACCATTTTTGACACGTGTTGCCTGGTCGTTGGTGCACGTGGACATGCTGCAGTACTTCTCTCCAACGCATCCCATATGCGCTCAGCGGGATTCAAATCGGGCGGAAGGCGCAGGACGGTCAATTCATCGAATATCCTCTCGTTCCAAGAGCTTCGAAGCGGTAGTGCAGTTTGATTCATAAAGATGAAGTAAGCGCCAAATTCACACCTGAAAAGACGCCCATTGGGAAGGAGTACAGTGCCACACTAACGTTGACCAGTGAATGTATTGTGTTCAAAGATTTGGAGCTCGCTACAACTATGTAGCCTCATGCCTGCCCACACCATAACACCTGGACAACCAAGACAGTCATGTTGTTGTTGTTGTGGTCTTCAGTCCTGAGACTGGTTTGATGCAGCTCTCCATGCTACTCTATCCTGTGCAAGCTTTTTCATCTCCCAGCACCTACTGCAACCTACATCCTTCTGAATCTGCTTAGAGTATTCATCTCTTGGTCTCCCTCTACGATTTTTACCCTCCACGCTGCCCTCCAATACTAAATTGGTGATCCCTTGATGCCTCAGAACATGTCCTACCAACCGATCCCTTCTTCTGGTCAAGTTGTGCCACAAACTTCTCTTCTCCCCAATCCTATTCAATACTTCCTCATTAGTTATGTGATCTACCCATCTAATCTTCAGCATTCTTCTGTAGCACCACATTTCGAAAGCTTCTATTCTCTTCTTGTCCAAACTATTTATCGTCCACGCTTCACTTCCATACATGGCTACACTCCACACAAATACTTTCAGAAACGACCTCCTGACACTTAAATCTATACTCGATGTTAACAAATTTCTCTTCTTCAGAAACGCTTTCCTTGCCATTGCCAGCCTACATTTTATATCCTCTCTACTTCGACCATCATCAGTTATTTTGCTTCCCAAATAGCAAAACTCCTTTACTACTTTAAGTGCCTCATTTCCTAATCTAATTCCCTCAGCATCACCCGACTTAATTAGACTACATTCTATTATCCTTGTTTTGCTTTTGTTGATGTTCATCTTATATCCTCCTTTCAAGACACTGTCCATTCCATTCAACTGCTCTTCCAAGTCCTTTGCTGTCTCTGACAGAATTACAATGTCATCGGCGAACCTCAAAGTTTTATTTCTTCTCCATGAATTTTAATACCTACTCCGAATTTTTCTTTTGTTTCCTTTACTGCTTGCTCAATATACAGATTGAACAACATCGGGGAGAGGCTACAACCCTGTCTTACTCCCTTCCCAACCACTGCTTCCCTTTCATGTCCCTCGACTCTTATAACTGCCATCTGGTTTCTGTACAAATTGTAAATAGCCTTTCGCTCCCTGTATTTTACCCCTGCCACCTTTAGAATTTGAAAGAGAGTATTCCAGTCAACATTGTCAAAAGCTTTCTCTCAGTCTACAAATGCTAGAAACGTAGGTTTGCCTTTCCTTAATCTTTCTTCTAAGATAAGTCGTAAGGTCAGTATTGCCTCACGTGTTCTAGTGTTTCTACGGATCCAAACTGATCTTCCCCGAGGTTGGCTTCTATTAGTTTTTCCATTCGTCTGTAAAGAATTCGTGTTAGTAATTTGCAGCTGTGACTTATTAAACTGATAGTTCGGTAATTTTCACATCTGTTAACACCTGCCTTCTTTGGGATTGGAATTATTATATTCTTCTTTAAGCCTGAGGGTATTTGCTCACCAGATGGTAGAGTTTTGTCAGGACTGGCTCTCCCACGGCCGTCAGTAGTTCCAATGGAATATTGTCTACTCCGGGGGCCTTGTTTCGACTCAGGTCTTTCAGTGCTCTGTCAAACTCTTCACGCAGTATCATATCTCCCATTTCATCTTCATCCTCTTCCATTTCCATAATACTGTTCTCAAGTACATCGCCCTTGTATAGACCCTCTATATTGACAGTCATGTTCGACGTAATTCTGCTCGTACTCTCATATAGCGAGAGGTGGAATACGTAATGCACCTAGGAACATTACCTTAACACTATCGTTTTGATGATCCAGGTGACACTCACCGGTCAACGTTACGGTGACACTGTAGTCGTTGCCCGTGTGCGTCTTTTCAGGGGTGCGTTTCGGCCCTAACTTCATTTTCGTGGATGACAATGCGCGACAGAATCGAATAGTGCAGGAGGGGGAGAAGGCGGGGGAGGAGAAGGAGGAGGAGGTGGGAGAGGAGCTCTTGGAACGAGGGGATATTCGGTGAAAGGATTGGCCTGCCCATCCCACCGAGCACGTGTGGATGCGTTGAGGAGACATATAGGAGCACGTCCATATGCACCAACGACCATGCAACAGTCGTCAACAGCGCTGGTGGAGGAATGGAACGCCCTGCAACAAGAATTCCTTACAAACTTTGTGTTCAGCACATGAGCACGTTGCAGAGTATGCGTTGCTTTCCTTGGTGATCACACACCCACTTAAGACCCATGTCGCGGTTTTTGTGACGCTCAGGGAACCATTATAAATCGTCTCGAATAAAAATATCATTTTTGATGGTCTCATTGCGTAATTCTTTCAGTTTCCATCTGTAGTATACTGTAGCATTTTTTTCTGTGGATGGTCGAAGTTTCATCGAGTGATGTGATCAAAAGGATCCAGAAACCTGGCAGAAAATAACTTACTTACAAGTTCGTGGTGCCCTCCATCGCTTCAGTTCAGTATGGTGTTGGCCCATCCGTAGCCTTGATGACAGCTTCCACTCTCGCAGGCATACGTTCAATAAGGTGCTGGAAAGTTTCTTCAGAATGACAGCCCATTCTTCACGGAGTGTTGCACAGAGGAAAGGCATCGACGTCGGTCGGTGAGGCCTGGCACGAAGTCGGCGTTCCACAACGTCCCAAAGGTTTTCTATAGGACTCAGGTCTGGACTCTGTGCAGGCCACTCCATTACAGAGATGTTATTGTCGCGTAACCACTCCGCCACAGGCCGTGCATTATGAACAGGTGCTCGATCGTGTCGAAAGATGCAATCGCCATCCTCCAATTGCTCTTCAACAGTGGGAAGCAAGAAGGTGCTTGCCATGCAAAACAACAAGGGGTGCAAGCCCACTCCATGAAAAACACGACCACACCATGACACCACCGCCTCCGAATTTTACTGTTGGCACTACACAAGCGGAAGATGAAGTTCACTCGGCATTCGCCATACCCACACCCTGCCATCGAATCGCCACATTGTGTACCGTGATTCGTCACTCCACACAACGTTCGCCACTGTTCAATCGTCTAATTTTTACGCTCCTTACACCAAGCGAGGCGTCGTTTGGCATTTACCGGCGTGATGTGTGGCTCATGAGCAGCCGCTCCACCATGAAATCCAAGTTTTCTCACCTCCCGCCTAACTATCATAGTACTTGCAGTGGATCCCGATGCAGTTTGGAATTCCTGTGGGATGGTCTGGATAGATGTGCGGCTATTGCACATTACGACCCTCTTCAACTGTCGGCGGTCCGTCAGTCAACAGACGAGGGCAGCCTGTACGCTTCTGTGCGGTACGTGTCCCTTTACGTTTCCACTTCACTATCACATCGGAAACAGTGGACCTAGGGATGTTTAAGAGTGTGGAAATCTCGCGCCACAGACATATGACACAAGTGACACCGCATCACCTGACCACGTTCGAAGTCCGTGAGTTCCGCGGAGCGCCCCACTACGGTCTCTCACGATGTTTAATGACTACTGAGATCGCTGGTATGGAGTACCTGGCAGTAGGTGGCGGCACAATGCACCTAATATGAAAAACCTATGTTTTTGGGAGTGTCCCAATACTTTTGATCACTTAATGTGTGTTACTTAGTAACAACCCATCAAGCGAAATTTACTTACGTCCTCATCTTTTGAACACCGGTGTATAACACTTATTTTAGCTGTAACCTCTTTTAAAGACAGTATCCATTCTACTCAGTCGTTCTTTCAGGCCCTTTGCCGTCTGTGTCAGTATTACAATGTCACGAGCATCCGGTAAAGTTTTTATTTCTTCCCTCTGAACTTTAATTCCCTTTTCAGTCGTATTAACGGAATAGTCTATTGGAACCTTACAAGCGACGTAATAAATGAAACTTTACTTAAGTTCTACAAAACGATGTCTCTGCTAACCAGGACATGTGGAAGTGAGTTGTAGGGACTGTAACAAAAAGAAATGAGCGAAGAATTCAAGCATCGGAGACGCGATCCCTAGGAACAGTAGTTACTGTGAGATTTTTACATAGTGGGAAGTGGCTGTTTTGTTTGTAATATTGGAGTTTCTTTGGAGATCTGAACACATGGGTGATACAAACTCTTTAGTTAGCACAGGTTGCTTAGCAGAGGCTGCATTAGGAGCAAACAACTTTGCTGTCGTTCTGCCGCGAGGAATTGTCTGTTGTGGGTGGTTGGTGAGAGAGCAACCGTGATAACGGACATGGTGGAAAGAAATCGACGTTTTGAGATGCTTTGTGATCTGAGAAGTCAGCTTAAGGAGATAACAGGAACAGCCGGAAGTAGTGGCCGAGCGTTTCTAGGCGCTGCAATCTGAAACCGCGCGACCGCTACGGTCGCAGGTTCGAATCCTGCCTCGGGCATGGATGTGTGTGATGTTCTTAGGTTAGTTTGGTTTAAGTAGTTCTAAGTTCTAGGGGACTGATGACCTCAGAAGTTAAGTCCCATAGTGCTCAGAGCCATTTGAGCCATAACAGGAATAAAATCACATTACTGTGTACCTTTTTATTTACATTAGTTAATTGTAAATACCATCATTGACACAATGAATGTACCATTTGTACTGCATCTTCCAACACTGTCTCTTACAGTACTGAAACTGACGGCCATCAACCTCAAGCCATGCATGACATCGGCGACGAAGATTCTGATGCACCCTCCTCTTCAAAATAGGATGTGCGAATGGTTCTCATGTTGCCATGTCCCTCGTTTCTTCTTTCCAATGGACCGTCTCCCGCATTCGTCGATCGAAAAAAATAACCGCTTGTCGTAACGGACGCTGACTGTTAGGAAATCGTTCCCTGTACAGCCTTTCAGCAGCGAGAGCATTGCAACGTACATCCCCACACACAAGGTGCATCTCAGTGCGTTCTGCGAAATTGTACCAGTACTGCTCCGCCGTATTGTACTGTACGTCTCTGAATAGCACTGAGTAATGAATGAGTCTGTCATTGATTCATAGCACGTTCCATCATGGAACACATGATACAACAGATTCACCTGATGGACAGGCAAAGTAAAGAAAAAACTGGTTGGTCGTCCTCGTTTCCTTGGAGGGAAAAACGAATGTACATGTAAATAAACAGCAAAGTATGTGTAAACGTATTCGCATGTTACAGAAACAGAAATGCTAGGTAAAGCGGTACACAAGTCTATTTCCATATCTCCATAAGTTGGCTTCTTCGAACCCAGTTTCCCTACTTTAAATTGTTCAATAGAGCATTCTCAAAGTCCTGTTACATTTTTGCACCCTGTGTATAAGTAGACAGAAAATTTGTTTTGTTGTCTTGTTTGACTTCTTAAGTAATAGAACCCAGTACGTTGTCCTCGATGGTGAGTGTTCATCGGAGGTGAGGGTATCATCTGGAGTGCCCCAGGGAAGTGTGGTAGGTCCGCTGTTGTTTTCTATCTACATAAATAATCTTTTGGATAGGGTGGACAGTAATGTGCGGCTGTTTGCTGATGATGCTGTGGTGTACGGGAAGGTGTCGTCGTTGAGTGACTGTAGGAGGATACAAAATGACTTGGACAGGATTTGTGATTGTTGTAAAGAATGGCAGCTAACTCAAAATATAGATAAGTGTAAATTAATGCAGATGAATAGGTAAAAGAATCCTGTAATGTTTGAATTCTCCATTAGTAGTGTAGCGCTTGACACAGTCACGTCGATTAAATATTTGGCCGTAACATTGCAGAGCGATATGAAGTGAGACAAGCATGTAATGGCAGTTGTGGGGAAGGCGGATAGTCGTCTTCGGTTCATTGGTAGAATTTTGGGAAGATGTGGCTCATCTGTAAAGGAGACCGCTTATAGAACGCTGGTGCGACCTATTCTTGAGTACTGCTCAAGCGTTTGGGATCCCTATCAGGTCTAGTAAGGTCATCCGAAGACCAGTATCAGTTGCAAAGCGATTTATAAAAGATTGTTGCATGGTGTGGCAGGTGGCAGTTGACGCTAAATAACGAAAAGTGTGAGGTGATCCACATGAGTTCCAAAAGAAATCCGTTGGAATTCGATTACTCGATAAATAGTACAATTCTCAAAGCTGTCAATTCAACTAAGTACCTGGGTGTTAAAATTACGAACAACTTCAGTTGGAAAGACCACATAGATAATATTGTGGGGAAGGCGAGCCAAAGGTTGCGTTTCATTGGCAGGACACTTAGAAAATGCAACAAGTCTACTAAAGAGACAGCTTACACTGTTCGTCCTCTGTTAGAATATTGCTGCGCGGTGTGGGATCCTTACCAGGTGGGATTGACGGAGGACATCGAAAGGGTGCAAAAAAGGGCAGCTCGTTTTGTATTATCACGTAATAGGGGAGAGAGTGTGGCAGATATGATACGCAAGTTGGGAAGGAAGTCATTAAAGCAAAGACGTTTTTCGTCGCGGCGAGATCTATTTACGAAATTTCAGTCACCAACTTTCTCTTCCGAATGCGAAAATATTTTGTTGAGCCCAACCTACATGGGTAGGAATGATCATCAAAATAAAATAAGAGAAATCAGAGCTCGAACAGAAAGGTTTAGGTATTCGTTTTCCCGCGTGCTGTTCGGGAGTGGAATGGTAGAGAGATAGTATGATTGTTGTTCGATGAACTTTCTGCCAAGCACTTAACTGTGAATTGCAGAGTAATCATGTAGATGTAGATGTAGATTGAGGTAGGACATAGAAGCAATTCAGAGGCAGGCTGCTAGATTTGTTACTGGTAGGTTTGATCATCACGCGAGTGTTACGGAAATGCTTCAGGAACTCTGATGGGAGTCGTGAATCGCTACTGAAGAAATTTAGAGAACCAGCATTTGAGGCTGACTGCAGTACAATTTTACTGCCGCCAACTTACATTTCGCGGCAAGACCACAAAAATAAGAGAGATTTGGGCTCGTACAGAGGCATATAGGCAGTCATTTTTGCCTCATTCTGTTTGGGAGTGGAACAGGGAGAGAAGATGCTAGTTGTGGTACGAGGTACCCTCCGCCACGCACCGTATTGTGGCTTGCGGAGTATGTACGTAGATGTAGATGTAGAAATTTTGAAGTTGCTGTTCCATCAATAACAGTGATGAAACTTCCTGGTAGATTAAAACTATGTGCCGGACCGAGACTCCAACTCGGGACCTTTGCCTTTCGCGGGCAAATGCTGTACCAACTGAGCTACCGAAGCACGACTCACGTCCCGTCCTCACAGCTTTACTTCTGCCAGTACCTCGTCTCCTACCTTCCAAACTTTACAGAAGCTCTCCTGCGAACTTTGCAGAACTAGCACTCCTGAAAGAAATGGCTAAGCCATGTCTCCGCAATATCCTCTCTTTCAGGAATGCTAGTTCTGCAAGGTTCGCAGGAGAGCTTCTGTAAAGTTTGGAAGGTCGGAGACGAGATACTGGCAGAAGTAAAGCTGTGAAAACGGGGCGTGAGTCGTGCTTGGGTAGCTCAGTTGGTAGAGCACTTGCCCGCGAAAGGCAAAGGTCCCCAGTTCGAGTCTCGGTCCGGCACACAGTTTTAATCTGCCAGGAAGTTTCATATCAGCGCACAGTCCGCTGCAGAGTGAAAATCTCATTCTGAATAACAGTGATATTTCCATTGCTGTAGCTCCATTGCAGCGAGCAATGTGCGTATCAGGAATGACACGGCTGGGCACCTTGCCTCCGCCGCAGCCGCCCGTGGTCCGTCAGCTGTTGCCGCCGGCAGCGCCCACAACCGGCCTGCGGTTGCGGCAGTGGCCCAGTTGGGCCGTTTCCAAGGGCGGCCGGCAGACTGCGCGCGCGTCGCGCCCCTCGCCAGTGCCCTCTTGTTCCCCTGCTCGCGGCCGCAAAGGACCCGTCCTCCGTCCTCCGTCCTGCAGCGCGCGCCGCCACCGAGGTGAGTGTACATAGTGCAGCGCGCCAGTCGCCGCAGCAGCCGGCAAGCGTGACAACTACCTGTCCTTCCAGCCTCTGCGCGGCCGCCCCCTGCGCAACAGGTGTCTCACCGAGCTACGATCGCTTCGGACTTGCGAATTATGGTGGCAGCCCCTGACGTTTCTCGCACACTCTTCTCTGTTGAGAATACTCCGTGATTCTCGGGTTACCATGGCGACGATATCTGCGAACTGTGGTGTCAGACTTCATCACCTTGCTGCTGCCTGTGTACTCTTCGTTGTTTTTGCAAGTGTCTACGATAATCTGACAGTTTTCTACTCAGTTGCAGTGCTGATACCTTTCACGTTATACACCTAGATCTGCATCTTTGCGTACCACTGTGAAGTGCGAGGCAGAGGGTCCTTTACATTCTACCACTCATTACGTCTTCTTACCGTTCCGTTCCTGTAGGTATTGTGAGAAGAATGAACATATTACTTTAGAGGTAGGGCAAGCGCAACCAAAATTCCACATGGTGCATAAAATCTTCCGTACTGACTGTTATAATACTTTTATTAACAAGCCAATACCGTTTTTACATCAATAGAGATGCATCTTCAGGTGATAGGATTTCCTTGCAGGGAATAAAGAATGTACACGTAAATAAACAGCACAGTATGTGTAAACTTATTCGCATGTTAGTTGCAAATAAGCTGGAAAATAGTAATGCTAGGTAAAGCGGTAGATAAGTTTACTTCCATATCTCCATAAGCTGGCTTCTCCGAACCCAGGTTCGCTACTTCAAATCTCATGCAGCCCCTGACGTCTGTCGCACGCGCTTCTCTGTTGAGGATACTCCGTGATTCTCGGGTTACCTTGGCGACGATATCTGCGAACTGTGGTGTCAGACTTCATCACCTTGCTGCTGCCTGTGTACTCTTCGTTGTTTTTACAAGTGTCTACGATAATCTGACAGTTTTCTACTCAGTTGCAGTGCTGATATTTGGCTCTGAGCACTATGGGACTTAATATCTGAGGTCATAAGTCCCCTAGAACTTAGAACTACTTAAACGTAACTAACCTAAGGACACCACACACATCCATGCCCGAGGCGGGATTCGATCCTGCGACCGTAGCGATCGCGCGGTTCCAAACTGTAGCGCCTAGAACCGCTCGGCCACTCCGGCCGGCGCAGTGCTGATACTTTTCACGTTATACACCTGTATCTGCATCTTTGCGTACCACTGTGAAGTGTGAGGCAGCGGGTCCTTTTCATTCTACCACTGATTACGTCTTCTTATCGTTCCGTTCATATAGGGATTGGTAGAAGAATGAACATATTATTTTAGAGGTAGGGCAAGCGCAACCAAAATTCCACATGGTGAATAAAATCTTCCGCACTGGCTGTTATAATACTTTTATTAAAAGGTCACTACTGTTTTTGCATCAGTAGAGAAGCCTCTTTAGGTGATAGGGTTTCTAAACTGCCATGGCACGCAAAGTGATTGCTTACAGCCAAGTCCCGTCGTTCATCGTCAAAATAAAAACAGGCTATGATTAAATTGACTGCGCGGTCCCAGTCAGTTTATTCATAGACAACTGCTTTTAGCTTGCTGTCTGTTTTTACCTTGACGATGAACTATAGGACCTGGTTCTATGCAATCACTTTGACGGGCCACGACTGTCTAAAAATCTGTCACCTACAGATGCATCTCTACTGATGTGAAAACGGTAGTGACTTATTAATAAAAGTGTTATAACAGCCAGAGCAGAAGATTTTACATACCACGTGAGAAGAATGATTGCTAAAATGCCTTTATACGCACTGTAATTAGTGTTGCGCTAGCGGTCCCTGCACAAGCGATACGTCGGGAGTTCTGGTACAGGTTGGTGATGGTTAAACTTTCGCTACTTGAGCCAGTGTGGACGGAAAACTATTTACCGTATCGCTATTCATCTTTATAGGATAATGTTCAGACTACGCTCTGCAGAATTTGCGTTATGAGTAATGTTAGCTTCATGACTTGCCATTGGGCGCTGGTACTGACTGGTTCGACGGCGTAGTGCTGAATCTCAAGCATCAGTGTGCTTTTAGGAGCAGACAGTTAACATGGGCCTGGGCAAGATGAGCAAGGGCTTCACTTGTAAAGTATTTTATATTCTGTGCATGCGCAGCTGTTGAAAGGCATGATGTTAAGAAGAATTCCGTTGACAGCTTGTTTCATTGTTAAACAATCGGTTTCGCGGGCTAAAGTCGCTTTATCATGTGCAACAATGTCAAAAGGTCAGAGTTGTACCAATCGCTCCTAGTCGATATATTATTCATTGAATATTGCCTACTCCATACCGGCGAACGAGGGGTGACAAAGACGTGATTACCCTACGCTCGCGAATGTAAAGTAAACAGTGCTCATTAAATATTATATCGACTAGGAGCAATGTGTACCCCTACGACCTTTCGATAGTGTTGCACATGAAGATGGCGCTATAGGCCGCAAAAACGGTTGTATATCATTAAAAGAATAATGTTGCTACATGTCAGCGGAATTCTTCTTAACATCATTCACTCGTAAAGCTGTCTCATCAAAATAACAGCAATAGTGGTCCTGCTCAGCATTAAAGGAAGACCGAGAGGTTGAAGGACATGATTAGGAAGTTCGAATTAACCGGCGATTTCGGAACTGATCCTGGCAGAAGCCTATGTCCACATGCGCCACAAATTCTTGAAGAGATTGCTGTTGCCATGGCTGAGAATGCTGGACGCGTTGTGTGATCTTCAGGCAGTGGACAAGCTGTGTCACGTCAGCTGAACATTCCATGGTCCAGCGTTCGGAATGCGTTGCGAATAACTGTTCTGCAATCTCTAGTGAGGTTCCAGGCTCTCGAGGATGCAGAGTGTCGTCACATTGAGCAACGTTTGTAACCTCCAACGTAAACGTGGTTCGCAATTGACAAATGTTATCCTCTCATGCGGAAATTAAAATGCGTTTCTTTCAATGGTTTACTCGTTATTTCTCTTCCGCATGTCCTTACAAACGTTTCCACAAAGTTTCATTGTCCTACGACCATTCATTTTTCTTGGGGGGTTCTCTCAAATAGCGAAAGTTTAATTGTAGCTACACTGTATGTTCCTAGTTTTTAATTTCATCCGTCATAAAACATTTTCGAAAGCCTCCAACTGTGTCGGTAATGATTTAAGTAATAAAATTCTACAGCAGTTATTTTTTTGTCCCTATAACTCGACGCGGCTAAAGGAATTAATTCCCGTTTTCATGTGCTACAGGAGTTTGCAGTAGTATGTCTGTTACGTCTATGTTGTTGTGTTTCTCTTGCCCTTTAGTCGTCTTTTTGTGGTCTTTATTGTGCCTCATTGATTACGCAGAAATTCACACACCCGCAAAACCATCAGTCACACTGTTCTGAGTAATGAAGGAGACACAATACGTTAGGACAAAAAAAGAGGATTTCAGGTAGAGATGGTTGGTTTTCGGCTTTCGCCGGACATGTCCGGCTTTTTACCGTCGTGTCTGCCAAATATAATCAAGACCGGCCAGCCCGCCTTTTTTTTGGTGTTCTGGTGATAGAGCAGAGATCACGAAACTAAGGCCTGTTCCACGATAGTGACGTAAGCATGTGTGATAAGTATAAGGAGGAATATGGAGATGCATCTAAGAACATACAGGAACACTAGCATTCTTACGTGTGCTACTGTTACGGCTGTGTGCTATTGCTCAACGAACCTAACACACAATGAGACAACCAAGCCACGTTGCAGAGCGAGCAGGCAAAGCAGAATGTGCCGATCAGCCGATGCCAGTTATCCCCGATGCTGCCCGCCACGCTCGTGCGTCGCTTATACGCGTCCTGAGACACGCAAGTGCGAACGAGAGTTAAGTCTTGCTGCGCCTATGCTAGGACAGCGCATCACGCATGATTTCGCACGCAACAGCGTTCGTTCACTGGGAGGCACACCTTACTGTTTATTTTCTTTAACCCTTTCAGACTCAACAATATGAAAAAAAATGAAGTTTAAAACTTTTCACAGAATTAACCTTTATTATCATCGTTAGCAAGGAAGAAATTGGCAAAAAGTAAACAATCGATTTATTTTTTCAGGATGAGGTTTCACTTTGAAATATAATTTTAATATTGTTCACAGAATTAACCTTAATTAACATAATAAGCAACGAAGACAACAAGGAATTGGCAAAAAGTAAACAATCAGTTATTTTCAGGAGGTGTTTTCACATGAAACCACTGGGACATAGGGTTTCTAACCACCCATCATTTAATAAGATACATTTCGGAGCAATTTCGCATTTTTCCCTAGGCAAAATCACACATCTCGAAACTCCTGTGAACTCACAATATCTAAAACAAATTATAGTCCTAAATAACAAGCAAAAATGGGCCTAAAATTTAATAATTTTATATCAAAAGTTCGTACTGTCCCCGTGATTTTACTTCGAAATCATTAATAAAAGCAATAGTACAAACTCCAATTTACGTTACAGTAACTTTAGATACACGAGTACTTTAATAAATTTAGCCGGAAGAAGTGGCCGTGCGGTTCTAGGCGCTACAGTCTAGAGCCGAGCGACCGCTACGGTCGCAGGTTCGAATCCTGCCTCGGGCATGGATGTGTGTGATGTCCTTAGGATAGTTAAATTTAATTAGTTCTAAGTTCTAGGCGACTGATGACCTCAGAAGTTAAGTCGCATAGTGCTCGGAGCCATTTTTTTTTTAATAAATTTATATCAAAAGTACGTACTGTCCCCTTTGTTTCATTTCGAAATCATTAATAAAAGCAATAGTACAAGGTCCAATTTACGTTACAGTAATTTTAGATATACCAGTACTTACTTTCACTTTAGTGATCTCCTCAGTATGATCACTCCAGAAGAGCAACATATCACGAGTTCCTACAACAGCGTAGGCACAATCTCTGCATCGACTGTTGCTTCGAACACTGTAAATGACTGCCACAGTGCACTGCATTTGTAGAAGTACCTGTGTACCACTAGATGTCTTCCACTAGCATGGATGGTTTAATGCGAAAGGCGCTGGTAATTCAAAACAAAATTAATAAAACGGGGCTTTGAAGCGGCAACAATTCGTACTCCATGAATTTAAAAAAAGCTCGACTCAGAAAGACTGAATTATCCGAATACGACGCAAATTTGTCGATGTGATGTATATGTACAGACAAACAAATGATTACAATTTCAGAAAAATTGGATGATTTATTCAAAAGAAAGCGCTTCACAAATCGAGCAAGTCTGACCCCTTATGCAAGCAGTTATTCGACTTGGCTTTGATTGATAGAGTTGAAACTTCCTGGTGGATTAAAACTCTGTGCCGGAACGAGACTCGAATTCGGGACATTTGCCTATCGCGGGCAAGTGCTGTGAGGACGGGTCGTGAGTCGTGCTTGGGTAGCTCAGTAGGTGGACTACTTGCCGGCGAAAGGTAAAGGTCCCGAGTTCGAGTCTCGGCCCGACACACAGTATTAATCCGCCAGGAAGTTTCATATCAGCGCACACTCCGCTGCAAAGTGAAAATCTCATTCTCGAAATTGGTAGAGTTGTTAGATGTCCTCCTGAGAGATATCATGCCAAATTCTGTCCAATTGGCGCGTCGGAAAGTCAAAATCCGAAACGGAAAGATGCAACGGTCTTGGTGGGCAAGATAAGTAGCAAGACAAGTAGCAACTCTCGCTGTGGTCGGGCTGGCATTATCTTGCTGAAATGTAAACCCATGATGTCTTGTCTTGAAGGGCAACAAAACTGTATGCAGAATGTCGTCGACGTACCACTCTGCTGTAAGGGTGCTGCGAATGACAACCAAAAGGGTGCTGCTATGAAACGAAATGGCATCCCAGACAATCAGTCCTGGTTGTCGAGACGTATGGCGGACTGGCATCACACTGATGTCAGAGGCGTATGCAGGCAGTCTCACTGGTCATCGAAGCTCATTTTTAAGCGGGACTCATCACTGAAGACAATTCTATTCCTGACGATGAAATTCCAGGCCGAAAACGTGTCTGGAAACGTCGTGGACAGTGGTGGGATGCCAACCTGACTGTCGCCAGCCATACGACAGACAACCAGGAATGGTGGTCTGGGGTGCCACTTCTTTCTACAGCAGGACCCCCCTTTGGGTGTCATCCGCGGCACCTTTACAGCATAGCGGTACAGCGACGATATTCTACGTCCTATTTTGTTGCCCTTCATGGCAAGACAGCCTGGACTTACACTTCAGCAAGATAATGCCCGCCCGACCACGGCGAGAGTTTCTGCTGCTTGTCGTCGTGCTTGCCAAAAGCTACTTTGCCCAGAAAGGTCGCCAGATCTCTGTCCCAGTTGAGAACGTTCGGAGAATTACGGGCAGGGCCCTCCAACCGTCTCGGGATTTTGACGATCTAAAGCGCCAACTGGACGGAATTTGCCACGATATCCTCCAGGAGGACATCCAACAAATATATCAATCAATGCCAAGCCGAATAACTGCTTGCACAAGGGTCAGAGGTGGACCAACTTGCTCAATTTGTGAAGCTCTTTCTGTAAAATAAATCATCCAGTTTTTCTGAACTTGTAATTATGGGCTTGTCTGTGCATGTACGTCGCGTACACCACATCTACTAATTTCCGTCCCATTCGGATAATTCCAACGCGATGAGGCTTTTCTCTGGTATATGAGTTACAGCTTTGATAAGTAATTGTCAAGTGACCTACAGGCAATGTATGAAGACGACAAAAAATCCTTTTCTGCGCCTCTGAATGCTTACTCCAGAAAACTTTCCCATTGCCCCTGTCACACACCTTTTCTCCTATGGCTGTGTACAAGAAGATGGTCATTTGTCAGCGACGTACATACAGGGTGTAAACGCTAACTGTTTACAATGTACCACAGTGGTGCAGGTAAGTCGAGATGATAAAAAATGCTTCTGGTCTATCGACGCGGTCAACAGCCTCAAGTTGGCCACAATTTACCCACCTAAGCTATAGTTCATGCGCGCCGCCAGATATTTTGGCTAAATTCGTCGTTTAACAAAAAAAACATGTTTTTTCACTTACGAAATACGAAACTCAGATTTGTGTAAATTTTACTTCAAAATATTATAAATTTTACCAGCATAAAATTAACAGTTAAATTCTGTCTGGCCTTCTTACTACTGTGCTTGTAAGGGTTAAGTTTAGATCGAATTATGTACGTAATTAGTTTTTACCTAAAGTCATTTTTATTTCATTACCCTGACGGGGAAGTTCAAATCAATTAACTAACAGCTGACTAAGCCGGTAGCATAAGAGACCGGGAGAATATGGAAAATCTATGGCGCTGTAGCTTAGGTAGCTTGGGTATTGCAATCGGAGGTTATACGTAAATTGAAGGTGGAGGCTCGAGAAAGGGAAGGAAAGGATAGGGATTACTGATGTCAGCTGCATCGGGACATTAAGCGGAATCAACAGCGACGAGCGAAAACGTGTGCCGGCCCAGGAGTTGTACCCGGGGTTTCCTGCTTACTGGACACCGCTATCCGGGACCCAGCGTTATCACAACTGCGCAGACTATCCCGGCACGCCTCACGGCCAACCCACACTCCCACTGAGCGCCACTTGTCAGTAGTTCCTGTCCATTTCCTCCATGTTCGATACTCTGAGATGGTCGGACGTACTTGCGCATCCGCATGAAGAAGGTGGATCCATTGCCCAATTATATGAATTTGTGGACATGTCCGAAAGAACAGACGCCACGCATTCATACAATTGGAGGTTGTTTCTCGGCTTGATAGATCCTAAGTGTCCTGTATTACACTGATCTTCACGTCCCTTATAACACTGTGGTACATCGTGAACATCGTTTATATCCTGTGTTCAGTGTGTCCCAGGAACCCAGGAAATCAGTGTAGGCAAAACCACCCCTTCCTTCTGTCTCCTTGATTTTTATATCAGTATCTACGGCCGTCCTATCAACCTCGCCACCACCCTCAAGTACCTTGGCGTCACCCTTGACCGTCGCCTTTCCTGAACTCCCCATTAACAGACAATGCAAGCCAAGGCACACTCCAGGCTCCGCCTCCTCAAACTCCTCTCCAGCCACACATGGGGTGTCCTTCACACTTATAAATCCCTCATCTGCTCCATCCTCTGCTATGCCCATCCCGGCTGGATCTCCGCCCCTCCTACCTACTGCAAGTCCCTTCAAATCTTGGAACACCAAGCGCTTTGCTTCACGTATCGCATCCACCTCCCATCCCCAACGCGGCTCCTCTGTGACTTAATTCCTTTCCCACACCTCCTCCTCTCCCTTGAATGGATATGGATCCTTTACACCTCCCATAAACTTGATCCCCCTCACCCGCTTGTCTCTCCCGTCCTTTCCCACCCCAATCCGCTGCCACGCCTGTACTCCTGTATCCCATCCGATCTCCATCTTACCACCTCCCATACCCTTGCCCAAGGTGGCTTCTGCCAATTCCCCCTATCGGATGATGCCCTAGTCCCCTCCATCTACCCCTCCTATCAGATTTTATCCTCCCCTTCCTCCTCATGAGTTTTTCCTCCAGTGCTCCCTCTTTCCCTTCTCTCCCTCCGAAACTCCCTTCCCCCTCCTCTCTCCCTCTCCTCCCCCCCTACCCTCTCCCCTCCCCCTCACTTCTTCTTTCCCCCAGGCGTCCTCCCCACCTCCCTCCTACCGTCCCCTAGTCCCTGTAGCACCCCCCTTTTTTCGTGCAATAGTGTGTGCAGTGCGTCGGAGATCATCGTCAGTGTTTTCTGTGCAGTGTTTCTCCATTCCAGTGCAATTGTGTCTCCTCAGAGTCTTCCATCGTTCAACAGTGTACTCATTGTGCCTTCGTGTACCGTTGCACTTGCTTATACAATTCAGTATCTTCAGTTCGAACGTCTTCGTTATTATCATTATGTGTGTCACCTGTTTTCTCATATTCACATTTTCTGTACATCTATCTATATGTTATCTGTTCTCTGGTTTTCTATGGCTGAAAAGAGGCGTAGATAGGCCACTGCCGGCCTACCTTTTGTGCAAGGTTTTAAAATAACAATAAAGGAAAAAAAGCGTGTCCCAGGAGGAATGGTCAGTATTCAGAGATATGACTGGAACGCTCATTTGAAGCAAAAAATTTCATAAGAACGTATGCCCTTTCCCGAAGAATTTAGAGATAGAACACATTTACTGTACATTTGTTTTTGCACTAGTGGCGCACACGTAAGAATCTTCCGCTAATCACAGAATTGGTAGCGTTAGTAAAATTAACTTACGCCTTTATATTTTTGTTTATGCAGTTGGATAAAGTCTGCGGCGTACAAAAAAAATGTGAATACGCGGAATTAAAGGCTTCGTCGCATCATCGGCACTGTTGCGTCCATTAGGGAAAGTACAGAGACAGACAAGCAATACAGCTTTATCCCCAAGTGTGAACAATTGCAATGAAATTGGCGATGGGATATCGAACGTTTATTTTGAGCTGTCCTACAGCAGTGTATGATAAAGGTTAGAGGTTCATGTGTTAAAAATTCGTATTTTTCAATTGACACTCTGTAAAAAACGGATGTTCTAATACTTACTGTTTTACATGTGCACATGTGTAAACCGGACAACATATTGAAGGAAGCAGAAAATGAATAACAATATTCATTAAATGTGTTTTACCTCGGAAACGGTTCAGAACAGGGGATATGTCCATATGAAGTTTTCTGCTTCTAATGATAGTTTCTGTCATATTCCTAAATATTGACCAATCCTCATGGGACACCCTGGGTATCTATGGTGACTGTCGCTAGTATAGCATAACTCAAAATATACAAATAATTGTGTAGACTCAACAGGGAGACTATTTCTCCTTGTCATTAACACTCGTATATTTTTAATTATTGATGTTGCTACTGCTGTGGTGAAGTGTTTTGATTTAACGGAACAATGTGGCTCTTTAGACGACATTCAAAAACCATTTAAAATAAGCAGTGTCATAAAATATGACGCTTGTTAGAGCTTGTAGCGAAATTATTCCCCAAAAAGGCGAGAACGCTCCAAATATGCAAGCCAGGATATACATAAAGCGCATTTTTACTGCTAATGGCGTGTGGACATAGAATTACGATGCCAAGTACTAGCTTTGATCTTCAAATTCAACATAATTGCCACCTGCTGCACAAAGAGCATCTTAGAAAACGCTTAAGACTCAAACTTATTGCTGTGCTTCTCATGTGATCTTGAAAACCATGAAAAACTCACAGACATCCAAGCAGCCTTGGTCTTAATTAAATTGCACACATTTTATTTGCACTGGACTGCCGGTCACCATAACGCATACAAGTTAAAAAAAATTCGCACGGTTAAGACATGGTGAACTGTGAAACTTCCTGGCAGATTAAAACTGTGTGCCGGACTCGAATTCGAGTCTCGGTCCTGCACACAGTTTTAATCCCCAAGAAAGTTTCATATCAGCGCACACTCCGCTGCAGAGTGAAAATCTCATTATGGTGAACTGTGTTTTTTATGACAACGACAACGTTTTCGGCAGTGTAAAGATAAAATTTTGAGAATATATATATATATTTTCTGACCATGACTGGCACATTACATACGCTTGTGTGGCTTAATGTGCCACTGATGAACTTTTCTTACAGTAAGTTACATCTTTCCTAGTATTTGTTAAGCTCTGACCTTACTTTGTGTTTAACTCCAAAGTGCTTACTAATACACTCATGTTCAGAAAAAAAAACAGAACACCTTGAACGACAAGAGATAGGACGTCCATTTACATAGTACATGTACAGGGTGGTCCATTGATCGTGACCGGGCCAAATATCTCACGAAATAAGCGTCAAACGAAAAAACTACAAAGGACGAAACATGTCTAGCTTGAAGGGGGAAACCAGATGGCGTTATGGTTGGCCCGCTAGATGGCGCTGCCATAGGTCAAACGGATATCAACTGCGTTTTTTAAAATAGGAACCCCCATTTTTTATTACATATTTCTGTAGTACGTAAAGAAATATGAATGTTTTACTTGGAACACTTTTTTCGCTTTGTGATAGATGGCGTTGTAATAGTCACAAACATATGGCTCACAATTTTAGACGAACAGTTGGTAACAGATAGGTTTTTTAAATTAAAATACAGAACGTAGGTACGTTTGAACATTTTTTTTCGGTTGTTCCATTGTGACACATATATCTTTGTGAACTTATCAATTCTGAGAACGCATGCTGTTACAGCGTGATTACCTGTAAATACCACATTAATGCAATAAATGTTCAAAATTATGTCCGTCAACCTCAATGCATTTGGCAATACGTGTAACGACATTCCTCTCAACAGCGAGTAGTTCACCTTCCGTAATGTTCGCACATGCATTGACAATACGCTTACGCATGTTGTGAGGCGTTGTAAGTGGATCACGATATCGACCTATTCCGCAATTGGTAAACGGTTCATGTTAACACGGGTAATGTATCACGAAACAAGTACCGTCCGCACTGGCGGAATGTTACGTGATACCACGTACTGATACGTTTGTGACTATTACAGCGCCTTCGATCACAAAGCGAAAAAAGTGGTCCAACTGAAATGTTCACATTTCTTTACGTACTACACGAATATATGATAAAAAACGCAGTTGATATCCGTTTGACCTATGGCAGCTCCAACTAGCGGGCCAACCATAGCGCCATCTGGTTTCCCCTTTCAAGCTAGACGAGTTTCGTTCTTTGTAGTTTTTTCGTTTGATACTTTTTCGTGAGATATTTGGCCCGGTCACTATCAATGGAATACCCTGTATATTAATGTGTTCTGCAGAAATAATTGGCATTTGAACCACGTCGGCCCACGGGTGGAAAGTCAACAGCGATATCGCGGCGCAACACTACCTATTGGTAAAATATGCTTGCGGCTCTCGTTGTCGCTGTAAGAAGAACGTAATGGTTCAGTATGACTTGAGCAGACGTGCTGTATGCCCCGCAGATGTATGCGCGAACCTTACCGTGAACTCAGGGAGTTTGGAAGAGGGCGCATTATTGGTGTGAGAGGATGTAATGCATCCATCCGGCAAATTTTGCTCGTGGAGGACGAAGTGTTTCGGCAGTGCAACGGGTATGTGCAGAATGGTTCACGGAAGGGCATTGAGTTCAATGAGGTGTATCAGGTTCCATCATCAAGATCTTTCCCCGCCCCTGCTCCCCCCCCCCCCCCCCCCCCCCCGAGAAGATCGACATCTCGCCCGAATGGCACTACATCTGCGTCCTCCTCAGCTCTGGCGCAACAGCGGAACAGTGTAACACATCGTAGTCTATCAGGTGTGACAATCCGTCGCCGTTTATTACGGCAAGGGGTTACGCTTCCAGCCTACCTTTCACAAATGTGCAGAAACATCCTCGACGGCCGCGAGACCGCTGCGGTCGCAGGTTGGAATCCTGCCTCGGGCATGGATGTGTGTGCTGTCCTTAGGTTAGTTAGGTTTAAGTAGTTCTAAGTTCTAGGGGACTGATGACCTCAGAAGTTAAGTCCCATAGTGCTCAGAGCCATTTTGATGCTAGACGGCAATGGTGTATGGTACGACTTCACTGGGGACAGGAATGTCCTCAGACAGTGTTTTCAGACGAATCCAAGTTCTGTTTGTTTTAAAATGATGGCCGAATTTTGCTTCATCGAGGACAGTGGGAGCAGCATCACAGTGACTGCATTCGCATAAGACATACAGCGCCAACTCAATGCCGTATGGGTACAACCACAAACCACAGTTGGTGCGTCACCAGGACACTGTGACAAGTGTGACCTGCCAATGTGAATGACGTTCTGTGACTCGTAGCCATACCCTTTCTGCACAATATCCCAGGTGCCGTTTTTCAGCAAGGCAATGCAGGACCACAAGTTGCTGCATGAACAAGTACCTTCTTGTTGCTACAGGATGTCAGAGTTTTTCCATGGCCCGCCAGGTCACCAGCCAGTCGAAAATGCGAAGGTCATGGTGCAGCGCTTTGTCCCAAAGCTAACCGCCACAGATGAACTTTGCAATCAGGTCAATGGAGCGTGGATGGCTATAACACAGGACGCCATTCGCGCCTTATACGCGTCGATGCCATCACGCATGGAGCAGGTCCCCTGGCGGACCCCGTGCCTAGTAGGCCTAGTTGGACAGCCTCTGAAACGAGGTAACTAAAATGCTAACCATTTCCGCAAAACATACTAATGTACACGTCCTATGAATAAGAGCGTTCTATCGCTATTCATACAAGATGATCTGTTTTTTTCTAGACATGGCTGTACATTTAACGTATGGTGGTTCTGTTTAACAGAGAGCCTACTTGATATTGGTCTAAGACCGAAATTGTACAGTCATACAACTAAAAAAGGAAAAATGTCAACTGCAAGCAACCTAGATCATTTCAAACATTTCATCGAAGCTGTGGACCCATTTTCAGTGAACATCATTTTACAAGTGATTTAACACGATGGTTCTGGATGAGAACTTCTTTGTGGGAGAACTGCATAATGTACAGCAAGACAGAGGCTTCCAAGTTTAATCTGGAAAAGAATTACATGGGATTTTTTTATGCTGTAATCAGTCATAATTATATACAACGATTTCATGTAACGATATTTCGCAGCTTAATAGGTCACCTTTAAGTACGTATTCTTTAGATATCCTGTCCTGGTGTTGAGTGATATAATTTTTAGCTTACAGTTAAGGCAAGCTCAGTTTAACGCCAGCCCAAGACAACTACGTGAATATCAGGTAACGCTTCGAACGAAACTGTTACATTGAATTAAAACTCCTGTGACGTTGTTGTGTGACCACATCTGCATCTAAATGTACACTCTAATTTTACTCTCCTTGTCATTAGGCGAGATATGAGATGGAGATGGTACTATGCCCCTTGCCTCATATTCGAGCGTGATCGGAATTTTGAAAGGTAGGCTCTCCGCACAGCACGTTGCGTATGCCTTTGAAGTTGGTTAATCATTTCTGTGTCGCTTTTGCTCTTACTACGTGGAACCGTAATGGATCACGTAGCTCTTTCTAGAATCCACCCTCCCTACCTCACCCCCTTTCTCTGTCCCTCTCTCTCTCTCTCTTTCTCTCTCTCTCTCTCTCTATCTTTCTCTTTCTCTCCATTAATCCAAGTCTCTGATGGTCCGAGACCGAAAGTCCAGTGCTAAAAGAATTAGTCGTTTTTTTGTAAAAACCACCCCCACATTTCTTAGGATTCTTTTACCTTTCCCAACGTCACATCTACAATTGCTCAAGATAAACACTCCTAGATACTTGGATGTAATGTCCGATTCCAGTGACTGTTCATCGACCGTGTAGTGAAAAGATACTTGGTGTTTTTTGCCTATTTATGCACTTTACATTAGACTTGCAACAAGTTGTGCATATACAGCTGAGCTTCGGCATATCAGTGTTGATGTCAGAACGACCCGCATCGGACTGACCGATAGTGAGGTCTCCCCATGCTGGTTGATGTGCAGTTAATAAAAGTTGTACCGCAGCGGCTAACGACAGAGATGGCCCTAGCAAACGTGAGACATGGGTGTTGCTGCTCACAGAAGATGAGAAATAGGTTGACAATCTATCTATGAAATAAAACAACGGTCCACATTCATCCCTGTTTATTACAAAGTCCCCTGCTAACATATATGAATAAGAAGTTATTACAAGTTCCATTCGATCTTAAGAAATATAGAGGTCAAGAAAACTAACAATTATTGACACGTACTAATCTAACATCAGAATGCCTGGCAAAGACTGGATAGTTGAGATGAATGGGATCAAACTGTAATCGGCAAATGAGTTACAGAAAGACAGGTTCGCAAGGGATACACAGCGATTCCCTGACTCGGCCAAAAGAATGATAAACTATCAGATGCAACTAACATCACTGATCGAGTCGCAAATGAACCCTCAACCATACAAAAAAGCGTAATATGAGTGATCCTAACAACGTGCCTATAAACTCTCGGTAATTCTCATATTCTGCTCGTCCAAGCTGCAATTTCTCACTGTATTCAGTACACAGTAGCTTGATCTACTGCAGTCTGCAACACGTCTGCTGCCGATTCCTACAAATGCCCTTCTCTACGTCTGCTGACGCTGTCCTCTCTCTCTCTCTCTCTCTCTCCCTCTCTCTCTCTCTCTACTGTGTCGCCAGACCATCATTCCTTGTCTCCAGCCGCAGTGATCTCTTCCGAGTCTCCAGATGAAGAGTTCTGAGTCCCCAGATGCAATGTGTTCTCTACCAGCACAGAGTTCTTCCTCCTTTCTAATGTCCCCACAACTCCCATCCGCCAATGAAAAAGGCTCCACGTAATGCTGGCCAATAATATTTTTGTTAACAAGACAACTTCTTCCCCTCCTAGGAAAAGTTTTACAACATTAACCAATTGTTTCAATCGCATATGTTGAGATGTTTCGTGGTGTTACTTGGTGTTGTAGTCTGTCACTCTGAAGTGTGTATGTTCACTTTACCGTGTATTCAGTTTCCGGCCGCCATTCTTGTAGTTACTACCATGCAGAAGTCATGTTTTTGAACTTCTTACACTTTTTGCAATGACGTAAACCACTTAGCGTCAACTCACCTGTATTTAAAGCAATAATGTTATCCTTGTACAGTTTCGGCTACAACAGATATATCTACCTTTGTATAGCTCAACAGATTACAACATATATGTGGCTATCTAGTCTGTTAATGGCAGTTCCAATATCGATTTTTCAGTTGTTTATAATCGTTTACAAATGGCTCAAATGGCTCTGAGCACTGTGGGACTCAACATCTGAGGTCATCAGTCCCCTAGAACTTAGAACTACTTAAACCTAACGAACCTAAGGACATCACACACATCCATGCCCGAGGCAGGATTAGAACCTGCGGCCGTAGCAGTTGCGCGGTTCCAAACTGAAGCGCCTAGAACCGCTCGGCCACCGCGGCCGACAGTTGTTTACATTTTTGCAATTTGCTACGACATAATTTATACTACGAGATACCATTATTTCGACTAATGTGTTCGTTTCTAAGGCACACACTGTGTCACACGCACACTAGTAATGGAGTGGTGGTTTAACAATGATACCCTAAATCGGGACCACGCTGCATTGTGATTGGCTGAAAACACCATGACGTCGATATGACGCGATATGACGTTGACGCAACGTGATGCTGTGGAACGACACGACGTGATGGTGACGTGGCGTAGGGACAGAACTCCCGTAATTGCCTAAAACTGTGAAAAATTGGTGAGAAATATGTAAAATTTGGAAAGAATGGGACTACTTACGTACCTGTCTAGATGGAGCCTCTGCTGGTGTCTCCAATGATGAAATATTTTTTTGTTACTAACAAGCAGGCTTGAAGTGATGTGACATAACGTAATTTGTTATTAATAAATATACACAGCCTACAACCTCTCCCTATACTGCCCTGCTCCTGAGTGAACTCCACCCATTCAAGTGTCCGAATTATAAAAGGTGATAATGGGGAGAGGGAGGGGGTGCTTAATTCTCATTGGTCCGGAGGGAAGGGGAGGAATGGAGAGAGGGAGGATCGGGAGGGGTGATCTACATCTACATCTACATACATACTCCGCAATCCACCATACGGTGCGTGGCGGAGGGTACCTCGTACCACAACTAGCATCTTCTCTCCCTGTTCCACTCCCAAACAGAACGAGGGAAAAATGACTGCCTATATGCCTCTGTACGAGCCCTAATCTCTCTTATCTTATCTTTGTGGTCTTTCCGCGAAATGTAAGTTGGCGGCAGTAAAATTATACTGCAGTCAGCCTCAAATGCTGCTTCTCTAAATTTCCTCAGTAGCGATTCACGAAAAGAACGCCTCTTTTCCTCCAGAGACTCCCACCCGAGTTCCTGAAACATTTCCGTAACACTCGCGTGATGATCAAACCTACCAGTAACAAATCTAGCAGCCCGCCTCTGAATTGCTTCTATGTCCTCCCTCAATCCGACCTGATAAGGATCCCAAACGCTCGAGCAGTACTCAAGAATAGGTCGTATTAGTGTTTTATAAGCGGTCTCCTTTACAGATGAACCACATCTTCCCAAAATTCTACCAATGAATTCCCTGAATTGATCAATTCCCTGTGGGAGAGGGAGTGGAGGGGGCAGGGCACCAAGGAGCCCAAGTGTGTAGCCTGATACCGAAAGTCCTATTCAGAAACGTCAAGATCGTTATTTCAACTTGAACTGGGACCCATAACCAACTGCTTATCAGCTGTGACTTAACACATCACAAGCTGTATTGGTAACACGGCTGCGGATTACCGACCTCTTGTAATTTTTTTCGATGTCTGTGAATGTGTTTTGTAACGGATGCTCACTGGACGCGATACGACGTAACGCAACGGAAGTGGTGCGTCGCCCGATGTATACCTGTCCTCGTATTGGTACTGCTATCCTACTGTCAAACAGATTAATGAAACAGATAAATTGTCATCTTAATACGTACAGACAAATAAAGTACACAGATAGAGCAATGTGGAGTTGGGGGGTGCTTAGATATTGATACTGAGGATGGATGACTCGGATCCAATCGTACATTCGTGACACCATCATAAAATTAGCCAATAAGTTATAACTGTCGAATTGATTCCTCGTAGAAGAGTTACCTCTTCTGCTGCACCATGTGACTTCTTGCCTGACTATACCGATGAAAAGTGAGGTTGGCTAGTCTCCCTGAGTCTAATTTGAAAGCTGCTACCTAGACATAAAGAGTCAAGCGTCAAGAGCGGCGCTAATTTTTGAAGCCAACATAACTCGGTGTTGAACGTTAACAGAATCACCATGGCTGCTATTTTAGGTTCATTTATTAAACCGCGGTCGTTTACGGTCTATAGTATCATCCTCAGGTGACATGTTATTCAACGCGACACAGATTATGGTGAAAGCTGTAACACCAGGTGTTACGAACCTCCCCAGCAGCATCAGGTGGAGTGGCGCATCCATGGCAGGCCGCACAAGGCCAAAAACAAACAAAAAAGAGCAAGTAGGAATACAGGAACCTGTGATAATTAACAACCTTCCCATGTGTCCATAAGTTCTGTATCAGTTTTATTTCGAGGTACTTAAAAACTCAGTCGCTATTTAAACCATTAACGAAATGAAACTGCTAAAATGCTAAGTCTCTTATCTAAGGTCAAAGTCCTCGCACAGTATATAAGCAAGTGTTCGCTCGCGCTATTCTCAGTCCGCGTTTTGCTGCTGCACAGGCAACTGCATTGAACGCCGCCAACATGCCCTACAAGAGATATCGTCGTACCCGCACAACTGTCTATAAAACCATAGGAAACATTGAACTTACAACAACATCAGGAGACAAGAAGAATCGCATTCCAGTGAAGAGTGTTGCAGCTAACGTCCTCGTCGATGGACCCTGTGTATTTCTTGGATGTTCTCTTAATTTCAGCTTGGATATAAACGACACTTTCTCACATGGAAATGGATGGTTCACTGTTGCCATAGTAAGAGGTGGTAGCGGAGTTCCTAGTGTACCTGGTCTTGAAAGTTTTAATGATAGAGATGTAATTGCCTATCGTACCTATCATATGTTTGAAATTGGTAGTAAAGATTTTGGTAAATCAGCTTATGACTCAACCTCTCCACTTGTCTTGTATACTCGTAGCAAAAGAAAAATTAATCAAAATGAGTCTGTATTTATTTGGGTTGAAGGTAAAGGTGTATGTGAATATGTAAAATTTGTAGCTGATTGTACTTTATATTTCCATTAACGAAATGTTCGAGAAAATAAAAACTTCGTTGTAATGATTCCTACAGAGAAACTAAAACCTGTAAACAGATTTCGGCTGGCGTCATTTTCAGGGAGGTAATAATTTACTCAAAATGGTAGCAACATTTAGAAACTGCTCAAGTTTTAAATGGTCGTCTTCTTCCTCGTGGGAGGGGTATTGATACAGTGAAAACCACCATTCCGATGGTTGGAACTGCGCAAGTACAGGAAACCTCTATGGGAAAAAAGTTTGGTCCGGCGAACCAGGGATAAAAGGCAATAGGCAGATCCCATATTTCCAGATTACCGGATATTGTCTGACACATTGCGCCATTGCAGACTGTTAACGAAGGTCCTGGCATCCGGAAAATTCCCAGACATGTGAGTGGCTCAAAGACTTATTAAGCAATAGAACCCAGTGCGTTGTCCTCGACGGCGAGCGTTGATCAGAGGTAAGGGTGTCTTCAGGACTGAACCAGAAAAGTGTGATAGGACTGCACTTGTTCTCGATCTGCGTAATGATCTGGAGGATTGGGTGAGCAGCAGTCTGCGTCTGTTTGCTGATGATACTAAGGTTCAAATGGCTCTGAGCACTATGGCACTTAACATCTATGGTCATCAGTCCCCAAGAACTTAGAACTACTTAAACCTAACTAACCTAAGGACATCACACAACACCCAGTCATCACTGATACTAAGGTGTACGGGATAGTGCAGTGACTGTAGGAGAATACAAGATGACTTAGACATAATTTCTGTTTAGTTTAATGAATAGCAGCATGCTCTAAATGGCAAAAAATGTAAGTTAGTAAAGATGAGTAGGAAAAACAATCCTGTACGAATACAGTATCAGAAGTGTGCTGCTTCACACAGTCACGTCGATTAAATATCTAAGCGCAACGTTGAGATGCAATGTGAAATGAAACGAGCACGTGTGGACGGTAAAAGGGAAAGTGTAGCTGATCTACGGTCGCAGGTTCGAATCCTGCCTCGGGCATGGATGTGTGTGATGTCTATAGGTTAGTTAGGTTTAAGTAGTTCTAAGTTCTAGGGGACTGATGACCATAGATGTTAAGTCCCATGGTGCTCAGAGCCATTTGAACCTCGTGCGTAGAGCATCCCACATCGCTCATAGTCTGCTGCATTTATGACGTCTTTGGTCTTTCCCTCAATAGCTCCAGTAATATTGTAGTGTCTTAAAATGTGTCCTACGAGTTTCTCTCTTCATGTTTGGATGTGCTTCCACTAAGAACTGTCTTTCTTTACCCTTCTCAGCACCTCTTCATTGGTAACTCCGTCTCTCCAGCTGATCTTCACTATCCTTCTACAGTACCAAATCTCCAGGGGCCCCAGCCGTCTTGTTTTCCTATTGTCCAAGTTACACTCTTCCATATAGGGCTAAACTCTAAACAAATGATTTCATGATCCGTTTCTTTATTTCTAGAGTAATTTTTTGCCGGTGAGTTAGTTCTTTCCCAAACTAAATATAATTATGGCCTGCTGTATTCTGCACACAATTTATTTCCAACTTCTACCATTCCTTGTGATCCTGATCCTCAAACAGGTAAATTCCTCACTTCTAGCTCCTTCTGAACAATCCTTGTACTTAAAGGTTCATTTTTTTCTTCAGTACTACCTGTGATCAATTTAGTCTTTCACTTGTTTATTCTCATACAATACTGATTACAAAAAGTCCATTGTGCTTAGGACCTCCTCTGGATCTTCTTCCGTCTCTTTGACCACAGAAATATCCTTTGCATAACGCAAGCCGTTTCGTCCACTTCTTGAGCGTGAGTATCTCGCGCTGTTACTACAAACCAACTGCATCAGCGTTGCGGTATGGAATGGAATGCCGTGTGGCTAGGGCCTCCCGCTGGGTAGACCGTTCGCCTGGTGCAAGTCTTTCGAGTTGACGCCGCTTCGGCGACTTGCGTGTCGAAGCGTTGCGGTAAGACTGACAGAAGTCAGCTCTTCTGTCACCTTTCCCTGCTTCTTGTCGTTTAGCGGTCTCTCTCCGTTTTGTTCGTGTTCCTGAGTATTTATCTATGTTTCGATACTTGTCGTTTGTCATTGTGTAAAGCCAGTGAAATTTTCATTGGCTTAATATTGTGTTTTTCTCAATTCTGATTTAAGTATGTATCTCTGTTTCATTATTCCTTAATTTCTTTTCTGTTACTGTTGTGATATCTCCCCATCTTTCTCAGTATCAGAACAAACCAATGACACGCTGCAAGTAGGAACATTGACGACACCTTGGAAGTTCGGATACTAGATGGGAAATTAATTTAAATTCCTGGCGGCCTCTTAATATTTACCACGCCCACAAACTACGGAAAGCGCTTTTAATTTTCGCCGCCTGGCATTGCAAGAACTGTGGGAGACAGCTGGGTGGTAGCGCAAAGCTACTGAAACTTGCATCAGTAATTTTTAATGTAATATGTGTTTTGTTGAACTGCAGGCAGCCTGAGGATGATTGTATAGAACGAAACAGGTCGTGGCTCAACATATGCATTTAAAGTAATAGCTGTACTGATCTTTTTAAAGTTCACACTAATCAACTGTGGAAACAGAACACTACAAGGATTATTTACTGGGTCCTTTTGTTCCCAGTACTCAAGGAGCCGCTTTGGGATGATAGCTTAGGGATCGTTGGTCAATCGTTACTGGCAGTTTTACCTTGCGAGCGTATCTCTACACGCGAAGGTGGACTCTTACATAGAAATCCTCCATTTTAACGTAGTTCGCCGCCTTGGTGATAATTTACGATTTATTAATGCCAATATTTATCGTGTAAGTCGACCACTCTCAGACACATCTAATGCCACTTATTCAAGGGTGCGGGTGTATCTCAAAGAATCTTTAATCGGTTCTTCGCCTGCTAGGTTAGCTTATCACTTGATGAAGACTGTGAGTTCTTCTCCCAGCTTGTAGCCTGAACTTTGGCGCGAGCCGGCCAATAGTAAAGCTTGATGCCAGCTTCGGTTGGCCGCAAAGCGGTTAGGAGTGGCAGCATGGTCCTTGGACAACAGTACATTCTCTTCTTCTGCCTCGTTCCATGAGGACGTGCTGATCTGTTTAGTGTAGACGCTTTCTCTTGTGATAAGGAAATGGGCACGTTTAAGCGACTTCGTTCTGGATTATGGCAAGATAGCCGTTGGCTGCGTGTTTGCGCTGCAGTTACGTGATTGCACGTTACTTGCTTTTTCAGATTGTGGAACATTAGAACTGTTTTCGCGCAGTACTTAGCCGTCGTATAAAACGTAGACAGCATTGGGTCTTTGCTCGAGTTCACAACATCGTTGTAAAACTTGGGAATCAAGCTCCAATATTTATTCAGTCATCCGAGCTTTCACGTTGTGTATCTCGTTGCTTTTACAATCATCATATATTTTGGATATTAATTGAATATACGAGGCGCGAGAGGAAAGTAATGAGACTGATGTGAAAAAAAATGTTTCTTACCGTTTTAGTCAAGTTTAGTGTTGTCTCCTGCAAAGTAGTTCCCTTCTGATGCCACACACTTTTTCCAGCGCTTCTACCACTGATGGTAACATTTTTGGAATTCATCTTCTGTAATATCATCCAAGACCCTCGTCACAGCTTTTTGGACATCTTGTGCTGTTTGAAAATGGTGTCCTTTGACCGCCGTTTTGCCTCTTGGAAATAGAAAAAGTCGCACGGAGCGATATCTGGTGAATAAGGTGGCTGTGGTAGTACTGAAATTTGTTTTGAAGTTAAAAATTCTGTACTAACATAGCAGTATGGGATGGTGCATTATCGTGATGCAGAATCCAATTATCAGCTATGTTGGCATGGACACGAAGAACTCTTTTACGAAGTCTTTCTAAAATTTCTTTGTAGTAATATTGGTTTACTGTTTGTCCAGGAGGCACCCATACATTATGAATAATTCCCTTGGAATCAAAGAAGCACACAAGCATGATGGTCATCCACTGTGGTCTTCATCTTCAACATTCGTTCTTCCTTCACTAAACATTTTACGCCAGCGAAAAACTTGAGCTCTTGACATAACCTCCTCTCCAAAAGCCTTCTGAGGCTTACCGTAAGTTGTCGTCGCGTTTTCACCCTATTTAACGCAAAAAGAAATGCCATACCGTTGCGCAATATTATGCGGTTTCATTTCTGTGACGAGAGACACAAACACGTGTTTAACTTATTTCAGCACAACTCACGACTGAGCAGTTGCATCGATGTGCCGCTTGGACTAGAAGCAGATTATAGGCCAAGGTCAAAGATATTTTGCGTACGCAAGCCTACAGGGTTGCCACATCTTGCAAAGAAAATCAGTCTCATTACTTTATTGTCGCACTTCGTATGGTGACTGTCTTCGTATATGGATGATCATTTAGAGACATGTGATCTACTGAATGGAATTTTTATATGAAACATTTCTGAATAGTATATTAATTGTTCATACAATTCTGTATTCTTACAAAACTTAGTTTTCACTCCTCCGATTTTTACTCAAACCTGTACACGTGTTCATTTAGGAGCTACATTCTCGAGCGAACTACGTTCGCTTTAACTACATTGAAAGCCGAGGCGCATTTAAGTGCCTTCAGCAATGACGAGACTTTCATTTAAATGAAATTTTCAACTATCCAGGCAAGTTCGTCTCGATATTCAACTTCAAAACACGTGCTTGCAGAGACGGAAACGTCGCGGCAAATAGCCCAGACAGTTAATCGTAAACAAAAATCAACAAGTGACAATAGTGTGTTTGTGACGTAAATGCGTAGTGAGATGTGCGTGCAAGCCACAGCAGTGAATTAATAAGCAAATTTCGCCAGTGACTACAAGAAAACCTAAGTAAACGTTCTTATAAATCCACAACGTAGTATGTAAACAGTATAATGTACTCGGAAATAAAAAATTCACAAAATTTTCCTGATACCCATAAGTCGCTTGAAAACAAATTTTAATCAAGTACAGCTCAGAAAGATCAGCTACAGCAATGGTAAGCTACAGATGGGCCATAAACCATATGTTTTTCTTAATTATGTTGTATTCTACAAAGAATACAGTACTGACGTCGTCTCAACATCCCTGTACTGCAGATGGCATGCTGTTGCAAGTGTATCTCACTATTGTAGCTCAAACGAAAGGAGCAAATAGACGAGAATGAAACAAGCAAACATAGGCCCACATATGCAGTCGTTCCAATGACATAAACTTAATGCCCAATATGACTATTGAGGAATATGTAGAACGAATCTTCGACAACAAGTGTATCGGTCGTGGCTCACCAATATCCTGGCCTTCCATGTCCCCTGACCTGAACCTGTTTGATTTTTTATGCGTGGGATATTTAAAAACTTTGGTGTCTTCCAGCCTTGCTGACAGAGTTGATGGGCTCTGGAAACACGTTGTGGATTATAATATATCCAGAACAAAGCTGGGATTTTTGAATGTGTATGGGAATCAATGAGAAGACGTGCTGAAACCTGCCTTCAATGGTGGTCGCGTGGAATACCTGTTGTAAAGTGTTTGTCCTTAACTGCATATCTGCAGTTTAGATCCTCAGGGATTCTGTTATAAGATGTTTCTCTACTGTCGTAATACTTCATATCAGGGAATCTATTGGTTTCCCCACCTATGTTTAGTAGTATTACTAACCTTTTCCCCACATCTCCTCTCATGTACACGTTTAGCCCATATGTCTCTCAAATCTCCTTTTCCCTACTCTCTGTGCCCACCCCTTCCTCTTCCCATCTTTCTCTTTGCCTCTTCCTCCCGTATCTATCTGTCCATCTCCCTGTCTGTTCTCCTCACCCTTCTCTTTTTCCATCTCCTCTACATCCCCTTCCTGATCATATATTCATCCTCCCTCCACCAATATCCTCCTCCCCCTCTCTGTCCATCTCTTTCTCCCCACACCCTCAATGTTCAGTATCGCCTCCCCCTCTCTCTGACCATCCCCTCTTCCTTCAGTCACTGACCATCTCCTTCTTCCCCTTCTCCCAGTCCCATTTACTCCTACCCCTCTCTGTTTCTTCACCTCTCTCCATCCAGCCTGTGACTGGGAAACCATTGTATACCTCTAATGTGTAGGCTGGACATCTAAGGTGGGTGGTCAGGCAGGGCGATACTATTCACACAAAACATGCCTGTCGCTCAGGACAGCCTACATGGGGGGGGGGGGGGGGATAGAAACATGTTTCTCCCTGTATCTTTGCCCCTATTGGAGATAAGATCTTATAAAGCTCCACAGTGCTGGTACTCTTGAGACCTGCTGTTTCTGTGCCAGACTTGGTTGAAATCAATTCTGGATTTTCGGAGGAGTTCCCAGACTCACACAAATACACTCTGCTTTGTATGTATAATAACAGATTTGCTTGTTTCATTGTCCTTTACTTGCTCCTTTTGTTTGTACCTACAATAGTGGAACATCCTGTGGACTAGTGGCTGACTTGTAGACATTCACAAGGGACACATAAGAGGATATGTCCAACTGGCGTACGTCAACTAAGCAACAAAAAATCTGATTTCAACCATTTCCCCATCCATGTTAAATTTTGTACATATATATTTCAGAAGCAACAGAAGAAAAACTCACTGATGGTGCCATGCCATGACTGTGGTGAAATATCTTTGGAGAAAAAAGCAAATTTGTGTTCTTGCATGAAGGCGGACCCTTCATTATTATTTTCCACAAGTAAGGGAACAGAGCTTAAACTGATAGGAACAGCTTCCCAAAAACTAAAGTCTTATTCTGCCGCAGCATCAACATAATTTTGACAGTATTTAGTCCCCTGCTCTAGAGATTAAACAAACACTCAGGTGCAGCAGGAAAAGAGGCCATCCACCAACTTCCGCAATCAAAAGCCAAGACTGCTGTTGCCACTGTTGGCGCCACACATACGAGGCATTTATTTATTTTTCCGAATCGACGGTCCTGTTAACCGTCAATGCGTAAATTTTTCTGGAAATAATATTCTTATGTGTATAGAATGTTCACAATGTCGTTACTGTTGTGATCTTCAATCCGAAGGCAAATTCTACACCCTACTCTGTCCTTGCAAGACTGTTCATCTTTGCAAACTACGGTCATTTTAACTGCTTATTGTACTCAGACCATGGTCTCCCATTACAACTTTACCCCTCCCCCCATACACACTCCCTCCAAACTGAATGTACCTTTGAACACGGTACACTCCCCAGTCAGCGTTTTGCGACTCTGCACTCCCTCGCCATGTGCGTCTTTTCAGGCGTGCATTTCGGCCCTGACCTCATTTCTATGGAGACGATGCAGTCGCGCAGGTGAGGTGCACTTGAAACAGGAGGATATTCGGCGTACTGACTGGCCTGCCCGTTCCCCCGTCATAAATCCCATCAGGCACCTGTGGGATGCGGTGGGTGGACGTACTGCAGCAAGCAAGTTCACGTGCACCAACGACCATAGAGCAGGTGTCAACATAGTTGGTCGGGGAATGGAACGCCCCACCAAAAGAATTTCTCACCAAGTTCCTTTCCAGCACGTAGGCACGTTGGGCAGCATGGATTGACTTCCGTAATCATTAAACACCCTGTTAAGAACTACAATGAAGTGCCAAAGAAATTGGCATAGGCATGCGTATTCAAGTACAGAGGCATGTATACAGGCAGTATACGGCGCTGCGGTCGGCAGCGCCTATATAAGACAATAGGCGTCTGGCGCAGTTGTTAGATCGGTTGCTGCTGCTAAAATGGCAGGCTATCAAGATTTAAGTGACCAGAATGAGATTTACACTCTGCAGCGGAGTGTGCGCTGATATGAAACTTCCTGGCAGATTAAAACTGTGTGCCGGACCGAGACTCGAACTCGGGGCCCTTGCCTTTCGCGGGCAAGTGCTCTACCAACTGAGCTACCCAAGCACGACTCACGCCCCGTCCTCACAGCTTTACTTCTGCCAGTATCTCGTCTCCTACCTTCCAAACTTAACAGAAGCTCTCCTGATAAACCTTTCTTTCAGGAGTGCTTGTTCTGCAAGGTTCGCAGGAGAGCTTCTGTAAAGTTTGGAAGGTAGGAGACGAGGTACTGGCAGATGTAAAGCTGTGAGGACGGGGCGTGAGTCGTGCTTGGGTAGCTCAGTTGGTAGAGCACTTCCCCGCGAAAGGCAAAGGTCCCGAGTTCGAGTCTCGATCCGGCACACAGTTTTAATCTGCCAGGAAGTTTCAAGATTTAAGTGAGTTTGAACGTGGAGTTACAGTCGGCGCACGAGTGATGGGACACAGCGTCAAAAATGGTTCAAATGGCTCTGAGCACTATGGGACTTAACTTCTGTGGTCATCAGTCCCCTAGAACTTAGAACTACTTAAACCTAACTAACCTAAGGACATCACACCCATCCATGCCCGAGGCAGGATTCGAACCTGCGACCGTAGCAGTCCCGCGGTTCCGACACAGCGTCTCCGAGGTGGCGATGAAGTGCGGATTTTCCCCTACGACCATTTCACGAGTGGACCGTGAATCTCAGGAATCCGATAAAACATCAAATCTCTGATATCGCTGCGGCCGGAAAAGATTCTGCAAGAACGTGACTAACGACGACTCAATAGAATCGTTCAACGTGACAGAAGTGCAACCCTTCCGCAAAATTCCTGCATTTCAATGCTGGGTCATCAACAAGTGTCAGCGTGCTGACCATTCAACGAAAGATCTTCGATATGGGCTTTTGGAGCCGAAGGGCCGCTCGTGCACCCTTGATGACTGCACGGCACAAAGCTTTACTCCTCGTTCAAAATGGTTCAAATGGCTCTAAGCACTATGGGACTTAACATCTGAGGTCATCAGTCCCTTAGAACCACTTAAATTAACTAACCTAAGAACATGACACATATCCATGCCCGAGGCAGGATTCGAACCTGCGACCGTAGCGGTCACGCGTTCCCGACTGAAGCGCCTAGAACCCGCTCAACTACAGCGCCCGGCTTTACGCCTCGCCTGGGCCCATCAACACCAATATTGGACTTCAGATGACTGAAAACATGTTGCCTGGTCGAACGAGTCTGTTTCAAATTGTATTGAGCGGATGGACGTATATGATTATGGAGACAACCTCATGAATCCATGCACCTTGCATGTCAGCGAGCAATGTTCAAGCTGGTAGAGGCTCCTTAAAGGTGTGGGGCGTATGCAGTTGGAGTGACATGGGACCCCCGATACATATAGATACGACTGTGACAGGTGTCACGTACGTAAGCATCCTGTCTGATCATCTCCATCCATTCATATCTATTGTGCATTCCGACAGACTCGGGCAATTCCAGAAATGCTACAGAGTGGCTCTTCTGAGTTTAAACACTTCTGCTGGTCACCAAACTCCCCAGATATGAACATTGTTGAACATATCTGCGATGCCTTGCAACGTGCTATTCAGAAGAGACCTCCATCCCCTCGTACTCTTACAAATTTATGGTCAGCTCTCCAGGATTCATGGTGTCAGTTTCCTCCAGCACTACTTCAGACATTAGTCGAGTCCATGCCACGCCGTGTTGCGGCACTTCTGCTTGCTCACGGGGGCCCTACACGATATTAGGCAGTTTCTTTGGCTCTTCAGTGTTCTTCAGAGGGGAGCGTTGTTCACGCCAGTTTGCAGTCATCGATTGCGACGACAGCGTTGTCCTACTTCAGATCCAGCTGCACAAGTTGTATTAAAAGACAGAACTGCATCGAAGTTTACAGTCAACTGTACATTTCACAGTCAATTTTACACTCGGAGATGAGACTATCATTTGGTATTGAATCAAGTGATAAGTTAGAGCTCAGCAACAGGAAGAAATACATGAGTGACATTATTGTGGGTACAGATTGTCTATTTCAGACTGCTGAAGTTTTAATAAAGTTATTTAAGATTTTGTGTGTGCTGTAGTAGCCAATAGACCTCCTCCAGAAGTAAGTCTAACCTTGCTAGAGCCCACTACAGTTCTACGATTGTCTCAAGTGGTTTTTCTTTCGTTATGCTCTACAGTTAGACTTTAATTGTTGTGGCGTAACAAGCTAGTTACGCCACACTGAGAAGGGAGCCGAAAGGCACGCGTACACACACGCCGACTGGCGTCAAGTCTGGAACAGGATACGTTATGACTGCTATCAAGAAAATACGTAGCTTTGGAATATACTTAACTTTATTCTTTGTTGGTTTACAACGTTCTTCTTGAGACATTTATACGATAACTCTCAAACTAGGTAAGGCTATGGCGCCTTGCTAGGTCGTAGCCATGGACTTAGCAGAAGGCTATTCTAACTGTCTCTCGGCAAATGAGAGGAATTCTTCGTCCGTATTGTCGCTAGCAATGTCGTCCGTACAACTGGGGAGAGTGGTCGTCCGTATCTCGAGACCTGCCTTGTGGTGGCGCTCGGTCTGCGATCACCCAGTGGCGACACGCGGGTCCGACATGTACTAAATGGACCGCGGCCGATTTAAGCTACCACCTAGCAAGTGTGGTGTCTGGCTGTGACACCACATTAATCATTTACGTAAGCTGAACTAACTTGGCGAAGCTGTCTTGAAAATTTGAAATCAGTAAGCATAACAGGAAAGAAGTTCATATGAATTCTTACACAAAGTTGAATTTAACAATAATGAAAGACTTTCACCATAACAGTTCGGAAGCCAGTTCAGTCTTCGCCTTCGCTCATAGACGCAGCTGTTCAAACGGTTAGCAGTTCCATAATACAAATAGAACGGGGAACATTTACTCTGTAAAATAATTATGGGATACAGTCTATTAATGCAAGCGAACATGGAGGAAAGCCAATCCTGACCGTAAATTAATCATTTGCAAACAGAAAAGTCATTTCATTTTAATATATATCCTCTAATCGGCATGTGATTAACCATAAGCCTTTAAACCAATGGCTTGGAACAGTCAAATGTTGATAGCATTTTAGTTCTGCAATAGAAATGTTAAATACATTTGTAATGAAGCCAGTAAAATTTTTAACTATTCAGCTTAGCGTACAGAAGTGTTTTATAAGTCTTTTCTTCTTTCACTAGCACAACAGGGAGCGCAACAGGTAGCGCAAAGGCTAGTAATGTGCAAGACACTGTTTACGTAAAAATGTATAACCAAATGCAAGAGAAATATTGATAATATGACTGATGATTTAAAAAAAAAAGACCCATTTTTAAAAACCTTGATACAGTTATATCTAGTAGAACATGGTTCAGCTAAAGAATTAACCTTTAGTTATTCTACTAATATGCCGATGCATCGAACACATGCGATCATCATCATCATCATCATCATTTAAGACTGATTATGCCTTTCAGCGTTCAGTCTGGAGCATAGTCCCCCTTATAAAATTCCTGCATGATCCCCTATTCAGTGCTAACATTGGTGCCTCTTCTGATGTTAAGCCTATCACTTCAAAATCATTCTTAACCGAATCCAGTTACCTTCTCCTTGGTCTGCCCCGACTCCTCCTACCCTCTACTGCTGAACCCATGAGTCTCTTGGGTAACCTTGCTTCTCCCATGCGTGTAACATGACCCCACCATCTAAGCCTGTTCGCCCTGACTGCTACATCTATAGAGTTCATTCCCAGTTTTTCTTTGATTTCCTCATTGTGGACACCCTCCTGCCATTGTTCCCATCTACTAGTACCTGCAATCATCCTAGCTACTTTCATATCCGTAACCTCAGCCTTGTTGATAAGGTAACCTGAATCCACCCAGCTTTCGCTCCCGTACAACAAAGTTGTTCGAAAGATTGAACGGTGCACAGATAACCTAGTCTTGGTACTGACTTCTTTCTTGCAGAATAGAGTAGATCGTAGCTGAGCGCTCACTGCATTAGCCTTGCTACACCTCGCTTCCAGTTCTTTCACTATGTTGCCATCCTGTGAGAATATGCATCCTAAGTACTTGAAACCGTCCACCTGTTCTAACTTTGTTCCTCCTATTTGGCACTCAATCCGCTTATATCTCTTTCCCACTGACATTACTTTCGTTTTGGAGATGCTAATCTTCATACCATAGTCCTTACATTTCTGATGTAGCTCTGAAATATTACTTTGCAAACTTTCAATCGAATCTGCCATCACAACTCAGTCATCCGCATATGCGAGACTGCTTATTTTGTGTTCACATATCTTAATGTCACCCAGTCAGTCTATTGTTTTCAACATATGATCCATAAATAATATGAACAGGTTGCAGCCTTGTCTTACCCCTGAAACTACTCAGAACCATGAACTCAATTTACCGTCAACTCTAACTGCTGCCTGACCATCCATGTAAAGACCTTTAATTGCTTGCACACACATGCGATGCTCACATTTATGAGTGCGGCCTAGTGTCTTAAACATACGTAAATTAGTTCCGTAACCTGTCCCAATCATTAACGGCCAACATTCTGCAGAAAGCGGTTGCGTCCAATCACTGCACACAGAAAAGGGTACACCCTGCGCTGACCGGAATTTACTTCACACCACTAACCCTGAGTCGTATCACATATCATATATCATCAATTGATGCCGGACACGCGGATCTATACTGTACTTAGAACATATTAAACCTCTGAAACTAGTCGTCTTGAGACTTGACCACCACATCTGATAGGCATGTGACGACTCAAATCAAAATCGTCGCTGCACAACTTGCAGACATGCAATTAACGGCGCCACCGCTAAGCACACACTGACTATCAGTACGCGGTCTGTCCAAAAAATTGCGAAACTTTGTCCAAAAAATGTTTCTACGCTTACCTCTTGCTTATTGTGCATGGTCTCCTTCGAAATACTCTCGCCGGCCGGAGTGACCGTGCGGTTCTAGGCGCTACAGTCTAACATAAGAAATAATTTACTTTTTAACATTTTCTTTGCAGAATTTATGGTATTGTGGCCTCAAATGACGGTAGGATTTTTTGTAAAATTTTATTTTATTTTTCACAACTTTTTTCTCTTCTGGTACTCAGGAGTACCGTCAGACTCCATGGACAGAATCACAACATGCGCAGAAAAATGCTCCAATTTTTATAACTTGTACTTTATTCCACATAAATATTAAATATTTTTACATTAGAAAATTAATTAACAGAAATATGATATTTCAGATTTTGTTTTTTAAATTTCGCATGAATTTATTCTAGAGCAACTTCACAATACATAGTAACTTAGCTATACGTTTTTGACAGTATATACATATCACATATTTAGTGATACCTCATGAAATTCTAGGAAACAGTTATTTTTCTCATTGCAGCCCAAATACACTTTACATGTACTACATTGTGAATGTGGTGTCGACTGAATTATATTTTTCGCACACATTGCGCATCGTCCTCTTTTACAACTGAACACTACAAAATGATTTCCTAGGTTGCCAAGACGTACATCCTTCGGAACAGAAAAGTTATCCTTTCTTCTCTTTGAGGGAGTTATTTCATCTTTACCAGAGTTTCTCTTTCTGATATTTGGCACTTGCTGTTCATTCATTAGCCCTAGTGCCACAGCATGCCTGAATTCCAGAAGTGGCAATGCCCCATGTAGATAACTGAAAATGACGTAGGCATTGTCAAAAGCAATTTCTATTGCTCCCCAGAAGAGACGGTGCCACCATTTCTTTGATCGCTTGTCAAGACCATAAGTTGAACGTAATGTGTCTGCATGATACACACCACCTATGTTTTTATTGTAATCACATACAGTAACTGGACATGGTATAGTCATAATAGTTCCAATCTTTTTCCTTTTTCTTGTCACTACGCTCCGTTCAGTGCCATGGAAGTTTGACGCAATATACACTACTTTGTTTTCCCTCCAGTGAAATACTGTTAGGTCTGAAGATGAGACTCTGTGATTTGATTCCCCACGCTTTAGACACTTTTCTTTAGGTAAATTCCCTGACAAACCTTTCCTGTTTGTTCTAATTGTTCCACAGGCAAATGTATTTACGGATTTCTGTGTGAGAAAAAGTGGACAGAACAACTAGTGAGAGGTAACGCAATGTTGCTACAATAAAGTGTTCGCACAACCTGACGGTGCTAATAAGTCCACCTTAAATTTTCCACTTTATCTCATTCACTTGTAACGTAATGCTTCAAACTATTGTAAAAAACAAAGAAGGTAAGTATGTACAATGGAAAACTCAACGGAAGTTCCAATAAATTGCGCACAAATTCAGGCAGCACCATGGAAACAAGCACATACAATCTTCTGTTTTCACAGCAGCGCGCGAAAAACAATTTCAAGCTCTGACCGCCAGAGAGGTCTATGTATTGCACAATAACATCTATGAAACAGTAGAGCAGAGTTACTGTTACGTACCGACAGACTCTCAGATCACGAAACCGCACCACGAGAAAATAATGAGAGTCAAAACTTACTGGTACTTTTAAGTACCGTCAAGCAACAAAGGGTTAATTAGTTCTAAGTTCTAGGCGTCTGATGACCTCAGAAGTTAAGTCGCATAGTGCTCAGAGCCATTTGAACCATTTTTGAAATACTCTCCTCCACAATTAATGCACCGCTCCCAACGCCGTTTCCACTTCTGGAAGCAGTCTTGGTACGCCTCCTGCTAGGTCGCGCCAAGCGCCGTCTGTCAGTTTTATTTTATCTCATCTATCGTTGCAAATCTTCGTCCTTTCGACGGAGATGTCAACTTTGGAAGTAAAAAAAGTCCACAGGGGCCAGGTCTGAAGAGTACGGAGGACGAGGCAATAGTTACGCACAACAGGGATGAATGTGCGGGTACGACGTTATCATGATGCAAGAGCCATGAATTGTCTCGCCGCTTTTTAGGCCGCTCTCACAATTTCTCGCAGGCGTCTCAGCACGTCCCGACAGTACCATCGATTAACAGTTTGCCGTTGTGGCACGAATTCATGATGAACCAATCCTTCGAAGTCAAAGAAAACTATGAGCATGGCTTTGACATTTGATCTGACCTGACGAGCTTTTTTTAAATCTTGGAAAGCCTTTCCCGACCCATTGTGAAGACTGAACCTTGGTCTCACAACTTAACCGCTGAACCGCGTCTCATCACCAATTATGATTCTATTAAGGAACATCTCGTTCTCATTTGCGCCATCCAAAAGCTCTTCGCAGACTGCGAGGCGGAAGTCCGTCTGGTCTTGAGCCATGAGCCGTGGCACCAACTTGACGGTAACATGATGCGTTCCAAGATGCTGTGGCAGGTTCTCATGACATCATACAACTGAAATGTTATATTCTTCTGCAGTCTCCCGGGCAGGCGTTCTACGATTGGCACGCACAATTTCGTTGACGTTGACACCCACCTACGTAGGGAGAAATGATCATCATGATAAAATAAGAGAAATCAGAGCTCGACCGGAAAGATTTAGGTGTTCCTTTTTCCCACGCGCTATTCGAGAGTGGAATGGTAGAGAAGTAGTATGAAAATGGTTCGAAGAACCCTCTGCCAGGCACTTAAGTGTGAATTGCAGAGTAACCATGTAGTTGTAGATGCAGAAATGAGTGCCGTCGGTAGACGCAGAAGGGTGTCCTGAACGAGGGTCATCTTTAAATTCCACCCGGACATTTTTAAATCGTGTGGACCATTCTTAACACCGAGTACTGCTTACGCACTCATCACCGTAGGCTTCCTGCATCATTTGGTGTGTCTCTGTAAAGGTTTAATTGATTTTCACGCAAAATTTATTGCAGACGCGTTACTTCTTTAACTCAATACAGCAATGAACAATAACTAACAAACATACAACAATGAAACGTCGGCAGGTACACATTGAACACAGGCGTGTGCAGGGATGCCAACCGCATTTCGCTTCAACACACCATTGGCGCGATGATGATGATGTTTAGTTTGTGAGGAGCTCAACTGCGCAGTCATCAGAGCCCGTCCCAATTTTGACACAGTCCAATTTGTTTCAAATGGTTCAAATGGCTCTGAGCACTATGGGACTTAACATCTGAGGTCATCAGTCGCCTAGAACTTAGAACTACTTAAACCTAACTAACCTAAGAACATCACACACATCCATGGCCGAGGCAGGATTCGAACCTGCGACCGTAGCGGACGCGCGGTTCCAGACAGAAGCGCCTAGAACGGCTCGGCCACAGCGGCCGGCTAATTTATCCACAGTCACGAATGATGATGATGATGATGATGAAATGATGAGGACAACACAAACACTGAGTCCCCGGGCAGGGAAAATTCCCAACCAATCCGCGAATCGACGCGCGGGGTAGCCGCGCGGTCTCAGGCGTCTTGTCGCGGTCTGCGCGGCTCCCCCATCGGAGGTTCGAGTCCTCCCTGGGGCACGAGTGTGTGTGTCGTCCTTAGCGTTAGTTTAAGTTAGATTAAGTAGTGTGTAAGCTTAGGGACCGATGACCTCAGCAGTTTGGTCCCGTAAGACCTTACCACAAATTTCCAAAAATTTTTCCGGCTACGAATCGAACCCAGGACCCTGTGATCCAGAGGTAGCAACGCTAGCCACTAGACCACGAGCCGCGGACTCCATTGGTGCGAGAATACGAATCTTCCAGAATTTTCTGAACATACCTCTTAGTTGTATATCAGAGTCAGTGGGACTTACGAGGGTTTCTGTCTGACTGCCCATCGAGACAGCAAGAGAGAAACCCTAGCCGCCTGGGACACGGAACCATAATGTCTTCGTAGCGCCAGAGCCACGTCACGTTGGCGGTAACATGCAGTGATGATCACAGTAGATCTAGCGCACTCGAGAAAGTATCAAACTATCTCAGTATCGAAGTAGAATTTGACTGACTGTAGTCGAAGAGATGGATGAGAATGGTTGTAATGTTCTTTTAGCTCATGCAGGCTTCAAGGTTCACATAAGACCCTGAGAGTGTGTCAGCCAAGTTAGCCCATCTTGAGGTCACGCCCGTCAGAATGGTTATAGTGAAAGACAAATCAGAAGTGCGTTCCGATATCGACCAACCGTGTACGAGGTGAGTGATGATAAAACCGTGTTGGCACCAAAGTCTAACGGCTTTTTGCCTTACGCAGGGAGCAATTCCAATAAGAGTGGTCGTACTCTGCGGAAACATGGTGTGAAATATGTTTTCCGACCTCCATCTAAGATCGGAGTCCTTTTAGGTTTACGAAAGGCGGTTGTCTGTCATATTACTTGCAGTCGTGGCATATACAAATAGTATATTGGGCAACGAGGATCGTCGCTTACAACAGCCAAGCAAGTTCACCATTGCAGAACATTTTCATGGTGCTGATCATACTACGTAATAGTTTCTGCCACGCACTTTGCTACTGGAAGCAGTGAAATTAAATTAACAAGTAATCTTGTAAATAGAGATAGAGATTTTTGCTTAAATTCTGCATGATATCCTCTTTTTTCCCCAGTCAAAGGACTGATGGGCAGAGTTAATGCTACCACGTCCGTTGGTTGTTAATTTTCACCATCGATAACTTCTGACGTTGGTCGTCTTTGATTGTGTTGCGCGCCAGCGTTTACAGTGTGTGTGTGTGTGTGTGTGTGTGTGTGTGTGTTTTATCTTTCCGCAGTTTCTCTGAGAACCGAGTTATCAAATTCCCTTACACAGCTTTTACTTGCTGCAGTTTTGCCTTGGACAAGATGTGCTCCTGTTGTGCGGCTGTTGACGACATCAACGGGCTGCATCCCTGTTAGTTGTTTGTGCTGAAAATACATTGTTAAACAAATAATTAATAGTATTTAATACAGATGTGACAAAAAAGAGAATTACGCACATGCACACTATTTTTTAGCTTCAGCGTGTTGACATTGCAATGGGAACTCGATGAAATAATTTATGTAAATATGATTTGTTAAGGTAAGAGTGCTGAAGATTGAATGGGTAGATCATGTAACTAATGAGGAGGTACTGAATAGAATTGGGGAGAAGAGAAATTTGTAGCACAAGCTGAGTCAATGAAAGGATCGGTTGGTAGGACACATTCTAAGGCATCAAGGGATCACCAGTTCAGTACTGGAGGAAAGCGAGGGGGGTAAAAATCGTAAGCAGAAACCAAGAGATGAATACACTAAGCAGATTCAGAAGGATGTATGTTGCAGTAGGTACTGAGAGATGAAGAAGCTTGCACAGGATAGAGTAGCATGGAAAGCTGCATCAAACCAGTCTTTGGACTGCAGACCACAACAACAACAACAACAACAACAACAACATGGCCGGAAGAATAAAGATATGTGTTTTGAATCACGTAGTCCTGCAACAACGAGTAGAATACAGATATGCATTTAACTACGTTCTGCAATTTCCTTTCTGGACAAATGTAAAAAATTAAATTAAAAGAATATCTACACCACTTGGATATTCTGAAAATCACATTTAAGTGCTTGGCAGAGGGTTCATCGAACCACCTTCACAGTTCTCTGTTATTCCAATCTCGTATAGCGCGTGGAAAGAATGAACACCTATATCTTTCCGTACGAGATCTGATTTCCCTTTTTTATCATGGTGATCGTTTCTCCTTATGTAGGTCGGTGTCAACAAAATATTTTTGCATTCGGAGGAGAAAACTGGTGATTGGAATTTCGTGAGAAGATTCCGTCGCAAACGAAAAACGCCTTTCTTTTATTGATGTCCAGCCCAAATGCTGTATCATTTCTGTGACACTCTCTCCCACATTTCGCGAAAGTACAAAACGTCCTGCCCTTCTTTGAACTTTTTCGATGTACTCCGTCAGTCCTATCTTGTAAGGATTCCACATCGCGTAGCTGTATTCTAAAAGAGGAAATACAAGCGTAGTGTAGGCAGTCTCCTTAGTAGATCTGTTACATTTTCTAAGTGTCCTGCCAACAACACGCAGTCTTTGGTTAGCCTTCCCCACAACATTTTCTGTGTGTTCCTTCCAATTTAAACTGTTCGTAATTCTAATACCTAGGTATTTAGTTGAATTTTTGACTTTTAGATTAGACTGATTTATCGTGTAACCGAAGTTTAACAGTTTCCTTTTAGTACCCATGTGGATGACCTCACTCTTTTCGTTATTTAGGGTCAACTGCCACGTTTTGCATCATGCAGGTATCTTTTCTAAATCGTTTTGCAATTTGTTTTGAACTTCTGATTACTTTATTAGTCAATAAACGACAGTGTCAACTGCAAACAACCTAATACGGCTGCTCAGATTGCCTCCCAAATCGTTTCTATAGTTAAGGAACAGCAAATGGCCTATAACACTACCTTGGGGAACGCCAGAAATCACTTCTGTTTTACTCCGTGACTTTCCGTCAATTACTACGAACTGTGACCTCTCTGACAGGAAATTACAAATGCAGTCACATAACTGAGACGATATTCCATAAGCACACAATTTCACTACCAGCCGCTTTTGTGGTACAGTGTCAAAAGCTTTCCGGAAATCCAGAAATACGGAATCGATCTGAAATCCCTTGTCAATAGCACTCAACACTTCATGTGAATAAAGAGCTAGTTGTGTTTCACAGGAACGATGTTTTCTAAACCCATGTTGACTTTTTGTCAATAGACAGTTTTCTTGGAGGTAATTCAAAATGTTTGAACACAATATACGTTCCAAAATCCTGCTGCATATCGACGTTAACGGTATGGGTCTGTAATTTAGTGGATTACTCCTACTACCTTTCTTGAATATTGCTGTGACCTGAGAAACTTTCCAGTCTTTGGGTACGGATCTTTCGTAGAGCGAACGGTTGTATATGATTGTTATGTACGGAGCTAATGCATCAGCTACTTTGAAAGGAACCTAATTTGTATACTGTCTGGACCAGAAGGCTTGCTTTTATTGAGTGATTTAAGTTGCTTCACTACTCCGAGGATATTAACTTCTACGTTACTCATGTTGGCAGCTGTTCTCGATTCGAATTCTGGAATATTTACTTCGTCTTCTTTTGCGAAGGCATTTCGGAAGCCTGGGTTTAGTAACTCTGCTTTGGCATCACTGTCTTCGATAGTATCTCCATTGCTATCGCGCAGAAAGGCATTGATTGTTTCTTGCCGCTAACATACTTCACATACGACCAGAATCTCTGTGCGGCTGGTCCCGGCGGAGGTTCGAGTCCTCCTTCGGGCATGGGTGTGTGTGTTCGTTCCTAGGATAATTTAGTTTAAGTAGTGTGTAAGCTTAGGGACTGCTGACCTTAGCAGTTAAGTCCCATAAGATTTCACACACATTTGAACAATTTTGAACCAGAATCTCTTTGGATTTTCTGCCAGGTTTCGAGACAAAGTTTCGTTGTGTAAACTGTTATAAGCATCTCGCATTGAACTCCGCGCTAAATTTCGAGCTTCTATAAAAGATCGCCAGTCTTGGCGATTTTGCGTCTGTTTAAATTTGGCATGTTTGTTTCGTCGTTTCTGCGACAGTGTTCTAACCCGTTTTCTGTACCAAGGAGGATCAGCTCCGTCGTTTGTTAATTTATTTGGTATAAATCTCTCAATTGCTGCCGATACTATTTCTTTGAATTCAAGCCATATCTGGTCTACACTAATATTATTAATTTGGAATGATTGGAGATTGTCTCTCAGGAAGGCGTCAAGAGAATTTTTATCTGCTTTTTTGGTTCAAATGGTTCAAATGGCTCTGAGCACTATGGGACTTAACTGCTGAGGTCATCAGTCTCCTAGAACTTAGAACTACTTAAACCTAACTAACCTAAGGACATCACACACATCCATGCCCGAGGCAGGATTCTAACTTGCGACCGTAGCGGTCACGCGGTTCCAAACTGACTGCTTTTTTGATTAGGTATATTTTTCGCTTATTTTTGGAGGATTTGGGGATTAAAATATTCAATCTCGCTATGACAACCCTGTGTTCACTAATCACTGTAATGGTTTTGATGCTCGTTACTAACTCAGGATTATTTGTTACTAAGAGGTCAAGTGTGTTTTTTCCAGCCGTTTATTATTCGCGTGGACTCATGAACTAACTGCTCGAAATAATTTTCAGAGAATGCGTTTAGCACAATTTCGGATGATATTTCATGCGTACCTCTGGAATTAAACATGTATTTTCGCCAATGTATCGAGGGTAAATTAAAGTCACCACCAACTATTATCGTATGAGTCGACAAAGGAATTTAGATAAGAGGTAAGATACACGGAGACTTAGGAATATGTTTATTGAATTTATATAAAGCATACAAAACGTGCGTTATTTCGGTAAAGTGGCCCAGGGAAAGTAGCAGACCTGACTGCAGTAGTTGGCCACGTGACCAAGCTCGGGAGTAAACGATCAGAAGGGACCTCCTAGTCCCTTCATCGCTGTCGTAGGCGGAGTGAAGAAGAGTGATCTCTGTGGATAACCTTGCTAGGACTACGAGGTCGACGAGCCACATGTGTTAAAGTTGCTCAGGGCAGTTGTATTATGGTGCGACTATAGGTGACCACATTGGGACATTACAGTACTATGCGAGTGAATGGTAGGACTGATATCAGTGAGCTCGCACTGTACTCGATATTGCCTGTCTCTGTAAAGTTTCCGAACCGTATCACTTGTTTTCACCGGTTGTACCCTCCCATAGTGGCATCGACAATTCCGCACTACCGTTGCCACCGAGTTTCATTCTGCAGCCGGCCGGAGTGGCCGAGCGGTTCTAGGCGCTACAGTCTGGATCCGCGCGACCGCTGCGGTCGCAGGTTCGAATCCAGCCTCGGGCATGGATGTGTGTGATGTCCTTCGGTTAGTTAGGTTTAAGTAGTTCTAAGTTCTGGGGGACTGATGACCTCAGCAGATAAGTCTCATAGTGCTCAAAGCCATTTGAACCATTTTTTTTATTCTGCGTGCCAGATAATACAGTGCGCCTTCTCTCCTGATTTGTAGTCATTTTGTTGCACTCCAAGCCAAATATGCAACAAAAAAATGCACTCCGTCTTCAGGCCACAAGTGGCCCATCGGGACCATCCGACCGCCGTATCATCCTCAGTGGAGGATGCGGATAGGAGGGGCGTGTGGTCAACACACCGCTCTCCCGGTCGTTATGATGATTTTCTTTGACCGGAGCCGCTACTATTCCGTCGAGTAGCTCCTCAATTGGGATCACTAGGCTGAGTGCACCCCGAAAAATGGCAACAGCTCATGGCGGCCCGGTTGGTCACCCATCCAAGTGCCGGCCACGCCTGACAGCGCTTAACTTCGGTGATCTGACGGGAACCGGTGTACCCACTGCGGCAAGGCCGTTGCCCTAATATGCAACAAAGGAAAGAAATAAAACTTTTGAGTGGTGCTAAACGATTTGCAACGAACCAAGACTCTGTTCTGCAATAGTTTCCAAGTTACGCTTTTTGAAATGATAGCGGCACCTTCAGAATACCCCGTGCAGTTAGAAGTAACGACAGTCGAGCCGCGATTGCGTCAGCCTCTGCAGTGTGTTCACAAGACGTCCTGCGGTAGTGGCAAGCTGTTATGCTTTTGCTTCGCACGTGCTGATAATTAAAACTCAACTTCATTTCGTGTCACTGCTATTAAACGAAGCATTTGTCCCTCCAAATGTGGTAGTTAAGCGCAAGAATCCGGCAAACGTTTTATTTCTGCGCTGTGATTCTCGGAAGGCAGAAGACGCTGCATCTGTGAGGCAGTGATTTGTGGACAGTGACGTTTCTGAAATGGAATGGTCTGCCTAGACTCCCGACCTCAACACAGTAATGCATTTTTGCCATGAGTGACCCCATCCACACCTTCTCTGGTTTTGGTAGCTGAGTGAGCATGGGTTGCATTCCTCCACAAATATTCAGTCACCTCGTTGAAAGTGTCCTCAACAGAGTTTAAGCCGTCATAAAAATGAAGAGGGACACAGTCAATATTAATGTCCACTAATAGACCTCCGGGCACTTTTGATCAGATAGTGTAATTCGCAGTGCCGGCCGGAGTGGCCGAGCGGTTCTAGGCGCTTCAGTCTGGCACCGCGCGACCGCTACGGTCGCAGGTTAGAATCCTGCCTCGGGTATTTATGTGTGTGCTGTCCTTAGATTTAAGTAGTTCTAAGTTCTAGGGGACTGATGACCTCCGATGTTAAGTCCCATAGTGCTCAGAGCCATTTTGTAATTCGCAGTCAATAGAGGAATAGTATTGGAACTCGGAACTGTGTAGAATACCGCTTCTGCATTGTAACCGCTTTCAGACGCTACTGCATGACACCAATTACTATCCACTTTTTCCCTCAACTTCTTCTACATCCGCATACATACTCCGCAATCCACCATACGGTGCATGGCGGAGGGTACCTCGTACCACAAGTAGCATCCTCTCTCCCTGTTCCACTCCACACAACAGAACGAGGGAAAAATGACCGCCTATATGCCTCTGTACGAGCCCTAATCTCTCTTATCTTATCTTTGTGGTCTTTCCACGAAATGTAAGTTGTCGGCAGTAAAATTGTTCTGCAGTCAGCCTCAAATGCTGGTTCTCTAAATTTCCTCAGTAGCGATTCACGAAATGAATGCCTCCTTTCCTCTAGAGACTCCCACCCGAGTTCCTGAAGCATTTCCGTAACACTCGCGTGATGATCAAACCTACCAGTAGCATATCTAGCAGCCCGCCTCTGAATTGCTTCTATGTCCTCCCTAAATCCGACCTGATAGGGATCCCAAACGCTCGAACAGTACTCAAGAATAGGTCGTATTAGTGTTTTATAAGCGGTCTCCTTTACAGATGAACCACATCTTCCCAAAATTCTACCAATGAACCGAAGACGACTATCCGCCTTCCCCACAACTGCCATTACAGGCTTGTCCCACTTCATATCGCTCTGCACTGTTACGCCCAAATATTTAACCGACGTGACTGTGTCAAGCGCTGCACTACTAATGGAGTATTCAGTCATTACGGGATTCTTTTTCCTATTCATCTGCATTACTTTACATTTATCTATATTTAGAGTTAGCTGCCATTCTTTACACCAATCACAAATCCTGTCCAAGTCATCTTGTATCCTCCTACAGTCACTCAACGACGACACCTTCCCGTACACCACAGCATCGTCAGCAAACAGCCGCACATTGCTATCCACCCTATCCAAAAGATCATTTATGCAGATAGAAAACAACAGCGGACCTACCACACTTCCCTGGGGCACTCCAGATGATACGCTCACCTACGATGAACACTCACCATCGAGGACAACGCATTGGGTTCTACTACTTAAGAAGTCTTCGAGCCACTCACATTTTTGGGAACCAATCCCATATGCTCGTGCCTAAGTTATAAGTCTGCAGTGGGGCACCGAGTCAAACGCTTTCCTGAAGTCAAGAAATATGGCATCCGTCTGATACCCTTCATCCACGGTTCGCAAGATATCATGTGAAAAAAGGGCGAGTTGCGTTTCGCAGGAGCGATGCTTTCTAAAGCCGTACTGATGCATGGACAGTAACTTCTCTGTCTCAAGGAAATTCCTTATATTCGAACTGAGAATATGTTCGAGAATCCTGCAACAAACCGATGTTAAGGATATCGGTCTGTAATTTTGAGGATCCGTCCTTCTAGCCTTTTTATATACAGGCGTCACCTGCGCCTTTTCCCAGTCGCTCGGGACTTTACACTGGGCAAGAGATTCGCGATAAATGCAAGCTAAGTAAGGAGCCAATGCAGTAGAGTACTCTCCGTAAAACCGAATTGGAATCGTATCAGGACCTGGCGATTTATTTATTGTCAACCCATTCAGCTGCTTCACAACCCCAGGGATGTTTATCACTACGTCCTCCATACGGGAATCTGTACGAGACTCAAACGGCGGTATGTTTGTACGATCGGCCTTCGAGTTGATTGTGGTTCTCGTGACTCTTCTATCGACTCCCTACGGGGTTAAGTTCTGGCGACTGTGGTTGTGTATAGATAACTTCCTCTTCCTCACAGTTTCTGATATGTTTGTGATGTTCTAGTAATTTCACCGTTAATTCTTAATTTCCAAAATGCTTCATTTTTCTGAGAACCTAATATTCTCCGTATAATTTTTCTATATAATATTTCTAAGTTATCAATCTTGTAATCCGATATCAGACATTTACTAGCATACAGGCCTCCAAGTATCACTGCCCTGGTGCAGTAATTTCTTTTAAGTTTTTTTATATAAGCTCTGTCTGTTGCAGGTATTCTTAGTTACACCACGCACATTTTGCATCTTGTGCATACTTTCCTGTAAACTAGATTTTTCGAAACCGTGTACTTCAGTAGCCTCTCCCAAATAACTTTTTTTTTTTAATCCTTTCCATTTCCCCAATATCTACAATTGAAAGAAAACAGCCCTCGGTCACTATTTTTAATCAATTAACCGAGTTTCAACACTGCTAGGAGTGTCTTCCTCAGAATTTAAATCGAATAATGGCCTATAACATGGTCACAGAATTATGACTAAAAACGTATGAAACAGAGTATAATTACAGAGTCATCGTCAAAGACTGGCAGTACTTATATGTCATTTATAAAATAATATATATGCCAAAAGGGCATTAGTCCCAAAGATATTTAAGATAAAAAATTGTGATGGCGAGCCACTAAGGGCTGCTCGTTACTTACGCCGTTACAGGTTGCAAATGGGCACCTCAGTCCGTTTGCAACCTGCAACCGCGTAAGTAACGAGCAGCCCTTAGTGGCTCGCCATCACAATTTTTTATCTTAAATATCTTTGGGTCTAGTGCCCTTTTGGCGTACTTATTATTTTATAAATGACATATAAGTACTGCCAGTCTTTGACGATGACTCTGTACTTACACTCTGTATCATACGTTTTTAGTCATAATTCTGTGACCATGTTATAGGCCATTATTTGATTTAAATTCTGAGAAATACACTCCTAGCATTGTTGAAACCCGGTTAATTGATTAAAAATAGTGACCGAGGGCTGTTTTCTTTCAATTGTAACTATTCACTGTCTCTGAACGTGCAGCCATGTACAAAATTTTCCGCAATATCTGTTATTAAATATTATGGAGTAGCTTTTACATTTCTCGTAATGTTTTTATTTATTTATTTTTCTGTAGAGATTCTTAAGCCCATTATGTTGGCCATCTCTTAACTATCGCTTATTTGCACTGCTACATCTGTCAGGCTTTCAGAAAGTACAACAAAAACCATCCACAAGTGCTTAGCAGTTTGTAGCAACGCCTTTATTGCTTTCCCCTATTTTACAATTTTCTCCATGTCACAGCTGAAAAGAAGTGGATATAAACCATCTTCTTGCCTGACAGCTGTACTTTGAAAGGTCGAGATATCTCCCGATACATTTTAGGTTTGAGATTTTTGTCTGCTAGTGCCTCCCGGATTACGTTTGCCAACTTCTGTTTTGTGTGTTTATTAATATTCACAGCGAGTCAATGATGTGTCTCTCTCTCTCTCTCTCTCTCTCTCTCTCTCTCTCTCTCTCTCTCTTGCTGCTCTTCCGGAGCATTTTTGTGCACATTTGAGACGTAATGACTGAATGATATAGAAAATTAATAAAAATTGTGCTTGGCAGATTATTAACGACACTCTCTGGACTATCGATGAAAAATTTTGATTGGCATACACTTCACAACTTGCGGTAGACACGCTTGCCTGCCTCACACTTATTGCCGACCTCCGCGCAGGCGTTTGCAGATTTCTAATCGACTCCGTTGCGACACCCCTGACAGTATCGGAACGAGGCTGCCTGACCGCGACGTCAGACTTCTGACGTGTTGCGTCACTTGCCGCTGCTCGGGCCCTGCGGCCGCACAATTGGGAGTCGTCGAAAAGATTGCGCAACGACCGCTGCCGCCGCACTGGGGGCAAAAAAAGTCATGAGTACGTGGCTGGCCGCAGACCTGCGACTCGTCGCGGTTAGAGGCGAAACACGGCGTGGCATGACGGGGCACCTCCACACACGAGTGGGCGAATTCTGCTCTGGCCTGGCCTTACCCACAGGACAAAGACCAGAGCAAATTACTCACCTTGGAGGGCGAGAATTTTCTGTGTCACCACGTATTCTGCAACTCCGCATTTCGTGCTGAAGTCTACGGATATATATTCATCCACATTTCGCGGACCGGTGTATTCATTAGGTGTTGCCTTTTCTGTTTGTATGCCCAGTTCGATACGACCCGCCATGAATTCCTCTACTGTTCAAAACTCTTCATCTCAGAGTAGCACTTGCACCGTACGTCCTCAGTTATTAGTTGGCTGCATTCCAGTGCAAGAGGAAGAGCGTCTAGTATGATAAAAGAAAAAAAAAACAAATAAGTTAAATATATTTCAATTCTTTCAAAACGGCCTAATTCTTTCATAACATCACTATGTATTTCACTTGCCAGATTGTTTATTCTTTGTGAGATATCATCGGACACTCTCTGCATCGACTTGTCGACTTTATTTGTCTGCTGGATTAGTTTTTCGTCTATTTGTTCGCCTAGCTCGCGGATCGATTTATCAGATGATTCTTTTTGTTCTCGGCACGATTTTTCTGATTTCTCTGCGTTTTCTTTATTTTGTTGCAATAAGGCTTTCATGAGTTCTGCCAAATCAATTTGGTTAGTAGGAGGCAAATTAATTTCTGGCTCTGCTGTGGGCCCGTTCGTCCTGTTTTGCATTTCGTCTGAAGTATTCCCCATTGCATTCTCGGAACTGTCCGACGCGTTAATATTCGAAATCAAATTATCCCCTTGGTCAATGTTGCTTAAGTTGTTGGACCGCCTACTTTTAGCTTGGTTACGTGTCTGCATTCGTTCAATTTATACCCGGTACGCAACACACTAATCACAATAAATGTATCCCCCAAAAATTACGACAGTTACACGAAAGGTACCCAACCTATTACGCACTTTTTCACACGCAAAACAAATTTTTATCTTTGATCGAAACAGTGCAATTTACAAGCGAGAAAAAAACACACACACACATATAAACCACACAAATATAGAAAACAAAACATCAAGACAAACAACACAACGCCGCTCAACAACGCCGTGAATCATTTGAAAGTCTGCTCAGAAACAACGCAGAAGTTGTTTGAGCGCTGCAGGGGAAAAAAAAATTAAGATTATACAACGCTCGCAATCTAACGTTGCAGAGATTCCAGAGTCTAGCGGAATCACAGAACAGGGACGCCACGTGTAACGTTGTTGCTTTAATTTGAGGTGTAAGCGGTGCTGATATTCAAGACCATAAAAGCGGGTTAAAAGCTGTGAGCTATCTGAGGAAGTTAACCTTGCATTACTGCGCAACTGTTTCACCAGGTATCCAGTCTAGCTTACCAAATTCCCAACCAGACTAACATTAATTATAATCTTTTAATAGTCATACGACAACCGGTGATATATATATAAAAAAGAGAATTTAAATAAAAAGAAATAAATCAGTTTGTATTTGGAAATTTATTTTAACATTGATCATTGAAATTTCAGCATATTAAACTTGATTCATAACTAAACTGGTGCCTTATTTAGGATAGTGAAAATGTGAGTTTGTAATCTTACGGAATACATCAAATATGGGGCCAAGATTGGGAGACTGCATACAACACTGCATTCATACCCAAAGAAGTTACGTTCGTAGCGCAATCCTGTCCGTCATGTAATTACCACACACTGGTATACTAAATTCATACTAACTCTCTGTGAAATCTTCCCGAAAAGAATAGCTGATGGCTACTTTGATGCTTACACCACATGCTTCACGTGGTCAACTTAGTTTACAGAAAGAGTGTAACTTCACAATAATTTTGATAATTAAAATAAATTACATCGAAACGCAATTTACTAAAGAAAAACCTCGAACTGGTTACTATCGTCTTATTATTAACCTGATGGGTCAAACAATTGTATAAGCACGTGGTACTGGTCTCACAAAGTACACCCCACGTGGGTTGAACATAAAGAAAAGTTGCTATATTGAAAAATATTGTCAAGACGAGACGTTATAATCTCACGCACATTCGCATTTAAGATTGATGATCTTAGAGTTACTGATCAACACGTGGTTCCACTTTACTCACAAAGTAGTGACAAAGCAACTACTGGAAGATATTCTGAACTTCACACTCGAAATACACTGCGTTGCAAAATGGCTCAGAGCACTATGGGACTCAACTTCTGAGGTCATCAGTCCCCTAGAACTTAGAACTACTTAAACCTAACTAACCTAAGGACATCACACACATCCATGCCCGAGGCAGGATTCGAACCTGCGACCGTAGCGGTCGCACGGTTCCAGACTGTAGCGCTTAGAACCGTTGCAATTTAAGATAGCATTAGATATTTTAGAGCTAAACCTGAAATAAAGGTGATTAAATTTTCAGTTAGGCTGATCTTAAGAAATCCATTGTCCTACGCACTTAGCAGACATGCGCTTAGCCGGAGATCTTACCACTTCAGACGCTCGCCACGGACAGACTGACCTGCTGGGCTCCTACCGAGCGTGCTTCACAAATACAAACGGAAGTGACCAGAGAGGCAGCTCCCTATACCAACATGACAAGGGATGGACAGGACCATACTAAGAACAGAAACCTCTCTGCATTTAGAAAGCGTAGCTACCTGTTCCGACGTTGGTCCTACTGTTCTCTAGCAGACAGGCTTGTCTGCTACCATCCAGCATGCAACTAGAAACACATTTGCTCATTCATCCTCTCACACAGAAGGGAAGGGGGATGACAGTATCTTATCATATACAATATATAAAAGAAAGCGGATGTAGGTTCTGTATGAGACTGTGTGACATGAATTACATATAAACTGTGTTTTAAAGTGTAGTAGTGCGACAGATCGTTCTTGTTTATGTGTAAAAGTAACACGTTCCACTACTCAGTCTCCTCCCAGATAGTCAGAAACGCCACAGTAAATTTAGAAGAGGAATTTATGCCGTAAATGACAACAGATTTAAGAAATTACCATGAAAGTAATCCAACAGAGACCTTCCAATAAATTACTCGAATTTTATTAATTAATAATGTTGTCTGACGCTGGCAAGACCGCTCACTAATATGGCTTAATGACGACCTTCTTTACGCTTTCACATTACAAGTACGATAAAAACTGAAGATCTACAAAAGTTTTTATTGTCATCTTTTATTTAGATCGAAGCGGAACGTTCAGTTCAGCTTCCGTTAAAATGTTTCTTTGACTGCGCAATCGATGTATTAGCGTCCGCGCTAGATGCGCATCTTTACAGTTACGTAAATCATACAAAACAAATGTCTTTCAAAGAATAGGTCCCATCTCGTAAGTTTATCATTTAATATACAGACAGGTGAATGCCTTTCCAAGGGTACTCACAGCTTTCATACGACGGAAATCCCAATAATATTACAAGGGGAATTTATATAAAGGCCGGTATAAGGCAAGATCCAAAATTACTTCCAAACTGCAAAAACTACTGTTATAATTTAAGGAAAGTCATTAAACTGTCCAGAATTATAACATCTTAATAGAAATTAATAACGCAGATAATAAGATTAAAACTACTTGGGATACTATCAAATGGGAGACAGTACAGCGGCTCTGTGGACAAGGTACCATGACAGTTAAACTAAGTGACATGTTGTGACTGGTAATTCTCAAACTGCAAGTGCTTTTTAACAACCACTTTTTAAATGTAGCAGCAAGAGTAGGTTCTTAAATGCTTTGGTTGGAATAACAAGAGGAAAGATTAAAAATAGTATTCCAAAGAATTTTAAGCAAGCAGAAGTAGCACCAACATCTTCAACTGAAATTAATAGAATTGTAAATTATGTAGTAACTGTTCTCGAAAGAACAGATACCATTGATGACCGTCCAGCTTCTCTAGAAAAAATGATAATTGAAACCCTCAGCTGCCGACAGGTGTCGATATACCTCGATGGGTACAACTGAAAATGTGTGCCCCGACCGGGACCCGAACCCAGAATTTTCGGCTTACATGGCAGACGCTCTATCCATTGAGCCGCCGAGGACACAGATGAATTGCGCGACTGCAGGGACTTATCCCTTGCTCGCTTCTCGTGAGACCCACATTCCCAATTGTCCACAATCTACATAGGTAATGTTCCTAATAGATATTTGCCCATCCACTCATTACTCGCGCACACTTAGGTGACGATTCCTGTAAGATTTCGGGCAACCTGTGCGTATTTACACAGAAGAAGGTCAATGGCCGGGTATCCATTTAACTATATTTGAAGATAGTAAGTGTTCTCAGCAGTCGCGTTATTCATCTGTGTCCTCGGTGGCTCAGATGGATAGAGCGTGTGCCTTGTAAGCAGGAGATCCTGGGTTCGGGCTCCGGTCGGGGTACACATTTTCAGCTGTCCCCATCGAGGTATATCAACAACACCTGTCGGCAGCTGCGGGTTTCAATTAATTTTAATTTAGAATTGTAAAAATTCTAAAAGACAAAGGCTCATATGGTACTGATGGAATTTCAAACAGAATTCTGAAAAGTAATTCTAACTCAATAAGTAATGCCTTACTGAAATACACTGATCAGCCAGAACATTACAACCATCAACCTGATAGCCGGTATGTCCACCCTTGGCACGGATAATAGGGGCGACGCGTCGTGGCATGGAAGCAGTGAGGCCGCATGGTAGGTCGCTGGAGAGACTTGGCGCCATATCTGCACGCTCAAGTCAAGACATAGCGAGTGGCGGAGGAGGGGGGGGGGGCAGCTCATCACTTGGAACTCGCCACCTCGAACCACTCCGTCACACTTCTGGCCTTTTGGCACAGCGCATTATCTTGCTGAAAAATGTTACTGCCATCGAAAATCACGGTCGTCATTAAGGGGTGTACGTAGTCAGCAATCATTATACAATACTCCTTGGCAGGCAAGTGCCTTGCACGAGCTCCACTAGAGCCATGGATGCCTTCGTGAGTGTTCCCCAGCACATAATGGAGCCACCGCCAGCTTGTCTCCGTCACGCAGTACAGGCGTCAAGTATCTGATCCCCTTGAAGATGACAGATTCTCGCCCTCCCATCGCATGATGAAGAAGATACCGGGGTTCATCATATCACACAACGCTCTGTTACTTCGACAACGTCCAGTGCTGATGGTTACGTGCCCATTTGTCGTACATGCCGATGTGGTGTTAACATTGGCACATGCAGGGGTCGTCGGCTGCGGCGGTGCATCGTTAGGAATGTTCGGTGCGCTGTGTGTTCAGACACTCTTGTACTCTGTCCAGCATCAGATTCTGATGTTAGTTCTACCAGGGTTCGCCGCCTGTCCTATTTTATCAATGTGTTCAGCCTACGACGTCCGACTTCTGTAATAAGGGGTGGCCGCGCAACCCTACAACGTCTGGACGTGGATTCGCCTTGGTTTCGCCACGTGTTGAAGACACTCACCACAGCATTCCTCAAACACCCGACAAATCGTGCAGTTTCCGAAACGTTCGTGCCTATTCTCCGGGCCATGACAATCTTCCCTCGGTCAGACTTTGATTCATCGCGCGCCTTCCCCATTCTACACACGGACAGTACGCATCGTGCGTGTGTCTGACTAGCAGTCATTCCTCACCTGGTGGCGCTGCTATCGTCTGCACGGATTTATATCGATAGTAGATCGATGATGATAATGTCCTGGCTGATCAGTGCCACAGGGAATTTTTCTAGACAGGTTAAAATATGCAGTTGTCAAGCCTGTTTGTAAGGAAGGCGACAAGAAAGATTTAAATGATTATCGTCCAATTACCTTAGTGATATATTTTTCCAAAATGTTCGGAAAAGTAATGCACTCAAGAGTAGTCTCACATTTATATAGGAACAGTTTATTACAAGTTTTGAATAAAAAAATATCACCAGTTGGTATTTTTCGTGATCTCTCCGACGTGTTTGATTCTGTACATCATGTTACACTCTTACTAAACCGTAAGTTTTATTCGACTGATCACTTTACACACAACTTGTTTGAATCATACTTAACAAACAAAAGGCAAAAAGCAGCGCTGAATAATTCAGACGGTGTTGAAAGGGAAGATAATGTTAGTGATTGGTGAGAATCACCAAGGGAGTCGCACAGGTTTTAATTTTGGGTCCACTCCTGTTCCTTATATATGTGAATGACCTTCCAGTTAACATTCAACAAGCAGAATAGGTACTTTTTTCAGACAATTCTTGCCTTAAATAAATACGATTGGAGAGAAAGCAACAGAAGAGACTGTTAGTAATATTTCACAGTGAATTATTAAATGGTCGTCTGAAAACGACCTATCCCTAAAAATTGAGGAAAAAGCAATATATTCAATTCTGTACAACAAACAGAGTCATACCAACAACAAATCAGTCACACGAACATGGCTTCCCTTGACCAGAACTGCTTTTTATATCCCCCCCCCCCCCCCCCAGTGTCGTCTCTCGTGTGTTATTTTGCTTCCACAATGGCAGAATTCCTTCACATCGTCTACTTCGTCGTTACCAAAATTGATGTTAAATTCATCGCTAATCTCATTTCTTCTACTCCTCATTACTCTCTTGTTCAGTTTACTCTCAGTCCGTTTTGTGTTCATTCCATCAATCAACAGATCGTGTAATTGTTCCTCACTTCCACTGAGGAGAGCAATGTAATCAGCAAATTTTATTATTGGTATTCTTTCACCGTGAATCTGAATCCCACTCTTGAAGCTTTCATTTATTTCCATCAATGCTTCTTTGATGTATAGATTGAACAGTAGGGGAGAAAGACGACACTCCTGTCTTATACCCTGTCTTATCAGAGTACCTTTTTCTTGGTATCCCATTCATATTTTTCCATATGGATTCTTGTATGTATTGCTTAGTACCCACCTTTCCCCATAGCTTACTCCCATTTTTCTCAGAATTCCAAATATTTTGCATCATTCCACGTCGATAAATCCTATGAGCGTGTCTCGATTTTTCTTTTAAGTCCTGCTCTGTTCCGTTAAGTATAACGTGTCGAGTTCTACATCCTAGTAAGTCTTCAATTCAGACACAAACCTGGTTCTACACTCGATAATCTTGTCTTTCATTCACTAAACAGGAAGGAGGAAGTGACTGTAAGGTGGCTTGTGGAGTGCAGTAGAATGTTTCTGCATCGAAACTACGTCAATACTCCGCAAGCCACCAATCGGAGTGTGGCGGAGCGTACTTGAGGTACCACCAACTGATCCCCATTCCCTTTTGCATTCCCGAATGGTGCTAGTGAAGGAAGATTGTCGGTAAGCCTCTGTGTTAGCTGTATTTTCCAGAATTTTTTCGCCGTGCCGATTTCGCGAGACGTATATACACTGAAGAGCCAAAGAAGCTGGTACACCGGCCTAATATCTTGTAGGGTCCCCGGGAGCACGCAGAAGTGCCGCAACACGACTCGGCATGGAGTCGACTAATTTCTGAAGTAGTGTGGAGGGCACTGACGCCATGAATCCTGCAGGGCTGTCCATAAATCCGTAAGAGTACGCGGGGGTGGAAGTCTCTTCTGAATAGCACGTTGCAAGGTATCACAGATATGCTGAACAATGTTCATGTCTGGGGAGTTTGGTGGCCAGCGGAAGTGTTTTAAACTCAGAAGATTGTTCTTGGAATAACTGTGTAGTAATGCTGGACGTATGGTGTCGCATTGTCCTACTGGAATTGCCAGAGTCAGTCAGAATCCACAATGGATATGAATGGATGCACGTGATCAGACAGGATACTCACGTAATTGTCACCCATCGGAGTAGTATCTAGACCTGTCAGAAGTTCCATATCACTCCAACTGCATCGCCTCACACCATTACAGAGCCTCCACCAACTTCAACTATCCCCTGCTGAATTTGAGGGTCCATGGATTCATGCGGTTGTCCGTACACGTCCATCCGCTCGATAAAACTTGAAACGAGACTCATCCGACCAGACAACATGGTCCCAGTCATCAAAGGTCCAGAGTCAGTGTTGACGTGTCCAGGCGAGGCATAAAGCTTTGTGTCTGCAATCATCAAGGGTACAGGAATGGGCCTTCGGCTTCGAAAGCCCTTATCAATGAAGTTTCGCTGAATGGTTCGCACCGACACTTGATGATGGCCCAGCATTGAAATCTGCAGCAATTTGCGGAAGGGTTACGCTTCTGTCACGTTGAACGATTCTTTTCGGTCGTCGTTGGTCCCGTTCTTGCAGCATCTTTTTCCGGCCACAGCGATGTCCAAGATTTGATTTTTTACCGGATTCCTGATATTCATGGTGCAGTCGTGAGTGAAATGGTCGTACGGGAAAATCCGCACTTTATCGCTACCTCGGAGACGCTGCGGCCCATCGCTCGTGCGCCGACTGTAACACCACGTTCAAAGTCACTGAAATCTTGATAACTTGCCGTTGTATCAGCAGTAACCGACGTAACAACTGCGTCAGACACGTCTGACCGCAGCGCCGTGTTCTGCCTGTTTACATATCTCTGTATTTGAATACGCATGTCTATACCAGTTTCTTTGGCGCTTCAGTGTAGGGGGAAGTAATATGTCGTGCTACTCTACCCGGAAAGTGCTCTCGCAAAATTTCAGTACAAACTTCTCCGTGATGCAGAGCGCCTCTCTTCTAACGTCTGCCGCTGGAGTTTGTGAGCATCCATTCAACGATTTTTGGACAATATGGTTGTGGAGATGAAGCAGCGATTAGTATGATTAATCAATTATTCAAAAACGATGTTAATTGCCTTTATTATTATTATTATTATTATTATTATTATTATTATACCGCCAACCGGTTTCAACCCGACGTAGGGGTCGTCTTCTGGGCATTTACACTGTGAAATTATAGATATCCGTCAGAAAGACTCCATTATACAACAGCTAAAATTACGTAAATTTAAAATATGTTACCCATTGGTCGACTGCTGGTGGTGTCACTTCTGCCTACATAACGGCAGGAAACTATGCGATACTAGCCCTTCGTATGGGCTTAAATAATCGCTAATAGTATATAATTTTCTGGCGTATGCACGGATGACCTTTCAAAAACATAACTTCTTTATTATTGACGAAAATGTCGACTATCGTTCCTGCCAGTGAACTGCCCATAGCCAGGCCGTCTTCCTGCTGATATATCTGATCATTAAACGAAAAATAGTTACAACTTAAGGTTGTCTCAAGAAGATTCATTAATTCAGTCATTTCATCGTAATTAAGGACCTTATGGTGTATAAGGTGTTCTCTAATAATTTCGGCAACGGCCTTGCCGCAGTGGACACACCGGTTCCCGTGAGATCACCGAAGTTAAGCGCTGTTGGGCCTGGCCGGCACTTGGATGGGTGACCATCCAGGCCGCCATGCGCTGTTGCCATTTTTCGGGGTGCACTCAGCCCCGTGATGCCAATCGAGGAGGTACTCGACCGAATAATAGCGGCTTCGGTCAAGAATACCATCATAACGGCCGGAAGAGCGGTGTGCTGACCCCACGCCCCTCCTATCCGCATCCTCATCTGAGGATGACACGGCGGTCGGATGGTCCCTGTAGGCTACTCGTGGCCTGAAGACGGAGTGCTTTGAGTGCTTTAATAATTTCGATTGTTTCTGCCACCGGAACATTGGTATTCAAGATTTTATACCTGGCTATGGGCAATTCACTGGCAGGAATGATAGCCGACATTTTCGTCAATAATAAAGAAGTTATGTTTTTGGAAGGTCATCCGTGCATACGCCAGAAAACTATATACTATAAGCGATATGTTGATGACATTCTAATATTATTTGACGGTACAATAGAGCAGATAAATAATTTGATGGAAATGTTGAACAGCACCCACCGAAAACTTACTTTCACGGTTGAACATGAACAACATAAATCTATAAATTACTTAGACCTAACTATTTTTAACGATAATGGAGACCACAACTTTGGCATCTATCGGAAGCCTACCACTACAGATACCATTATCCCTGCAAAGTCATGCCACCCAAATACATATAAAAATGCTTTCTTCTTCAAAATGATACATAGGTTGAATAGAATACCACTGATACCGGAACAGAGACAGAAGGAGATTAACATATTAAAGCAAACTGCGATATCTAATGGCTATAACGCAAATATAGTAGAGACGATTCAACAGAAAATACACGTCAGACAGGCGAAAATACCCGAAAAGAGAACTTTTGCGAAGATGCTGTGTATGGGGACCACATCAGATAAGATAAACAAACTATTCAAGAATTTGGATGTTACGATTGCTTTCTCTACAAATACCATAGCTATAAGTCTTAGGCATAGTATAGGAGATGTTAAAAACAAGATGCCTGCTAAATCAGGAATTTATAAATTGACATGTAAAGATTGTAGCAAAAGACGGCCGGGGTGGCCAAGCGGTTCTAGGCGCTACAGTCTGGAACCGTGCGACCGCTACGATCGCAGGTTAAAAACCTGCCTCGGGCATGAATGTGTGTGATGTCCTTAGGTTAGTTAGGTTTAAGTAGTTCTAAGTTCTAGGGGACTGATGAACTCAGAAGTTAAGTCCCATAGTTCTCAGAGCCATTTGAATCATTGTAGCAAAATTTACATCGGGCAAACAGGGAGAAGTTTTAATACCAGGTTTAAAGAACATACTACTAAAACAGTACGTAATAAACCACTCTTCGGACAGCATTTAGATCTGGAAAAACATGCAGAAATCAATATAAGGGAAAATCTGAAGATACTGCACGCAACCAGAAAGGACCTATGATGGATATTCTAGAGAGCCTGGAAATTTTTTATACATGATAAACGGAATTCGGCAGCGATGCTGAATGAACAAATAGAGAGTCACAATAAAAAAAATTTCGAGCTATTCGAAAATATTATTTGTAGAAAATGTTGCTACTTTTCCTTTTATTATTTTAATACTTTAATTCCTGTAATGGGTACTACAAACGTGTCGTAAACTTTTATCCTATCTTTAGATTTTTGAGGTTATTCTTGATTGTCGAGATTCCCATAACCTCAAATAAGTGACACCTTCTCTGTGGATGAAGAGCCATGACATACCGCTACCACGGCAATGGACGCCGTGGCCAGGGCAAAGATAACACCATACGAACACACCAGCTGCTATCATGACGACGGCGTCCTCGCTACACAGACTAGAGGGCGCCTGATATACGCTTTGTAATCCATGGCAACGGCGTGCTCACCACAAGGAGTAGAGGGCGTTTAGTCCTTTCATTTTAGCCGTTTTAGCAAATTGACTCAAATGTTTTCTACGTAAGTGTACGAATAGATATATTACAATACAAGACGACACCAGTTTTTGTGTGTCACATATTGTTTTACTTTATATTACGGCAAATAATGTAATATACTTTTACGAATTTTACGAGTTGACTACGGAACATATGTTACTATTTTATAATTAACACTATAATTGTAACTCTTTTTAAATGGAATGGTTCCCTTTTCTGTTATTTACTGTCACTTAAATTTATGTTAAACCAAGGTGACTAGTAATTGCATATAAGAAACTGTATTAAATGCCGTTGATCGCCGCTGGGGGTGTTGCCGTCTATTCACGTGATCTCAGCACGCTATTTAAGCCCATACGCAAGGTTGGTATCCCATAGTCTCCTGCTGTTATGTAGACAGGAGTGACACCACCAGCAGTCGACCAATGGGTAACATATTTTAAATTTACCTAATTTTAGCTGTTGTGTAATGGAGTCTTTCTGACGAATATCTATAATTTCACAGTGTAAACGCTCAGGAGATGACCCCGACGTCGGGTTGGAACCGGTTGGCGGTATAATAATAAATGCGATTAAGACTGTTTTTGAATAATTGATCTATTCAACGCTCTCCGTTGGTTCTTCTGTTCTATCAGTCGTACCAGGTAATGGTCGCAGATTGATAAAAAGTACTCAAGAATCGTTAGAGCAAGTGCCCTGATTCTTCCTATGAATTTCAGTCAGGCATCTCGTATTCCTACTACTTGTTTTGTGTGGTCATTCCACTTGCGATACCTCCGGATGGATAGGCCTAGAGATTTTGTTGTAGTTACTGTTTCCAGGAATTTGTCATCAATATTTTTTTCAGTATTGGATTTCTTTTGCTGTGTGTCCGCAGTATGTTACATTTATTGGCTATTAGGGTCAACTGCCAGTCCCTACACCATTCCTCGTCCTCTGTTGGTCCTTTCGCAAATCGTTACTGTCTTCTGGCGTTGCTAACTTCTTGTAGATAATCACATGGTCTGCGAATAGCCTAAAGGTGGGACATACATGAAAGCGAACAAAACTGTGAAACATTTTTTATTGGTTCTTCACAAGGTACTGAAAACTCAGTACATGAATACTACGTTCCAATGCCACTCCTAAGTGTGATAAAATAATTAGCAAAAGCCTGCATTAGACCCCATCCCTTTCTGGTTCTGCACGTCGTCATATTATTTACTCCTGCGGCATTTTCTTCCAGTTTTATGTAATCACCACGCGAGAAATGTTTGTGTAGTACATGAAGTCTGTGGAATAGCATCTCTGTAACTGTATCGCATTTTTTTCTGTTGTGGTGGTGTATGTTTACAAGTTGTTGCAAAGGAGTAAAGTTTAAAGTGTAATAATTTTGGCAGGGCAGACTATGAACTCTACAAAGACTTGTATTTCATCCAGGTGCTTTACACTGTCTGTATTGAAGAAAAATCGATAACGGGAGAACTCCTGCAGCTCACATTATTGCCACACAATTCGAAAAACAGATTAACTGAAGAAGACAAGTAAAGAAAAGTCTGCTTTAGGATGAAAAGGAGTATGCGTGTTTTTTGCACTAGCTCACCCAAAGAAGGTAAGGCCTTATACAAACACCATGAAATCTTTGATTCGGGTCTCGCGTAAGTTGAATTTTGTAACCTTTATGTACCTTTTCCGTACAAAGTACTGAATTTAGAGTACTTAATTTTGGAATGTAACTACTCAATACTATAATGAACTATCCTATGGAAGGAATTTTCATTTAATACAAAAGTAAGGCATTTACGTAAAAGAAAAGCCCTAAAATTGGCGCATTTTTTTTCCACAGTTACTTGGAGCTGCTAAAATACAGCGAAAGAAGACATCAAAATTATATTCCACAGATATTTGCAATAATGGCATATCAAAATTTGTACAAAACTGCGTTAATTTCGTTCTGATACATTTTTTGAAAACAGGAATATTTGTAATCTTGTTAAAAATATTTAATTGGTTGTAATTAAAAATGTATAGTGCCAGTAAGCATGAAAGCTTGTGTGTTCATACAAATAAAATTTCTTAACAACTGTGCCAAATGCACTTACATTGTCGATTTTGTTCCTTGAAGAACGACGTGTTGAGTTATATCTGCGAGGAAGTCTTGGCCGGCCGTTGTGGCCGAGCGGCTCTAGGCGCTCCACTCCGGAACCGCGCTGCTGCTATGGTCGCAGGTTCGAATTCTGCCTCGGACATGAATATGTGTGTGTGATGTCCTTGGGTTAGTTAGGTTTAAGTAGTTCTAGGGAACTGATGACCTCAGATGTTAAGTCCCATAGTGCTCAGGGCCATTTGTACCATTTAGGAAGTCTTGAATCCATTCGCGGAACTGGTCCGATGCTCAGTAAGCTAGTGAAATATATATATACTGGGTGATCAAAAAGTCAGTATAAATTTGAAAACTTAATAGACCACGGAATAATTTAGATAGAGGTAAAAATTGACACACATGGGGTTTTATTAGAACCAAAAAAAAAACCAAAGTTCACAAAATGTCCGACAGATGGCGTTGGACAGCAAAACTTCAGTAACTGCGCATGACAATCGTGTATAAAAGGAGCTGTAAAGAGAGAGAGAGAGAGAGAGAGAGAGAGAGAGAGAATCAGATGCGCCAGCAGTCGCAGCATGTTGACGTTACCTGAAAAGACTCTTTTAGTGAAGCTGTATTTTCAGAATGGGGAATGTGCTAGTTCAGCGTTACGATTCTATCGCCATAGGAAGGGGATTCGAACGGGTATAGGTCCGTTGACAAATGCAGCTGTGACGAGAATGATTTCGAAGTTCGAAGCCTCAGGTTGTTCAAACGATAGACCCCGTAGTGGCCGACCGAGCGTAATGCTGCTGAGACAGTTCAGGAAGAAATGGAGAGTGGAGCGGGTTCGTCTATGCACGGGGAAGTCAGCGCTCGTGCAGTCGCACGTCGCACTGGCATTCCGTACACCACTGTTTGGTTGGCACTTGGGCGTATCCTCCGATGCTATCCGCACAAAATCCATCATCATCATGAACTGTTACCTGGCGATTTATTGAAGCGGAGGGCATTTGCGGTGTGGGCGTTTCAAAAGATGGCGGAAGGTGACGATTGGCTGAGTAATGTGTTGTGGACCGACGAAGCTCATTTCACGCTCCGAGTGTCTGTCAACACCCAAATCTGCAGAATTTGGGCTACCGAAAATCCTAGAACTGTCGTGGAAACTCCACTGCACGACGAGAAAGGCACGGTATGGGTTGGATTTACCACATCTACCGTTATCGGGCCGTTTTTCTTCGAGGAAATGGGTGATTCTCGTTTTGCAACTACTACCGTGGCGGGTGAGAGGTACGCCGATATGTTACAGAATCGCATCATCCCCAGCCTGGCTGATAAACGCCTGCTGGAACGTACGACGTTTATGCAGGATAGCGCTCCACCCCCATATTGCTTGACGCGTGAAAGATCTCTTGCGCGCGTCGTTTGGTGATGATCGTGTGCTCAGCCGCCACTTTCGTCATGCTTGGCCTCCCAGGTCCCCGGACTTCAGTCCATGCGATTATTGGATTTTGGGGTTACCTGAAGTCGCAAGTGTATCGTGATCGACAGACATCTCTAGGGATGCTGAAAGACAAAATCCGACGCCAGTGCCTCACCATAACTCCGGACATGCGTTACAGTGCTGTTCATAACATTATTCCTCGACTACAGCTATTGTTGAGAAATGATGGTGGACATATTGAGCATTTCCTGTAAAGAACATCATCTTTGCTTTGTCTTAGTTTGTTATGCTAATTATTGCTATTCTGATCCGATGAAGCGCCATCTGTCGGACATTTTTTGAACTTTTGTATTTTTTTTTATTTTTTTTTTTTTTTTTGTTCTAATAAAACCCCATGTCATTCCAAGCTTGTGTCAATTTGTACCTCTCTATCTACATTATTCCTTTATTTATTCAGTTTCCAAATTTATACTGACTTTTTGATCACCCGGTGTATATATATTTTCAATAAGCGTTAGCGCGGAACAGCGTCAGATGACTTTCAGCAGTCGGGGAATACGGCTTTAAGCTGACCGTCATTGTCTACTCATCTCTCGGAGGAACAGAGCGAGCTTAATTTCCCAAGATCTCTACTGGCGGGATTCATGCCGATTCTCGTAAAGATTTTCATTCTCCAAAAACTTCACAATTCTCGAACATAAAAATGTTCCATAATTGTACAATAGATTGACGTCAACAATATAAGCCTTTAATCGTGTGCAGGTTTGGGAGCCACATCACAAGATTCCGTGATGTGCTCCTGTTTCCAGCACTCACGTCAGTTGTATGTACAGGGTGGCGCACGAAATGTTACAATTTTGTTTTTGAATATAAACTTTGTCAATACAATCTGAAAGGAACATATACTACAATGAAGAGCCGTCCATGGAGATTTGTTCTAACTCAGCACATTCTCAATATGTCCACCATTTCGTTTCCTAACTTCCTTCAAACGAACGCTGAAGTTAGTCATTGCCCTACGGCACATGTCTTCCGTAATTTCACTGCAAGCTTGAAGAATACGTCTTCTGAGATCCATTAAATCACGTGGACGTTTCGGGAAAATTTTTTCCTTCAGGTACCCACAAAGAAAAGTCACATGGATTGAGGTCTGGACTACTGGGGGGCCAAATTTGTCCGTCATTGAACCGACCTGGAAACCTGAGTGAAATGATCCGCATGTCGAAATGCTCGTGTAAAAACTCCAACACAATGTTTGCAGTATCTGGCCTTGCTCCATCTTGCATGAACCACTGCGTGTTGAAGGGCAAGGCAGTAGCAAGAAGCTGTGGAATGAAGCTATTGCGAAGCATGCTCAAATAACGCTCGCTGTTCACAGTTTCTTGAAAGAAAAAGGGTCCAATTAGTCCATGACTGGTAATTGCTACCCACGCTGTAATCCTCGGAGCATAATGTTGTCGTTCATGAAGCACTTGTGGGTTTGCAGTGGCCCAAAAGCGTACATTTTGTTTGTTAACCACACCGTCTAAATGAATATGTGCCTCGTCTGAAAACCAAACGTTGTTGAGAGTTTCTTCCCTATCCTCCGCCCACTGAGGAAACAGTAGTCTCTGCTGCTCGTGTTCTTCAGTGAGCTTCTGTGCACAGGTTATCTTGTATGGGTACATATGGAGGTCACTTTTAAAAATGCGTTGAACGCAGCGTCTGGATATTCCCAGTTGCACTGCTGCCTTTCAACACGATTTCCCGGGACTTCTCTGTACAGCAACTAGTGCCGCTTCAATATTCTCCGGCGAACAAACAGGTTTAGGCCGAGGTCGCTTCGCTTCCAATACTGTTCCTTCCTGCACAAATTTATCGTACAACTTGTGGATGGTCTTCTTGCAAGGGACCCATCGTGTGTTAAATTGTTGTCGAAAACGCCCCTGAGTCACAACAAGGCTTTTTTTTTATTTGGCCTTTGACTGTGTACTTAATTTAACTGTTACAGGTTTGTACATAATGTTTAGAAATTGAATTGAATTGGAAAATAATTAAAAGTGCCTTGGCTTACAATTCACACCAATTCTGAAATATCTTCATCAGCAAGACATATTTATAATTTACGTACACCATTAAAACTTACAGATTGTGACCAGTACTCTCGACGAAGTTAACTATCACTTTATATAGACGAACGTCTTTAGTACACAAAAGAGAAGAAGCTGATTGAGGAAGATGGTAGCCCATACCCAGCAATGTCTTCAGAAAGACCAACCGTTCACGGTCAAATCTGGGGCACATAAATAAGATGTGGTTGACATAAACTTCCGACTCAGGATCACACTCACACGCTGGTGAACTGCAAACGTTGATGCGATGTAGATGTTGTGGGAAAGAGGCATGATTGAAGCGGAGTCTTATGATGATAGAAATCGTGGATCGGTCTAGATGTGTCCTCATGAACCACGGCTGTGAAGGAATCCGAAGTTGTAGCACTGCGTAATAACCGCCTTTTGTCTGTTGAGAAACGTTCCACATTTCCTGCCATTGTTGTCTTGCGTGATCTTTGATTTCACGTAAGTAATCTGTATAAGGAAGGTGCAGATCCAGGACGGTGCCTAAGGTTGCCGCTTGTTTAGCTAATGCATCAACTTCATCATTATACAGGATACCAGAGTGGGAAGGTACCCACAACAAAGGGATCGTCCGGCCCGTGCGTGTGCTGCGAATGTATTCAGATATCACATCCAAGATATAACTGTTGGTTGTTTTGTTCCATCGACTGTACTGAATGTTTTTAAGAACGCTTTGCGAGTCAGATACTATCAATATCTTGGGGAAGTAAGTGCTAGAGACAAACTTAAGTGCCTCCAAAACTGCCACTGTCTCCGCCGTAAAAATAGAAGTGCTCGTAGGCAGTTTGAAGGTTTTGCGGATCTGGATCTGAGGGCAGAAAAAAGCGCATCCTGTACACTCTTCTTGCGGAATTTTGGAGCCATCGGTATATACACAGAGAAAACCCGGCCATTGTGCTTGAACGGGACGATTGAAGCCAACGTTGACATTAGTACTGTCCAGCCAGGTCGTACTTAAATAATGGACTGGGATCTGGGAGCAGAGCGTTTGAAGATAATATTCAAAAACAGGTAGATGCAAGTGTCAACGCTGGCACAAACGGCTGGCACTTTATTCCTTCGGTGGGATCGTTTCATGAAAAAGTAAAACAATTGCCGATCGTTGCTGTGTCGCCAGTCTTCCATTGTCAGCCATTGCTGCTTACTAGTCTCCTAGCGGCAGTATCGTGAATTGCACGTCATTTCGTAACTCATTTGTTTTTCCAAGCCCTGCTGGTACTGCTGTAGAGATCCCAGCGGGATATTTAAGGTGCGTCGTAAATTGTGACAGAAACAATTGGTAACACATTTCGTGCGCCACCCTGTAGAACACTTGCTGTACGTGGCTTAGAGATTGAGACGACATTCGTGACAGTGAATTGCGAGTGGTTGTCCGGAGGCCGGCAGAGTGGTGGGCGCCCAGTGACATCGCGCGTGCCCACGCGGCTTGTTGCGGTTCGCCCCCGTTAGGACGCGGCGGCTGTGCTGACGCGTCGTGCGGCTGCCTGCGGGCGAAATGCCGCGCGCCCGCTGCGTTCCAGGAGCGCCGGCGCGCATTCCACACCGCGGAGCTACACGCGGGTAGCCCTGCTACTGCCCACTCAGCGCACAGCCGCAGCCGACGATATCTGCTGAGGCTGTCGAGACAGCCGGTTCGTATGAGCAGTTTCCAGCGGGCTCGTGCGCATGCGCAGAGCTGAATCCGCGTATGAGCAGTGCCTTCCTCCCGCTTCTGGCTACTTGAAGCGTGGCTGTTTGCTGTATGAGCAGTAGCAGCAAGCAGCCGGAAGCTAGCCGGAAAAAATTTTCTGGCGCGGCCAAGCTGACAAATTCGCGCACGCGCAGAGCAAGCTGAGTTATAGTGGGGGGCAGGGGGGGTCCTTCCCCACGTGATCCTTGTATATGTTTCGTGTCTTCATTTACAGCTCTCACGTCAAATGAAATCAAAACAGATTTCTGTGGCCGGGAGCCATCAAGTGAATTAATATACAGGGTGATCAAAAAAGTCAGTATAAATTTGAAAACTTAATAAACTACGGAATAATGTAGGTAGAGAGGTAAAAATTGACACACATGCTTGGAATGACTTAGGGTTTTATTATAGCCGAAAAAAAAAACAAAGTTCACAAAATATCCGACAGATGGCGGGTAAAAGATATCTTGCGCGCGTCGTTTGATGATCGTGTGTTCAGCCGCCACTTTCGTCATGCTTGGCCTCCCAGGTCCCCAGACCTCAGTCCGTGCGATTATTGGCTTTGGGGTTACCTGAAGTCCCAAGTGTATCGTGATCGACCAACATCTCTAGGGATGCTGCAAGACGACGCCAATGCCCCACCGTAACTCCAGACATGCTTTACAGTGCTGTTCACAACATTATTCCTCGACTACAGCTATTCTTGAGGAATGATGGTCGACATATTGAGCATTTCCTGTAAAGAACATCATCTCTTCTTTGTCTTTGTTATGCTAATTATTGCTATTCTGATCAGATGAAGCGCCATCTGTCGGACATTCTTTGAACGGTTTTTTTTCTAATAAAACCCCATGCCATTCCAAGCATGTGTGTCAATTTGTACCTCTCTATCTACATTATTCCATGATTTATGCAGTTTTCAAATTTATACTGACTTTTTGATCACCCAGTACATTCTCATACCCATCAAAGACCAAAATAAGTTAGTAGTTTCAATTTTCTGATTTTATATTAGTTCCACGTTATTAGCAATCAACCATTAATGTCTTAATGAAGCTATTTCTGTCTGTTTTGTAGAGAAATTTGCTTCTATTAATTTTTTTCGGGTGAGGCAGTTAGTTTATTTGAAACGAAGTGTTTCATTCCGCACTATTGGCTGCTTTCAATCTCGTTCAATTTAAAGTGCAAATTTTCATTTTCTGGGAAGAACGGCGTTATACCATAATAAAGAACCAAACACAAGAATACAGTACTAGACCTCCAAGAAAATTGGTATCACGAAAACCACACGAAAAGCTGAGTATCAGGTACTTAAGCGTGCATCTGGACATAGAAATGTGCAATTAGAGCGGAATGAAGCATTTTAGTATGGTTTATGAAATTCCGATGCTGCTGGAGTATTCTCTGATGTCCTGTTCCTTTTATGGCACTGTAAGATCTCTTAATGCTATATACGTACGAACATACGTAAACATGGACTTGAAGCTTACTAAGAAGGCAAATTTGGTCAGTAGTTTTGAACTAAATATTTTGTTTCAAATACAATGACAGGTGTAGCAGAATTTTACAAATCTGCCTTTTTTTTTTTTTCAAAAAATTTGTATTCCATCCTACTAACTTTTTGCAGTGCTGTGTAGATGTAAACCTGTTGGAAATGCTACATAACAATATTGCAGGGGACGAATTAAAAAAGAAAAAATCTGTCACTCACCCCTTAGCAAAATTTTATGCTACTTCGAGCTATGGACTCTAATTTTGAAATGATATTTTGCCAAGAACTGCTTCCTTATTTGCATCCTTTATCTGTGTGGGATATGATAAAACAATTGCTTTAAGTACAACTCAGTATGTCCTCTCAACAACATGCCGCAGGGCTGCACATCGTCACGTGACGCCCCACAACGCACGAAATTCCACCAGAAATACGACGAAAAGCGTATGAGCAGAGCAAGCACCAAGCACGGGCTGCCTACGTCATCGTAGCTGCTCATGCGCATGCGGACAGTTTTCTGGTAACTGCTCAAACGAACCCAGTCACGCCGAAAAAACGATGACGGACCTCTCTCTGCGCCTTGTAAGCAGAGGCCGAGCGACTCGCGAGTTCCTTCGTTGAGTTTTTCGATGGCGACTAAAGACGCAAACTTCGCCAGCGTCACCAGTGAACAAGTAACGCTCCAAATTCGTATGTAAACTGTCTAATCAGTGTACTGTAAGCACTTACCGGTCAAATTATGCACCACGTTGCTCACAGTTTAGAGATAAAACTGCCCTGTTGTCTCGCATTTCTGACGCTCTGCTTAGACCAGCGGTTCCCAACCTATATTAGACCATTACCTCTCAGCACAATCAGATATTAGTCAGTACCCCCACATCCATCTTCACCAGGGCCACAGAAGCCCGATTGGTTCTAGGCGCTTCAGTCCGGAACTGCGCTGCTGCTACTGCAGGTTCGAACCCTGCCTCGGGCATGGATGTTTGTGATATCCTTCAGTTAGTTAGGTTTAAGTAGTTCTAAGTCTAGAGGAATGATGACCTCAAATATTAAGTCCCATAGTGCTTAGAGCCATTTTTGAACCACTCTGGCCCCTCTCAACTTCCTCCTTCAACAGCCTAACTAAACCTTGGAACGAAAAACATTTTAATTTTTAAACATTCCATTGGAACTATTGACAGCAGGCGAAAAGGAATACAAACTTCTCAAAAATGATATCGACAGGAAGTGCAAAATGGCTAAGCAGGGATGGCTAGAGGACAAATGTAAGGATGTAGAGGCTTATCTCACAAGGGTAAGATAGATACTGCCTACAGGAAAATTAAAGAGACCTTTGGAGAAAAGAGAACCACTTGTATGAATATCAAGATCTCAGATGGAAACCCAGTTCTCTGCAAAGAAGGGAAAGCAGAAAGGTGGAAGGAGTATATAGAGGGTCTATACAAGGGCGATGTACTTGAGGACAGTATTATGGAAATGGAAGAGGATGTAGATGAAGATGAAATGGGAGATACGATACTGCGTGAAGAGTTTGACAGAGCACTGAAAGACCTGAGTCGAAACAAGGCCCCGGGAGTAGACAACATTCTATTGGAACTACTGACAGCCTTGGGAGAGCCAGTCCCGACAAAATTCTACCATCTGGTGAGCAAGATGTATGAGACAGGCGAAATACCCTCAGACTTCAAGAAGAATATAATAATTCCAATCCCAAAGAAAGCAGGTGTTGAAAGATGTGAAAATTATCGAACTATCAGTTTAATACGTCACGGCTGCAAAATACTAACGCGAATTATTTACAGACGAATGGAAAAACTGGTAGAAGCCGACCTCGGGGAAGATCAGTTTGGATTCCGTAGAAATGTTGTAACACGTGAGGCAATACTGACCCTACGACTTATCTTAGAAGAAAGATTAAGGAAAGACAAACCTACGTTTCTAGCATTTGTAGACTTAGAGAGAGCTTTAGATAATGTTGACTGGAATACTCTCTTTCACATTCTGAAGGTGGCAGGGGTAAAATACAGGGAGCGAAAGGCTATTTACAATTTGTACAGAAACCAGATGGCAGTTATAACAGTCGAGGGACATAAAAGGGAAGCAGTGGTTGGGAAGGGAGTGAGACAGGGTTGTAGCCTCCCCCCGATGCTATTCAATCTGTATATTGAGCAAGCAGTAAAGGAAACAAAAGAAAAAATTGGAGTAGGTATTAAAATCCATGGAGAAGAAATAAAAACTCTGAGGTTCGCCGCTGACATTGTAATTTCATCAGACAGCAAAGGGCCTGGAAGAGCAGTTGAACGGAATGGACAGTGTCTTTAAAGGAGGGTATAAGACGAACATCAACAAAATCAAAACGAGCATAATGGGATGTAGTCGAATTAAGTCGGGTTATGCTGAGGAATTAGATTCGGAAATGAGACACTTAAAGTGTAAAGGAGTTTTGCTATTTGGGGAGCAAAATAACTGATGATGGTCCAAGTAGAGAGGATATAAAATGTTGACTGGCAATGACAAGGAAAGCGTTTCTGAAGAAGAGAAATTTGTTAACATCGAGTGTAGATTTAAGTGTGAGGAAATCGTTTCTGAAAGTATTTGTGTGGAGTGTAGTCATGTGTGGAAGTGAAACATGGACGATAAGTAGCTTGGACAAGAAGATAATAGAAGCTTTCGAAATGTGGTGCTACAGAAGAATGCTGAAAATTAGATGGGTAGAGCACATAACTAATGAGGTATTGAATAGAATTGGGGAAAAAGAGGAGTTTGTGGCACTACTTGGCAAGAAGAAGGGACCGGTTGGTAGGACATGTTCTGAGGCGTCAAGGGATTCCAAATTTAGCATTGGAGGGCAGCGTGGAGGGTAAAAATCGTAGAGGGAGACCAAGAGATGAATACACTAAGCAGATTCAGAAGGATGTAGGTTGCAGTAAGTACTGGGAGATGAAGAAGCTTGCACAGGATAGAGTAGCATGGAGAGCTGCATCATATCAGTCTCAGGACTGAAGACCACACCACCAACAACATTTTTATTTTTAATTTTCAAACATTTTCATTTTTACTCTTCGTAGATATTTTATTAAACCACAAAATAATGACTCATTGAGACAATTGGCACTGCTTATTTCTAACAACATACTTTAAATGGCTCTGAGCACTATGGGACTTAACTGCTGAGGTCATCAGTCCCCTAGCCGTTCCACATCGTACTCTTAAGTCCATTCAATTACTTGTTTTTGTTTTAATTGCCGTCATATTCAAAAATTTACTTTCTCATCTACAGGGAGGTCCACAATTCCCCTTATAAGACTCTAGGTGTTGAAGAGGGGACAGAGTAAACAATATCTTGAATTGGAGCTCAAATCCGCAAAGGTACCTTTTCTGTGCTACAGCCGTGTGAAGAAAATATGTTTACTAGATAGGCATGCAATAGTGTAGTCAGAGTGCGACGTGCTTACGTCGATTCGGCTGATGTCATTTGTCGTCTATCCTACCTCTCTGGCCTGGTTCGAGCCTCATTCACGTGTCTGAGTGTTTGGACAACATGATTGAGTACACGTTTGCATAATTCACCGACATGATTGCTCTGTATGGCGAAGCTCACAGTAGTGGCAGAGCTGCTCGTCGCCTTCATCAATCCACAACTCTCGTTGTCCACAACGTCCGACTCCGTCGGATACCCTTTTCACCACAATTACTCAACGACTTCGACAAAGGGTACCTTCACCGTTGGCAAGGGTGACTGGCGCTCCAAGGTGACGCCGCACACCCGAATTGGAAGCGGCCGTACTGCATCACGTTGAAGAGAACTCGTCATCGAGTGTACGAGCAATTACGCGTGCAAGGGATGCTGTTCCCAGCACCGTCTGCTATGTTATGCATGAAAGTACTTGTAAAAGTGTTCGCGTTACCGTCATGTTTTCAAATGGTTGTAGTATGGAGCACTCACTCACTCCGTCAGCAGGCCACTAGTTGCCCATCGGGACCATCCGACCGCCGTGTCATCCTCAGATGAGGATGTGGATAGGTGGATAGGAGGGTCGTGCGGTCAGCACACTGCTCTCCCGGTCGTTACGATAGTTTTCTTTGACCGGATCCCCTACTATTCGGTCGAGTAGCTCCTCAATTGGCATCACGAGGCTGAGTGCACCCCGAAAAATGGCAACAGCACATGGCGGCCCGGATGGACACCCATCCAAATGCCGGCCACTCCCGACAGCGCTTAACTTCGGTGATCTGACGGGAACCGGTGTATCCACTGCGGCAAGGCCGTTGCCGTTGTAGTATGGAGACGGTACGTTTTCGAACGTGGTTTCCAATTCACCCCACAAGTCCTAGAGGTTTGTAACGGGAATTTCCGAACACCCTGTACACAATACCAAAGGAATCAGCAACGAGATACCAGAACAGGAGGAATTCTTCGAAAAACATGAAGCGGACATCCTCTTTCTGACGGAGACGCGCCTGCATTCTATCCAGTGGTACAATGTTAAGAACACGGTCAAGTATCGGACGGATCGACCCATAAACAAGAGTTGGGGGAGGGGGGAGGGGGGGGGAAGGGGAAGGAAGTATAGTCATCTTCATCAATAAAAACGTAAGACACGTTCCAGTCATTCTCCCACCGCTTATTTCCCTTGAGGCAACGATGGCAAGTACCTCTACTTCTTACGGGCTCATCATACTGATGTCAGACTACATAGATCCGAACAGACAGTTCGAAGAACAGAAACTCACATGCATATTCGACACCTTTGGCAAGGCCCTCCTGTGCGGGGACCTTAATGCCTAACACTACACCTGGACGTAATCGCCACTAGATATTCACCAACTGTTTAGGTAATTAAGATAATCCTCATTTATTGTTCCGACTCAGTTAATTAGATTACATATTTCGTTACTCTAGCTTACTGAGCATCGGACCAGTTCCGCGAATGGATTCAAGACTTCCTAAATGGTTCAAATGTCTCTAAGCACTATGGGACTTAACATCTGAGGTCATCAGTCCCCTAGACTCCTAGACTTAGAATTACTTAAACCTAACTAACGTAAGGACATCACACACATCCATGCCCGAGGCAGGATTCGAACCTGCGACCGTAGCAGCATCCCAGTTCCGGACTGAAGCGCTCAGAACCTCTCGGCCACAGCGGCCGGCCACTCTGGGTCGTCTTCAGATCTACGTAGTTGCGTCAGCACCCCGACTTGTCTATTCAGAACCACATGTCAGAGTACTAGATCTGAAGATGATCAAGAGTGATCTAAACATGTAATGTAATTACAAATATCCAACTGAGACTGAACAATAAACGAGAATTATTTTAACTACGCCTGGAATTTGATACGTAACAACCTTACAGACCAGAGGTGCTTCAGTTAGAGAAACGCTTGGCGGGGAAGGGGGGGGGAGGGGAGGAGTGGGGAGGGGAGGGGAGGGGAGGAATTACTCTTTGTTTTGAAGTTCCGACACACATTCCAGTGCACCGTTACCACAGTTCCGATTATTGGAGCTTATTCACGTGTCTGTGAATGTTAGAGAAATACGGTTGAGTGCACATTTGCAGAATACACCGACTTGACCTTTCTGTTTGGCGAAGTTCGCGGTAATGGAAAGTCGTTATCATCAACGTTCGACTCCATCGCACATCTTTTTCGACACAATTATGCAAATTCTTCGAAAAAGGAGTACTGCAGTGTTCCAAGCAGAAGCCATAAACCTGAATTGGAAGAAGCCGTACTGCATCACGTTGAAGAGAACCTGTCGACGAATACTCGAGCAATTGTGAACCGAATTGGTGGTCGCTACATCGAACCTTTCTTGTAGTGGATCACAATGTTAACCCTCCTTTCAAAAGGGTAAAAACGGTTTAAGTTTAACTGTAAACTACAGTGTTTCTGGGAAGTAATTATTTCCTTTTTTGTTTCTTAGGCTATTAAGAGTGGATTTGTAAAAAAGTGATGTACTGAGTCACACCTAATAAATTACTTGTAAAAGTGGTCGCATTACCAACATGTTTTCAAATGCTTGTAGCACGGAAACGGTACGTTTCAGAACATGGGTTCCGATTCAAAATGTTATCTACTCAGTCCCATCTATAGTTTCTAGAATTGTGCAAGAAGAATCTTAGAGCACCTTGTATAAATCTGGCATGCTACATATATTTGTCATTTGCTGTGTCCGGGATGTTTGAAAACTTGCTATAAAACTTACAATGAGAATTCGTTTTCACAAAATACTGTTCTGAAATATTGGTTTTCATAACATAATTTCTTCTAAGCATAACAACAAAAGCACAAGATTTAATATGAACAGCGGGTGCTACCGTGCGTCCCTGTAGCAGTGTTACGATGTTCCTTAGGTTTTCTCAATACACATCGGCACAAGTCGGTAGTCTCCGTGACTGCCACATAGTGTTTTCAACTGCCGCCAGCCACAAAGGTAGAAAAGTTGTATTGATTGCAGCTGCTCGGTGGACTTTTGTTTCTCATTGGCACAAGTAACACGAGGTTGCTTCCATTCGTAAACAAAAGGCGATATCTACCGATAACAACTTCGGAACGGCACGTGTACACACACACACACACACACACACACCACCTGACCCGCGCCCCTACCCATCGCATCTCGTTAGTAACGCCCCATTGTCACGTACACAGATGGGACACAGCGGCAAATTATAGTTACGTTGCCATTTAACGCACGTGTACTATTTCAAATCTCTGGTGCCGATTAGTTCCAATGAGTAAAACAAAAATTCCCTGGGACGTGCCGGAACGCCGTGCCGGCTGAAATTAAGCCATGGCGTGTGTGTGTTTGTGTGAGTGTGTGGGCGCGCGCGCTGGAATGAATGAGGAAGTAGTTCCAAGTGCATCACGAGTGCTGCCAACAACTCTTCCTCGGTAAACAAAGCTAACCATTCACATTGACGGTATAGGCACTTGTCACAAAAAACATACAATCTCTGTTCCACGCCTCTCCCTAGCGACACTTTCTTCACTCACACCCTCCACTCCCATTTAAAACGAACGAAGTTAAAATGTCTGAACTAGGTTTACTATTTGTAAACCACTCGATTGCTGAACTTATAACACTTCTGCCCGCTACTGTTAGACTATAACCTTAAAGCTGACGGCAGTTCGTATAATGAAATTATTTTTATTCAGTAATTATACAGGGTGTTTCAAAAATGACCGGTATATTTGAAACGGCAATAAAAACTAAACGAGCAGCGATAGAAATACACCGTTTGTTGCAATATGCTTGGGGCAACAGTACATTTTCAGGCGGACAAACTTTCGAAATTACAGTAGTTACAATTTTCAACAACAGATGGCGCTGCAAGTGATGTGAAAGATATAGAAGACAACGCAGTGTGTGGGTACGCCATTCTGTACGTCGTCTTTCTGCTGTAAGCGTGTGCTGTTCACTACATGCAAGTGTGCTGTAGACAACATGGTTTATTCCTTAGAACAGAGGCTTTTTCTGGTGTTGGAATTCCACCGCCTAGAACACAGTGTTGTTGCAACAAGACGAAGTTTTCAACGGAGGTTTAATGTAACCAAAGGACCGAAAAGCGATACAATAAAGGATCTGTCTGAAAAATTTCAACGGACTGGTAACGTGACGGATGAACGTGCTGGAAAGGTAGGGCGACCGCGTACGGCAACCACAGAGGGCAACGCGCAGCTAGTGCAGCAGGTGATCCAACAGCGGCCTCGGGTTTCCGTTCGCCGTGTTGCAGCTGCGGTCCAAATGACGCCAACGTCCACGTATCATCTCATGCGCCAGAGTTTACACCTCTATCCATACAAAATTCAAATGCGGCAACCCCTCAGCGCCGCTACCATTGCTGCACGAGAGACCTTCGCTAACGATATAGTGCACAGGATTGATGACGGCGATATACATGTGGGCAGCATTTGGTTTACTGACGAAGCTTATTTTTACCTGGACGGCTTCGTCAATAAACAGAACTGGCGCATATGGGGAACCGAAAAGCCCCATGTTGCAGTCCCATCGTCCCTGCATCCTCAAAAAGTACTGGTCTGGGCCGCCATTTCTTCCAAAGGAATCATTGGCCCATTTTTCAGATCCGAAACGATTACTGCATCACGCTATCTGGACATTCTTCGTGAATTTGTGGCGGTACAAACTGCCTTAGACGACACTGCGAACACCTCGTGGTTTATGCAAGATGGTGCCCGGCCACATCGCACGGCCGACGTCTGTAATTTCCTGAATGAATATTTCGATGATCGTGTGATTGCTTTGGGCTATCCGAAACATACAGGAGGCGGCGTGGATTGGCCTCCCTATTCGCCAGACATGAACCCCTGTGACTTCTTTCTGTGGGGACACTTGAAAGACCAGGTGTACCGCCAGAATCCAGAAACAATTGAACAGCTGAAGCAGTACATCTCATCTGCATGTGAAGCCATTCCGCCAGACACGTTGTCAAAGGTTTCGGGTAATTTCATTCAGAGACTACGCCATATTATTGCTACGCATGGTGGATATGTGGAAAATATCGTACTATATAGTTTCCCAGACCGCAGCGCCATCTGTTGTTGAAAATTGTAACTACCGTAATTTCGAAAGTTTGTCTGCCTGAAAATGTACTGTTGTCCCAAGCATATTGCAACAAACGGTGTATTTCTATCGCTGCTCGTTTAGTTTTTATTGCCGTTTCAAATATACCGGTCATTTTTGAAACACCCTGTAGTATAAAGAAGCAGAGCAGTGTTACCCTCTGAGAGTAATTTTGCTATGTTGACCGTGTTGTACCTAACGGAGGTGCCTTATTGGAAATAAAAGTCAGAATTACGTAAATATTTAAACAGTAACAAACAATGTTTTACCTATTTACAATGTTCAAAGAATAAAGAAAACGGTCGCCAGCCTAATCAGGCAAGAGAATGATCGACATTCTTGTTCAAGAAAATAAGTATGAATATCTTTAACGGACAAACACAACCTAGACTTGGCCACACGCGAGTGCATTGAACTCTGCCACCTGCGTTCAGTATGTTCACGTTAAGGTTGGAGCTACCAGATCAGACCAAACTATTTGCATAAATATAACAGATAACAAAACACACTATTACCTTGAGGACTTAGTCAAACCGAATGGTCTCAATAACGTTACTATTAATATTCACTGTAGAATCATAAATTTGACATAGGTTTAATATTACTTTTCAAACAAATTCCTATCTGACATTAAATATGGATATGATCCATAGCAAATTTAGTTACTGTGCATAGATTAAGTCTTTCACTACTAAACACCTTTCTACTTAGAATGAAAATTAAATGGAATTCACTAACAGGTTACTTCTCACTGTCTTTTGAATAAAGAAAGTATTGTTTTCATAAATAGTGGTTTTATATTAATCGTTATCTAGCATGAGCACAATACACAAACTGTTGATCCTGTTACACCATTAATATGCACTTTCAATACACAAGAGGAGCCCAATATTGTACAGAATTTCACTTGAACACCAAGAGAAATGAAACTTGCTATAATTAAGTAACTTAGTGCATTTGAACTACTTTCAGTGGAGGGGGGTTCTTAATCTTGACCACTGCAGCAGAGCATACTAAACACACTTTCAATATACTAAAGAAACAAGCCCTTAACAAGTATGAACATGTAACCTTCAACAGTATTAGTTCTCAACTCTTACTCAGTAGAACACAACTTGATGTGGTTATAAGACAATAGCACACCTTTGGTTGATTTTCAACAGACTGCACTGTGATCATTTACTAAGCAAAACTTTATAAGCATCAGTTTTGAGAACTTTGACTTTAGAAGTTGGCAACAAAATTTTAATAAGCAGTTTTAATAGAAAATTTATTTTTAGCAAACATTATTTACTATATTACTCAGTTCTGCTAAAACACTGAGCTTTTATGTTCTTTCAGTAAGGACACTCGGTAATCACTTTAGCATGGGAAGGACCCTAAGTGGTCGTGTGGCTAGGGATAAAAAATAAAGGTAGGTATAAGAGTTATAGTATAAGTTACCTCATATTTGTGCACACTAAAACATCCAATGAGCTGATCCTTCACCATACATTTCTACTATTCCTTGGTTCCTTATCAGTGATTGCGCAATGTGGTGGCGACTGCATGTTCGTAGGTGGATTTGCAGGTAGAACTGCTACACTCTGTCATTTCTTGGTGGCGATGATAGATATCAATTCCAGAATAGTTCCAGCTCTTTATCCATCCATCCGAGGCATTGAAAAGCTGCACGGAAAGCCTCTCTCGGCACCAGCACAATATACAACTTTTACATGAGCAGTTGATGGTTTGGTAGCTCCTCCCCGACTGGCTCTTTGTTCCACCTTTTCCACCTAGGCCAACCACAATTTGCGCGTGGTACACAGTTCCGTTCCCGAGGGGAACCACAACACGTTTAACATACAAAATAACTAAGAACCCTAAGTGAAAGTCATCAGTTTACATAACAACAAACAAACATTTTAAATAAAACAGAACATTTGCGTTTATTGATAGTTCTACACAAAATTATTTAAATAAAATTATTTAATTTTAAAGATAACCAAAGAGATTATATGACAAAGACAAAACACATAATTTGCTCATATTGTACGTATTACAGAGATTACACTTCCTACACTCTAAAAGACAGCAAAGTTTTTACAAAGAAAGGAGTATACAATCTTCTGTTATCGATTCAATCAGACACATTTACAGGAGCTCAATGATGTAACATTAAATAAAACAAAAGGCAAAATAAATCAGTAGAGCATTAGAGCTATGGTGTTACAAACTTACTTCTGAACTGGCCGAAATTGGACACATTTGTTTCTGACCAATGCTACTACTGCTACTGCTACTGCTACTACTACTAATAACAATAATAATGATAATAATACTGTGTACAGCACTGTAGCAGCCTTATTTATTTAGTGTTGTCTCATACTGTCTCTTAGTTCATGTGCCTGTACCGAAGTCAATAATGAAATAATTTGTAATCCACTGCAGGAACTACCCACAACTTGAGGAAGACATCTTCAAAAGATATTTAGCAGTTGTCACGTATATGTCTTAGTTTAATAAATACATGGATGGATTAGGTTAGGAAGATGCTTTTCATACATTTGTCTCACAAGCTGAAACCTCCACCACATCGTGTCAAGCATTGATACTAGTAATTGAAAAAAAAAGTTATTACTGATCACTTCTATAATTAATACTAGAATCTAAAAAAAGTGTTCTGATAATAATTGTCTTTTAAAACTAATTTAGTTTCATGATTGAACTACAGTCGAAACCTTTCAGTTTCTATCCCTCAGAAAATTCAATTTTTGACGGAGCGAGATGGCGCAGTGGTTAGCACATTGGACTCGCATTCGGGAAGAGGACGGTTCAAATCCACTCAGGCCATCCTGATGTAAGTTTTCCGTGATTTGCCTAAATCGCTTCAGGCAAATGCCGGGACGGTGCCTTTGAAAGGTCACGGCCGACTTCTTTCCCTAACCCGATGGGACCGGTGATCTCGCTGTTTGGCACCCTCACCCCAAATCAAACCACCAACCAAAATTCCATTTTGTCCTTCAGGGGATAATTATCCCGCGGTTTTGGTACCACTCGCTTAGATCATAGATACATACTGACTGAATGTATTTGTCTGGAGTGTAGCAATATGCGGAAGTAGAACGTACAGTATAAGCAGTTCAGACAACAAAAGACTAGAATCTTTAGAATGTGATGCTACAGAAGAATGCTGAAGAGTAAATGAGTAGATCGCGTAACTAATGAGGAAGTACTGGATAAAAGTGGGAAGAAGTAAAAATTATAGTTCAACTTGACTAAAAGAAGGGTTCAGGTTATAGGACATTCTGAGACATCAAAGAATGACCAGTTTGGTAGGGCAGTGTGTGAACGTGTTGGGAGAGAGAGAGGGGGGAGGTGGATTAAGAATCGTAGAGGGAGACCAAGAGATGAATACAGTTGGCAGATTCAAATACAAGTAGCTTGCATCAATTATTCGGAGATGAAGAGGCTTGAAAATGGCGGACTAGCATGGAGAGCTGCATCAAACCAGTCTTCAGACGGAAGACCGCGACAACAACAACAACAACATCATATAGACAACGCATTCTCCTGTCTCTACTTTTTAAAGTTGGAACCAACATCTGAGTCACATGACGGGGGAGGGGGGGGGGGGCGGAGGTAGGGTCGGCGATCAGCCGAGATCCTGTCATTGCGCACCGGGCGAAATGATTGTTACAGTTATTGTTGCGTCTATGTGAAAGTGAGCATTGATTTTAACAGTTGCCCCATTTTCCTTATTAGTATTACACATGGAATAGCTCAGTCAACTTAATTTCTCCGAATTGTTCGATATCAATGTCATAGTTATTGCTATCACATTTGGCCAGCTGAAAATAGCAAATAGTTTATAACAGTGAATTCTTGTGACTGTTACACTGCGAATTATTCAGTTCATTGCTTCGATAGGAGTAGAAAACAAGATATCAGTTCGCCAGGAAACACTTACATTTATGACGATTCCTTAGCAATAAGTGACCGGTTTTTACACAGGATAAGAATTTATGTTGTATGAATTTTGCTAATCCGCTATAGATGACGAAAAAATATCGAGATAAGAAATATAACATATTATAAAATGTTGATTATATAGAAAACTCTCTTAATGAATTGGAAATTAACATTCTGTTGTCCCAAAATATTCGACATTTATAGAGCTTTAGATCTCAGGACAAGCGTGCTTTTACGAAACGTATTAAGGACCCTCACCATTCCAATCTTAACATTGACGTTGCCAGACATACAAGAATGGTCTGTTGGAGAGTATTTATTTGGGCACAAATGTTAAAAGTGGAATGATAAGGGTCCTTATATATGTCTCGTAGAAGTAGGCTGGTCCTCAGATGTAGAAGCCAAAAGCAAATGCATGCCAGCACCAGTCTGCTGATCGATATGTTGGTTTCACTGTAATGACATCATGTGCGGTTTATGTCGTCTGTGGTCTACAGTCGTGCGAAACACGCAGTTGTGGATATAGAGCGAACACAAAACGGGTGACTGTTTGTAATGATTCTAATGGCATTACGTTGTTAATTCGTATGGTTACACTACTCGTATTCACATAACTACAAAAAAATTACTAAAAAACGAAAAGCATATCATACACATCCCCAGTCACAACCGTCCACACCAACTTGCACTTCCTGCTCCCCTGCCGGCCGGAGTGGCCGAGCGGTTCTAGGCGCTACAGTCTGGAACCACGAGACCGCTACGGTCGCAGGTTCGAATCCTGCCTCGGGCATGGATGTGTGTTATGTCCTTAGGTTAGTTCGGTTTAAGTAGTTTTAAGTTCTAGGGGACTGATGACCTCAGAAGTTAAGTCCCATAGTGCTCAGAGCCATTTGAACCTGCTCCCCTGTCCATCTCCAGCCACAGCCTACGTCTACAGTTAGCAAGCCATCTTATCGTGTGTGGCTGAGAGTACTATGTTAGCACTGTCACTTCCCTCCTTTCCCGTTCCAGTAGCGAATGATTCGCGGGATGAATTATTCTTAATAAACCTCCGTGTGAGCTCGACTTTCTCAAATTTAAGCTACAGGGTCTTCTCGCTCATGTAGGAATGTAAGCTCTCGAAATTCCGACAGTAAAATGAATCTTGATAGCAAACGCCTTTTTCGTAGCGTTGCCATTGGAGTTAATCTGCGTGATGCTTTCGCACTTACTGAATGAACCCGTGATGAAATGCGTTTCTCTTCTTTCGATCTTCTCTATTTCCTCTATCAAGCCTGTCAGGTAAGGTTCATAGACTGGCGAGCAATATTCAGGGTCTTTGTGTGCTACCTTCAGAGAGTTCATCCATTGAATCTCAGACTTGTATCTGCCGTAGGTACGATTAATGTGATTGGTCCACTTCAAATCACTCTCTTCTAGATGTCGAGGGATAACATATCATTTATATATATATATATATATATATATATATATATATATATATATATATATATATACAGGGTGAGTCACCTAACATTACCGCTGGATATATTTCGTAAACCACATCAAATACTGATGAATCGATTCCACAGACTGAACGTGAGGAGAGGGGCTAGTGTAATTGGTTAATACAAACCATAAAAAAATGCACGGAAGTATGTTTTTTAACACAAACCTACGTTTTTTTAAATGGAACCCCGTTAGTTTTGTTAGCACATCTGAACATATAAACAAATACATAATCAGTGCCGTTTGTTGCATTGTAAAATGTTAATTACATCCGGAGATATTGTGACCTAAAGTTGACGCTTGAGTACCACTCCTCCGCTGTTCGATCGTGTGTATCGGAGAGCACCGAATTACGTAGGGATCCAAAGGGAACGGTGATGGACCTTAGGTACAAAAGAGACTGGAACAGCAAATTACGTCCACATGCTAACACCTTTTTATTGGTTTTTTTCACTGACGCACATGTACATTACCATGAGGGGTGGGGTACACGTACACACGTGGTTTCCGTTTTCAATTACCGAGTGGAATAGAGTGTGTCCCGACGTGTCAGGCCAATAGATGTTCAATGTGGTGGCCATCATTTGCTGCACACAATTGCAATCTCTGGTGTAATGAATGTCGTACACGCCGCAGTACATCTGGTTAATGTCGCCGCAGGCTGCCACAGTACGTTGTTTCATATCCTCTGGGGTTGTAGGCACATCACGGTACACATTCTCCTTTAACGTACCCCACAGAAAGAAGTCCAGAGGTGTAAGATCAGGAGAACGGGCTGGCCAATTTATGCGTCCTCCACGTCCTATGAAACGCCCGTCGAGCATCCTGTCAAGGGTCAGCCTAGTGTTAATAGCGGAATGTGCAGGTGCACCATCATGCTGATACCACATACGTCGACGCGTTTCCAGTGTGACATTTTCGAGCAACGTTGGCAGTTCATTCTGTAGAAACGCGATGTATGTTGCAGCTGTTTGGGCCCCTGCAGTGAAGTGAGGACCAATGAGGTGGTCGCCAATGATTCCGCACCATACATTTACAGTCCACGGTCGCTGTCGCTCTACCTGTCTGAGCCAGCGAGGATTGTTCACGGACCAGTAATGCATGTTCCGTAGATTCACTGCCCCGTGGTTTGTGAAACCCGCTTCATCGGTAAACAGGTAGAACTGCAACGCATTCTCTGTTAATGCCCATTCACAGAATTGCACTCGATGATTAAAGTCATCACCATGTAATTGCTGATGTAGCGACACATGAAACGGGTGAAAGCGGTGACGATGCAGTATGCGCATGACACTACTTTGACTCAGTCTACCGACTCTCGCGATGTCCCGTGTACTCATGTGTGGGTTCATGGCAACAGCAGCTAACACACCAACTGCACCCGCTTCTCCTGTGACGGGCCTGTTACGGACCCGTTTGCATGCTACGACCATACCTGTTGCATACAGTTGGCGGTAGATGTTTTGCAATGTGCGGCACGTTGGATGCTCTCTGTCCGAGTACCGTTCTGCATACACGCTGCAGGCTTCAGCTGCATTTCGTCGACACTCGCCATAGATGAGAATCGCCTCCGCCTTTTCAGAGTTCGAATACACCATGGTCACAGTTCCTACAACACTACACTATCACAGACGTCTGGTAACACGGTGTACTACAGTTGATCTGCGTGCGGAGACGAATGCAGAATAACAATAGCAGCAAGCGCTACATGCGGACACTGCGACAGGTAGACCAAACCACAACAGTGCACTACAGCACACTCGTAAACACGGTCGTCATCGTAAACATGTCCCTGCAGATGCTGCTCGCCGACCGTGGCCCGTGTTTGTTACAACACGCAACTGAACGTCGGAGGTTTCAAGCGTCAACTTCAGGTTACAATATCTCCGGGTGTAATTAACATTTTGCAATGCAACAAACGGCACTGATTACGTATTTGTTTATATGTTCAGATGTGCTAACAAAACTAACGTAAACGTAGTTTGTGTTAAAAAACATACTTCCGTGCATTTTTTTATGGTTTGTATTAAACAATTACACTAGCCCCTCTCCTCACGTTCGGTCTGTGGAATCGGTTCGTCAGTATTTGATGTGGTTTACGAAATATATCCAGCGGTAACGTTAGGTGACTCCCCCTATATATATATATATATATATATATATATATATATATATATATATATATATATATATACGAGGATTGGAACTTAAATAGCGGCAACTATTTATCCACAACCGATACAAAAGAGTTACATGTTTGCACTTGTTACTGTCCTTCAATGCCAGCGATGTGGAAGGCGTAGTATACCGTTAGCAGAGCCTGTTCTGTTGATGGTGCGAATGGAGCGGTCTACTGCCCGTCGAATCTCTGGAACTAATACTATCGCGTCTCAAAACATGTACCTTTCCTCCTGACTCACCCTGAAGAGCAAAGACACTGGTACACGTGCCTAATATCGTGTAGGACCCCCGCGAGCACGCAGAAGTGTCGCAACATGACATGCCCTGTACTCGACTGATGTCTGAAGTGAATTGACACCATGAATCCCGCAGGGCTGTCCATAATTCGGTGAGAGCACGAGGGGGTGGAGATCTCTTCTGAACAACAAATTGCAAGGCATCCCAGATATGCTCAATAATATTCATGTCTGGAGAGTTTGGTGGCCATCGGAAGTATTTAAACTCCGAAGAGCCACTCTGTAGCAATTCTGGACGTGTGGCGTGTCGCATTGTCCTGCTGGAGTTGCCCCAGTCTGTCGGAATAGACAATGGACACGAATGGATGCATGTGATCAGACAGGATGTTTACGTACATGTAACTTGTCAGAGTCTTATCTAGACGTATCAGGGGTCCCATATCACTCCAACTGCACACGCCCCACACCATTACAGAGCCTCCACCAGCTTCAACAGTCCCCTGCTGACATTAAGGATCCGTAGATTCATGAGGTTGTCTCTGTACCCGTACACCCGTACACGGCCATCCGCTCAACACAATTTGAAACGAGACTCGTCCGACCAGGCAACATGTTTCCAGTCATCAGCAGTCCATTGACGGTGTGGATGGACCCAGGCGAGGCGTAAAGCTTTGTGTCGTGCAGTCATCAAGGGTAAACGAGTGGACCTTCGGCTCCGAAATCCTATATCGATGTTTCGTTGAATGGTTCGCACGCTAACACTTGTTGATGCCCAGCATTGAAATCTGCGGCAATTTGCGAAAGGGTTGCACATCTGTCACGTTGAACGATTCTCTTTAGTCGCCGTTCGTCCCGTTCTTGCAGGATCTTTTTCCGTCGGTAGCGATGTGAGAGATTTGGTGTTTTACCGGATTCCTGATATTCATGGTACACTCGTGAAATGGTCGTACGGGAAAATCCCCGCTTCATCGTTACCTCGGAGTTGCTGTGTCCCATCGTTGTTGCGCCGACCGCAACACCCCGTTCAAACTCACTTAAAACTTGGTAACCTGTAGTTGTAGCAACAGTAACCGATATAACAACTGCGCCACACACTTGTTGTCTTAATAGGTGTTGTCGACCGTAGCGCCGTATTCTGCCTGTTTACTTATCTCTGTATTTGGATGCGCATGCCTATACCAGCTTCTTTGGCACTTCAGCATATATATATATATATATATATATATATATATATATATATATATAATTGTCTCTCCCTCTCTGTCTCTATCAGACGTAGAGTAATCGTAACCTTCGACAAGCATTTCTATTGTTTTAGTAAGTACGTGTCTGTTTTGTGCCGCATATTGTGCGGGAAATTTTCTTTTGTGCATGTCGTGAGAACGAAAGTGGACGCAGCGCATCTGCGCTTGGAGGTACCTGCTCGCCGGGACAGTTATTTCATGAAAACGCCGTCCCACCTCGAAGATTCGCTGTGGACCACAAAGCCTCGCCCTGCAAGACAATGGTCATGACGCTACTTGTCAAGGGAGACTCATAAATACAGACAAAGCTACCTAACAAAGGCACATATGTATTGTGACCTTTGTTAAAGTCGTATGCTGACATGGAATGTACTGCATATTACGAAGGTAAAATAAAGAAGCAGCACATGAGTTTATTTTGCATTGTCTGAGATTTCCGGGTGGCATGGACTTGACATGTTCGAGAACGGAGTCTGCTGCCTCAAGATAGAGCAACGTGACGCAGCCAAACAGTTAGCAGAGACAGGTAACGGCGACTAAAAAACTTGTAGCCTGCATTGTCCACCTCCATATGATGCCTGAAAAACTGTAGGCGGGTTACATTCCAATGTTTGATGGATGTAACAGCTTCAACTTATTATTAACCAATTGTGTAATCGATAGTGTTACATCTGCCTATTTATGGCCGATACGTTACTTCTGTTTAGCTTGAGAGCCAAGTGAACCCGTGGACCAATTGTTCATCCGCGCCAAGTTTTCATGCATTCCGCTGCAGTGTTCCAGCGTCATGACTTCTCTATACAGAACAGCGTCACTTTCTTGAACCATAAACCTGGGTTTGTAAAAGCAATGAAAACTTCTACATTCATTTGCCTCACTACAGTCTTCACAGGCCAGTAAGCGTTATCACACACGCTATCGGTTTTTCCGCTGGCATAGTTTTCAAGGTGACATCAACTCAATTAATTCGTATGCACGTAAATGTAACTGTGAAGATTTTTGCTCAAAAGGTTACGTAAGGAAAAGAAACACAACTGGGTACCGAAATAGATTTCTGAACTGTTCAACTGTATGTGTATTCCTAAGGGGCTAAACTGCTGAGGTCATCGGTCCCTAGACTTACTCACCACTTAAACTAACTTACGCTAAGGACAACACACACACACACACACACACACACACACACACACACACACACACATGCCCGTGGGAGGACTCGAACCTTCGGTGGGAGGGGCCGCGCGATTCGTGATCAAATGGCTCTGAGCACTATGGGACTTAACATCTATGGTCATCAGTCCCCTAGAACTTAGAACTACTGAAACCTAACTAACCTAAGGACAGCACACAACACCCAGTCATCACGAGGCAGAGAAAATCAATGACCCCGCCGGGAATCGAACCCGGAAACCCGGGCGTGGGAAGCGAGAACGCTACCGCACGACCACGAGATGCGACGGGCGATTCGTGATATGATGCCTCTAACTGCGCGGCCACCTAGCGCGACCTAGATTTCTCGAAAAATTGTTTGTCTCAAACACACTAACTAAACACAGGCAGAGGATGGTGTCGTTCGAAAAGCATTTTTGAATGGGGAAAACTAACATTGAATTCCTTTTGCGCTGTATTTCTTCCTTTCTGCAGAAGTCAAATACACGTATTCGACATGATATGCTCGCTCACATATTAAGTGACAAGAAACAATAAGATACCTCGCAGACATATAAGGGGAATATAGACTGGGGGAAAGGAATGAAGGACGACGCCGCACAGTGCATAATTTAATCATCCCTAATACTTGCTTTAAGAATCATCAAAGAAGGCTGTATACGTGGAAGAGACCTGCGACACTGGAAGACTTCAGACTGATTACACAATGATAAGACAGAGATTTCGGAACCAGATTATAAACTCTAAGACATTTCCAAGAGCAGGTGTGGAGTGTATCCACAATTTATTAATTAAGAACTGTAGATTACAACTGAAGAACTTGCAAAAATGTAGGAAATTAAAGAAATGGCACATGGATAAATTGAAATAAGCAGAGATAGGTGAGAGTTTCAAAGGAAGCACGAAACATCGATTAACAGAAATAAGGGACAATAATACAGTAGAAGACGAGTGGATGTATTTGAGAGATAAAATAGTGAAGTGAGCAGAGAATCATATACATAAAAGTGCAAGGCCTAGTAGAAATCCATGGACATCACAGAAGTTATTGAATTTAACTGATCACAGGACTAAATATAAAAAAGCAGCAAATGAAGCAAACGAAAGGGAATACAAAGGTCCAAAAAAAGAGATTGACAGAAAGTGCAAAATGGCTAAGTAGGAATCGTTAGAAGACAAATGCAAGTCTATAGAAGCATGTCTAACTCTGGGAAAGTAGATACCACCTACAGGGAGATTAAAGAGGTCTTTGGAGAAAAGAGAAGCAGTTGTATGAATATCAAGAGCTCAGATAGAAAACCAGTCCTAAGCAAAGATGGGAAAGCTTAGCGGTAGAAGGAATATATGGTGAGGCTACACGAGGGAAATGAACTTGAAGGCAGTATTATAGATATAGGAGAGGAAGTACTCGTAGACGAAGATAATATGGTAGATGTGATACTGCGAGAAGAATTTCACGGAGCACTGAAAGATCTAAACCGAAACAAGTTCTCTGGTGTATACAACGTTCGCTGAGCACTGTTGATATCCTTGGAAGAGCCAGCCATGTCAAAACTATTGCACCTCATGTGCAAGACATTTGAGACAGGGTAAATGCTCTCAGAATTCAAGAGTTCCAGCTCCAAAAAAGGCAAATGTAGACAGGTGTGAATATTGCTGAAGTATCAGATTAATAAGCCGTGGTTGCAAAATACTGCTTCGAATTATTTGCAGATGAATGGAAAATCTTAGATGGCGACCTCGCTGAATATTTGTTTGATTCTGGAAAAATGTTGCAACACGCGAGGCAATGCTGACCCTGCGACTTACTTTAGTAGGTGGGTTAAAAAGAGAGACAAAGCTACGTTTATAGCTTTTCTAGCCTTAGAGAAAATATTGAAATTCTGAAGACAGCACAGTAAAATACAAGGAGCGAAAAGTTATATACAGGATGGGACAAATAAAAGTGGCCCGGACGAGCAGATATGATTGGGCATGAGTGTATGCATATAACCACACTCTGTGACGTACACACGGCGTACGCCCGCCGTGTGATCATACAGGTTCAGAGCGTAGTACGGTTTGTGTCAATGTTAGTGGAGCGGTGCATAGAGATGAAGGTACTCACAGTGGAGTGCCGGGTGTTTGTCGTGGAGAGTTATGTGACAACAAAGTCCTGGAAACGGTTTGATCAGTTGTTTGCTGAGAAATGCAATGGTATCAAACTGCCAGTGCCACACAACGCTTAGTTTGAAAATGGCTTCAGAGGGGATCTGTTTTGAACAAGTTAGAAAGCATTCAGAAACGTGCCTGCACACCAGAAAATGCGGCTGCAGTTCACCAGGAAATGCTTCAGAGTCCTACCAAATCAACCCGATGTCTGTCGCAAGAGGACGGCATATCACATTGATCAAGTGGATGAATACTCCACCTGGCCCTGCACGTGCATCCCTGCCGAGTGTCTGTTGTTCATGTATTGAAACTAGTAGATGCTCCTTAGCGCCTTCGGTTTTGTGAGTGGCTATTCACTGAGATAACAATGACATGGGCCTGTTCTTTAAGTCTGATGAAGGCTGGGTTCACCTGAGTGATTATGTCAGCTCACAGAATCAAAGGTTTCGAGCAGCAGAGAATCCGCATAACTGCAACGAAACACCATTGCATAGTCAGAAAGTTGGTGTTTGGTGTAGAGTGTCTGCACTCCGCACTATTGGTCCCATCTTTTTTCATCAGACGCTGACTTTGGGGCGTTTCATTGCCAACATGCAAACATTTTGAAACTGTTCGTGGCAGCAGTAACGGAGGAGTAAAAGACCTACAGTTACCTCCAACAAAATGGAGCAACTGCCCACACACCCGTCGAAGTTTGGAACCTTCTACGTACTGTTTCCACCTACCCGCTCTATCCCTTGCATTTAGAAATGAAAATCTCATTGCACTCTTAATGTTACCACCCTTGCTTTTAATTTCACCGAAGGTTGTTTTGACATTCTTTTATACTGAGTTTGTCCTTCCGACAATTCTTATTTCTTCACATTCTTCAGGGAGCCGTTTCGCCTTCGCTTTCCTGCACTTCCTGTTAATTTCATTCCTAAGTGACTTGCAACTTTGTGTTTCCGAATTTCCCTAACGTTTTCGCACTTTCTACTTTCGTTGATCACCTGAGGTATTTCTTCTGTTACCCATGGTTTCCTCGAAGTTTCAGACTTGTCCATTTCTGTTCATCTGCCCTGCCTACTGAGCTATTCATTATCGCAGTATCTGTAGCCTCAGAGAACTTCAAGGGTATTGCTTCATTCCTTAGTATTTTGGTATCCCACTTCTTTGCACATTGTTTCTTCCTGACCAGTTTCTTAAGCATCAACCTGCTCTTCATTATTACGGAATTGCGATCTGAATCTATATCTGCCCAGTAAGATAAACGGCTTTCATTATTTATGACTGTCATGCCAGTATGGTGTTTCCAGAGGCCAGCTAACTGGCAATTGTTGTGGTAGGAGTATTCACGTGCAAGTTTCAATTGGCTGTAGAGATCTAACTTAAGCCACACACAAAGTAACATTTTTAAATGTTTGTGTATTTGTGGCCAAATATTATTTCACAACTAAGGCGTTTATTCAGAATAAGAATTAAAATACAGGAGACTGCAGTTGCGTAATGATGAGTTGGGATGGGCAATGTACCAAGTAGCAATCGCAAACTTTAAACAGAATTTGCTTAAAGTCCAAACAGAATTAACTGATTGTTTTATAGATAATAATTATTCACCTTAACACTTCTGTTTATTGAATTATTACTTTGTATTTCTTTCATCACTCACGAGAGCCGGCCTAGCTGTTTCAGCCACATTCCAGAATGCGTGGAGTGCGTTAAAAGGGTTATCAGTTAGGAGTATTACAGAGGGTAATTCTAGTTACGGCCACACTGGCGTTTTATTGGCCACTAAGGGTGTGTCCATTGCTAATGGTTCAAATGGCTCTGAGCACTATGGGACTTAACATCTGAGGTCATCAGTCCGCTAGAACTTAGAACTACTTAAACCTAACTAACCTAAAGACATCACACACATCCATGCCCGAGGCAGGATTCGAACCTACGACCGTAGCAGTCGCGCGGTTCCGGACTGAAGCGCCTAGAACCGCTAGGCCACCGCGGCCGGCGTGTGTATTGCACGATTTAATTTGTTGGCCTGTCTAGTTATGGCATCATAGGGGTCAGTCATGCACCAGCGCTTTAAAACCGATACATTTATTACACAATTGATCCTTAACCCTTGTAAGTAAGTAAGCAAGTTGGCGAATAATTTATAAATAATTAAAATGACTGGATAAACGTAATATTAACGAAACCAGAGTGTTATAGTTTAGCTTAATGAACAATACTCGCCTCACGTAAATTGTGGGTTGGGTTGTTTTTGGGAGAGGAGACCAGACAGCGAGGTCATCGGTCTCATCGGATTAGGAAAGGACGGGGAAGGAAGTCGGCCGTGCCCTTTAGAAGGAACCATCCCGACATTTGCCTGGAGCGATTTAGGGAAATCACGGAAAAACTAAATCATTATGGCCGCACATGGGACTGAACCGTCGTCCTCCCGAATGCGAGTCCAGTGTGCTAGCCACTGCGCCACCTCGCTCGGTGATAAATTGTGGATTCAAATTAAGAAAATACTTGGGCAGAAAATGTAGATTTCTACCATCAGTAGCGGTGTAAAGTTCGTTATCCTGAATAACCGCTCTGAAGACATGCACCAAGTCAATAAACAGTTTCGTAAAATCATGCAAAATTAGTCACCAAAAACGCAGCCAAATAATCTAAGGTCAGTTAAAAGTTGTGAAACCCACACTCGCAAATTTATTATGACGTAAAGTTAAAGTAAGTCACCTGTGCGGTTCAGCTATCTTGTTGGATTCACCAAAAAAGACCGAGCAAAGCACAATGACCACCGACCAGCAAAAGACAACGTGTATCGCACAGGTCACCCTAGAATACTTTCTGTGACATCAGAAACAGCTGATTCCATATTAAAAATGACCGCAATTCACTTCTAAAGCAAATTGCAAAAGATAACACAAAAATTATTGCTGTCATTTGGCGACCTATCATAAAAAACAAAACAATCGGAATGTTGGCGGCCGCAATCGGACCGTCGGCGCAGGGAATCGTAGCCCGACTGATGGACATAAATAACACTGACAATGAACAGACAGACCATTCCATCAGATTCACCTGATGATGGCGGAGAGGTTATTCGCCGAAATATCTTGGGACTTCAACGATCGCATCCAGCTGGACACCCGAGAGACCTGGAAACAATATTTAACAAGTTATAATCAAATTCACAAAGAATGACTACACCTGGTTTTACAATATGACTAGGAATTAGGTAAATTTATCGATGTTACTACATAGAGACAAATTGTAGTTTAACGTTGTTACGAAAAATTTCGAAAAGTTCTTGACAGTTTTACGTCAGAACTTTATACGATACTCTAATAAATTTCCAATGATCAGGCAGACAACGGCTATATATTTCTATAATATATCTTTCTGTAATATATCTTTCTTTAATATATCTTTCTGACGTGTGTGTGGTAAATGTGGGAATGCAAACTACTGCAATGTTGTTACCAAATGCGTCCAAGTAGGATCAACGTGCTGTTATTCGTTTCATAGCTGCTGAAGAACAAGAACCAGTAGAGATCCCTCAGAGAATGAAGAATCTGTATGGGGCAGCATAGCTATCCAAAACCACCATTGTGGAACGGAGCGCTAAGTTCCATCAACTAGGAGACTCATGTATGAGACAGATGAGCACCCACCCTACAGTCCTGATCTCTTCCAATGCCATTATCACGCATTCTGTTGTTTAAAAAATATTTTGAAGGATGTGCAGCTCGACACGGTGTTTTAGCAAATGGGTACCTTCAACTTGATGTGTTGGTTTGATGATTACGTCATTACTCACAGCGTTTTTTCCTGATTGGCATACCGATTCTGGAGCGTCTGGCTTCGAACAGAAACTTTGATCGCTTCTTAGACATACATACACACATACATCTACTTCTATAATATTTATAGATTACACATTCTTCTATGGAGTAGGAGTTGAATTTTCTCATTTTGAGAGAACTGAAGGACGATCTGTTTGATTGTTAAAAACCATTCAACAGTCAAGAGCGCATAAAATATTTTTTTTTTTTTGTTTAACACAACTGGTTTCAACAGCATATGCGCAGTAGGAGTTGTCAAGCAAAAACAGCTACAGTTTGGGTCTGAAGTAACTTTTGTTATCTATTAGATTCTTTATATTGTGTACTACTTGGATCACAATGGAAGGAGATGTGGGCTGCGGAGTAGTGCAGGAGCTGTCGTCGTAGGCCGGCCGCGGTGGTCTAGCGGTTCTAGGCGCTCAGTCCGGAACCGCGCGACTGCTACGGTCGCAGGTTCGAATCCTGCCTCGGGCATGGATGTGTGTGATGTCCTTAGGTTAGTTAGGTTTAAGTAGTTCTAAGTTCTAGGGGACTGATGACCACAGATGTTAAGTCCCATAGTGCTCAGAGCCATTTTGTCGTCGTAGGAAAACTGTATGGGAGCAGAATGTTTTTCCTTTATTGTGTTTCATTGCCCCATCTGGGACAGGCTGGCAGCAGCATATGCGCTGCTGTTCAGCCGAAAGACAGTAATGGTACAAAGAAGACATTTAAAATAACAGAATGGTGAAATTATGGTGTACATAGATATAAAAAAATTGAAACAGTATGGAAGAGAACAGACAAAAAGGGGGGCGACTGTAAAATGGAGATAAAAACAGTAAAAATGTAATGCATACAAAAAACCACACACTGGGACAATTAAAGCACACAAAGCGAAGTTGGCCGGAGCATAAGAGTATCAACGGACGTCGTAGCACATAACCACTGACAGTAACACTATGTCTAAAACCACCACACAATTAAAATCACCGCTAATGACACATGGGAGAACAGCACCAATCACAACACTGACGTAGCACACTGGTTACGATGAGCATACTGTGAGGATCTGCCAGGGGCATAGAGACGAGACAGGAGGGAAGAAGGGAGAGAGGGGTGGAGAGGGGGGAGAAGGGAAGAAGGGTGGGAGGGGTGGAGAGGGAAGGACGTGGGAGGGAAGCAGTCGAGGAGAGGGTGCATGGACTCAGGGAGGGAAGGAGGAAAATCCGCTCTGGGAGGAGGGGAGAGGATGGGAGCAGAAATGATTAGCAAACATTTAAGTAAACACAAGTTTTACTTTAATTATAGCTTTCTCCAAGCATTGCAAGGAAACGTTTGAAAAGAACAAGCAGCAATAAAGTCCATCTATTATAAGAAGCAAAAGGGCGTCATACAGTTTGACGATACTGCTACTAGTGCACGAGCGAACTGTCGAAGGCTGACTAGGACTGAAGGAAGTCGAACACTGTGACTGAGACTTGGCCATGTAGTTGTCGCTGGGAATTCTATGTCGTGGCGGCAGATGGCGCTCCTAGTCGGAGCTGCTGAAGGCGTGGTCCAGCGGGCGCGTATCACTGGATCTGCCGGGTCCCGGTGCGGCGGCTATCGACGTCTGTTGGGAACGTGCATTTTCGTTGCCACTTGTGAGACGCCGGTGAGGGTGGTATCGATCTATGACATCACACTTCATGTCAGTGGGTAGACAGTCAAAGTCTTTTTATGGATGGGTACCTCACTTCTTTCTGTGTACACTAAGCCTGAGTGACGGATAGTGTAAGCTATCCCTCTAGTATTATAATTGATGTTATTTTCGAACTGTGAGTTGTTGCTGGCAACAAAGTTCGTTTACAAGGTCTACAATTTTTTTCCGCCGTTTTTTCTCCAACATTTGAGGTTTTAATGAATCAAATTGGTTACACATGTAGCATTCTCTGAAAGTATTTGTATGGAGTGTAGCCATTTATGGAAGTGAAACATGGACGATAACCAGTTTGGACAGGAAGAGAATAGAAGCTTTCGAAATGTGGTGCTACAGAAGAATGCTGAACATAAGGTGGGTAGATCACGTAACTAATGAGGAGGAATTGAATAGGATTGGGGAGAAGAGAAGTTTGTGGCACAACTTGACTAGAAGAAGGGATCGGTTGGTAGGACATGTTTTGAGGCATCAAGGGATCACAAATTTAGCATTGGAGGGCAGCGTGGAGGTAAAAATCGTAGAGGGAGACCAAGAGATCAATACACTAAGCAGATTCAGAAGGATGTCGGTTGCAGTAGGTACTGGGAGATGAAGAAGCTTGCACAGGATAGAGTAGCATGGAGAGCTGCATCAAACCAGTCTCAGGACTGAAGACCACAACAACAACAACAACATGTAGCATTCAAAGTATTTTCCATCGCTGACCACTAATTTCTCCCATCTTTCGAGCAGTGTACGAATCCCGAGTCGAAAAAATTGTTCATCTTTTGAAGCGATCCACGAATCGATACCATTTGTGACTTCTTCATGAGATCGGAAGTGTTGCTCAGCCAGGCCATGCGCCATTGATCTAAACAAATGATAGTCAGAGGGAGCAATGTCTGGGGAATACGGCGGGTGGGATAGGACTTCCCATCTTAACGTTTCCAAGTACGTTTTGACCTCTTTTGCAATGTGGCGTAGAGCGTTGTCGTGCTGCAAAATCGCTGTATCGTGCCTCTCGCTGTACTGCGGCCGTTTGACTTTTAGTGCTCTGCTCAAACGCATTAACTGCGTTCGACAACGAGTATCTGTGGCTGTTTCACTTGGTTTTAACACATCATAGTACATGACGCCGCGCTGGTCCCACCAAATGCAGAGCATGATCTTGGAGCCCCGAATATTCGATTTGGCCGTCGACGTGGAAGCATGGCCGGGATATCCCCATGACTTTTTGCGTTTAAGGTTATCGTAATGAACCCATTTTTCGTCCCTGGTCACAATGTGATGCAGAAATCCCTTACGTTTTTGCCTCTGGAGCAACTATTCACAAACACACAAACGCCGTTCAAAGTCTCGTGGTTTCAGCTCACACGGTACCAAAGTTCCTTCTTTCTGGATCATACCCATAGCCTTGAGACGTTTTGAAATGGCTTGCTGTGTCACTCCAAATTCTTCTTGAGTTTGAAGCGAGTATTCACTCAGTACTGTCTCCAATTCCGCATCTTGGAGTGTAACGACGTAAGTTTTGTATAAATGATTTTCTTTTGGCATATGACCATGTGCAGACTTCGTCACCTACGTCAGTTACAAAACACTTCAAAATTATTTGAATTCTTTTAAAGTTGTCTCTGAATGGTTCTTGAACGAAACTGTAATTAAATCATCATCATCTGAGTCGTATGCGCAGAATTACGTCACTCAGTCCTATTGATTTGCGCAAACTTTTTTCAATTTAGATGTCGTTTGTTTCTTCTCAGACATTATATTAATGCAAGTTATCTGCTTTAATAAATATTAAAACCACATTGAATAAACTTTCAAGACTCAAACTCGCGATGAACGTTGTCAAAAATTAATAATCTTGTCAAGTAAACTAGTAATACTTCTTCCTTAACATAATTCTTCATAAATAAATTCTCGGAACACGTATTTAAACTTTTGTAGTATACACTAGTTTATTATCTTCCTATATATTACATATAGACGTGAACCTGAGCCTTGACAAGATAGGACCGAACATTTACAACATGATTAAACTTTCTATGACGTCATTGTTGTAGAAACATTGCAAATTCTTATTTTTTCAATTTTTAGAAGCACGACGCAACAACTCTGTTTCAGGACCGTCTGTTGCTCTTTGGCTGTCGACCCGCGACGTAAAGTGGCCAGCAATTTTCTCTCTGGTCCCGGCAGTGAAGATGCTGTCTCCGTTCGTTGCGCCGCCCTCTCCGTAAATGAAACATAAAAATAAATACAAAACTTTAGATAATTCACAACAATTACAAATATTACAAAATACATAAACAAAACACTAAATTAAACTTATATTCACCTGCAAACTGGGCTGACACTGGTGGATGGGTGACGCTTCAATTTCGCGTCCCACTACAATCTTCGAAAACATTTTCTCTTCCACCACTATGCCGGTCTACGACGTTAAAATCACCGTTCTTGAAGCGTTGAAACCACTCACAACACTTTCTTTCACTAATAGCTTCCTTACCATACGTACTTGAGAGCATTTGATGACACTCACCCTCTGTTTCCTTCATACTGAAACAAAACAATAACATCTCCCGCAAATGACGAGAATTAGGCTCGTAAACTGATATTTTCAATAAAGAATAACTTTATGATGCAGACACAAATCGACTAATGTTTGAATGAGGTTATGTTGACCGAGGTCCAAGCTAACTGCCTGACGTCTGCGATCTGTTTCTCTCGACCGCTAGTTACCGTTTTCGCCACCTATCGGCAAACGGCGGAAGCAAAGTTGTACACCTTGTACAAATAACTGTGCTGTGAGGCTGCTGAAGAGATTTGCACCATACGCTTTGGTGTGGATACTGTACATTATCTTTATCACTCGCTTCAGTGCAACAAACACTTTCTTCCTAAAAGTCCTCCCAGAGTATCTATAAGACATTGGTGAGTTAAAACAGGAAAAGTGACCTATTTCTCATTACCAAATTCTAATATTGTCCATAATGTAAATGTTTCATAGTTAGGCGACTGGCCTAGCTGTCGTCTCCAGATGTTTCGATATATACCGTTTTATCTACGTATCGAGAAACGTATGCTATTTTCATTTTCTTATATGAATCAATTTTTTCAGTCAAATTCTTTGATTCGTCCCCTCATTATCTGTGGAAGAAGACATGCTTGTGAATAGCGTAAATTGTAGGATTAGTGCCTACATAGGATTGAACACGTTCGAAAATCGAGACCACTGCTGTGTTTCTCCTCAATATAGTCTATCCTAAGAGTGAAAATTTAACAGTGTGTGTCACAGACATAGTAGCTGTTGTCACAACTGAAGCTAGAATAACTGTCAGATTTACAGCCGGCCGCGGTGGTCTAGCGGTTCTAGGCGCGCAGTCTGGAACCGCGCGACTGCTACGGTCGCAGGTTCGAATCCTGCCTCGGGCATGGATGTGTGTGATGTCCTTAGGTTAGTTAGGTTTAAGTAGTTCTAGGGGACTGATGACCACAGTAGTTAAGTCCCATAGTGCTCAGAGCCATTTTTTGTCAGATTTACAACCGAAGAATACAAATCGTCTAAAGCCTCCCTTGTTACCTTCAGATCTGCGCTCTTGACTTGTCGACGTATTCTTGAGTCTTTATAACATCGACATCTCAAAGTTTACTCTGGATTGCATCGTCGAACGCTCTCTAAAAGTTTTTCGTGTTGACCAACACTACCCCTAGTTCGCACCTGTCTGCCTTTCATCAGTTGCCGTAATGAACTGTGCTACTAACGTTCTTTCGGCCATCCATTTGCTGTACGTCCTTCTTATTAGCATTTGTGTCTTCAGCTACTGTTTGGCGCGGGCAAGTAAAGAATTTAGCACGGTAATGGATGGCGTTATCTCCCACCTATTTAACATATTTTTTTCTAATCAGCATCCTGTTTTTAATTCAGCTTCAACTTTCAGCTATTTGATCCTTAGCTGCTCGACGGAGTCAACATATAAATGTTAAATTTCTGGCATCCTTGGACATGATTCTATTTACTTATCACGATTCATTTCCTCATTTTGAAATTCTAAGATTGCATGGATTATGATATACTTTCTAATCCGTCCTCAGCACATCCGCAGTAACAGGACATTTAAAATACACATTTGCCCGACACGGAAAGTAAACCAGCGACCCGTAAACCGGTTGTTAGCTAAATCTCTGCGTCACGTTACCTTATGCTGTCGTCACACGAGCCGTGGCACTCGACGTGCAACGCGCTGACGTGATCTCCACCGTTCGATGGCTCAGAAACGATCCGGCTTGTGCATACGGTACGTGTTCCTCAACGTGGTATAAGCGATCGCAGTGTGCTCCAACGACAATTGTCGGCTGGTTCGCAAATGACACAGTTCGTTTACGAAGTGGCCTAGCGTGAAATTCCCACCTTGCCCATATTTTGGTCGTGTTGTCCTGTCCGTCATATGTTATTCTGTCTAACACATACATAAACAAAAACTTCAATGTCCGTGAACTTCCATGTTATTCAGTAAGGACATCAACTTATAAAAGTTACATTATAAATAGTTCGATATAAAATCGAGTCTTCCGCATAAGATAAAAGATATTTCATCGTTCTCACTTTTTAGTAAAACGCTGAGGTCATTCATGCCTGACCACTGTTTCTGTTCAGTAGCAGGATCTGTAGAACATGTAAAATACATGACTTTAAACATGAAACTGCAAAACATCTTGCTGCAAGTAGTGGAAACCCTCTTGTAGATAAAGGCAATCGAACGAAACACCTTCCTCAGAGAGAACGTACTTACAATTACATAACTTCGAGTATTATAGGATATACTTTTATAGAATACACTTCTACTGAATTAATGAGGAAGTCTCAGAACGTGTTAGAAAACGTGAAGGTGAGAAAATTTGGATGGAGCAAGACGTGAATCAGCTTCACATCACCATGTACTTCGTAAATCTGCATCCCTGTTCATTACGCTATAGTAAACGTAGGCCCCATGTACGCATCGTGCTCTTGTATGTTACTATATTCTGCAGACTTTAATCGCAGATGTGTTCTTAAATGACGGTTAATTATAACAAATAGTAAAAAAAAAGCAATGTGTTTTTGATAGATTTAAATGTTCTTTTGACTTAAAACGGCATACTTACAAATCAAGCAAGCTACAATTCGAAAATTCGTTAACTACCAATACGAAGTTCCCCCGTCATTTTATTAGGACAAATCGTACCTACAAACGAATAGTTTTCGAGACATCCTCAATTTTATGGTGCTTTCAAGTGGCATACATTCATTGGACTTAAGTTATAATACAAAACCACCAAACAAGAATTTCAATTGAAAGCCAATAGGGCGTCTATCGACTCTGTACTGAAAAGAGATGGCGTGCATTGTGACGTAGGAGGCGTTCTTCCATTTCACTGGTCTACGTTCCAACGCACGTTCAGAAAATCTGTCGTGCTTCATATTACTCTACAGGTAAATAAAGTCTCCCCAACGTGCTTTTTCTACTCGATATCAGAAACTCGGCATGCATCTACGTTGTCGCTCGAATGCGCTGTCAGTGTGGCGACAGTTTTATCGATATCGGTTCACTCAGCTGCGCTCTCGATCGCAGACCGCACTGTGGTGTCAGCACCGGCTGACTTGGCAGCGTGTCAGCAAGCGCGCATTGACTTCCTTCACTTCGTCATCTGCTGCAGCTTTTTACACGTGCAGCTGAGCGTTATGAGCCTGAACGGTAGAAAAGCACCTAGGGAACAATGAGTTCGGAACCTCTTAAGGTGTGTAGCAGACCACAGTCACGAACGTAACATTCTCTGCACATGAAACGAGCAATGTTGACGAACGGCAGTTGCATATCTGGCTTGTTGACGGGTAATAGACGTAGACAGTTAACTGTCGGAAATTAACACTATGCCGTCCGGCGACACCGCAGTGGTGTCGTCTGCATAGTATCACTCAGTGGCCGGCGACACCACAGTGGTGTCGTGAGCGTAGTATCGCGCAGTGGCCGGCGACAGCACTTTAGTATCTTTTGCATTCTGTTGTTGTTTTGTTTAGGTAACAATAAGTTACAAACGTCAACAAGTTTTTTGTTTTTATAAGTAGTTGTCCCTTTTCATCATGGCGGAAAGAGACAATAGGATTATTTACGATGCATGCACGGACGTCTTGTCTGACGTTCCGGACGACATGGCCGATTGGGAAGAAGACATTGGATATCAAAAAAATGAACGTGAAGCAGAATCGTAGGAAAATAGTGAAATACGTCCAAGAAGAATTCGGTGAACGCTACGGTTGCCAACTGATTCGGCTAAATCAGACGAAGAAGACAGTGCACAGTGGTCAGACTTTGATTTACCGAGGACCAATAATAAATTTGAAGGATCCCCGGGGCCAAAGATACACAGAGCGTCGAGGATATCGTAGAATTATATATTGGAAACGATCTATTTGAATATATTAGCAACGAAACCAACAAGTACTACAGTCAAAATTACAATGGAAGGAAACTGGATTTTAAAAAATGCCAAATTTGTCGACGTTACGGGACCCGAACTTAGAAAATGGTTTGGGCTTGCTATCCTTAAGGAATTGTAAAAAAAAAGCAAGGATCGATTGTTATTGGTCAACGTATCCGTTGATAGACTCACCGATATTTCGCAAAACGATGTCCCGCAACCGATTCAGACAAATATCATAGTTTTTACATTTTTCAGATAGCAACAATAAACTGGATAATGCCGACCGGCTAGTCAAAGTGCTAATTATTTTTCCAAAAAATTTAAACGAACGTTTAATCTAAGTCAAAACATCTCAGCTGATGAAGGAATGATACCATGGCTTGGACGGTTAAATTTTGAAGTTCACAATCCGTCGTAAATTACGAAATACAGCATACTTATTCGGATGCTGTGTGATTCGCGTACGGGATACATTTTCTCGGTCAAGATGTATTCTGGCGCTGCACGGCCCTTAGCAAAAACAGTGATGGAACTATTGACACCTTCTGATGGAAAGTGTCATCACCTCTGCCTGGATAATTATTAAAACAGTGTAGAACTTGCAGAGAAGTTACTTGAAAAGAAAATTCGTGTTTGTGAAACGATACGGCAAAATAGAGGATTTCCGGAAAATTAAAGCTCGCATAAGTCAATGTGTTTGAAGCTTGTCATCAACGGAAAGGTGACAAGCGGCCGTCGACAAGCCAAGTAATCCGAATTAGCGCTGCCGGCGCGAAGCGGACGTGCGGACGGCAAGGTGTTAACGTAAGCATTTGCTCCTAACTGAAGAGAATTAGTTTATGCGTTGCGTTCTGAAAGTGAAAGATAGAAACTTAATAATGTCCAGTCACTTCAAAAAATGTTTCTGCAGAACGTACAGATTTTAGACATAAATATGGGAAACCAGAAATACTGTACATAACCACGCCTAATACGATGCAGGAAACTTCCAGTTGTCTCGGAATGAATAAATAAACTCCCTGTAAGGTTTTCAAGGGGATTTTGTGCCATCCTTCTGCAAAATAGTGGCCATCTCAGGTAACCATGGTGGATGTGGATAGCCGGCCTGGGTGGCCGAGTGGTTCTAGGCGCTACAGTCCGGAACCACGCGGCTGCTACGGTCTCAGGTTCGAATCCTGCCTCTGGCATGGATGTGTGAGATGTCCTTAGGTTAGTTAGGCTTAAGTAGTTCTAAGTTCTAGGGGAGTGATAACCTCTGACGTTAAGTCCCATAGTGCTCAGAGCCATTTGCACCATTTTTTGGATGTGGATGGCGATGACGTACCCTTCTTTCCAAAGTAGATCTGGTGACTGTAGTGGGCCCGAGGAGGCACGACAATTCATCCTCGTGCACAAAAAATAAGTCCTGGACGATGGAGCTGTGTGAACAGAGCTTTTTCGTCTCGAAACAAGCCTCGCCACTGGGAAACAAGCCTTATTGCATGGGATGGACCTCATCAGTCAAAAGTCGCTTAATCCGCTGCAATAATGGCACCTTTCACAGTAACCCTGAGTTCCATCCAAAACCCCCGCCATGTCAACGCTGCCAGACTTTGGAAACAGTATGTAACGAGACTCATCCGACAAAATGACTTTCTTCCATTGCAGCCCAGGTTTTACGTCTTCGGCACCACATTGTCCTGTTATGGGCATTTGCGTCACTGATGAGCGGTTGTAGAATTCCAGATCCCCCCCCACCGGTTTGTGGATCTCCCTTCGTGTTGTTTTGGTGGTGATGGGACTCGGAGGGCGACATTTAGTTCTGCAGTGACTTTTGCAGCTGTCGTCCTCTTATTTCTCGTCACAATTCCCTTCAGTGACGGTCGGTCACGATCACTTAACTTTCGTCCGCACTGTGACTTAGCGGTAGGCGTTTTGGCGGATGGTGTTTTCAGCTTTCCCTATATGTTTCGTATAAATCTTCAACGCAGTGCCTCTTGAAACACTAGGCACGTCGGCTCATTTGTGGACGGAAGAAACCACCACATGAGCACCAACAATTTGCCCACGTTAGAATTCATTTAACGCCAACATCATGCACTCACAGCTACCCAGAACACTGTTATGACCACGGCAGACTCTCGCAACGGCACGGCCTGGACGAACTGCAGGCTTGACTAGTATCTTCTTTTATGTTCAAGCATGCATTTATCGTGGTGGTTCCATATTTAGGTCTAACCCCTGTATATTATAATGAGAACTGTAATACTGAACTGAAGGGGACGTGTAGAATAGTGCGACCTAATACTTAGAGTATGTTGTGTTGTACTATTTATACACCCTTATCTGGTTAGATGATCATTACATTCTTCTGTTACATGGAAAAAAGAGCGAAATATGCCTGCCAGGTGCAAACATTAACATGTAGTATGTGCGAGCACTACTGTAATTGATAGCTGTTTTCAAGGGGATGCTGACTTTATGTGTATTGGTATGGCTTTGTTGAGTTGGCCGTTGTGTATTGTACTGAATTTAGTTTCTGTGTTTTCGTAAGCAGCTTTTTGCATCTTTTTAGTATGACTTGCAATTTCATTTAGAACATATTAGTAGGGCTAGATTTTAGTTCTTAAACAATTTGCAATAGGTATTTTGTATCAGTCTTGTATCCCTATTCATCCCTGTGAACTAAAATGTAGCTTTGGTCTGCTGTTGTAACTATTGTCGCCCAGGAAGTACGCAAGGTTCATCTGAAAACTTCGATGAATGGTCTCAGAAGATAAAGGAAACAAACTGCAAACGCTTCCTGTGGAATCATTCGAAGCACTATGGTCACTCGCAACATCTGCGAAGCGTAAGCCTTTCAGGGCTACTTTAAGGCAGGCAAACAAACATAATTATGGAGAATAAGGAGGGTGTTGAAGACAGGTCACCTTGCGTTGAAGGAAAAAGTTGAGCGCGCAGAAGTTTCTGATATACAGCAACGCCTGACTACGGTACCTTAAGCCATTCCAGAAGAAGCGTTTGTTGGCTGTTTCCAACAGCTTTACAAACGATATCAGAAGTGTGTTGTCGCTAATGTTGATAACTTTGAAGGAGAATAAAGGTATTTCGTTTGTGATACTTGTTTCCTTCATTTCCTGAAACCATTCTCTGAACTTTTCAGAGGCACCTTGTGTTCACAGTTAAGTAAACAGTTATCTCTTATATCTTTGTAGAACACTTAAATTATCAAAAATAATCAAACAAAACATGTTCGGCTAAAAGCAATAATGGAAATTCCGTTTTGAAACGTGAGTGAGTAGTTGTTCTTATCGACAGAGAAAACGGCATTATTTAGCAGCTGAGGGAGCACGGTTACGAGTGTTAACAATACACCAAGCAAAGATGTAAACATACTACGCAAAAGTGAGAAACTCTTGTTTGGTGCTGAAGAAAGGGATGATAAATGACGAGATGGAGAACAACTGTATTAAAACGCTATAGAAAAGGAATCATAGTTGAAATTGATTGCTAAAAACAGATGATTTAGCAATGTGTTCAGAGCCTGACAGGGAACTGAATGATTTGACCTCAACAACTTTACCAAGATTCGACGATATATTGTTATCTGTTTGACATATCATCACTAGAACGTTACGTGAACTGGTATAAGATATTTATGAAACAGTTGACGTACTATCAGATTTCCAGCACAGCCTTGTCGAAAGAAGTACGAGACGGTAAATGTGAAAACTGTCGGTCTATGACTCTGGCTTGTTACCGTTACCATCTCTTAACCTGAGTCATATACAGAACAATAGAAAGAAAAACTAAAGCTGTACTGGGAAAAGATGAGTTTGGTTTTAGAAAAGGTGCAGTTGTTACAGAATAGTTCTGACTTTTCTTTTAGCACTGAAAAGCAGAAAAAAATATCAGGTATGTTGGGAACTAGAAAAAGCCTTCGTCAGTATAAGACGTTAGCAATCCTGAGAAAATTTTTGCTTAAGTATACAGACACATCATTTTCCAAAATCTACTAATAATAAATAGAAATAAAATTGTAAAATCCAGAAAGACTTTTTCTGTGTGAAAGTCTGTTTACAATCATGAGAAATGATAATTATTGTTTTTAAACTACTGGTTCCTTGGACACAATGAAGTACAGTGTATATTAGCGAATTGGCATGCCATACCATTTTGACCAGTACAGACATAGTTGATGAAAAGGGTAAGATGTTGCATAACATTTTCTTTGATGATTATTTTTGCGGTTTCAGTTGCACGTTTGTTTCACGGTATGACTTGTTTCGATAAAAGTTCATCATCTTCAGATCTACGTAGATGCTTAAGCAACCTGTTGTATACATACATCGACTGTCATCAAAACTGGTCATATTGCAAAACAAATTCATAACTGATACAACAAAAATAAATAATAGCAAAATTTAAATATCACACAGTTGCAGAATTCTCTCGTGATGAAAATTCGGCAACAGGTAAAATGATATAAATGGTATTTCACTTCCGTATGAGTTTAAATGATTAATGCATTTAAGAAAATTGGACTTTATACCAACAATTCAAATTTCGATGAAAATCTCGTTGCTGCAATCAAGATTACAGATCTAGCTGTAGATGTTTGTGAACTTGAGCATCAAGCCTCGAAAGGGAACTAAGTTTATGAACGTGACAAAGGTTCATAGTAAATAAACACAGGAACCTCATGTATGCACAAAGTATTCACAGTTTTTAACAGTAGTAAACGGAAATAACATGTCTGAGTTAGTGAGTTACCTTGAGTTCCAGTTTCCGAAAATTTTTATCAACTCGAAAATGAAAACACGTCAATGTGTAACAAAATTTATAAGCTCTCCATATTGGAAAGCAACAAGAGCGAGAAAAACAAACGGAAAATAAAGAAAAAAGAAAAATACGAGGATCTATTTATTGTGGATTAAGAATAATATTATACGGCCTTTCACCATTGGCCCACATACTCTATCCAAGCCGGAACTTTGGATAAATTGTTTTGAGCCTCGCCATTGAGCTCATACTAACAGCGTTGATATTTCTATTTCAGCAAAAAACTTTGTAAAAATGTTTGTTTGTTTGTTTATGTGCGTGCGTGCGTGCGTGTGTGTGTGTGTGTGTGTGTGTGTGTGTGTGTGTGTGTAATGAGCGAAAGAGAGAGAGGGAGCGGATTCCACAATTATAAAAGAGACTCGTTCCACGTTATGGAAAGGAATCGAAATTGTGAACAAATGATACATGCAAAAACTAAACTACGATCATTACAGGACACATCTTATACAAAAGATTCAACACGCTGACTGATGCCTTCTTCATTGTTAGCAACAAGTTTTTGCTGAAAAGTTTTAAAAAAATACTTGTAAGAGTTTTGGAGTTTTTGTTTGCATAGTTTGAATATGTATAATTATGTTAAGAGCCTTTGGACACTGACAGTCCACGTTTTCACCGTTGAATATCTAACGCTGTACTCATTGAACACGTGGTTCTTGAATTCTCCCTCCGCCTTGGCAGTCGACAGCGATAAGTCACGTGTAATTATGAACTACATGCAAATGCAGAAAGCGAATCCCACGTGAGTCTTTAGCCACCACGATGCATCCTATTAAAAACTGCCTCACCAGGAAAATGTCCTTGCCGCATTAAAGGACCCATACTAAAACTTTTCTCATTTTCCATTCATGAGGTTAAACTCTTGTTGGAGAATCGTTATCGACAGCGATCTCGGTCGTTATTCCAGCAGCCATCCCCGACTTCTCCGCGCTATTACCTCAGTGTCTGCCCTTATCTTCGCTATTAACTCACTGCTGCGCACAGTATGTTTTCAAGGGACGAACCATTCAAAACTTCTACTTGTGCGACGTGTTGCTCAACTCTTTTTATACATTTTTTATAATTTCGTTCCCTTACGATGGCTCGTTTCAGTTAAGCGTTGCCATTAACAACTTGCATTCTTGCAGCGACAGTACAGTAAAACTATTCATTTTACATTCGTCATGAGTAAATTGAAACAGACATGGTAAGAACGACATTAAAGATATATCAAACGTATTAAAGGACGTACAACAAGTTTAAAAGTAATTTTGAAGACATAAAATCTATAAGACCATAGTCGATATTCAGTACTTTAAAAATAAACTTTTAATTGGAAAACAATACAAGACATTTCAAAATGTAAACTTACACGGGTCGAAATGCCACACTTACTAAAATATAACGAGGCAGGTTGTGCATCAGACCTCCTAAACAGCTACAATCACGCTTGAAGATGTCCTCCGCAGATGGAGACGAAACGTAGGGCTTCGAAAAGATAAGTGTGACTACGAGTAATATTAATATCTCTAAAAAAATAGCTCTAAGCCTCTATGCAGTTCATCCATTTTTTGATACGCTTCCTAATTCCGTCCTGGAAGAATCTTATATCGCAGCGTGCACATCCTCTTTAGCACCGTCTCCTAAACCTTGTCATCCGACGGAAACTTGGAATTCCTGCAGTACCTCTTCATTGAACCGTTAAGCAGCCAATCGCTTGGAGATAGGTAAAGAGGGTGCGTACCCCAGTACCTCAGAACCAAAATTCTGAACGCAATGGATTGTTTTTTCCAGCTGTACGATGGCAGGTCGTCACCCTGCAACAAAATAACAGCTTTTGAAAGCTTTCCTCTGCTCTGTATTTTGATTTTGGGTTTCAGATTTCATAACAGCTCCAAGTATGTGGTACGGTTCACTGTTTGACCTTTAGGAGTTGATCTTTCATATCACAAAACTATCAACTTCCCTGCAGAGGTTTGGATTTTGAATTTTTTTGCTGAAGGCGAAGATGCATGTTTCCAAACTATACTCTGCCACTTACGCTATCGATCTTAGTAATGGACCAATGTATCATCAACGATTACTATGCGACTGGGATACTGTTCTTCTTTCTATTCAGAATGCCTTAAATGTGATTTCCAATCGTTCCTAACATCACAAACTCTGCTATACGTATTTTAGAAATTCGTTGATATTTGAAAATGCTGAACTGTGACAAATGTTCAACTAATGTGCAGTACCATCAGTTCTGACATGGTGATCATCCCAGACAATTAACTCAACTGTCTCGATGTTCCTGTCCGTTTTCAAAGTGGGTAGCTTACCCAAACGCTTTTCGCCACAGACACACGTCCACTTTAAAAAGATACACCTACTAGTAAATTCTTCTCCACAGCCTTTGCACTTTCCTTGGTGCAAGCGGACAACAGGGCACTTGTAACAAAGTTCTCTGAAATCGCTGAACCAGCACAGCTGACGCACAAAGAACAACAGTAATATTAAGGTGCAGTCTTAGACGTAAAACCTGCCCACTGGCCGGCCGCGTGTTCCACTGAAGGTGCGAATAAAACCTGCCGCCCCTTAGAAATCCGGCCGTCTCCGCGATTTAGGAACACTTCAGGACGTGGAAGTTTCTGAAGGAAGTGTTGTCGTCTGCTCGAACTGTTACGGTGCTGTACCTGCTAGTGATCTAGATGCAGTGCTTCGTGAAGAATTGTGCCAACTGGCTGTTGTGGTTAAAGTTAATAACTATTATACTCTTGCCTTGACTCCAAGCCGCACACTTTCATTTATTAATAACTAAATTAATCTTCGGATGTAGTCCAAAATAGCATGTGAGACCTTCTCAGTTATATTCTATTATGATGTAATTATTACATCATTTTATATTAACTTTAGACAGGCAATTGACATACTAAAGAGGCACGAAGCACACGGTGCATCATAGTCTATGCAACGGAAGACCGCCCAGCAGAGTGGTTGCCGCCTAGCTAATCAGTGTTAAGTCTAATGGCATGGAGTTACCAAGTGCGCAGCTAAACTCGCTCGTATGCAAGGAAAGCAGATTATATCACGAGTTCGGGTATGTTTAATTTGGGAGGCTGTATGGAACTAAAGTGAAACAGGTAAACATTTCTGTCTCATCTCAGTTTTGAAGTCAGTAGTACATGGGGATGCCACTAAGTTTTACTTTGAACATATTATTTCCGAAATAATAGCAAACGTGTTTTTAGATGTCCCATAATCATGTGTACACCTATCAGGTTTACACAATAATTCTCATTAGTCATAATACACAACCAGAAATAAGTTACACAGCTGAAACCATCTTCAAAATTGCTAATACAGCAGAAACTGACAAAATACTAAAGACATAAATAGGAATAATTAGGACATGCATAAATAAACAATATCAAATAAATGGGCATTGGAGAATAGCTTCAAATGAAACTGACTACAAGAAAATAGCTGATCAGGAAGAAGAGTATCTCATTCTCTGCACACCTGAAGAGAACACCAAAAAACAGAATTAGTAAGAAAATAATAGAAAAATTGTGGAATAGTAAGAGAAACATCAAATTGATCACAGAAATTAAGGTAGGTGTAAGAGAACTCCACATTACAGTAGATGACTTAAAAAACAAAACAGAGAAAACCAGAATACTGCATGAAATACATACCGGGCTACACTAAGGTCAATACAAGGGCTACAGGAAGAGTTATCCCACACGAAGAAAGAAAGGAAATATCTGAAAGAATGGCGAAGTATTGGGCAGACAGAAGAGCAAAACACCCTTCATAATAATAATAAATTATAGTAATCCTCATATAACCACCACACTACTCAATTGTCTTTTTCAATTATTATTGCAGTGTATTGTAGCACAGAGTCACAAAAACCTATATAAATCTTTGTATAACTGACTAGAATGATCCAATGAAAGCCTTAAAATAAAAGTAAAAATAATACAAGTGACAGTTCCTTGCCACTTTCTAACTGAAAAATACGTTGATAATAATATGTATTTTTCGGTTAGAAAGTGATAAAGGACTGAATTTCGAATACTGAGAATTATCGGTGGGGTATGGCTCAAAAACCGACAACCAGTGATCACAAGTGAACACCTACGAATGCGACCCGCGCACCACGCGCGCGTAACGTTTACACCGGACAGAACTCTCATTCGGTGTTGCAAGTTCGCTTGTTTTCGCTTCTGTATAAAGAGGAGTTAATAAGAGTGTGGTTCGGCCTAGCTATTGTAGGAAGTGTGTTACTTACGAAATCACTAAACAAAATAAATTGTATGAATTGTTATCGTTTCAAAGCGACTTAAATTGCCGAACTGTCAAAAGTCCTGGGGGTAGTGGTATGTACAGATACAGGTGGCGTTAGTATCACGTACACATGGTATAAAAGGACAGTGTATTGGCGGAGCTGTCATTTGTTCTCTGGTGATTCATGTGAAAAGGATTCCAAAGTGATATGAGCGCACGACGGGAACCAACGGGCTTTGAACACGGAACGGTAGTTGGAGCTAGACGCATCGGAGATTTCATTTCGAAAAACGTTAGGGAATTCAATATTCCGAGACCCACAGCGTCAAGAGGGTACCGAGAATACCAAATTTTCGTGCGGTAGCGTTCTCGCTTCCCACGCCCAGGTTCCCGGGTTCGATTCCCGGCGGGGTCAGGGATTTTCTCTGCCTCGTGATGGCTGGGTGTTGTGTGCTGTCCTTAGGTTAGTTAGGTTTAAGTAGTTCTAAGTTCTAGGGGACTTATGACCACAGCAGTTGAGTCCCATAGTGCTCAGAGCCATTTGAACCAATACCAAATTTCAGGCATTACCTCTCAACGCGGACAACGCACTGTCCGATAGCTGCGTTTAACGATCGAGAGCAGCGGTGTTTGCATAGAGTTGTCACTGCTAACAGGCAAACAACACTGCGTGGTAAAAAACGCAGAAATTAATGCCGAAATGGGTGTGAATTCCTAAGGAATCAAACTGCTGACGTTGTAAAGTAACGGGGGATAATATGGCCAAACAGCAGATTTGCTGGCAATGGAAATATCTGCTATGAAAAAAATGGATGGGATATGAAAAGCACAAACTCAGGTCAACACATTTATAGACTCATCCTTTGCTGATCAAGAGAAGGCAGCATTCAGTAGTTTCAGATGGTTTATGTTAGTTGGTTACATAATTGCATATAATTACTGTAGTTGACTTTGCACTTAAGCAAGTAATGAAGGGTGTGCTTGTAATGTGAGTCCTTGGATTTGCTGGATACCAAATCATTGAAATAGAAGAGCTCATTTTCGCATAACTTCTAAGTTAAAAAATGGTTCAAATGGCTCTGAGCACTGTGGGACTTAACATCTGAGGTCATCAGTCCCCTAGAACTTAGAACTGCTTAAACGTAACTAACCTAAGGACATCACACACATCCATGCCCGAGGCAGGATTCGAACCTGCGACCGTAGTGGTCGCGCGGTTCCAGACTGAAGGCCTAGAACCGCTCGGCCACAACGGCCGGCGAGCTCTTCTAAGTAGTTCGTAATTTAAATTTAAAGCACAGCAGCAGAAATAATATGTTGGGCTGGTGTACTTCAATCAAAACGTTTCATAGTAGAATTAAATTATAAACATGTTTAGAACAACTGCAAAGTAAGTCATTATTTTATTATGGAGACACCATTCGGTTTCGATCCTTGTAGTGCCAGACAAGTATTTGTATGTCACATATTTCGTGTAAAGACATCATTAAATGAAGGGAAAGGGGTGAAACTGTGCCAAAACATGGAGTTATTCCTAATTATGTAAATGTGATAGCATGCTGTAAATTAGTACTAATTTTAATTTTCCGTGCTTAAGAATAAAATTATGTATTAAATGCAGGGTGAAAATAGTGTAATGCAATATGGACATTAAAGTATCTACATCTACATCTACATCCATACTCCGCAAGCCACCTGGCGGTGTGTGGCGGAGGGTACTTTGAGTACCTCTATCTGTTTTCCCTTCTATTCCAGTCTCGTATTGTTCGTGGAAAGAAAGATTGTCGGTATGCCTCTGTGTGGGCTCTAATCTCTTTGATTTTATCCTCGTGGTCTCTTCGCGAGATATACGTAAGAGGGAGCAATATACTGCTTGACTCCTCGGTGAAGGTATGTTCTCGTAACTTCAACAAAAGCCCGTACCGAGCTGCCGAGCTTCTCTCTTTCAGAGTCTTCCACTGGAGTTTATCTATCATCCCCGCAACGCTTTCGCGATTACTAAATGATCCCGTAACGAAGCGCGCTGCTCTCCGTTGGATCTTCTATCAACCCTATCTGGTACGGATCCCACAAAAATGTTCAAATGTCTGTGAAATCTTATGGGATTTAACTGCTAAGGTACTTGTTTTGTGTTTTGATGAGCTTTCGTAGTTCCGTTGCATAGTGGTTTTTTTTTAATTGCAACTAATTATAAAATTATGTGGTGATAAATGTGTGTAAAATTTTATAATGCATTTAGGTTTAAGTATTTAAATCTCATAAAATTGTAAACGAATTGTGGCCGTGTTTAGAAATTATTTTCATTAATGTAGTGTCACGTGACTCGACTCAGGACTGGGTATATGAGCGTGAAAATGGGGCTTTTGGTATTTGTCCATTGCTGTGGTAAGTTCGGAGAGGCAAAGTGCCGCGAGTTTAAGCATGGACGCCAGTGTATGCGAATAAACTGTGAAGGAACAACGTGAAAGTGTGTAGGTGCGAGACAATAAACCATGTGTACGAATTGTACCGATTATTATTTATCCAGATCGGATTTATTTGTGAATTTTAAGATGCATGGCCACAAAGTTAGAAGTGTTTTTTTTTTTTAATAAATAAGTTTCAATCTAAACTTGTATAGTGTACCTCATTTTGCGCAAGGTTGTGGTACAGACAATTGTGTATTCAATTCACTGCTATTCTACTGCTACTCAATATTAGGGGCGCAAATGCAACCGTTCACTACAACGCCCTTTGCAGATGAGCCACGTGAAAAATAGGTAGTGAATGAGCCCGAGTACAGTTGCAATGTCATCGGTCCCTAGACCTGCATACTACTTAAACTAACTTATGCTAAGAACAACACAACACACCCTTCCCGATGGAGGACACGAACCTCCGGCGTAAGGGGCCGCGCAGTCCGTGATATGGCGCCTCTGGTCGCGCGGTCACTCCGCGCTGCAAGAAATTAATGTGGGACGTACGAAGAACATTTCCATTAGGACAGTGCGGCGAAATTCGACTTAAATGGGCCATGTCAGCAGATGACCGACTCGAGCGCCTTTGCTAACAGCACGACATCGCCTGCAGCGCCTCTACTGGGCTCGTGATGATATCGGGTCAGATGAGCCAGATTTCAGTTGGTAAGAGCTGATGGTGGGGTTCGAGTGTGAAGCAGACCCCACGAAGCCATGGGCCTAGGCTGTCAACAAGGCAATGTGCAAGCTGGTGGTGTGGGCTGTTTTTACATGGGTCCTCTGGTCCATCTGAATCGATCATTGACTGGAAATTGCTATCTTCGGCTACTTGGAATCCATCTCCAGCCATTCATGCACTTCATGTTCCTAAACAACGATGGAATTTTTATGGATGACAAAGCGACATGTCACGGGGACACAACTGTTCGCAATTGTTTTGTGGAACATTCTCGACAATTCGAGGGAATGATCGGCCCTCGTAGATCGCCCGACATGGGACAAAATCGAGAGTTCGTAGTCCGCCTCCGTTGAGCAGCGGTAGCGTTACCGCTTACCACGCAGGGGGGCCCGGGTTCGATTCCCAGCAGGTGTCTGGATGTTGTGTCCCCTTCATCATCATTGACACTGAAGTCGCAGAAGTGGCGTCAACTAAAAGGACTTGCAATACGGCGACCGACGCCGAAGGGAATATCCTGGCCAATAAATGCCATACGATCATTTCATTTCATCGGAGTTCGTACATAAAATCCTGCACCAGCAACACTTGTGCAGCTATGAACGACTATAGAGACAGCATGGCTCAATATTTGTGCAGAGGACTTCCAACGACTTGTTGAGTCCATGCCACGTCGAGCTGCCACACTACACCGAGCAAAAGGAGTTCCGACACGACCTTAGGAGGTATCTCGTGACTTTTGTCACCTCAGCGCAAATCGTAGAAAGAAGTGGTATGTTTTCGTTTCAGGCAACACGGTCGGGCTTTGCACGAACCGAGTACATCAACTACCCCTTACCCACGTCGGATCATCAAAAATAAAATGGTTTCATATGAGAACCAGCAAAATATAGAGGTAGGGTGGTGACAAACGCTAGTAGTAGATGCACTCAGACCGCTGTATGCAGCTTGTTGGAATAAGCAACAAGCCGAGACGGCAAATTACGAGGCAAGAAACATGTGTTGTGCCGGATAGCCATGTCTCGCTATCAGCACATCGTTCTCTCCTCTGTAACGGACAACTTCAGTTATGTAAGAAGCAAAATGCACATCACTCCATTCCACGTGAGGTTCTCCTCTGTCGCAGCTGGCTGTTCCCTGAATGGATGCAAAAAGACGTTGCTCGCTGTGACCTTGGCTTGGAGCTGGTTTCTCAGCGAGTGGCGCCCGCGGTCGTTAACTTTCGCCTTCTCCTACCACCGGCCGTCTTTCATGCCAGTGACGATGCCATAACGGCAAGTCATGCACCAGTCTGGAGTCTCACAACCCTAACACTGTTTGAAGCAGACGCACAAAAGCTTAGCCTTTCTGCCTGTTGGTATGAGAATGTGTTACTACAACTTCGGTCACGATTTGCCGTCTGTGTTTCGTTATTTAGTGATGTGCTTATGAAAAGACGTCGAATTTTAAACATTTTAAGAACGTTGTCGTTATTTACGATTTAAATGATGTGGGGCGTCAAGCAGAAACAAATGAACACTTAGGACATTTACTTGTTTTTTGAGTTTCGTAGAACAACAGTGGTAGAAACAACAGTGGTACACCCCAGTATTTTGGTAGGAGAATTATATGTGTGGGTCAGTAGCTGTTAAATTATTTCTATGGAAATAATACATACATCAAAAAACGTTTTGCATCACCTCGGTTCCGAGAGTTCCGGAACCTGTACAGAAAATTGGAATAGAGACCAACATAAACATCATTTCCGCCCTTTTTATTGCTCATGAGAACCACACATTGCATGTTGCATCACCATATAGCGAGACCTTCAGAGGTGGTGATCCAGATTGCTGTACACACCGGCACCTCTAATACCCAGCAGTGCGTCCTCTTGCACTGATGAATGTCTGTTTTCGTCGTGGCATACTATCCACAAGTTCATCGAGGCACTGTTGGGCCAGATAGTCCCACTTCTCAACAGCGATTCGGCGTAGATCCCTCAGAGTGGGTTGATGGGTCACGTCGTCCATAAACAGCGCAGGCATGAATAACATGCTGGCAACTCTAGTCGAGAGATGTCGTTAACCTGAAGGAATCCATTCACAAGATGTGCAAGATGTGGACGCGAATTGTCGATCATGAAGACGAATGCCTCGCCAATATGCTGCCGATATAGTCGCACTATCGGTCGGAGGATGGAATTCACATATCGTACAGCCGCTACGGCGCCTTCCATGACCACCAGCGGCGTACGTCGGCCCCACATAACGCCGCCCCGAAACAGCAGGGAACCTCCACCTTGCTGCACTCGCTGGACAGTGTGTCTAAGGCGTTCAGCCTGACCGGGTTGCCTCCAAACACGTCTTCGACGATTGTCTGGTTGAAGGCATATCCGACACTCATCAGTCCATTTGGCATGTTGTTCGGCCCATCTGTACCGCGCTGCATGGTGTCGTGGTTGCAAAGATAGACCTCGCCATGGACGCCGGGAGTGAAGTCGCGCATCATGCAGCCTATTGCGCACAGTTTGAGTCGCACCACGACGCCCTGTGGCTGCACTAAAAGCATTATTCAACATGGTGGCGTTGCTGTCGGGGTTCCTCCGTGTCATAATCTGTAGGTAGCGGTCATCTATTGCAGTAGTAGCCCTTGGGCGGTCTGAGCGAGGCATGTCATTGACAGTTCCTGTCTCTGTATCTCCTCCATGTCCGAACAACATCGCTTCGGTTCACTCCGAGACGCCTGGACACTTCCCTTATTGAGAGCCCTTCTTGGCACAAAGTAACAATGCGGACGCGATCGAACTTAATATTGACCGTCTAGGCATGGCTGAACTACAGACAACACGAGGCGTGTACCTCCTTCCTGGTGGAATGACTGGAACTGATCGGCTGTCTGGACCCCCTCCGTCTAATAGGTGCTGCTCATGCGTGGTTGTTTTAAACTCTTTGGGCGGGTTTAGTGACATCTCTGAACAGTCACAGGGACTGTCTCTGTGATACAACATCCACAGTCAACGTCTATCATCAGGAGTTCTGGGAACCGGGGTGATGCAAAACTTTTTTTCATGTGTGTTGTTCCATAGTTACACTCTTTTCCTTATTTATATTTGTTTCTTAGTTACCAATCTTGGAATCGCGTACCTTTCTCGAGAGCTCCATCTCATTTAAATGAGACAAGCTATCTACATCTGCGTCTATACTCCACAAGCAGCCTTACAGCGAGGAGGTGAGGGTACTTCATATGCCAGTGTCAATTCCCCTCTCCTGTTCCAGTCGAGTATGGAAGAATGATTGCTGGTAGGCCTCCCTGTGTTCTCAAATCTCCCTAATTTTATCTTCTTGGTCTCTTCGGGAGATATGCAGAGGAGGAAGCAGGATGTTGGCTGACTCTCCTAGGAACGTACGCTCTCCGACTTTTAACAGTGAACTAGTAAGGGAGGCCTCTCTTGCAGCATCTGCCACTGGAGTCGGATGAGTATCTCGTGAGATTTTCTCGCTTACTGAGAGAACGTGTAATGGGACGTGCTACCCTTCTCTGCATGTTCTCTACTGCCTCTATCAACCCTACATGGTACAGATCCCATACTGGCGAGAAATACTCAAGCACTGTCGAAAGAGTGTTTTGTAAGTTACTTCCTGTCTTGATGGATTAGTCGGCAATGAGAAAATGTGCAGAATGCCTCCCGGACGTCAAGGAACACGGTATCCACCTGGACGGTTGTGTCTACTGCTTTCTGCGTCTCGTGGGCAAACAGAGCGAGCAGGGTCCCACACGATCGTCGCTTTCGCAACCCGCGTTGATTCCTACAGATGAGATTTCCGGTCTCCATAAATGTCACAGTACGCGAGCGTAAAATATATTGGGTTGGTGCTTAAGTTCGTAGCGTTTTTCCATAAGTGTAGCAAACACTACAGTTACACACAACAGAGACTTTATTCTTCGGCAGTATATTCTCCTTCACAATTACCACAGTCTACCAACGCTGGGGTAACTTCTCGACTCGGCGACGGTAGAAAACACATGCTTTTGAGGCTTAGAACTCGTCGAGCCATGTTCGGGGCGCATTTTCATCCGAAAAGGAACACCCTTGAAGGTTGTTCGATAGAGAGTGGAAAAATCTAAAATCTGTGGGCACAAGATCAGGTGAATAAGGTGGGTGCGGAATGGTTACCCAACCCAAAGTTCTAGAAATGTCAATACGCGAGTGTAAAACAATTAGGATGGTGCATAAGTATAGTGTTTTTTTTTTTTTGTCAGTTTAGCAGAATGCAGGCTTTATCGTGGAGTAGCATCACTTCACCCAGACTTCTCGATCTTGTTTTTTTTTTTTTGTTATTGCGTTTGCAAGACGTCTCAGTTGTTGACAATAATTCTCATTCAATAAAAACAATACCAATAGCCGTTATATAGGTTTATTTCTAGGCAAGCAGTTTCGACGTTACACTAAGTCATCTTCAGGCCAAAACTGTGGAGTATATAACACAGCAATAATTACGTATTGAAATACAGAGCATATTGACTAAAGGAATCAAGTGTTGCATTTTACTTTACGTAATGAGAATTATACAGTGAATGTTATATCAGAGCAATATTCACTGTATAATTCTCATTACGTAAGTTTTGGCCTGAAGATGACGTAGCGTAACGTCGAAACTGCTTCCCTAGAAATAAACCTATATAACGGCGATTCGTATTGTTTTTATTGAACATTGAACAGCGATAGTCCCATACTCCACCAGAAGATGGAGCTACATTCATAAATGCCATTAGTGATCGTTACACGTCGGGGAGGCAATTTGTAGTACACCACGCCGTCGCTATTCCATCAGATGCATAACATTATCTTTTGTGCAATTGCGCGTGTCTTCGTACAGGTAGCTGCTGCTTTGGAAATTGGAAATTTGTGGTTAGTTCCTCTGGGACCAAACTGCTGAGGTCATCGGTCCCTAGGCTTACACACTACTTCATCTAACTTACACTATCTTACGCTAAGGACAACACACACACCCATGCCCAAGAGAGAACTCGCAACTCCGACGGAGGGTAGCCACCCGAACCGTGTCAAGGCGCCTCAAACCGTGCGGCGTTCCTGCTTTGTTTGGCCTCAGTCATTCCTACCTTTTCTTTATGTTAGCATAAAGACACTATTTCTCGTCACTGGTAACGATAAAGGGTAGGAATGGTCGGTGTTGTTCACAAGCCAATTGGCGACGAGCAAGCAGAGATGCACAAATGGCCATCAGCTGATGTTTGTGATTTAGACCTAGAATGTGCGGTACCCATACACCCAATTTTTGAACCTTCCCCTTTGCATGATAATGCCGCAAGATGGTGGAATGGTGACAGTTCATCGAATCTGCCCGTTCTCGAACACAGTGAGGTGGGTCGTTGTGCATTAATCCGTTTAAACGACCTTCATGAAACCCCGATATCTTCCTCAACGTGGAGATCCAAAAATTTCAAAACGATCCTCCTTAAAACGAGAAAACCATTTTCTTGCCGTGCTTTATCCAGTGGTATTATCCCCATATTCGGCGGAAAACTTTCTAGCTGCCTCCGCTGCCGTCACCCCCGTATGGAACTCAAACAGAAGAATATGTCGGAAATGTTCCGATTTCTCAAAATGGCACCCCATGTTCCAGCGTCCACGGTTCCAATCACTATCACCAAGAGACAAAATGACAATATATAGATTCAAATAGCAACAGTGAACTGCAAATAAAAAATGACAATCGATAAATAACTGGAATACCGACATGCAAAACAAAAACGTTACGAACTTACGCAGCAAACTAATATTACAAAATTCCACGACGGACCAATGTCAGAAATATACGTCTATAGTTTTTCACGTCTGTTCAATGGTTCTTCTTCAATACGGGAATGACCTGTGCTTTTTCCAATCATTAGGAACGTTTCGCTCCTCTCAAACTGCAGCTTGGCATGATAGCTGCCCGCCTTTGGATTAAGATCTAGAAATGACTGTAAATAAAAGATCTGTAGCTATGGAACTGCTATTTCCGCCTCCGAGGAAAGTGGCAAAGATTAACCACGAAAGCAAACTGATGCAGACGTTTCAAAGAGGCTCACTTCGACGAGAGCGATTTGACACGTTCAGAACGGCAATAAGGATTGTTGGAGAACTACTGAAACAAGAAAAGTCCTGGCTTATCGTCCCGGTACTGCATACAGATTTAATCTGCCGGATATCATAACTCCTACATACTGTAACGTATGATGATTTACGGCAATTAATCTTAGAATTAGCAGAAGTGATTATTACGACTGTCAAGCATTCAGGTACATAATTATTCCAAATAACGTTCAGACATCTGGAATATGGTTATTAAGTGAAAACGAAAAAAATCAGCATCTCCACTTGCTTGTCATTAGTTCGTTAATCAAAGTCGACAATTTCTGTCAAATATTGTAACTGATAAAAAATTATGTACTTTTAAGCAACTATCAGGGCGAACCCGAACTTCACCGGCAGAGTTTCGGAGTTTGATCAGGGGGATTTTCTGAGTATTTCGATATAAGCTATTCTTACCCTTATTTGCCATTGTATCCGTATTACACTGAGAAACAAACTGCATAACAGTGGAATGTCGACGGCACGCACCGTGTGTCTTGTCTGGAAACAAACTTATTCGATTCTCTTGCGGTAGTAGTTCCCACTTTTCTCTTCACCATCAAGATTGTGTTCAGAACTGCTCGGATACGTCTGAGGCTTGTTTTTCCGGCAATGTTAGTTGTACGTAATTAATTATACGAAGCAGTGTACATAGATTTGATTTGATTTGAACAGATAGTTAAAAACAGCTGCGCTCCTAGCTCACTACAGGTGTTATTGTGCGATTTCACTCCCTGTGATTCTAGTACAGCCACTCGGTATTCTTAAAGAGCAGTAGGAGGCTCTTTACTAGCTCCTTGTCAGACACAGCCGAGGTATTCTGTGTCTTTTGGCCTCGAGCGCTTCGCATCGGAAGTTTAGATGTGGTACGGCTTCAACACCCTCTCTACACAGCCTGCACCTAGGGGCTTCTTTCTCGTGTGTAAGTGTAAGAAAAGTTTCCATGGCGTATCATTAGTCCTACCGTGAGTTTAGCGTGACTCCTGTTCAAGCTCAGAATTAGAAAACTTGGCTTTGGCATCATTAGCTTGTCACGTTTTTGTTTTCGGATCATAGCCCAACATCCTACATGCTGCCTTCTTACCCAGATTCGTAGTTTTTATTTAACTGTCGCCTTGTGATTATTGGAAGAGCTTCCGGTCCAACAAATGGATTCGTCGTAGCTGCCTTAGCCAGCCTGTCAGCTTGTTCAGTGCCACTGATTCCTGAGTGTCCCCGGACCTACAACAGGTTTACCCTGCTGCTTTCCCACAGTCTCACAAGGGGCCTTGTGGCATTCTGCAATGATAACTGATTTTCGTTTAGGGACTGATGAGAGTTCAGAGTTGCTTGGCTGTCTGAATAAATGTAGGCGCAACGATCTTTGTAGCGCGTCATCAAAATCTCTCTGAGTACACCCTGATAGCAGGTATTTACGCCTGGAGCATCTTGGCCAGCTTCCCTTTAGAGATTGCACTCTCTAGCTGGGCTGTGCTTCGTACGCCCAGGCCCCAGTTCGCCTGTTTTCGACCCGTCGGTCACTAAACCAGACTCTCTCTCCCGCACAGTGTCATGGCTCGTTTTTCCACAGCTCTCTACTTCCAATTGTTGTATTAAAAGATTTATTCCAGGAGCTGGAAGTTAATGTATAGTCAACCGACATTTCCCCGACCATTTCTATCTTTACCACATTCCTTATACCACTGTGGGATTCAGGACATCCTAGAGCTACACAGCTATTTCCAGTTTGTAGCTTGTATACCCTTGATGCTGCCTCCAGGTTAACCCACAGTGGTAATCGGGTCATGTTCACCATGGTCTCCAGCCCAGCAGTGGGTGCACTGTTAATTCCGCCTGTCATGACTAAGCAGACCAGCCACCTTATATAATACCTTGTTGCAGCATACTGTAGCCCCGTAATTGCTATAAGTCTTATTACAGTGGTGTCTAACAACTATATACTCTTGGAGTTTAGACCCCAGTTTTTTTTACACAGACTCTTCTAGTGCTCGTAAAAGTACCTTTCGCCTTGGAACGTATATTCCTTACGTGAGGGATCCACAATAGTTTTGCGTCCAGGGCTACCCCTGGATACTTCACTACCGCCTATACAGGAAAAGTTTCGTCGAAAAAGTGAAGATTCCGGTACTTGTGCTGTATGTGCTTCCTCGTAAATGTACAACAGTTTTCTTGGGGCTGACCCCTAGAACCTGTTCCCTGCACCAGTTTTGCACAATGTTCAATGCACATTGAGTCACTGTTCTAGCAAGTATGCCAGCTGTTGCTATAAGTCATCTGCGTATTCTTGGCAAAAGCAGCTTTCACAACCAGGTTTCACAGTAGTGGAAACAAAACCCCTCCTTGCAGACACCCCTCTGTCAGTGTTGATCACTGCTTTTCGTTCGTCGTGGTACTTCTACCTTTCTTCTGCTACACATTTTCTTAATCCGCCTACATATGGCGGTCTCGATGGCATACTCTTCTGCAATACTAGCCATTGATTCGTAGATCGTATCGCTAAAAGCCCACTCGATATCCAGGAAGATGCAGAGAGCAGTTTCTTTAAAATGTAGTGCTTTTTCCAGTTTCACTACAAGTTGATGAAGAGTTGCTTCACACGATTTGCCTGGTTGATATACGTGTCGGTTTACCCGCAGAGCAACTGTAGATAGTCTCCTTTCCATAACGTGCGTATTAACCAGTTTTTCTAATGTGTTTAAATGAAAGGAAGACAGTTCGATCGCTCTCATATCACTGGGTACGATTAATTCTCCATCATTCGGAATGAAACCTCACTGTTCCCCAAGCATTAGAAATTATTCCTGCTGCTAGTCTAACCCTAAACAGCCTACATAGGAGTATAATTAAACCCTCTCCTGATTCCAGAATGAGATTTTCACTTTGCAGCGGAGTGTGCGATGATATGAAACTTCCTGGCAGATTAAAACTGTGTAACGGACCGAGACTCGAACTCGGGTCCTTTGCCTTTCGCGGGCAAGTGCTCTACCAACTGAGCTACTGGTCTGTGTCTTTTAGCCGTTCTCCTTGTTCACTGTGCGTCTTCGTCCCTTCACCGCATGTGTTCCTGTTCTATGCGCTTGGGCGCTGATGACCACGCTGTTTAGCGTCCGAAAACCTCAAACCACACACACACACACACACACACACACACACACACACACGACTCACGCCCAGAGTTCGAGTCACGGTCCGGCACACAGTTTTAATCTGCCAGGAAGTTTCCTCTCCTGATTGTTACAGCAGAGATGGAAGATTCCATCTGGGACTGGTGACGTGAAAAGTTGAAACGTTTCCACCGCCCATTGGATTTATCTGAAATCAGCATTTTCTCTGGCATGTTCACAGTTCCCCTCCGTTTGGCTGTAAACCAGTGCCTCTCAGAGACTGAATCTTGGTTTACATTATCTGCCAGAGCGAAGATGAGAAGCACATCCAGCGGCTCATCTGTATACTCAGCATCCTCTTTCTTAGAGTACCTCCAGGTTTATCTGGTATTCTAGTGATGATTCTGCGAAGTCCGGCGCAGATAGCTGTACCTTCTACTTCCTCACAGAATACCTTCCAGGATGACTGTTTGATTTGCTTAATCGCAAGGTCGTATTTGGCAGGGACCTCCAGACATTTTCCCCATTGTCCTTTCCTTCCAAAGTCCATGATTCACCTCCACACCATGCCATGTTGCAATTGTACATAGAACATTATTCCTCAAATTTAGGAGAAATTTGATACTAGTAGAGTTATTTTGGCTAGGAATGCTCTCTTCATTTGCGCTAATCTGCTTTTTTTGTCATCGATATTTCATCAGCCATTTGTTATTTTGCTTCCAAGGTGGCAGAATTCCTTCGCTTCGTCCTCTTCGTGATCTCTCGCTAATCTCACTTCTGTCACTCCTCATTTATTTCGTCTTTCTTAGGTTTACTGGAAGTGTATATTCTGCACCCATGAGGCTGTTTATTCCATTCAACAGATCCTTAAGTTCTTTCTCACTCTCATTAGGGCAGCAATGTCATCAGGGAGTTTTACCACGAATATCCTTTCGCGCTAAAATTTAATCCTATCTCCTGAACCCATCTGTTTCTCCCATTATTGCTTCTTTGATAATAAAACTGAACAGAAGGCAGACAGGCTGCATCAGTGTTTACATTCTCTCCAATCCGAGACCTCGTTTTTGGTCTTCAATTTTCATTTTTCTTATCTTGGTACGTGTCCTATCTTGGTTCCCTATAACTTTCGCCTATTTCTACGAGAATTTCAAATATCTTACACCACTTTACAGAGTCCAACGCTTTTTCTAGGTCGACAAATCGTCTGAAGTTGTCTTGCATTTTGTTAAATCTTGCTTCCATTATCAAGCACAACGTTAGAACTGCCTCTCGATACCTTCATCTTTCCTAAAAGAAAACTGATCGCCACTTAAGAGGTCCTCAGTTTCTTTTCCATTCTCCTGTACATTATTCTTGTCAGCAGCTTGCTGCATTATGAGGTGTTTAGTTAATTGGATAGTAATTGCCGCACTTATCTGCCCTTGCATTAACGATAATTTTTCCGAAAGTCTAATGATATGTCTTCAGTCTCAGAAAGTCCACACAGCAATTTGAACAGGCTCTTGGTTGCCACTTCCCCTAATGATTTCCGAAATTCCGAAGGAAAGTTATATATGTTTACTGACCTTTTCGACCACAAGTCTTCCAAAGCTCTGTCAAACTCAGGCTTCAAATCCCCTTCGTTTTCTTCTACTGTGACATCAGCGTAATCTAATAGCAAATACAAATCTGAACGCAGCAAAAGCGTCAGGTGTGCTAATCTCGGTTCCCCACTTTTTCACGTGCGTAGCCCGGTCCTTGGCCCTGCTTTTTGTCTCGGCAACGGGCAGCCAGTCTTCCCAGAGTCCGCAAACAGCAATTGCGAGCTGGTGCAGTCCGGATTGGCCGCCAAGGTCACACATCCGCTGCCAATCGGCACCTGCAGGCGCTCTGCAGTTCGCATCGACACACAGAATGGCTCGTCTTGCTGAATGTTCTTATTGGTTCCCTTTTCTCTCATCCTTTCCCTGTCCATCTCCTCCTCCTTTTATATATTATACATATTAAAAATATGTAGGCGATGTCCGTCCAAATGTTCATCAGTGTATTGTGTAAAAATCTGAAGTAAACTGAGCAAGAATTTTTCGAGATTATTGGCAATAACGTTTCCCCTTTATATATTACACATTTATTTATATATTGGATATATGATATATATAATACGGCCAAGAAGTTGCAACAATTTATAGATATCATAGGTGTATAAAAAGACGCGTTTATCTGAATGCAACGCTGTATCAAAATTTGAAATCAATCGGCGAGGACCTTTCCGAGATTTAAGATGTTGAACAACATTTACACTTTTATTTATATAGGATTTACATTTTTATTTATACAAAGTACCGGCTGGAGAGCCGAGTAAATTAAGTATCCCCACCCCCACCCCCACCCCCCACCCCCTTCACCTTTTCTTCTTCCGTCCTCCACCGTCGCTTCACGCTCCAGTCCTCACTCGTCAGACATTGGCAAAATTCGGATGCCTTATGTCAAATAGCATATTAGCTTGGGCAGCTGATCGCCGACCCTTGAGAACCTACAATGGCGTAGCGAGGTAGCATCGGCTACTCCACTGCTGAACACGCGAGAGCGCAATGTAGGCGGCTGCTGTGTGGACCTAGAGCACTGCTGCCTCACAAACCACGTTAATGGCAGATGCCTGTTCGACAGTAGCCGTTTGTTTACGATGTCACTTTGGTGAACTGACACTGTTACGACAGCGTGCATTTACAGTTCCTTGAAGAGGGGAAGGTTTTTTCTCGTAGGCAGAAGATAAATTTGATTAGAAAAAAGGATCGGTTTATAGCTCACATCCCCAGCCATCAAATAATGATGGAGGGAAGTGTGGGGAGAAAATTCAAGACCAAGCTGTAATTTTTGTTTTTAGTGTTCAGTGTGGTTTGATGCTGCCCTCCACGAATTCCTCTCCCGTGCCAACCTCTTCCTTTCAGAGTAGCACTTGCAACCTACGCCCTCAATTGTTTGCTGGATGATTTGCAATGACTGTCTTCCTCTACAGTTTCTTCCCTCTACAGCTCCCTCTAGTACCGTGGAAGTCATTCCCTGATGTCTCAACAGATGTCCTTTCTTCCTCTCCCTTCTCCTTGCCAGTGTTTTCCACATATTCCTTTCCTCTCCGATTCTGCGCAAAACCTCCTCAGTCCACCTAATTTTCAACATTCGTCTGTAGCACCACATTTCAAATGCTTCGATTCTCTTCTTTTCCGGTTCCCCCACAGTACGTGTTTCACTACCATACAATGCTGTGCTCCAAACGTACATTCTCAGAAATTTCTGCCTCAAATTAAGGCCTATATTTGATACTGGCAGACTTCTCTTGGCCAGAAATGCCCTTGTTGGCAGTGCTAGTCTGCTTTTGATGTCCTCTTTGCTCCGTCCGTCATTGGTTATTTTGCTGCCTTGGACAGTAGAATTCCATAACTTAATCTACTTCTTGACCATGAATCCTGATGTTTTCTCGCTGTTCTCGTTTCTGCTAATTCTCATTACCTTCGTCTTTCTTCGATTTACTCTCAATCCATATTCTGTACTCATTAGACTGTTCATTGCATTCAGCAGATCCTGCATTTCTTCTTCACTTTCACTCAGCATAGCAATGTCATCAGCGAATGGTATCATTGATATCCTTTCACCCTGAATTTTAATTCCGCTCCAGAAGCTTTCATTACTTCCTCGATGTACAGACTGAACAGTAAAGATACAGGCTACGTACTTGTCTTGCATCCTTTCTAATCTGAGCCCTATTATTTCGTCTTGGCTCTTGTACATGCAGTATATTACCTGTCTCTCCCTATAGCTTATCTCCATTTTTCTCAGAATTTCGAACGGCTTGCACCATTTACAACGTCGAACGCTTTTTCCCAATCGACGAATGCTATAAAGTGTCTTGATTTTTCTTCAGTCTTGCTTCCATTATCAATCGCAAAGTCAGAATTGCTTCTCTGGTGCCTTTACCCTTCCTAATGCCAAACCGATCATCATCTAACACATCGTCAATAAGCATTTCAAATGGATCCCGGCTGTAATATTTAGAGATGAAGCAGCTTGCACAGGATAGACTAGCATCGAGGGACTCAACCAACCTTAGGACTGACAATATGTATTACTGAGAAGAGGTTTTCCCTAAAGTTTTAAGCTGTATCAGGGGTTCAGAGCGATGTTCATTAGAAGGAAAGAAACGTAACTTGATTTTGCATCTCTGGAATATTTTTCATTAATCCTCCTTCTATTAGCTGCCTTCACGTGAGCGCTTAATTTTTAAGTAATCACTACTGGAGACACCTTTTGAAACCAATTTATTTGCCGTATCCATTATAGAGGAGGCCTATCGAGCTCCTAAAACGGTCTCAGAAAGGTGCACGTGGAAGAGATATGTGTTCTGCTCTTCAGACACACTCAGGCCCACTCCGTCTGTGACCGATCCCAAGGGCGCGTCCACACATGGAATGCAAATCGATGGCGTGACCCTTGTCCTACAGCAGAATGCAGATCGTTAGACGTTTGGCAAAACATGCTCCAGCGAGTCCACGCCTGACGGTTTATTTTAATCGCCTCGTGCTGTGCTCTCTACGACCAGCGCATTCCTCCAGGCAAAAAGCCTGATGCTAAAGAAGTATCATAGCGCCGACGAAGATTGCTTTAAGTTCGCGCTACACTTCTGTAGACTTGCCCACATCAGAACGATGATCTGGAAAACCGTAAATAACACATCTGAAAATTATGACAAACGATTTCGTGAGATACAAAGAGCGCGTGATCAGTAAGGTTATTTTTCTCCTTACGTGTGTTTTGGTAGCTGACAAGGGAAGTATACACTCTTCGGGTAACTGATTTTGATCTTTAGAGCGATGAACCATGGATCTTGCTGTCGGTGAGGTGGCTTGCGTACCTCAACTGTACAGATAGCCGTATCGCAGGTGCAACCTCAACGGAGGGGTATCTGTTGAGGGACCAGACAAACGTGTGATTCCTGAAGAGGGGCAGCAGCCTTTTCAGTAGTTGCAGGGTCAACAGTTTGGATGACTGACTGATCTGGCCTTGCAACATCAACCAAAACGGCCTTGCTGTGCTGGTACTGCGAATGGCTGAAAGCAATGGGAAACTACAGGCGTAATTTTTCTCGAGAGCATGCACCTCAACTGTATGGTTAAATGATGATGGCTTCCTCTTGGGTAAAATATTCCGCAGGTAAAATAGTCCCTCATTCGGATCTCCGGGCGGCGACTACTCAGGAGGATATCGATATCGAGAGAATGAACACTGGCGTTCTACGGATCGGAGAGTGGAATGTTAGATCCCTTAATCGGGCACGCAGGTTAGAAAATTTGAAAAGGGAAATGGATAGGTTGAAGTTAGATATGTAGGAATTAATGATGTTACGTGGCAGGAGAAAAAGAACTTCCGGTCAGGTGACTATAGCGTTGTACGACAGGTAAATACAAAATCAGATTGGGATAATGCAGGAGTGGGTTTAATAATGAATAAGAAAATAGGAATGCGAGTAAGCTGCTGTGAACAGCATAGTGAACGCATTATCGTAACCAAGATTGACTCGAAGCCCACGTCTACCACAGTAGTACAAGTTTATATACCAACTAGCTCCGCAGATGATGAAGAGATTGAGGAAATGTTTAATGAGATAAAAGAAATTATTCAGATGGTTAAAGGAGATGCAAATTTAATTGTGAGGATGACAGGAATTCGACAGTAGGAAAAGTAAGGAAAGGAAAAATAGTAGGTGAATATGGACTGGGGAAAAGAAGTGAAAGAGGAGCCCATCTGGTAGAATTTTGCACGCAGCCTAATTTAATAACCACTAATACTTGGTGTAAGAATCATAAAATAAGATGGAAACATGCAGACACCGAAAGGTTACAGATTGATCATATAATAGTTAGACAGAGATTTAGGAGCCAGATTTTAAATTGCAAGGCATTTCCACTAGGAACTGGTCCTCTGCTTCCCTCACTATTTCATCTCTCAAACCTACCCATTCTTCTTCTACTGTATTTCTTTCCCCCGTTCTTGTCAGTAGTAGTATATACGCTTTGAATACTATGAGAGCGCCCCGAAAACGGTCAAGAAATTCCTGCATCGATTGCAGAAGTCTAATTCGTTACGGGGCCAGAGACAAAAATCGTTTCCTGAAGACTGCACAATTCTCCGTCTCCTCTTATTTAATCAGTTGATAATTCTGATATTTGTTGAAATGTGTATGATTTGCACCAAAAATTATTTCTTAACAGCTTTTTTTTAAACGTTTTGAGGTGCATTTCCCGCTATCATTAATGAAAGCCAGATGAGCGTCCCAGAAAGTGGTGTTAGCAAAATATGGTTAGTGCAAATCTGTAGTATGTTTTTCATGCTTTTTTTTATTTCGTATCGGCCAACTAATGACCACGTCAAGATAACGATTTATTTTTGTTTTCTCCAAAACTCTTTCACTTTCTCATAATAAACTATTTTCCTCTCGTCTGATCATTTAACTCTAGCTGTTTTTCTGTTTTATCGTTCTGAAATCCTTTGAATATCTTGACTTCTAGTCTGAATTTGTCTCTGTTGAGTAAGTCTCCTGTGCAACCTTTGTATCATCTAAGTATTTTTTTATTGTCTCCCATCCATTTTCTTTACCTGTTTTGGAAGAATTAGTGGATCTTCTTCGTTGATCTTTCATTCTCTCTAGACATCTGCAGAATATAGCTCGTTTTTTCCTGAACTAATCCGTTACTTTAGGACAGAATCAGTAGGTCAATATTTCCTAATGAGGTCTCAAAAGCGAGTTGCCGTTTTTGTTCTTGATTGGACCTAATATTTTTTTCTCCAGATTATTCTTTCTTTCTTTCTTTTCTAACTCTTCTAACGCTGTGTTGTATCTAGATAAAAGCAGCGTTTCCGACCCATAGATGACTGCTAATTTTACAACTGTATTACAGTGCCGTAACTTAACATCTTTAGAAATACGTGTCCATTGCACAAGTTTCTGACTTTCATGTATGCTCTCTTCCATGTATCATTTCTGATTTTAATTCCTTCTTTTTCACTCTTCGTGCTTTTGTTATAGATATCACCCAAAATGCTGTCTGCCTATCAATGATGACGAAGAATTATAAGTGTAATGACTTCAGTGCAGTAGCTTTCAAATACACACGTGAATGTGTCGACATAGAGGGTGACTGTAATTAAACTTCCAGTTTCGAAACTCTGTAAGGAAAGAACCGCTGTTAAGAATGATAGTACTTAGAACGTATGTGCCTCTATCCCGATCGTACGTTCGCATATATTTGAGTGCGTACCAACGTAACTATAATAGGAAGGTAGGAGACGAGGTACTGGCAGAATTCAAGCTGTGAGTACCGGCCGTGAGTCGTGCATCGGTAGCTCAGATGGTAGAGCACTTGCCCGCGACAGGCAAAGGTCCCGACTTCGAGTCTCGGTCGGGCACACAGTTTTCGTCTGCCAGGAAGTTTCATATCAGCGCACACTCCGCTGCAGAGTGAAAATCCCATTCTGGAAACATCCCCCAGGCTGTGGCGAAGCCATGTCTCTGCAGTATCCTTTCTTTCAGGAGTGCTAGTTCTGCTAGGTTCGCAGGAGAGCTTCCGTAACGTTTGGAAGGTAGGAGACGAGATACTGGCAGAAGTGAAGCTGTGAGTACCGGCCGTGAGTCGTGTTTCGGTAGCTCAGATGGTAGAGCACTTGCCCGCGAAAGGCAAAAGTCCCGAGTTCGAGTCTCGGTCGGGCACACAATTTTAATCTGCCAGGAAGTTTCATATCAGCGCACACTCCGCTGCAGAGTGAAAATCTCATTCTGGAAACATCCCCCAGGCTGTGGCTAAGCCATGTCTCTGCAGTATCCTTTCTTTCAGGAGTGCTAGTTCTGCTAGGTTCGCAGGAGAGTTTCTGTAAAGTTTGGAAGGTAGGAGACGAGATACTGGCAGAAGTGAAGCTGTGAGTACCGGCCGTGAGTCGCGTTTCGGTAGCTCAGATGGTAGAGCACTTGCCCGCGAAAGGCAAAGGTCCCGAGTTCGAGTCTCGGTCGGGCACACAGTTTTAATCTGCCAGGACGTTTCATATCAGCGCACACTCCGCTGCAGAGTGAAAATCTCATTCTGGAGAATAAAACACATCTACGCCTGTTTCTCCATAATTTATTTACTCCACTAAGTCATCTTCGTCTAACACCTATCTGATACCGTAGACAATGACTCGCCTTCTTCTTACAACAATCACATGTTGCCACAGGTAGTAACAATGAAGAAAATACACGTTAGGCTTCTACACTCCTGGAAATTGAAATAAGAACACCGTGAATTCATTGTCCCAGGAAGGGGAAACTTTATTGACACATTCCTGGGGTCAGATACATCACATGATCACACTGACAGAACCACAGGCACATAGACACAGGCAACAGACCATGCACAATGTCGGCACTAGTACAGTGTACTAGCACCTTTCGCAGCAATGCAGGCTGCTATTCTCCCATGGAGACGATCGTAGAGATGCTGGATGTAGTCCTGTGGAACGGCTTGCCATGCCATTTCCACCTGGCGCCTCAGTTGGACCAGCGTTCGTGCTGGACGTGCAGACCGCGTGAGACGACGCTTCATCCAGTCCCAAACATGCTCAATGGGGGACAGATCCGGAGATCTTGCTGGCCAGGGTAGTTGACTTACACCTTCTAGAGCACGTTGGGTGGCACGGGATACATGCGGACGTGCATTGTCCTGTTGGAACAGCAAGTTCCCTTGCCGGTCTAGGAATGGTAGAACGATGGGTTCGATGGCAGTTTGGATGTACCGTGCACTATTCAGTGTCCCCTCGACGATCACCAGTGGTGTACGGCCAGTGTAGGAGATCGCTCCCCACACCATGATGCCGGGTGTTGGCCCTGTGTGCCTCGGTCGTATGCAGTCCTGATTGTGGCGCTCACCTGCACGGCGCCAGACTCGCATATGACCATCATTGGCACCAAGGCAGAAGCGACTCTCATCGCTGAAGACGACACGTCTCCATTCGTCCCTCCATTCACGCCTGTCGCGACACCACTGGAGGCGGGCTGCAGGATGTTGGGGCGTGAGCGGAAGACGGCCTAACGGTGTGCGGGACCGTCGCCCATCTTCATGGAGACGGTTGCGAGTGGTTCTCGCCGATACCCCAGGAGCAACAGTGTCCCTAATTTGCTAGGAAATGGCGGTGCGGTCCCCTACGGCACTGCGTAGGATCCTACGGTCTTGGCGTGCATCCGTGCGTCGCTGCGGTCCGGTCCCAGGTCGACGGGCACGTGCACCTTCCGCCGACCACTGGCGACAACATCGATGTACTGTGGAGACCTCACGCCCCACGTGTTGAGCAATTCGGCGGTACGTCCACCCGGCCTCCCGCATGCCCACTATACGCCCTCGCTCAAAGTCCGTCACGGTTCACGTCCACGCTGTCGCGGCATGCTACCAGCGTTTGCGATGGAGCTCCGTATGCCACGGCAAACTGGCTGACACTGACGGCGGCGGTGCACAAATGCTGCGCAGCTAGCGCCATTCGACGGCCAACACCGCGGTTCCTGGTGTGTCCGCTGTGCCGTGCGTGTGATCATTGCTTGTACAGCCCTCTCGCAGTGTCCGGAGCAAGTATGGTGGGTCTGACACACCGGTGTCAATGTGTTCTTTTTTCCATTTCCAGGAGCGTATCTTTGTTTCTGACCTTTTCTTCTCCTTTGCTCAATTCCTGTGTCCAGTTGAACACAAATTCCATGAAATACCGTTCTAACCAAATATGGGAGGAGTCCCTCTATGGACGTGCTTTGCAAACGGTTCCTAAGCTCACTAAAGTCGCGTTTTTCTTGTCGGGTGCACACTCATTGCACACCTCCCATGTTGGTCTGGGTGCTGATCATTAACCACTAGCCGTGGGATATTTTGTATCGGTTACGTTCCACGCGACATGTGCTACCACCTTTACATATAGAAGTGAAACTTAAAACGATATGCGGTATTGTGACGTTTGGGAAATCAAATGTTCAAATGTGTGGGAATTCCTATGGGACCAAATTGCTAAGGTCATCGGTTCCTAGACTTACACACTACTTAAACTAACTTATACTAAGAACAACACACACACCCATGCCCGAGGGAGGACCTGAACCTCCGGCGGAAGGGGCCACGCAATCCGTGACATGACGCCTCAAACCGGACGCCGACGTTTGAGACATATTTTATTGAGTATCCCTCGTATGTGTCATGATTACAGCACCTGACACATTAATAGTCGATTTTTAGGGTCTACTGAACAAAGCGAGCCATCGGTGTATTCTCTTAAGTTTGTAACGTAAACGACGCCTGCGATGTTTTTGTTTATTTTAGTTCTAACTAGCGACCAGGGATGGCAATTATCGCTGAAACAACCGGTTTTGGGATATCTTTTTTTTTCAACCTCAGTTAAACTTGACAATTAAAACCACTCAAATTAAAGAGTTTCGATTTTTTATTTCTATTATTTCCCGTGACGAACGTAGCAAAATTTTCTTTAGCTCAGTTTCGAAATGTATTGTCGCAAAATATTAAATCAAATAGGCAAATAAAAAACTTACCCCGTCCACAGTTCGTAGATTTTCTTGAAAAGAAGTAAGTGGTTGATTACTACAAAAAATCGCGAGTATTCTCCTACTAATTCTAATTTTTGAAACTCTACTCAAAAACTCATGTTGTAATCGAGGAAAATACCCGTAATTGGGCATTGTGAATATTCAGTGTTAAAGAGTGAAAACTGTGAGGTTGAAGAATTCTATTTTTCGTTCTAATTTCTTCCTTTTCAAGGCCTAAAAGCAGATGAAGGCGTATTTATGTAGACATAGGCAGGAGATCAACTACTTTCTACGTATTTTTATCGTAAACTATGATTGAATAGTTAAGTTTTAAGTTTCCTTCCCCTGTATAATATTGCAGGTTTGTTGTGGCTCCTCTCGTTTTTAATCTTTTAAAGCAAATGGAACATTGTACTTCATTAATACCACATTTCGTAAAATACTTCCAAACTCGGCCTGGTACCATTCTGGAAAACAACTGATGTCCGACGTCGACAAGAAGAAACTACCATACAGACCAACTGGGGCAAAAGTCACACACTGCATATACACGCGTACCATCTAATAGGCTACGCCACATGATAACAGGTGCACAATAGTCTCAGCACCGCTGCACCAATTTTTATGCCAAGTGTTTGTTATTCGTTTCTGTCGCTATTAATACCAAAATACCACTTATCGCTTATACCGTTTCTATTGCAACGCAATATTTCAAAGCAATGAAAACTTTATGAATAAAAATTATTCGTTTTTTTTTCAACAAAGGTTTATTTATAAATCAAACATTTGGCGCTTCTGATGTAGCTAATTGATATTTCGGTTATTTTACCCGGTAATTAATAAATAATGCAAAACAACTGGCATAACCGAGAAAAAACAAATACTGAAAAATACCGGTTATCCAAAACTAAAATACCAGTATCGGTTTTAACCGGTTGGTTTTTCCCTTTACTACCAGCGACCCACCCCGGTTTCGCATGTGTCTCACTGATTATCTACTGCCGGACAACTTGTGTAACGTAGCGGTAATGAATTCTATACGCAACCCCTCCTCGTGAATCAGTCCATATATTAGTAAAAACCATACAGAAATCCCTACAGTAGTTTTTGAGATTAGATTTCAAACACAGAGAGAAAAATATGTCGCACGTGTATGTTAATACTATGTCGTTTAGCAATTATGTCTGGTAGCTCAGATCATTTATTTATTTATATATCCTGAGAAATCAATACCCAGAACAACCACCACTGGCCGTGGCATTGAGTCAAACAGAGCTTGGATGGCACGTACAGGTACAGCTGCCCATGCAGCTTCAACACGATACCACAGTTCATCAAGAGTAGTGACTGGCGTATTGTGACGAGCCAGTTGCTCGGCCACCATTGACCTGACGTTTTCAATTGGTGAGAGACCTGGAGAACGTGCTGGCCAGGGCAGCTGTCGAACATTTTCTGTATCCAGAAAAGCCCGTACAGTACCTGCAACATGCGGTCTTGCATTATCCTGCTGAAATGTAGGATTTCGCAGGGATCGAATGAAGGGTAGAGCCACGGGTCGTAATACATCTGAAATGTAGCGTCCACTGTTCATGGTGCCGACAATGCGAACAAGAGGTGACCGAGACGTGTAACCAATGGCACCCCATTCCATCACGCCGGGTGATACGCCAGTATGGCGATGACGAATACACACTTCCAATGTGCTTTCACCGCGATGTCGCCAAACACGGATGCGACCATCATGATGCTGTAAACAGAACCTGCATTCATCCGAAAAAATGACGTCTTGGCATTCGTGCACCCAGGTTCGTCGTTGGGTACACCATCGCAGGCGCTCCTGTCTGTGATGCAGCGTCAAGGGTAACCGCAGCCATGGTCTCCGAGCTGATAGTCCATACTGCTGCAAACGTTGTTGTCTTGCAAACGTCCCCATCTGTTGACTCAGGGATCGAGACGTGGCTGCACGATCCGTTACAGCCATGCGGATAAGATGCCTGTCATCTCGACTGCTAGTGATACGAGGCCATTGGGATCCAGCACGGCGTTCCGTATTACCCTCCTGAAGCCACCGATTCTATATACTGCTAACAGTCATTGGATCTCGACCAACGCAAGCAGCAATGTCGCGATACGATAAACCGCAATCGCGATGGGCTACAATCCGACCTTTACCAAAGTTGGTAACGTGATGGTACGCATTTCTCCTCCTTACACGAGGCATCACAACAACGTTTCACCAGGCAACGCCGGTCAACTGCCGTTTGTGTATGAGAAATCGGCTGGAAAGTTTCCTCATGTCAGCACGTTGTAGGTGTCGCCACCGGCGCTCTGAAAAGCTAATCATTTGCATATCACAGCATCTTCTTCCTATCGGTTAAATTTTGCGTCTGTAGCACGTCATCTTCGTGGTGTAGCAACTTTAATGGCCAGTAGTGTATGACGAATGGTATTAAAAGGATATGAGTGTCTACAGTGATAACATAAGTAAATAATACCAACTATGAACTAATAAGCCAACGGCTTTGTCGCTCCCGTCAGATCAGCGCAGTTAAACGCTTTCAGGCTTGGCAAGCACTTGTATGGGTGACCGTCCTGGTCTGTCGAGCAGTGTTGGCAAGTGGGATGCACTCAGCCCTTGTGAGGCCAGTTGAGGAGCTACTTGATTGCAAAGTGGCGGCTCCGCTCACAAAAACTGACAACGGACGGGAGAGTGGTGTGCTGGCTACATGCCCCTCCATATCTTCATCCAGTCGCACCCTGTCGGTTGAGGATGACACGGTGGTCGGTCGGTACTGTTGAGCTCTCTGAGTCCAGTTCGGACGGACTTCAGTTTTAGTTTTATGAACTAATAAACTTAATACTAGCAGTAGTTGTAGTGCTGCTGCTGCCACTAATAGTGATAACAAAATACTAATTATAATAATAATAATGGTACAATAATAATGACAATAATAACAATATTGATAGTGGCTGATATGAAATGGTGAGGCATAATATAATGATCATCTTCTTCATAGCGTGATAGCCGATCGGGATACACCAGCGAATCTGCATGACATGGATTCGACAAGTCCATGATAGGTTTCCGGAGGTATGTCACGCCACATGACTGAGGACAAATCACGCAATTCCCATAAATTAAGGGCCGTGGAGCTGCCGCTCGACGGACTCCCTGATGTTTTCAATAAGATTCATACAGGTGAATTTTCTGGCCAACACATCAATGTGCCTTACTGTCACGCTCTTGAAACCACTGTAGTATTATTCGACCACTGTGACACAACAACTGAAGATGCCGTTACCGCCGGGGTAGTATAGTTGAAAATGTCGTTGCCGTCGGGATAGTACAGCTGAAGATCCCATCGCCGTCTTGGTAGTCCGCAGTAATAATATTCACGTAGTCCACAGGTGACATAATGCCTTCAGTTACTACCACAGAGTCTATGGACTCAAAGGTGAATGTTCTTCATAGCGTAATACTGCCACCACCTGCTGTGTCAACGTCTCTACGCTGGTTCACCTGAATGACAGCGTGTCCAGACACGGCCATCCACATGGAGCAAGAACGGTGCAGAATGACAGAACAGAGTGACGAGAACTCTCAATTCGCATAAGTAACACGTAGTGCATATTTGCTATGAAAAGACATTACAATATAATGCAAAAAGAATTTAAGGGAGGTAGGACATCAAAAGGGTCGGCTTGGATCCGGAGAGGTACCACAGTACATTTTAATTTCCACTGTCTATACTTTTACAAATAAGTCCATGAAACTTTGTCAGCGTGACTAGGAAGGATTCAGGATTCACACTCATAGCAGTGGAAGTTCGAAAACATAAGAAAATAAATTTTTTTACATGTGAAATTCCGTCATTTTTTCACTTAATATTGGCTGCATTTGTTGCTATAGGTACACTTTTCTTCATAAGTAAGAGAGATTCTTCTATAAATTTTGCTCAGCATACAAACCATACTTACAGGTGTATAAAACTCTAGAATTTATTACATTTATAAAAAAATGAATGAGCTGTTACATTTTAAACTTCATGTTAAAAAAACTCAAATTTTGTAGTTAATTTATCTCAATTTTTACTACAGTTTTTAATATATTTGGAAAATTTTAGAGTTTTGCCTTAAGGAGTTTGTGTTTAAGAAGCATACAAAGTTTGAAAATAATAGGAAATTTATTTTCGATGTTACATGTACTGGTATTGAAGTACAGAAATTTGTGTTTTGCGGAAACTGGCCTTTAAAGTTTCTGCTTTTATTTGGCATTATCTTAGAACTGTACAGCACCATAAGCAGGTTCTTTTTCATTTTATAAATCAGTTTTGTTCCTTTTCACATTCCTATGACGCACTCTTCTTGATTTTATCACCTCCAAAAATGATTAATCTGTTTACAGTACACGCTCTCTGTCTATCGCATACAAAGCTTTCATGCAGTTCGCTCCAGGCTTCGTCGCCATTTTCTCTAAAACATATTTCTTGCTTTGGACACCATCATTAAAACATGAAACTGCATCAGAAACACCAACAGCAAGTGCATTTCTTCCCCCAAAAATAGTTTTTGGCAATCTTTCCCATATACATTCGTTAAAACTTTCATTCGATTTTTGGGTAGCGCCATGAAGACATTTCTTCAATAAGTTTTCATTTGCAAGATCCCTGAATATAGGTTTCATGGCTTCCATTACAGCATTTGGTAGAGAATTCATGTGATGATATTCTTCACCATCAGCAATTGACCTTTGGTAGCCACACCATGATTCACTCCTTTCGGCGCATGTTATGGATAGGTTTACTGCCTGTGGACATTTTGTGGAAATATAAGGCCCAAACTGCTTGTTTCATATTTTTCGAGTTTCCTGTGTTCCTTCTTATTGCCAAGCCGTAATATGTCAGCAGCTTGTCAATTTCTGCATCCGTCAGTGGCCCTCTCCCTTTTATTCCTTTCCCATCAGATAATTTTTTTTCCTGACAAAGGTTGTCTCAGGGTTCTAAATCTAGTGCGACGTCTTTTCTGTGCATGTCCCACACATTCTAATTTCTGCACAATAGTCTCAGCTCCATATGGAGCACATTTTTTAACCTCAAGGAAAGCTTTACTATCACCAGCATCTTGGTACACTTAAGACCAAATAACGTGGCTTATCATCTCTCAAATACATTTCTTTCTTACATCAAACTATACGGGAAGATGTTGTTGTTGTGGTCTTCAGTCTTGAGACTGGTTTGATGCAGCTCTCCATGCTACTCTATCCTGTGCAAGCTTCTTCATCTCCCAGTACCTACTGCAACCTAAATCTTTCTGAATCTGCTTAGTGTATTCATCTCTTGGTCTCCCTCTACTATTTTTACCCTCCAATACTAAATTGGGAAGATGTGCAATGAAAAGTAGACTTATTTTTGAAAAATCGAATTTTACAAATTTTTTAACTTCCTACCCCCCCTTAAACATGTAGTTGACAATGAAAGAGCAAAAGGTTAAAATGCTCAATAGCTGGGATTCATTGTTCTGTACATCATAAACCACTTTGTGCTAAATTTGCAGGCATGGAGCAAGCGAAGGAATTGGTGGTACCAAGAGTAAAATTTCTGGAGTCACACGCATTATTCACTTGTCAATTGCAACAGTTTTCATAGGAACTGAACGAAGAGTATGAAGACTTTATATGTTACTGTAAAGTGCGTAGGTTAAGTGAGGGAGTACACCTGGGGCTATTGTTGAATTTATGAAAGGAATTGAGTGCAGGAACGAAAATTAGAACATTCGGAAGGAAGTGCGGACTTCGCAGTTTAAGTGGAGTTGACTGCACACTGCCCTCCGTAAGACATTGAAATGTAATTTTTGATTTTATGGCGGGCATGCATTTAAAAAGAAAATCGCGTAGTAGAAGGGTCACATTCTGACAATGATAATGCAGTTCCCTAAGCTCACTGGCGTTAAAGAAAATTTGAGGTTTGAAGAATTCATTGTGCCCTAGAAAAAATTATAAGGATACTATTATAAAGATTTTGGGGGCACTGTGTCAATCTTACATCTTGTTTCCGAGAACGTTTGCCGTTTCAGATGAAAGTGCTTTCACTTGAAATCGCGCCTGTGCTTCTTTAGATGTAACTGATCGAGCTGAACGGTAATTCCAGTTATGCAAATCTTTTTACATTCAAACTGACCAGGACGTCTACATTGCTTTCCTTAGGTAGAGTTTCCACGTCTCCATAATGAGGTCACAAAAGTGCTACAATATTTCGATAGACATTCTTGTGGCAAATCCCATTTTTGGGTTATGAAACTAAATAAGTCACGATTACAAAGCAACTGGAGTGCGAAACTCTGTGAAATTCTCAGCATCTGTCCGTATGCCGACGGCTTGTACCAGATAAAAATTATATTATGTGTTCAGCGCACCGAAAATAATTAAATAATACTGAAAATTTGTTTTGTTTGTGACCAGCGTTGTTGAGAAATATGAAATATAAAACCAAGTGGTATGCAGTGCGACTGCACTATCATTTAATTGCGGCGCGTGCGCAGTTTTTCCCTCTTCCCCCTCCTTGCGCTCACACAGCGTGGCGTGGCGGTGGGGGAAATGAGGAGCGAAGCTGGGCGCTTTGCCACTCCTGCCCCGCCACGGTCCGCCAGCCGAAATCTTGGCCGTCCCTGCTTTAACACTGGCCTCTTTTCTTTAGTAATTACCTATTTTTGGTACAAAATGAAATAAACGGAACATATCGGTTTGTAACACTAAAAATAAAGGAACGTATTCTACTATTTGTTTCTTGAAAATATAAGTATTCCATATTAACATCCATCAAGCACATTGTTGTGAAATGTTAATTGCAACTAATAGACTTTTTTTTAAAAAAGAAGTTATCTAGGTTCCAGAAGTCTGTTGCAACTACTGGTTTTAGTTCGTGAAAAAATTGTCAACAATTTCTTTCTTTAAAAGTTATTTTCATAAAATGAAAATTGAGATAGTTTGAAGACCATGCCGAACAAAAGTGCAAGATTTTGAAGTCGTTTATTGATCCTTTCAATTAATAAAATCGTAAAAATGATTTTATAGCATGACAGCGCAATGCTTTGCGAAGGAAATAAGACTAAAACCTTTACTATAGGGCCATCTGCCAATTATCGACAGCGCCCTTCTTTTTTCAAAAATCGATTTATGTCGAAAAATAATTTACATCTTTTAATTTTTATAACTTACCATCGGTAAATTAGGAAGTATGAGAATGTGAATGTTAACGATTTATAGAGAACCCGATTTTTAACTGCTTTTTCCATATATTTCGATCCGTAACAAAGCGATCAATCCTTATAAAAAGTAATAGATGGTTTTTTACTTATTCAAGAAAAACCGTTATTTGCAAATTTGCAATTCTTTGGCCATGTCAGCAATTTTGGATCGAGTATCATGAAAAATAAACTTTTTAGAAATTGATTTCCTGTACAGTTATATTGTTTTGTTTTCTGGTAATCATTTTTGCCAGATTCACGCTGGGTCTTTACAGAATGCTTGAACTATATGTCTGCTGATTTCTCTACTTGCGATCAGTACAGTCTCTGTTCCCTCATACACTTGCCTTGCCGTAACATGAGCAGGCGGCAATCAACCTCGTGATCAGCAGCGATCACAACGGTTCACCTTACCAACGTAAATAAGTGTAGGTGGAGATGGGGAGGGTTTGGAAGATCGCGATAATGCAGTTCTACTTTTTTTTAAGACGGTGGTGATGAGCGACCTGGAGTGTACCTGAGGTGTATGTTATATTGTAAGTGATAGTTTTATTGTGAGTTGGCGAAGCTAAACGAATGTGTCTTGACTATATTTTTTTAATTCATTTCGTATTCCATTTTCAGAATTATGTCCATGGTGGAAATATCTTTTTTCTACTATGGTTTGATGTCAAGTTTCTAATTTGTCTCAAGTTTGTAATAAGTTTCGAGACTTTAGCAACACTAATATCTCCGTTCCAAAAAACGCTCTTCCATTTGAGGTTCCGTTAGTCTGTCGTCATTTGGTTCGCTTATGTTTTCCTGTTGCACGGTGAAAGGCACTTGTTCACCCTGGATTTCCTCCTCTTCCCATTCTACAAGGTCCAGTCACATTAATGTGACCGTCGCCTATCTTTTGCGTCAGCGTGCAGTAACCACTCACAGACGGCCGGTGGCAGCACTAGAAGTGGAGGGTACATAAAGCGTGTCGAGGGGATGCGGAAAGCATCCCTCCTATCAACTCTGATTCTCATTCCCCCTCCTTTCCTCTGTCCTTTTCCCGGGCTCCCTCTCCCCCCCCTTCCATCCTCTTTTTTCCCCATCTACCCTCTCTCTGCCCGCCTTCTCTCCCCCAAGTCCTTTTGCATTTCCCTCCTCTGTCTTTTCCCATTCCCTCTCGCGTCTGCCCTGCCCCTCTCTCCCTCCTTTGGTTCCCCCCCCTTTTCGTTTTTTCCTCTCCTCCCTCCTTGTTTTCCCCCTCATCTGTCCAGGTCCCCCGCCACCCCCCCCCCCCTCATCTGCCCTTGGTTAGGGAGTGTCATCTTTGTGCCGACATTTTCGTGCAGTGTTTGACAGTGCGTGGTCAGTGTTGTGTGTCTTTGGGAAGTGTTGCGAACAGACATCATACTGTCGCTGGGTGTGATTTTTTATCTCTTGCGAACAGAAACCAGACTGTCGCCATGTTCTTTTTAATTGTGTGTCTACTATGTTACTTATCTGACTCCTGTGTATTTGATTCGCATTGCCAACCCCTTTGCTTTATGTTTTAACTTACCACAATTTTCAGCCGTTTTACAATTTAAGTCACCGTTTTATCACCTGCTTTTATTGTTTCTTTACTTCTTACGTTTTTAAAAAGTCTGTAGGCTGTAGAGCAGAGTACTAAGCTGCTGCCAGCCCGCCCCCTTCGGGGGGAATCGAAATTCAATAAAGGAAAAAGAAAAAAAAGCGGAAACCAGTGCAGTCGTTGTCTTAACGCGGAAATGGACGTCCAAAAGTGCAAGATCATTGACTTACGGGTCAAGGGTGCAAGCATTTCCGAAACGGCGAAGTTTGTAAACTATCGCGTGCCGCCGTGATTAAAGTATAACGTGCATGGCGAAATGGCTCTGTCCAAAACCAGCGCGTAGGCAACCGTTGTGCATCACAGACCATAAACGACAGGGGTGAACGAGGGCTGCAGAAATGTGTACAAGCGAATAGACGTGGAATTGTTAACCCATTAGCGCCGGAATTAATTTTTTCGTGTTTTTTTAATTGCGTTTTTATGTCTGTAAAAGGCATAAATTACACAAAAGAGTTGTTTCGACGAAAGTCATTACCACCATTAGCGAGATATTTGATGTTGCCATATGACAACGCAAGGGCGCTTTCACTACCTGAATTTGTATGGATTACAACTTCAACTAAAATAAGTAGGTTATTGAAATTTCTTATTGCATACACAAGTTTTGTGCAAATTTATTATTCAGTCTTCATAATACAATTGATACTTCATAACAAAGTACAATTAATAATCAAAAATCAAACCTTGAACTCAGCATTATTTTACATGAAATGGAATAAAACAGTCAATACACAATCCCACATTACACTTTGAACACATTGTTCTCACAATAGATTTACAGTCCTTGTGTGCACACCTTTTCTTCTTCTTTCCTTCTGTGTGCTGGATGAGGTGGTCAATCCTATCAAACCTAATTGAATCTGATATGCGGCTGTTGGAACATGCCCTTGATGCAGATGGTCTCCCGGCTCCTTATGGTACAGTTTGGTGTCTTTGCAAGTACACTGTTGCTACTTCTCTCTTGGAATCAAGCTGAGAAATAGTTTGGTTTCTTGCTTTATTATACAAAATCCAACTCTTTTGTATGGCGACATCTAACATCCATGTAAAGAGACACCAGTACCATTTCTTGCTTCTTATTGCAGTGCGATAGCATGCTAGATTCTGATCCATCTGATCAGTACCTCCCATATATGTATTATATTTGGCTACTAGTTTTGGTCTGGGAATCATTATATTTCGTTTTTTTAGTTGCGAGAATCTCTTGACACGGTCAACTTCTTGTGCACCACATGAAGAAGAGATCATTGTGACAACTGAGTTGTCCAGCCACTGCACATACAATAATCCATCATTCTTATCTATTGCTGTCTCAAAATATCCCCGATCTTTCTTGGAAAATATTATATGGGGGCTCAACAAACACATCACCTTCAATATTGTCATTATAAAGAATCTCCAGCGCCTCAGGAAGCGAGAAACCTCTTCTAAAACAAAAAAGAGAAAATTCGGCCTTTTACTGAGAACAACCGCCTAGCGTTGCCATATGGCAACACCGACGTTCAAACGGCCTAAATAAACGTAATTTATTTCACAGCAAGCAGTAACCTCCAAAGAATATATATTTGTGTATTTAAAGCACAACCATACTAAAAAACCGAATTACATATCGTAGGTTACTGTGTAAAACATACTTAATCGAACTTATACTCCATTTTTCTTCGTCACTCAGCAAACAACGACTTCCAAGACTCCAGAATGAGATTTTCACTCTGCAGCGGAGTGTGCGCTGATATGAAACTTCCTGGCAGATTAAAACTGTGTGCCGGACAGAGACTCGAACTCGGGAGCTTTGCCTTTCGCGGGCAAGTGCTCTACCAAATGAGCTACCCAAGCACGACTCACGCCCCGTCCTCACAGCTTGCTTGGGTAGCTCAGTTGTTAGAGCACTTGCCCGCGAAAGGCAAAGGTCCCGAGTTCGAATCTCGGTCCGGCACACAGTTTTAATTTGCCAGGAATTTTCACTTCCAAGACTGCAGAATTTCAATGTATTGTCAAAACTGTTTCATTGTAGTGATCTTTACAGTCTTGCGGAACGGAATCATTGCTGCCAACACTCTCGCTTCGTTGATGTCGAGGAATCAACGATTTTAAAAAAGTGTTACAAACGTTGCCATATGGCAACGCACTGCGCTAATGGGTTAGTAACTGACACCCCCAGATGAACCAAAGGGGCTACCAACAGTGTCTCTTCAACGACCGTCAAGCAAACATTGCTGCATGTCGGCTTCCGCAACCGGCGCGTGTTTCATGCTCCCGTGGTCACTGCAACTCATCGCCGATTAAGGCTGGAAGTCGCTCGCCACTGCCGCAACTGGAGTCCACTGAGTGGCGACAGGTGGCGCTTCATAGGACGGACAGATGGCCCCTGGCATGTACTGCGTGGAACGTCTGGAAGCAAACACCATGCAACAATCGTCGGAAGGGTCCAGGCTGGAGAAGGAAGTGCTATAGTCTGCGGAATGTTTTCCCAACATTCCCTGAGTGATCTCATCATTCTGAAAATCACAGTGGATCAAAACAAGCATGGATCCTTCCTTCGGGAGCACGTTCACCCCTAACACGGTTTCTTTTTTCTTGGCACGGAGGCATCTACCAGGAGGACAACGTAACGTGTCGCCCAGCTCGCAGCGTACGTGCGTGATTCTAAGAGCAAGGAACCCAGTCTATGGGACCACCCTTTATGGGGCTGTTCGCGCCATGCCACGGCACTAGAGGTGGCATGGCACCACATTGTACATTCCACAACATCATTGAATCTTTTCCTGCACATCTCGCAGCGGTCCGTACTGCAAAAGGTGGTCATTTAGGCTTTTGGCACGTGTTCACATTAATACACTACTGGCCATTAAAATTGCTACACCAAGACGAAACGCAGATGATAAACGGATATTCATTGGACAAATATATTAAACTAGAACTGACATGTGATTACATTTTCACGCAATTTGGCTGCATAGATCCTGAGAAATCAGTACCAAGAATAACCACCTCTGGCCATAATAACGGCCTTGATGCGCCTGAGCATTGAGTCGAACAGAGCTACAGGTACAGCTGCACATGCAGCTTCAACACAATACCACAGTTCATCACGAGTAGTGACTGGCGTATTGTGACGAGCCAGTTGCTCGGCCACCATTGACCAGACGTTTTCAATTGGTGAGAGATCTGCAGAATGTGCTGGCCATGGCAGCTGTCGAACATTTTCTGTATCCAGAAAGGCCCGTACAGGACCTGCAACATTCAGTCGTGCATTATCCTGCTGAAATGTAGGGTTTCGCAGGGATCGAATGAAGGGTGGAGCCACGGGTCGTAATGCATCTGAAATGTAACGTCCACTGTTCAAAGTGCCGTCAATGCGAACAAGAGGTGACCGAGACGTGTAACCAATGGCACCCCCTACCATCACGCCGGGTGATACGCCAGTATGGCGATGACGAATACACACTTCCAATGTGCGTTCACCGCGATGTCGCCAAACACGGATGCGACCATCATGATGCTGTAAACAGAACCTGGATTCATCCGAAAAAATGACGTTTTGCCATTCGTGCATCCAGGTTCGTCGTTGAGTACACCATCGCAGGCGCTCCTGTCTGTGATGCAGCGTCAAGGGTAACCGCAGCTATGGTCTCCGAGCTGATAGTCCATGGTGCTGCAAACGTCGTCGAACTGTTCGTGCAGATGGTTGTTGTCTTGCAAATGTCCCCATCTGTTGACTCAGGGATCGAGACGTGGCTCCACGATCCGTTACAGCTATGCGGATAAGATGCCTGTCATCTCGACTGCTAGTGATACGAGGGCGTTGGGATCCAGCACGGCGTACCGTATTACCCTCCTGAATTCACCGATTCCATATTCTGCTAACAGTCATTGGATCTCGACCAACGCGAGCAGCAATATCGCGATACGATAAACCGCAATCGCGATAGGCTACAATCCGACCTTTATCAAAGTCGGAAACATGATGGTACGCATTTCTCCTCCTTACACGAGGCATCACAACGACGTTTCGCCCGGTAACGCCGGTCAACTGCTGTTTGTGTATGAGAAATCGGTTGGAAAGTTTCCTCGTGTCAGCACGTTGTAGGTGTCGCCACCGGCGCCAACATTGTGTGAATGCTCTGAAAAGCTAATCATTTGCATATCACAGCATCTTTTTCCTGTCGGTTAAATTTCGCGTCTGTAGCACGTCATCTTCGTGGTGTAGCAATTTTAATGGGCAGTAGTGTATATCTGGATAGTGTGTAAGCAGAAAGCTAAGACCTGCTACGCAAGTCAATTTCTTTAAGGTTGCATTGAATGTATGAAAGTACGTGTTTGTATTACTGTTCCTGTTCAATTTCAAGATTGAGAAACCGCTTTCATGCTGTTTTCTCGGGTACAACAATTGTACATTTGCATAGCTTGAAGGAATCAGGTATTGATGATCATTGCTTTTGGGAGCAGTCTTTACTTTTTGTGTCTCACACACACGGCTTTCATAGCGATAGCACTCATTGGTCGTTTCTTGAGGCTCATATCTCAGCTATTATAGTGACATTAGCCTCTCAGTGCTGTATCGGTTGATTATTAATACCGACTTTTGCACATGGTAAGGTCCAAGATAGTTTTGTCGGCAAATCTGAGATAATGTTGTTTTAACTCCTGTTTCTTTTCTCTGTACTCCAATAAAAGTCTGGGAAATATGTTTCTTAGAATGCTAAGTGAAATGTATAACCTACCAAGAAAATGTATCATCAGAGCAGCTTAGCACCTGCCGGTAAAATTTCTTCATGCACTCATCACAGGCTGTATTGTGCAGGAGCACTCTGAGGCCCCCCCCCCCCCCCCCAACAAACAAAAAATTATTTGCTCACCCTCGGTAACCTCAGCTCTCTCGCCATTCTCCCAACAGAACCGACCACATCAACACTACAATGGACGTAGTTTACATGTCATCACATAGCTCTAGACTGATTTTAGTAATTTCAAGTACCATAAAAAAGCTAATGATGAGCAAAGCGTGCTCGACACGCATCAAAATATGGCAAATGATAATAAAAAGTAATAAGAATCACGTGAAACATTTCTAAATTAATAATTCCCTTCAAATGAGTGCAACTGGCAATTCGAAACGTATTGAGCAACCCAGTCACGGACACTGATGGCTCTCGATTTTCCACCATAATCGAGTCCACCAACATGAGGTGGCAAAATATAAGGTAGCCAAGGAGGTGTAAACGTGGGTTGTACTATGCCAAGACTGCTTGGTAGCTACAACAGGAAGACACAATTAATTAGCAGGAGTACAAAATAAGAAAGTATTTATTACTCAACTTTGCTGTAGTCCATGATCAGTTGGTTGACAATTATAGAAGACGCGACTGCACTAAGCGTCTGTAGAATGACATAATTTACAAGTCACAAATCTTTCAGTCACGACTTAATCTCTCGTACTCTTGAATGTCGAATCCGGTGAATTTGAAGACTAACTTGGAACGGAGCTACAAAGACTTGATGGCAGCAATGACTGAGCTGCAGACGGTGACTAACATCGGCGCTGGCTGACCACTGAGCGCGGCTACGAACTGTAGACTGGCACAACTGCACTGCACTCCTGCTGCACATGAAGTGACCTCGCGGCGAGCATAAGTACTGCGACTGGCTGTATACTCTTTGGCTAGCGCAGCCGTTCTTCTGTTCCGTTTATCGAGAGAATCGCATCCGGCGGATCGATCTCTCAGGCGGCGGTGTGGTCGTATGACTGACGACATCACAGATACTGTATTCAATTAACAACAGCAACTACACATTGTTTATGAACTTGTGTGGCAGTGAAGTGGGCGATTTCGAAACTTTCACCAGCGATATAAGAGAAGTACATCATTAATATACAATGTTTGTAATGTGATATGTTTGTCACTTGAAAATATCACGTAGGTGGCCGTCATTTTCCATCACACACATTTCAAGTCTTTTACGGAAGTTAGACGTCACATCTTGCAGCACTGGCACTGGAATCCGATCCGATTAACTCCCCCCCCCCCCCCCCTGCTCCCCGAATTTGATCTTTCAATTCCTTCACTTCCTGTATGGTGTGTTGTGGGTCACAGCGACAGCGAAAGATCTGAGATTTCAGATGACCCCAAGGGAACAAATCACACGCTGAAAGATGAGGGAGCCTCAGGGCCCAGGAAATATTCACGTTCTTGGACATGAGATGACCAGGAAGGAAAGTTGTTCTGTGTCGCGTTAACGGAATGCCGCGAGATACGACACGTGACGCCGCCTTGTTGGAAGAACGTGCCTGCACGTACTTTACACGACGAGCAGCAAGATGTCCTACCAAGAAATGGTTCAACATCTGAACACAGCGTTCTGTATTCATAGAACAATATTGCCACGATCTTTCTTTTTCTTTTTTTAAGAAAGGCCCTGTGATTCCAAATTATGATAGGCTGCACTACACTACCACTTTCTGAATGTAAGTGGCATTTTACGAAGCATTTCAGAATTTTACCGTGACTAATTTCTAAAGTTTTGCTTGTTAACAAGGCCTGGCGCATAGAAATTGGCCTAATTGCTCATGATCAGATTGTTGCGCAGGCCTCGATTGTCGTTCATGAGTTCCAACAACATCCAGCAAAATCGTCTCTTTGGAAGATCGGCCGCATTTTGCACTGCCTGAATTTTGTATGTGTGTCACTGCGCTTCCTTGCGTAATATTCAACGTACACTGCGAACCGATATGTCAAGCTGCAGCGTTTGCTTGCGTCCAAAACGCCCGGGATTTCGGCTGAGAGCTTCTCCTATCTCTGGTGTGCAGACCCGGTTTCCATCTACGTCACTCTTTCGCACCGTATCACCCGTTTCCTCACAGTTCTGCACCCACACTTTGATAGAATGTGTCGATGGGAGTGGAGCACGACGTGCGACATTGTAATGAGCACGAATTACGCACTGCGCGGCCACGTGTTGTGGCGAAACGCCTTCACGGCATCATTGCGTTGTTTACCGGTTCTGGACGCCATCTCGAGTAAACATCGATATCAGGATCGATGGCGAAGGTTTGTTGTCCAGATGGCACCACTCCTGTTTTCTGATTCCTGACATAGCGTGTTATTTCCAGGGTTGCAAAATCGCCCGCTTCACTGAAGCACCTCCTATAGCAGGTGAATTGCGCATATCCCATTGTATCGCACTGTCACCACAAAAAATAACGATACATTGACACTGTCTGCAGTTAGTAGTTAAACATCATTACTATAGCCAAACTGCAAAAGTATATTAAACTAAGATATATATGGTCTGTTAAATGTCTAGAATTAAACAAATGTAAGCAAATCTACTCACTCTCTCTCTCTCTCTCTCTCTCTCTCTCCCTCTCTCTCTCTCTCTCTCTCTCTCTCTCTCTCTCTCTCACACACACACACACACACACACACACACACACACACACACTATAACACTATACGTCAACGGAACAAACAGTCCAGCTATGCGAAAAGCCACATATAACACTATTATATGGGGAAATGTGCATATATTATACGCCTGTCGTATAATGTTAGCGCTTTTACAGGATTTGACCGTGATTTATGACCAGTGGATGTAGAAATCACGGTTGTTTTCCTAAGAGTTTTGTGCTGTTAGAAAGAAACGCAGTAAATTTGGAATATTACTGAATCTAAGGCCGTTTTGTTCCAATTTCATTAAGAAGACTCGGCCCATTTTCCTGCTCTCCCATAATATAATTGCACAAAAAATATAACTTTTCAGGTATTGTTCTGAGAAACACACAGTAATCTTTTAGTCACTACACCTACATCCCTATATAGTTTTGATCTAGAAAGGCCATGAATTTTTAATCATAAGTATGCGCTAAAAAAAATTCGGCCAGGTGGGACTTCTATGTTTGCATTTTGTATAATCGACAAAATAAATATTTAAATATTCTGATAGCATAATACACACATTTAAATTTATGAAGACCTTTTTTTATACCTTCTCTTAAAAAATGAACTTTCAAAAGCCAAACATAGGGTGTGGCCACTTTATATTGTCGTTCAGGATTTTTAGGTAAACCTATTTCAGTGTTACTGAGCTACATAAGCAATTTTCTTTTTATAACTCTTTATGCTTTACTGAATTTCATTTATAACTGGAAGAATTTTATCTTTACCTTCCTAAAAGTTAATCTTATTTGTTCACTTTCACTTTACTTGTTGCCACAAAGAGAGTAAGACTGTTAAAATCATTAAATCTGTGTGAAAACATCTACTTCAGTACTTAAGTAAAATTTCACTTGAGCACTTCTGCTACTTAAATCATACAATCCTTTTACTTTCACTTTAAAAGTTAGTTCACAACAATTATTTAATTAGTGATCGTAGCTACTGAATAAAGCATTTCAAATGTTTTTATAATAGGCTTACTCGGAATAATAAAACACTAGGAAAAGGACCCTGTGTAGGTGAATGATTAGGAATAAAATAACAAGCTGAACCAAAATTTATGTTTAAAACTACAATTATTCAGAAAAAGTTAATTTTGAATTAATGGTTCACACTTCTACAATTCTAATGATACAGTTCGTAACCTTTTGGCTGTAGGCGTTGGGTATGGTGGACAGTAATATCGGCTACACTACCCATCGCACGGCGTACAAGTTTTTTGAAGTATGGTCTAATGAATTTTTCTTGGCGTCGTTTTAACGCCCGTAACATAGCCCAACAACTTGTACCAAAGCCGTAATAATTCAGCAATCGTCTTCCGAGGCTACTGTGCAACAATTTCAAGGCAATGAATCGCATGCTCCGAGTGTTGCCCCTCTCACTGCTGCCTACAGACTGTCTTCTTCTCGTTCCCGCTCGCTCTACAGGTAGCGTGCCTAAAACCAAGCCACGCTTCCAACATAAACTTCCTTACAGTACAAAAGCACTCCATCTTTCACACAACACATATCCTACACATTGTCCCTAAGCGTGTACCATTTTATATGCACAAATATATAATATTAAACACACGAACATTATTAATTTCATCAAGCCATGACAAAATATTATCTAGTAAATTATTTGTTTCACGTATTTCTTTACGTAAGTTACAAATATACATTAGCAAAGAAATCCAACACTTTTTCAAATGGTCTTCGCATATCACAGTTATGTAGCGATAAATGTACATACCAAAAAAAAATTATAAATTAGACGACTGATTGAATAATACTGTTATAACACACACACACACACACACACACACACACACACACACACACACACACACACACACTTCGGCCCGTGATTGTGATTTAATGTACATTAACGCAGATAAAATAACACCGCCAGTTGGTCAAGGTCCGGGTTATCATTTCACAGGAATTTCATGCCCTTCACTTAGTCACTCAAGTCAGCTCTGGTACTCCGATAAGATATGAAACACAAATGAGGTATATCGAAAGCAGATATAGAATTGATATCTCCAAGATGTAGACATGGATGTAGAAGATTGAAAAATTGGTCTATTTCTTCGACGAAATGTTCCAAGGCAAAAATAAGCACACACTAGTAAAGTGATTATTTTCAAACAAGCCAATAGACAATTCTTTACGCCATTCTGGACATAATTTCTGATCCATGTCTCATGACTCCGATCTGCGTAAGGCACCGCCAGCTGGGGTGGCCGAGCGGTTCTAGGCGCTACAGTCTCGAATCCTGCCTGGAGCATGGATGTGTGTGATGTCCTTAGATTAGTTAGGTTTAAGTTGTTCTAAGTTCTGGGGGACTGATGACCTCAGAAGTTAAGTCCCATAGTTGGTTCAAATGGCTCTGATCACTGTGGGACTTAACAGCTGTGGTCATCAGTCCCCTAGAACTTAGAACTACTTAAACCTAACTAACCTAAGGACATCACACACATCCATGCCCGAGGCAGGATTCGAACCTGCGACCGTAGCAGTCGCGCGGTTCCGGACTGCGCGCCTAGAACCGCGAGACCACCGCGGCCGGCTAGTCCCATAGTGCTCAGTGCCATTTGAACCATTTTTTGCGTGAGGCACCAGATTAAACAGAAAATAAAAATTATATATATGCGTGGTGTCTGTTCTGTCGGACATGTCCGACATAACAGACGCTACTCACGATAAAGCAGCTGAGACATATATATATCAATAATTGGGGTAAAATGGATGGAAAGGAACCGGACGGGAAAGAGGTAGGAAGGAAATAATAACTTCCAGTCGCGCAGTGCATTTCGGCAATGCAACGGTGAGAGTCGAAAATTTCTGTCTAACTGGAACTCTAATCTGGATGCTCCACTTCTCTACAATGGTTTCGGTAACCGCCTCGGCCATCCGGGCAGGCTTCCCTTCAGACCCAAATTCCCAACATCCCGCTCGCTGCACCTCAACAACCCCCGTCCATTAATCATCTCGCCCCCAGATTTCTGGTCGACATCTACATAGATACTCCGCAGGCCACAGTACGGTGCGTGGCAGAAGGTACCCTATGCTACCACCAGTCATTTACATTCCTGTTGCACTCGCAAATAGGCCGAGGGGAAAACGACCACCTGTATGCCTCCGTATGAGCCCCAATTTTTCTAACTTATCTTCATGGTCCTTACGCACAATATACGTTGGCGGCAACACAATCATTCGGCAGTCAGCTTTAAATACTAGTTCTCTAAATTTTCTCAACAGTTTTCTTCGAAAAGAGCGTCCCCTTCCCTCCAAGGATTACCATTTGAGTTCCCGAAGCATCTCTGTAACACTTACATGTTGTTCGAACTTACCGGTAAAAAATCTAACAGTCCGCCTCTGAAATACTTCGATGTGCTCCTTGAATTCGACCTGGTACGGATCTCAAACATCCGAGCAATATTCAAGAATAGGTCACATCAGCGTCCTATATGCAATCTCCTTTACAGATGAATCATAGTTTCTTATGACTCTCGCAATACACCGAAGTCGACCATTCACCTTCATTACCACAATACTCACATATTCATATCGCTTCGCAACGTTACACCCAGGTACTTAAATGACGTCAAGCATTACACTACTAATGCCGTATCCGAACATAACAGTTTGTTTTTCCTACTAATCCGCATGAACTTACATTTTCTCACATTTACAGTTAGCTGCCACTCATCACACGAACTAGAAATCCTGTCTAAGTCGTCTTGTATCTTCCTACAGTCACTCAACTTCGACACCTTACCGTACACATCAGTAAACAACTGCAGATTGCTGCCCATCCCGTCCGCTAAATCATTTACGTATGTAGAGAACAATTGCGGTCCTGTCACATTTCCCTGGGGCATTGCTGACGTTACCTTTCTCTCTGATGTACACTAGCCGTCGAGGACCACATAAAGGGCTTTATTACTTAAGAGGTCTTCGAATCACTCACATATCTGTGAACTTATTCCTTATGCTGGTACCTTCCTTAACAGCCCGCTATGGGCCAACGTGTCAAATGCTTCACGGAAATCTAGAAATATGGAATCTGCCTGTTGCCTTTCATCTACAATTCGTAGTCTGAAGGTGACTGACCGTAGCCAGAAGCTCTTTCACCTGTTCGCGAGTTGCGGCCAGCTCCTCCTGCGTCAGCACACAGGACGCATACATCCTAACCATTCTAGCAAGGTTAACTGGGGAAGTAGACTATAAAAGCAGACAGAATCTCAGATATGCAACTTCCTACCCTCCTGACGTGTCACCGATTGACGCTGATGTGTTAATGTGCTATGTTTGTTCAGTGAGCAACTACTGCGCTGCAGACTGAATGAATTTACTCTTTCAAAAACGTGACATTAAACGGAGCGACATGCACAAAGTTTAATAAATATACTAGGATGGAAAGGCAGAAAAAGATAAACACTTGACTTGCCGCTGTGTAGATGTGTATTAGTCGAGAGCTGCTGCCTGACTGACTGGCTTACGATTCCTGTAGGAGTTCTGAGGTTGGTTCTGCATTCACACTGGAACTTTTCCATCAAACAGCCGTCGCGCCCATACAGCAAAAGTACGATATTGTGGGGTGTCTAGCCATATTTGTGACTGGATTGAGGATTTTTTTGCTGTAGAGAACGCAACACGGTAGCTGTGATGGCGTCACCGACAGATGTAAAAGTAACTTTGGGTGTGTTCCAGGGAAGTGTTTTGGGACCCTTGATGTAAGTGTTGTATGTTAGTGACCTGGCAGACAGTATGATGGTAGCCTTAGAACCTTTTCCAGATGATGGGACTGTCTACTTGCTTTAAATGTTCAGGAATGTAAAACTGCATTTCACAAAAGGCACAAACCTGTTAGCATATGACTACAATACCAGTGAGTCATAATTGGAATTGCCCAACTCATACAAATACCTGGTGCAGCAACTCTTAGGAATTAACATAGACCCAGCCGTAGGTCGTCGTCGTCGTCGTCGTCGTCGTCGTCGTCGTCGTCGTCCCCCCCCCCCCCCCCCCCCCCGTTTTTCAGAAAAGCACCGTAAGTTTCACGACGTGTATAATCGACTCAAAATTGATGGATGGGATCGATGGGTCAAAGAAAACTGAGCATTTTCCGACATTGTATGGGATCCATAAACGAGCATTTTACTAGAAATAGAGGAAATAAAATGTATCCTTCTCACTAATGTTTCTGTCTGAAATTTAACCCAACCTTACTTCCCACTCTATAAAAGTCTACGTATTACTAGAACTGTGTCCCCACACTGTTACCCAACTTAGACTAGTATCCTTACATTTGACTAAACAGAACATAATTTGAACTGAACAGTAACTGATATGAATGCAACTTATCTTTATATTAAATGCGAAACAGGAGAAAAACAATTATCTGGCGCTAATCAAAATTTCCACTTTCTTCGCCTCTTGACTACATTTTTGCAGATTTCTCGAAAGCACAACAGCAGACTGCAAGTACGTAGCGGCTAAGCTAGATTTCTGCTTCTAAATCCATATGCAAACTGTTGTATGTGGTAGTGCGTAACGATAAAGAGCGGGGTGGGGAGAGTAACTATTCCTATGAAATCATATTCCAAGACAACGATTTTAGAATGAAGTGTGTATTCAAAAAGACATTCTGGAAACATCCCTCATTCTGTGGTTAGGCCATGTCTCCGTAGAGTGCTAGTTCTGCAAGGTTCGCAGAAGAACTTCTGTGAAGTTTGGAAGGTAGGACACGAGGTACTGGCAGAACTGAAGCTGTGAGGACTGGTCGTGAATCGTGCTTGGGGAGCTCAGTTTGTAGAGCACTTGCTCGCGAAAGGCAAAGGCCCGAGTTCGAGTCTCGCTCCGGCACACAGTTTTAATTTGCCAGGAAGTTTCAGGCAGAGTAAAACTTCGCGTAATCTTCACACAAGCTCAACAAAGTGAACAATAATTTGAAAAGGTACAATGTTAATTGAAAATTTCTATAAAATCCAAACAGCTTAATTAGTTAATCTGTTAATGTATAACTCATTGAAGTTGGGTGATCTTTCTCTCAGCTCCGAGCAAGTGAAACACGCTAATTAGCTCGCAATAATCATTTCTACAAATTAGGTGCGCAGTGCTGCAGTCTTACCTCAAACTTCTTCTCTTCAAAAAATAATAACATTATTCAAAATTTATATCCTTTCGCTTTCCAATATATACCCTATGTGATCAAAAGTATCCGGACACCTGGCTGAAAATGACTTATAAGTTCGTGGCGCCCTCCATCGGTAATGCTGGAATTCAGTATGGTTTTGGCCCACCCTTAATCTTGATGATAGCTTCTACTCTCGCAGGCATACGTTCAATCATGTGCTGGAAGGTTTCTTGGAGAATGGCAGACAATTCTTCACTGAGTGCTGCACTGAGGAGAGGTATCGATGTCGTTTGGTGAGTCCTGGCACGAAGTCTGCGTCGCAAAACATCCCAAAGGTGTTCTATAAGGTACGGGTCTGCGCTCTGTGCAGGGCTGTCCATTACAAGGATGTTACTGTCGTGTAACCACTCCGCCAGAGGCCGTGCATTATGAACAGCTGCTAGATCGCGTTGAAAGATGCAATCACCATCCCCGAATTGCTGTTCAACAGTGAGAAGCAAGAAGTTGCTTAAAACATCAATGTAGGTCTGTGGTGTGATAGTGCCACGCAAACCAACAAGGGGTGCAAGCCCCCTCCATGAAAAACACGACCACACCACCGCTACCGTTCAAAAAAATGGTTCAAATGGCTCTGAGCACTATGGGACTTAACAGCTATGGTCATCAGTCCCCTAGAACTTAGAACTACTTAAACCTAACTGACCTAAGGACATCACACAACACCCAGTCATCACGAGGCAGAGAAAATCCCTGACCCCGCCGGGAATCGAACCCGGGAACCCGGGCGCGACCGTCACCGTCTGGCAGATGACGTTCCCCGGGCATCCGCCACACCCACACCTTGCCATCGGATCGCCACATTAGGTACCGTGATTCGTCACTCCACACAACGGTTTTCCGCTATTCAGTCGTCCAATGTTTACGCTCGTTACACCAAGCGAGGCGTCGTTTGGCATTTACCGCCGTGGTGTGTGGTTTGTGAGAAGCAACTCGACCATGAAATCCAAGTTTTCTCACCTTCCGCCTAACTGTCATAGTACTTGCAGTGGATTCTGTTATAGTTTGGAATTCCTGTGTGATGGTCTGGATACATGTCTCCATATTAGACATTACGACCCTCTTCAACTGTCGGCGGTCTCTGTCAGTCAGCAGACGAGGTCGGCCTGTACGCCTTTGTGCTGTACGTGTCTCTTCACGTTTCCGCTTCACTAACACATCGGAAACAGTGGATCTAGGGACACAAATGATCCCAAATCACCTGACCACGTTTGAAGTCCGTGAGTTCCGCGGAGCGCACCTTTCTGCTCTCTCACGATGTCTGATGACTACTGAGGTCGCTGATATGGAGTACCTGGCAGTAGGTGGCAGCACAATTCACCTAATATGAAAAGCGTATGTTTTTGGGGGTGCCCGGATACTTTTGATCGCATAGTGTACATCACATTCATCCTTGCACTCCTATACAATAAATATTTCTTCAGCTTACAGATCCAATTACAGGTCAACACAGTACTACGGAATACGTCCATCACCTACCACAGTTGAGCTAAGAATGTATCAGACTGCGCATAGCCAATGACTGTGCCCCGACAAGACCAAAAGTTGTTTAACAGTAACGTAACTTGCTCTCTCTCTCTTTCTGACGTGCACATCGATAACATACAAAAATCAAAATGACATGACCTCCTTACAAAACTTCTACGACTGATGTTTATGTACCCATAAGGTAGACGAAAGCGCCGCTGGTGTAGCGACCAGGGCATCTGACTGGCGAGGACAGAGCCTCTGTTCGATTTCCAAATGTGTCCTACAGTTTCTATTGGTTATATTATTTTCGTCTATAAACAGGCTGTTTTATATGGTAGTTAATAAGCAACAATAACAAGATAGGCACATAAAGCTGTCAAACAGCTTGGGCTGGTAAAGAATTGAAATTTCAATCGGTGCTGCCTTAGAATGGTTCTTTCACTAACCGTGTTACATGTCTTCACTTTCATTCTATCAGCTATATGGATGGTACTTCTCACATGACATTCCAAGGAAATAAACTCGCGGCACCAAGAACATATAATGCAACCAATTCGTTCCTTCCGAAAATTTGTCGAAAACCAGTCTTGGTTTACAACGAAAAATATTCATTTTCCGGTAATCAGTTTTAGTGCATACCACGCAAACGATGACACGCCTGAAAAATTGCTGCTGAAAGTTGATAATGAATCGTTGTTGCATCCGCGTTGTTACGCATTTCCCGATGGGTTTCAGAAGCAAATTTCGATTTTGAATCCTCCAAATAAGTTCTGTAGCACGTCTCTCTGTAAAGAAGCATCGCCCATTCGGCTGTCTGCGGTCCCTCGTAAGGAATTCGCAGCAGTACTGCTCAAAATTGTTTTCGTTCAACAAGGCTTAAAATTTTAATTCTTTACTTCTCCAAGCAATTTCAGAAATTGATTTGGTCTTGTTATTATTCCTTATTGATTACCTTTCTAACCTTCCTGTTCCTACCAATTTCGTTACAGAAAAGAATACAAATAAAAAAATAGCTGCAGAATGCATTTGACAGTCGAACGCAGGTTGTCTGCTCCCCAGCTGCTTTGGTCGCTATTCCAGCGGCGCTTTCCTGGAACAGCGGCACCCGTAAGAGTTTCTTTTCTCGATTCCCAGGAAAATACGCCTTTACGTATCCCGTACATGAGATGAAAAATCCTGAGTTGTCGATTACCTGTCGTATCCTGTTAATTATGAGTCGATTACACTTCGTGAAGTTTAAGGGTGTTCTTCTCGAAACCACAGGGGTATTGACCCAAAATACCTTAGGGTCTTCATTTTACACAACTGGCCATTAAAATAGCTACACTAAGAAGAAATGCAGATTATAAACGGGTATTCATTGGACAAATATATTATACTAGAACTGACACGTAATTACAAAAAAATGGTTCAAATGGCTCTGAGCACTATGGGACTTAACATCTGTGGTCATCAGTCCCCTAGAAATTAGTACTACTTAAACCTAACTAACCTAAGGACATCACACACATCCATGCCCGAGGCAGGATTCGAACCTGCGACCGTAGCGGTCACGCGGTTCCAGACTGAAGCGCCTAGAACCGCCCGGCCACTACGACCGGCCATGTAATTACATTTCCACGCAATTTGGGTTGCATAGGTCCTGAGAAATCAGTACCCAGAACAACCACCTCTGGTGGTAATAACGGCCTTGATACGCCTGGGCATTGAGTCAAACAGAGCTTGGATGGTGCGTACAGGTACAGCTGCCCATGCAGCTTTAACACGATACCACAGTTCATCAAGAGTAGTGACTGGCGTATTGTGACGAGCCAGTTGCATGGCCACCATTGACCAGACGTTTTCAGTTGGTGAGAGATCTGCAGAATGTGCTGGCCAGGGCAGCTGTCGAACATTTTCTGTATCCAGAAAGACACGTACAGGACCCGCAACATACGGTCGTGCATTATCCTGCTGAAATGTAGGGTTTCGCAGGGATCGAATGAAGTGTAGAGCCACGGGTCGTAAAACATCTGAAATGTAACGTCCACTGTTCAAAGTGCCGTCAATGCGAACAAGAGGTGACCGAGACGTGTAATCAATGGCACCCCATACCATCACGCCGAGTGATACGCCAGTATGGCGATGACGAATACACGCTTCCAATGTGCGTTCACCGCGATGTCGCCAAACACGGATGCGACCATCATGATGCTGTAAACAGAACCTGGATTCATCCGAAAAAATGACGTTTTGCCATTCGAGCACCCCGGTTCGTCGTTGAGTACACCATCGCAGGCGCTCCTGTCTGTGATGCAGCGTCAAGGGTAACCGCAGCTATGGTCTCCGAGCTGATAGTCCATGCTGCTGCAAACGTCGTCGAACTGTTCGTGCAGATGGTTGTTGTCTTGCAAACGTCCCCACCTCTTGACGCAGGGATCGAGACGTGGCTGCACGATCCGTTACAGCCATGCGGATGAGATGCCTGTCATCTCGACTGCTAGTGATACGAGGCCGTTGGGATCCAGCACGGCGTTCCGTATTAGCCTTCTGAACCCACCGATTCCATATTCTGCTAACAGTCATTGGATCTCGACCAACGCGAGCAGCAATGTAGCGATACGATAAACCGCAATCGCGATAGGCTACAATCCTATCTTTATCAAAGTCGGAAACGTGATGGTACGCGTTTCTCCTCCTTACACGAGGCAACACAACAACGTTTCACCAGGCAACGCCGGTCAACTGCTGTTTGTGTATGAGAAATTGGTTGGAAACTTTCCTCGTGTCAGCACGTTGTAGGTGTCGCCACCGGCGCCAACCTTGTGTGAATGCTCTGAAAAGCTAATCATTTGCATATCACAGCGTCTTCTTCATGTCGGTTAAATTTCGCGTCTGTAGCACGTCATCTTCGTGGTGTAGCAATTTTAATGGCCAGTAGTGTGTTTTTCGTGCGGGAATATGTGAAGGAAAGAGTGTTCATCTCCTTCGTGAGATAGAAGAAGTGAAGAACAGAGTAACAGCCGCCATAACTTCTCTAAAAGTAGATAGACTGACTGAAATTTAAGACGAATTTAGCTATCGTCCAGATGTTGTTCACACTGCTGCTGTCGGACACACAGAGCATTTGTAATGGCATATCTAAAACCCTAAGATTATGTGACTATTTTTCAATCCATCCCACGCTAGTAGTATGTCATGATCAATAAATATGGAGTTTTGAAATCAGGTCATTCTTATCGAAACACCCTATACTTTATGAATACAAGTCCGTCGACCTTCTGTATATCAGTTTTCAGGTTTTATATCTGATATTTATCGGACGGATTAGATCTTATATTTCGTTTCCGATAGGTATCGGAAGTAAAGACCTAAAAACTGGAATGTACGCAGTCACTGGACGTTTATTCATAAAACATAATTGCTTCATAGCTGTAAGTCTGTATTCAAGCCTTTTGCTATGAACAACAAAGCATGGGGTTTCTTTTTTTTTTTTTTTTACATGTCTAACAGTTGCTAAATTTCTTTATCTACTTTGTCTATTAGATGACGTGCGCCCCCACCGTTTATACTCCTTCCTCTTCCAATTTAAAACAAGTTTCTTAATCTTACAGGAACGTTTGTTATGCTACGCACATACACAGATTAAGAAAGTTATAATAAAGTTTCGGTGAACCGGATTGATGCGGCCCGTCACGGATTCCTCTCCTGTGCCAACCATCTCATGTCAGAGTAGCACTTGCAACCTACGACCTCAACTATTTGCTGAATGCATTCCAGTCTCTGTCTTCCTCTATAGTTTTTATCCTCTACAGCTCCTTCCAACATCAAGGAATTTATTCGCTGATGTCATAACCGATGTCCTATCGTCCTGTCTCTTCTTCTTGTCAATGTCTTCCGCATATTCCTTTACTCTCCGATTCTGCACAGAGGTTCCTCGTTCCTTGCCGTATCAGTCTACCTTATTTTCAACACTCTTCTGTAGCATTATATCTCAAATTTTAAGATTTTCCTCTGCTCTGGTTTCCCAGCAGTCCTTGTTTCACTACCAAAGGATGTTATTGTCCAAACGGAAATTCTCAGACATTTCTTACTCAGTTTAAGACCTGATGTTTGAGTCCAGTAGACTTCTCTTGGCGAGGAATGCCCTTTTTCCCAGAGCTAGTCTGCTTTTTATGTTCTCCTTGCTCCGTCCATCAAAGTTTAATTTGCTCCCTCGGTAGCAGAATTCTTCAACTTCGCCTACTTCGTGATCTCCAATTCTGATGTTAAGTTTCTCGCTGTTCTCACTTCTGCTACTTCTCATTACTTTCGTCTTTCTTCGATTTACTCTCAGTCCACGAGCTGTATTCGTTAGACTGTTCATTGTATTCAATACATCCTGTAATTCTTCTTCACTTTCACTAAGGATAGCAATGTCATCAGCGAATTTTATCACTCACATCCTTTCCCTCTGAAGTTTAATCCCATTTCTGAAGCTTTCTTTTATCTCACTCCTTCGACGTGTAGACTGAACAGTAGAGGCGAAATACTACGTCCCTGTCATATACCTCATTCCTTCCGAACTCTTCGCTGTGGGTCTTCCAGTCTTGTTGTTCCCTCTTGGTTCCTGTACAAATTGTATTATAACCGTCTTTCCCTAAAGCTAACCGCAATATTTCCCAGAATTTCGGGCATCTTGCACCATTTTAAATTGTCAAACGCTTTTTCCAGATCGACAAATCCTACGAACGTGTCTTGACTTTCTCCGGCCTTACTTCCATTTCCAATCCCAATGTCAGAGCTGCTTCGCTTGTGCATGTATCTTTCCTGAATCCAAACTGGACGTCATCTAACAGATTTTCAATTTTCTTTTCCATTCTTCTGTATATTATTCTAGTCAGAAACTTTGGAAGCATGAGCTGTTAAGCTGATTGTGTATAACAATTCTCGCACTTGTCAGCTCTCGCTATCTTGTGTGGATGATGTTTTACCGAAAGTCTGGTGATATACCGTCAGACTCATACATTCTAGACACCAATTTGTTGCCTGTTTCCCCAATGAATTTAGAAATTCCGATGGAATGTCATCTATCCCTTGTGCCTTATTTGATCTACAGGCGTCCACAGCTCCTTTAAATTCTGATTCTAATACTGGAACTCCTACCTCTTCCCTGTCAACTCTTGTTTCTCCTTTTATCATAAGTCCTCTCCCTTGCAGAAGCCTTCACTGTATTCCTTCCACCTGTCCCCTCACTCCTTTGCATTCAACAGTGGAATTGCTAGTGTACTCTTCATGAGACCACCTCTACTTTTGATTTCAAAGGAAGTTGTTTTGACTTTTTTATTTACTGCGTTAGTCCTTGTGACACTCATTTCTTTTTCGATTACTTCACACTTTTCATGCAGCCGTTTCTCCTTCTCTACACTTCTATTTATTTCATTAGTAAGCTACTCATATTTCCAAAATCCTGATTTCCTCTGAACATTTTTGTTCTTTCTTCTTTCGTCACTCAGCTGAAGTATTTCTTCTGTTATCCATGGTTTCTTGACAGTTACCTAACTTTTTCTTTCAAGCTTCTGTAATTGCCGTTTTTGGCTATGTCTGTTCTTCTCCAACTGAACTGCCTACTGAGGTATTCATTATCGCAGTATCTACAGCCTCAGATAACTTCAAGCGTATGTCTCCACTCCTTAGCACTTCCTTATCCCACTTCTTTGCTCATTTATTCTTCTTGACTAATCTCTTAAGTTTCAACCTACTCTTTACCGTTACTGAATTGTGATCTATGTCCGCTCCTGAGTACTTCTTACAATCCAATATCTGATTTCGGAATCTCTACCTGACCATTACATAATCTAACTAGAATCTCCCCTTATCTCCCGGCCTTTTCCAAGTATAGCTCCTCCTCTTGTGATCATCAACAGAGTATTTGCTACTACTACCTGAAATTTTAGTCTTTCTTCTGTCTCATTCCTACTATGCTTACCAAGCTCATATTTTTCCGTAACCCTTTCTTCTACTCCTTCCCCTATAACAGCATTCCAATCCCCTCATGACTATTAAATTTCGTCTCCCAGTTGCTTAAGTAACACAGCGTGGGTGAATTTCTTTCTTTGTATTAGCCGCTTCTTTGCCCACAACTATCTGTCTGCTTTTTCATTTTTATTTTATTTTTTTTTTTTTTTTTTTGGCCTAGATACCTTTACAACATTCGAGGTAAACCCCAACTTTTGTTTCCGTGTGAAACCAAGCGGAATCCGTAGAACACAAACTCAAAGTACTTACAAGGGAACCTCCCCATCGCACCCCCCTTACATTTAGTTATAAGTTGGCACAGTGGATACGCCTTGAAAAACTGAACACAGATCAATCGAGAAAACATGAAGAAGTTGTGTGGAACTATGAAAAAAATAAGCAAAATATACAAACTGAGTAGTTCATGCGCAAGATAAGCAACATCAAGGAGTATGTGAGCGCAGGAGCGTCGTGGTCCCGTGGTTGGCGTGAGTAGCTGCGGAACGAGAGGTCCTCGGTTCAAATCGTCCCTGGACTGAAAATTTTACTTTCTTTATTTTCGCAAAGTTATGATCTGTCCGTTCGTTCATTGATGTCTCTGTTCACTGTAATAAGTTTAGTGTCTGTGTTTTGCGACCGCACCGCAAAACCGTGTGGTTAGTAGACGAAAGGACGTGAGTCTCCAATGGGAACTGAAAACATTTGATCGCAAGGCCATAGGTCAACCGATTCCTCCACAGGAAAACACGTCTGATATATTCTATACGACACTGGTGACGGCATGTGCGTCACATGACAGGAATATGTTGTCGACCCACCTAACTTGTACACTTAGCGAATGGGTAAAAAGATTCCTCTACCTTGCCCGATTTAGGTTTTCTTGTGGATGTGATAATCACTACCAAAAAAGTGATGAAAAAATAAGAGTTTTTCACATAAACTGAAAATAAAAAGTTAAACTTTTCACTGGAGGGAAGACTTGAACCTAGGACCTCTCGTTCCGTAGCTGCTCTCGCTAACCACGGGACCACGGCGCTCCTCAGCTCTTAATGTCCTTGATGTTGCATATCTTGGCATGGACTCAGTAGTCCATGCCAAGATATGCAACATCAAGGACATTAATATACTAAGTTTGTATATTTTGCTTATTTTTTTCATAGTTCCACACAACTTCTTCCTGTTCTCTCGATTGATCTGTGTTCAGTTTTTCAAGGCCTATCCACTGTGCCAACTTATAACTAAATCTGAGGGGGCTGCGATGGGGAGGTTTCCTTGTTAGGACAAATAAATCACAACAACAGGGCGGTTCTGTGAATGCTGCCACGACATTGGTCGGTCGGTCGATTGGTCGGTCGGTCGGCCGATGAATTGGTGCATGTGTGGGGGCCTTAGCATAGACAGTGTGTGACGTCACTGTACTGAAATCAACGTCTGAGTCACGTTACCAAGGGCAACAGGACTACTTCTGGAATACTGTTCAATTTATCTTAATTATAGTATTTTCAGTTACGGCTTCTTTATTACAGTGGTGCAGCGTATAATTGCACGGAAAAGGGAAGTAGTATTTCCTATGACAGGTAAAGTTGTTTTAAAACTCAAAAGGATTCGTGAAAATATTTTTCGAGTATATCGACAGGCTGAAGCAAATGAGTGATTTCTCTGCCAAGCAGATACGAATGGTCTTCTTTTTGAGAGTATTTATTTGTGTCTAAATACAACGAGGTGAATGATTGGGTAATTACACTACACATCCATCTTGTAAAAATACTTAGCTAACCGGCAGTCAGGGTCATGTCTGGCGATCTTGGGGGCCAAGAATGCAGCGCAGTGTCTCGGGGCCCGTGTGCCCTTTACTGCGTTGAGGCAGAGTGTCATCGAGAAACTGACGTACACTGTAGTGCCAGTGATGTGGAGCTCCATCCTGTTGGAGTATGAAGTCTTCAGAGCCCTCCTGAAATTGTGGAAAAACCCAGTTCTGCAACATTTGAAGATAGCTCATTCCAGTCACTGTGTTTTCCTGTGCGAGGTCGACTTTTATCTTTGCAGAAGCATCCTGTCTCCTCAGACTGGCGATACGAACGACGAATGTCTTTGGGTTCGGGCGGATCAATGCGAAGCGCCGACGAAAGGCACGATGGGCAAACTGTAGCTCACAAAACGCCCCCTTCTCTTGAGCCAACACATTCTTATGACCGACTGCAAACTGAAAATACGTAGTGACTGACATTTAACGGCGATTTTCTGAAACTCTAGACCACATCCATTCAAACAACTCACATGTTTCCTAATTATTACTATCCAAAATCATGTCATTCTTCTTGAAACACCCTGTGTATTTTTCACACACAGAAAATGTTGCGGGGAAGGCAAACCGAAGACTGCGTTTTATTGGCAGAACAGAAAATGTAACAAAAATGGCTCTGAGCACAATGGGACTTAACTTCTGAGGTCATCAGTCCCCTAGAACTTAGAACTATTTAAACCTAACTAACCTAAGGTCATCACACACATCCATGCCCGAGGCACGATTCGAACCTGCGACCGTAGCGGTCGCGCGGTTCCAGACTAAAGCGCCTAGAACCGCTCGGCCACTTCGGCCGGCTATATAGGGAGAAACGATCATCAGAATAAAATGAGGGAAATAAGATCTCTCATGGAAAGATATAGGTATTCGTATTTGATAGTGGAGCCGGCCGCGGTGGTCTAGCGGTTCTAGGCGCTCAGTCCGGAACCGCGCGACTGCTACGGTCGTAGGTTCGAATCCTGCCTCGGGCATGGATGTGTGTGATGTCCTTAGGTTAGTTAGGTTTAAGTAGTTCTAAGTTATAGAGGACTGATGACCTCAGATGTTAAGTCCCATAGTGCTCAGGGCCATTTGAACCATTTTTTGATAGTGGAATAGTAGAGAATTGTTGTGAAGGTGGTTCGATGAACCCTCTGCCAGGCTCTAAAATGTGATTTTCGGAGTATCCATGTCGATGAAGATGTACTCTCTGTATGTCCCATGCCGGCCCGTGTGACCGAGCGGTTCTAGACGCTTCAGTCTGGAACCGCGCGTCCGTTACGGTCCCATGTTCGAATCCTGCTTCGCGGATGGATGTGTGTGACGTCCTTAGGATACTTAGGTTTAGGTAGTTCTAAGTTGTAGGGGACTGATGACCTCAGATGTTAAGTACCACAGAGCTCAGAGCCATTTGAACCATTTTTGTATGTCCCACTTGAAACTATTATGGACCCGTTAAAAATGAAACGAATGCTTCGTTTCTTGCACCTCTATTGCTATACACCTGGCGCGATGTGCCCCACAGAAACTTTAAATCTTTAAATTTCCCCAGACAGTCTGTCATTAAAATTTCGTCCGCCTGGCACTCTGCCCTGTATATCAGAACAGCGTTTAATTCCGCGCGTCGTGACAAAAGACGAACTATTGTCGAACGGCTGGAACGACAGCGCTACACACCGCACAATTTCTTCAGCGAAGTGATTGGTGCAGATCAGGTTGAATTTGAAGGGGCGGGGGCGAGGGGGAGGGGAAGGGGAAGACTTTGTCGGTCGGTTGGCCAAAACGCCTAAACAAGTCGGTCGGTCGGTCGGTTGGTCTGTTGGTTGGTGCCCTTGTCGGGAGCCTTTATCTTTGGTGTAAGCTGGCGACACACATGGAGCGCGCCGCTAGCCCGCGATGCCCTGCTCTGCAGCCGCGACGTCACGGAGTGCCGGGTGACGCCGCGCTCTGCGCCTGAGATACGCGGCCGGCCGTTGCGGCAGGTCCGCTCTGCGGTGCACGCCCCCTCGGCCTGCGCGCCTGTGACGTCACGGACCCGTACCTACCGCCAGCGGCTGCGCTGCCACGAGTTGTCTATCAGTCGCTGCGACCCAGCACCGCGCTCCGGCTATCTCCGCGGCCCATCTCTCTTACCACGCAGCGCCAGGGCAGCCTGCAGGGTGAGTGCCTCGCTTCTCTAACTGACCGCCGCCAAAGTGCAGGGGCCGGCTGAAGAAAGTGCTAATCCACGAGAGCGTCATTTTCAGTTATTGCAAGTCACCTGTGGGTTATATTCGAAGACGAGAACATAATACTGCACTAAGGCAAAAAAGATTGTATAATAGACAATTCCTCCTAGCGAAACGTATGGAAAACGCAATATACGTTATAAGATTAATCCTTTCGAAGTTCAGGGGTAGCTCATTCTTCTGCCGACTCGTACAATCAACTGTGTTCCCAAAGGGGGAGGGGAGGGGGGGAGGAGAGAAGGAAGCTATTAGCTAAAGTTTCAAAGTACATTCTTTTTCCTAATGTGCATATGACACTCTTAAGTTGATAAAATATCGGTGAAACAACGTCACCTAAAAGGGAGAGTGCTGCAATGACCTGTTAGTTTACTCACGAAGAGTAATCGTACTTGTGACGAGTTTCATGTACATTGCTTGGACTGGATCTGACTAGTTGTGTACACTAGCACTTCGACAGTTTCACAGACCCTCATGTACAAGATATGGCCGCGATCTTCTGTGGAAGGCGAAATTAGCAAGCACTCTTTTGTCGGTGATTGTTTCTACACATTCCATCCGTTTCTCCCTTTATTATGTACTTGCTAAGTAATAGATATCCTCACCCGTCTCGGGAGAAATATTTGCAGAAATCTTAGTACAGTGTTTGTCAGAAATGACAGCTGTCTTCCAATCGTGATAACTGTAGCCTTCATTTTGCAAGATGGAATATCTAAAAGCAGAAGTACGACGTTAATTTGTCAAATACTTAAAACACTAGTCCAGACGCTGGTATTAGGTGTAAGTTAATTTTTGGTTAACTAATCTGTTAAATCTGGACACATTTAAACCCGAAGGTTACACCGGACCATACTTTCTGCAAAGTAAACATACAAAAGGGGAGGGGAAAATGAAGACGAGAAAAGTGGTAAAGAAAAGTCTAAGGATAAAGATTTGGCACTGCAAATTGTGGTGTATGGGAACCAAGTGAAAAAGGAATCTGAGTTACCATTACTTCCATTTCTGTTTTTGAAACGGGGAAAAGTATTCAACTACGATCTCTGGGAAAGTTATTCCTCAGAGTGCAGTAGAACACTTAAAACTCACTTCGAGCAAACACTTCTGGTTTGTGGAGACTATAGTAGGAACTTGAGGTAAATTACAGTGCAATAATCGAGCATCTCTTCAGTACGTATCTGATGGCAAATATTTGTGGTCATTATCAAGGAAGTGATGAACCGAAGATATCGTGTAGTATTTCAAATTGGGAGTGCGGGTGAGTTGGCTTTTTCGGTACAGGGTAGTGGGAACTTACCGATAAAGGACGTCAGCTTTGACCCATGACGTGTGACGATATATGTGTGCAATACAGAAGTGATATTTATATTTTTTACGCTGTGGTGACACTGATTAATAGAGCTGCCAGTCTAGGTTAGGCTAGACTGTTAATTTGGCTGTGTCGGCGAAGCCAATGAACGTGATGTCATGAAAGTAAATAAAACTATTGTTATTGCACCTATTTCACGAATAAAAGTTTTCAATAAACGGTTTATGAACACTTTGCTCTCGTGGGTTAAAGCGAACAAGAGGAACCCGACGAATGTCGCTCTTCGGTATCGTTGAAACTTGGTATGGTGAAAGGAGGATGAAGACAGACGAAAACTTATTTTGGCTCAGGTGCGAATACTCAAGTTTCTAAAGAAATGGGGTTCAGAGTTTCGATGCTTCATCAGTCCACTCGCGTAACGAAAAGGAGAGTTGGTATCGCAGTGGTTGAGATCATAGTTCCGAAATATCGCGCTCCATGTCCAAATAGTCATGTTTTTTTTTCTTTTGTTGGAGAAATGTCACAGTAATATTTTTGATACTTTCAAATCGTATTGGACTGTATCACCATAAATGTGATATAATTTTCAGTAACAAACTTAAAAACATAAAAATTTTACATCAGTTTTTGCTTTGTATTTTACTTTTATGCTGAAAGGTATTTGTTTTATTACGACTGGTGGGGGTGGGGGGGTGGGGGGGGGGAGGGGGGGCGTATTATTGACTCGAGTTAACACGATCGTTTCTAAATTATAGGAGTATATCAGTGTCTTCCCTCATCAGATGCCTCAATCTCTGTTCTAATTCTAAATCGTTCGCCATCCTTAAGTTCAATGGCCGTACCGAGTTCTATCCACAGAAAATAAAACATTTAAGCCCGATTCGTAACAGAGCGATTTTAATCCAGCCCTACGCAGGCAGTTGGTACCTTTCTGATTTGCACTACCAACTAAAACTGTGGGACTGGGAAACTCGTAATTTTAAAGCAATATTGCTAAGGTATAAAATTTAACATTCTCTTGTCCAGTTGACAACGAATTTGACAGTACAGGAATGGGAACCTAATTAGACTAGTTGTCCCGTATACATTCACAGCTGAATGGGAAGATGAGTGTGCTCTGTACACTAAGGAAGCGGAAACAACATTGGAGGGGAGGGGATGTTAACCATGCAGGTACGAGACTTGTTCCACTAAATGAAACAATGAGAAACGGAAGCGAATACCGATACTTTAGCAATTGAAGCTACAGAGCATGTACGAAACAAACCGAGGGAGGCAAGCCAAGTTTCTTTTAATTAAAGATTCGCTAGTTAATAACAAGATGATATATTTCGGCACAAAGTAATTTGGAAATAACAAGCCGGACACTCACACGAGCTGAAACGATTCTAATTCGTCTCATAGTTCATCCAGAGGAGGAAAGATGGAAAATACTGACGAAGTTATCAATTACTCAGGAGTCCAAAACTCATCGCTATCCATGGTTACAATTGTTTCTTACCATTTCAGCGTGCTGGCCGGAACAGCTTCGGACGGCAGCAACCTCTGTAGTCTTCAATCACTCCTCTACTGTAACCGACTTTAATCTATTGTGTGCAGCACCCTAAAGTTTATCTGAGAACCTCAGCACTGAAGTAACTCACAATTACTCCCAGCTTTTATGTAACTATAAACGGCAATGAAATTATTTTTCATAGTCTTATTTCCGACCGAACTTTACAATTACTCAAATATGACTGAACTGTCCCCCCCCCCCCTTCCCCCGACAAGACTCTCGACTCTCCTCCACGCGTCCCCAAAGCTATCTCACTTCACCACAGCGACCAATCCGGCACTTTGCCCGCGTTTTTTCGCAGTCCACACCGACCAATACTCACGCTTTTCTGCGCGACGGTACCAGCCAACCAGATTCTGAGAAGAGCGCGTACGAATACAACTTATTTGGCGCCCTTCTGCCGAGAAAGAGCTATCAGGCGCTTCTTGTAGTTTCTCCCGAGGAATCGGAAGGGCCAATGAAACGCCCCACCTTTAAATTTGGCGGATGTGTCAGTTTCCACATCGGCACACGACCTAAAAGTCACTTAGATCACACAGGATGTGCCTTTGGGCGCTCCTACAATTTCTTTTAGCGTCTCCATCCCGTTCACGGAAAACCTCTTTGCGCCGTCACCCACGCAGAACCGAAATTCGTCCAAAAACTAAACGAACCTTACATACTCATGCACCGCCGTGAACTGGCACAGTGTTGGGATTTGCTGATCAGAAAGGGCACTTAAAAATCTCTACATATAAAAGGCAATGTCCCGACTGACTCTTGACTCATCGCCCAGCCAAAAAACCCTTAAAAAGAGATTTTAAATTTGCGGTGCGTGTTGATCTTATAATGTAGGCGTCATTTTCAAAATTACGCTCAAAGGTGTGAATTAGGGGATGAAAGGTTTTTCGTAAATATTTCGTTATTAAGACAGTTTTGAAACGAACTACGAAAATTGGTATTCGGTTTGCGTCAGAAATAAAAAATACGGGTTGCAGCATTTTTGAATATTCAATCTATAAGCGGGTAAAATAGTGGGTGAAAGATTTTGAAAGATTATTAAAGAACTACAGCGTTTTTAAAGCTGCAGCTATGAAAATTGGCTGGAAATTTTAAAAAATACGTGTTCCAGTGTTCTTGGAAATTTAATTTCATAATAAAGTTATATAGGGGATGAAAAGTTTTAAAAAATTATTTCATTGTGAAAGCATTTTCAAAGCTAAATCTGTGGAAATTTGTATATGGCTTCTTTGTTAGAAACAAGTTCATTTTTCACACTTTCTGGAAATTCAACAACTAAATAGATCAAAATTTCTAAGTAAGAATTTCAATTTATTAAAAATTTTTAAAGCTGAATCTATGAAAATCGGTAATTCTCCTTCTCGGTTAGATACAAAGTAACGTCTTGTGGGAGGAAAGTGTCTATTAAACTATTACTACAAGAACGGAAAAGACATGTTTTGTATCGATATAAGCATAAAATGTCAGTTATGAATTCTCGCTGAAGCTGTGTGGACTATCTGTTCAACATTATCTGAAGATGGTCTAAGAAGCCGAAGACCGGTTCAGGACGAAGTAATAAATATTATTGTGGAACATTAATACCTTGTATTAACGTTATTAATTTGTCTTCTCTCCAAGAGGAGAAGTAAAATTCCATAGAGATTAACAAAAATCTTGGACTCCAGCTACCAGAATCGCTCTATGGTCAGAAGTACATTCGGAAAGCATCTTACGTGGCTTTAATTAGCGTGATACGTTTAGAAGATGCTGCAATTTATGAACACCATAAAAAGTCGAGTAATGAAAAACAAAATTGTGCAGACCATACAGTCTACGCGAGCCAATTATCGGGCACTAAGTTATTTAAGAATAAAGTGCAAGATGGGCAGATACAACCATTGTTATTAGGATACTTTCTCAAGGCGTTGGTATTACTACAGAGAATTGAAAACGGCGAAAACATATGATGCCAAATTAATCGAGCGTAGAATCATTGAGAGGTACGAAAACAGCACTCGTCTTAACAGTGCTTAAAGGGAGCCAGAGTATTCATAAAAACATCTAAACCATAAAAATTTGGCGCACCACGAGCAACTTTCAAAGATATGAAACTTGTCATCTTTTAGAGTGAATATCATTAGGAAAACAACCTCGGGATGTGGCGATAATTTCGCAGTTAGCCACGCATATCTAAGCATATTTTGGAAAACTGGGGCCTGCCATTGATTGCAGATCAAGGTGCGTATCTAAAATTCCATCGCTTCTAAGTGTGATTTCCATTTGCATTGCGATGAGAGTAGTGCATTTTTAATGCTTTCTTAATGCTTTAATTTCACTGTCTGTAAAAGTATACGTTTCAGGGTTTACAAAACTGGATACGACCTAGCGGAATTACTTTTAGTGCACATGTCGGTATTCAGACGTCATCGACAAGTAGCCCATTGTGTAAGGGGGCATCGTTTTGCCCACCTCACGAGTCAATAATGCAAGCTAACGGCTCAGTTTTTACGCAAGACCCACAAAACTGTCCAGAAACTGAGCTTTCCAGGCCTTGTGGCTGTTGAAAACACATTCTGATGTTCTCTTAATTCGTCGCTAACTACTTGGAGACGTGGTAGCAGTTTTCTGGAAGGTGTTAGTGCGATTGTGATGAAGCTTATTTGTAATAAAATCTGAAATCTTTATTTATTTTGTCATTATTTTCATTCTATTTCACAAAGTCAGAAATATTGACAGATACTTATGCGAGAACATAAGATAGGTTTTAAACACGCCGCACAAAACTTGATTCGCCTACACTTACCTGAGAAAAGGGAAGGGTTCTCTTCTTCCACCTGTTGTGCGGAGCATGATGTAGTAGTTCGAATGAGCTGGAGAAGCGGTCGTCCCTCCTGGAAGAGGCCGACGACCGGTTGTGGCTGATGAAATCGCTGCTGCTATGGCAGACAACGCTGCGCGCAGTTCCCGATCGTCCGCAGTGCGCGTGCTGTGTCATGACATTTGAACATGCCGTGGTCCACTGTATGGAAGGTGCTTCAAACCATTTTCGAATGGTATCCGTACAAAGCCGTATAGTACAACAGGTTGCACCACAAAACGCACAACGAAGTTTTAACTTCTCTCTCCACTTTCTCGTAAGGATTGAAGTTGACGAGGGCTGGCCCTGGACCGTCCTATGGACAGACGAAGCCCATTTTTCTCTGACGAGTGATATGAAAACACTGAACTGCCGAGTATGGGGAGCTTCACCTCCAGTCACCGTGCATGAAGTTCCTCTGTATGGTGAACGTGGCTTCACAGGTACGTTCATAAATGGTCCATTCTTTTTTTGGAAACGTTGGCGCTCAAGGACCAAAACGTGCAGTGCGACTGGCCAGCGTTACTGCGATATGCTTCCCCAGCATGTCATACCTGCCTTACAGGAGGCAGACGCATTGAACTAAACACTTTCCTGCAAGATGGGGCCTCTCAAAACATCACTCGTAATCTACACCTGCGTCTCCGAAACACATTTCGAAACGATCGAATTATCAGCCGATCGTTTCAAAATGCTTGGCCGGCACGATCACCTGATCTCACTCCCTGTGACTTCTGGTTGTGGGGGTTTACCAGGGTAACATTCACATTTGTATTGATGATCTGAAGCGCACCATATCAAGAGAGTTAGCCAGCATACCTACGGACATGCTTAGTTCTGCTGTGCAGAAGGCAATCCTGCGCTTTCAGACTCTTCTGGGCATTTATGGGCGCCATATTGAGTCCCTTTTGTAGCAGTAATGCTGCTAAGTTTGGTCCTCGTACGGTAATTAGTTTCCACGTTATAGCGTGTTAAATAGGGAAAGTTTAATTATAACCACCCGGTAGTTTAATTTGCTTCTCAGTTAATGTGAATCCAGAATTAAAAAATATTTAGCTATGACTGAAGAAGATATTCTTGGCCCATCGGGGTCACGTACAATTGCGATTACCCGAAGAGTTAAGAAAACATGTGACATGGCCCAAGGAGTTAATGTTTTGCAAATGCTTTAAATGTTGTTTGTTTCTAGTAATGGAGTTGTATTAAAACTGGTTTGACTGAAGTTCGTATTCATTACTGCAAATAAGCAACACACAGCACTGTATCTCGCCCCACGCCATTGCCCAACGCATCACGTTGGCCACTCATTGTCATGACCACTGATACCGTCGCAGCGGCATATTATAAAAAATGGCTCTAAGCACTATGGGACTTAACATGTGAGGTCATCAGTCCCCTAGACTTAGGACTACTTAAACCTAACTAACCTAAGGACATCACACACATCCATGCCCGAGGCAGGATTCGAACCTGCGACCGTAGCAGCAGCGGCAAATTATAGTGACGTTGCGATTTTATACACGTGTACTGTTTTAGATCTCCGGTGCCGACTAATAACGGTGCGTTCAAAAAACATTCCCTAGTAGGCAACAAACAAATCGAACGCCTCAACGTACGGAAGCCAACTTTCGAACTGAAGCGAAATAATTTTGTATCACGCGAGTTGGCACTGCAGCATTGTCGGTGTGAGGAACAGGAAGGAAGGCCGATAGTACGGAGGAATCATTTGCAGACAAGGACAGAGGTACATACATGGCCCGACAATACGTAATATTCTCCAACCTTGGTGGACAACCCCCAACATCTCGGCAATGTCTGCTACGAACTGCAACACATTGCTCCATCAGCAATATTGCCCAGCCATACCGCCATGTATTGCACTCACTGCAGCAGAATTGACGGAAACACTATTTCGGCCAAACACTGCCGCAAAATGTGGCCCACGTAAACACACCTTAAGCGTAAACTGAAGAATATTTTCGATTTGATGTTAAAAGATGGAATAAGACAATGTAATACACACTTGTCTCGCTAATAACGTAAGCTGTCAGCGGTTTGGTCAGAAAGGAGCTTTTGCATGCTGTTTCTTCAGTAAAAACAGATAAACGAAAAAAGTTCAAACAAACACAGCTTATGTTCAAGAATTATTCGTGTAACGCACTGCATCTGTTAGAAATATCCATGTTTAGATAGACCTTAAATACAAGTGAAATATGCTGGGGTTCAATACTAACCCTAACATCCCCCCCCCCCCCCCACACGCACGCGCGAGTTTGAAGCAAGACGAAACAAGCACTGTTCAGTGGCTTGTGGCAGGTGTACCCAGAACTAACAACACTAGCACATCCCCCTTTCCTCCCCTACCCTCTTCCATAACTAATAACACTAACACCTCCCCCCCTTCCTCCCCCGCCCTCTTAGGCAAGATATTTGGCACCAGCTTCATTGAGAATTACTATCAGTGAAACGTGAAAATGGAATTATGAAACTATTTGACCGAACTTTGTAAACTTTAACTAAAGGGTACACATTGGAATTTAGAGGCATTTGCACGTTTACCTTCGCAATTTGTTGCGGCAAGAGCATAGTTTAATGAAATGAGACAATGTGTATTGAAGCCCTTAAATTAGAGTGTTCTTAAATATATGTTCTATTTACACAATGATAAAATGCCATTGTCCACGGTTCTTTTTAAAAAAATCAAAAACTTTGCCTCAGCGCGAATCTGCACTGTAGCAAAATACGCGCAGCCAAATGATTGGCACAATTGTATAAAGTTTGCAGAAGGAAATCTTCGAGGTCCTCTACTACTGTTATTCAGAGTATGTCAGCAACAAGGGGTATAAGCTGAATAAGGCCTTGCACCCACTCTTCCGCAGTAGGGAGCTTAACCTGCATACTGAAGTTATCCAGCCCGCCCTCACATATGGCTCTGCTGCATGGGCCACGAATAGTGTCACCAGGATGCCGACATTGCAGCGCCTGCAGAACAAGGTGCTCAGGTGGAGCCTGCACGCCCCGCCACTCCTCCACGAGGAAGCGGATATCGTCCCCCTAAAGACGACCATACGCAACAACGCGCGGCGGCTCTATGAGAAAGTGGATGCCTTGCGGGACAGTGTCCGTGGGTTACGCCACATTGGGACCACACTTCCACGCCGCTGGCATCGACATCCGGTTCCCCCAACCATCCTAGAGAAATCGGATTCCGACCATGGCTACCGATAGGCCTGGCACGCCCACCACGTATGCATCCTTTGGCGGGACTAGCTCCCATTCTACGTCCAACACTTTCCCATCCTACCTGCCCATCTTAGGCTAAATTTTGCTGCCTCACTGATGCAGTACTGTCACCGTCGGAGGGTGGTACGGGACTCCAAGTCCCACCGCCACACCTCCAAAGTGTAATGCAGTGACGCAGTGTTATTGACCTGCGGATAAATTTACTGCCTCGCCAACACCAAAAAATGGTTCAAAGGGCTCTGAGCACTATGGGACTTAACTTCTGAGGTCATCAGTCCCCTAGAACTTAGAACTACTTAAACCTAACTAACCTAAGGATATGACACACATCCATGCCAGAGGCAGGATTCGAACCTGCGACAGTAGCGGTCGCGCGGCTTCAGACTGTAGCGCCTAGAAGCGCTCGGCTACTCCGGCCGGCTCGCCAACACAGTTAGACCGCAAAAGACCGGTGATGCTGTATTGTAACATATCACAAAAAAGATATTCGATGAAATGTAATGGTTAAAATATAAACTAGTAGCATCAGTTACGCGCTATGTGCGCCATCGTATCAAGTATGGTGAGAGGTTTGTGTAATGATAGGCAGTACAGTGATTGTGCTAAGTAGTAAGGTTGTAGTATTAGTTTCTAGGATGAATTGTAATGTATAGAATATAAACTAATAGAAGCAGTTGCGCGCTGTGTGTGCCATTGTATTATGTAAGACGAAGGGTATGTGTAATGATACGCACTACAATGATTGAGCTAAGTAGTAAGGTTGTAGTATTAGTTCCTATGAAACAATTTACGTTGATCAGAACCGGTTTATGGAATAGGCGCCAAGCTGAGGGGGGCACCCTAGTGCAAGATTTGCATACAGTGCGTGTCCCAATTATTAGGGAAACTGACAGGCTTGAAAGTGAGAGGGAGAACGGACGTAGGAGGAGGACGCCAAATAACTAGTTCGTGTGCAAAAACGTTCTCTAACCTGCCACATGCTTCGGAGGTGGAGTAGATAGCGCCTACGTCTTAAGGTCTTGAGTTCGATGCTCACTCGGGGCATTTCCCTTTAAATACCAGCAATGTAGTAAAATGGCCTTTTATTTCAAAAAATATTATTCACCGATACCTAGCCTAATTGGTTACCATTTGCTCCAGTTGGCTCACGGAAGATCGTCGAAACAGACATACAGCTTTCTAACACAATTTAGAGTTAAATTTTTACTTCCCTCACCGCCTTTCCCTGTATCTACACTAACCGTGCGTAGTCTCAAAGTAACAGTTCATTATTATACTGGTAAGTCGCGTATGGTAGTCTCCTTTTTTTTTACACAGAACAGCACAAATTTTGTCATGGTAATTATTTTAGTCACTTGTTTGGATTTGGACGATAAAAGTGGCTGCTATGACCGCTGTGCACCGTCTGGGCTGACAGCACGCCGTTACTGCCCACCGATAAGAGAACTTTCTTGGTGACGCTGGGCCGTTGGGGCTGCTTACGCATGTAACTATTCACACATACTTTGTGGCCCCCCGCCCATCGGGCCAGACTGGATGCCGCATGGTGACTTTGCACAAAATCGGACACAAAATCGGAATATTGAAATTAACAAGGGAACCTATTTCATAATCAAGACTTTCACGACCTGTTCTTAGTTCCAGCTCCATCTTCCGAGATGTATGGTAATGAACGGTCCATGAAACTTCTGTTCCCGACGTTTCGTCCAGAGCTGCATTGCATGTCTGTAGAGATTCTCCAGGATCAGCTGGGTGAGCTCCAGAAAACGAAACGCTTTGGAAGAAACATCAGAAACAAAAGTTTCATGGATTATGACCAAATAACGTGGAAGATTCGACAGCAACAGAAACACCTTTCGTAACACTGAATCTCTATCTGGAACAGTTACCAAAATTATTGATTCGAACAGAGTTTAAGAAAAGCAGTTCTGAAAGACATTTTCGTGATTTTTTTTTTTAGACTTCGCTGTTGAGTGATCGTCGCACTGATTCAGAACAATCGTTCGCTCGGCACGGACGTCGCCACGATGGGTAAACATTACACGGTACGTGTAACACACTCTTCATACACTTCCTCATTGCATCTGGGTTTTGTACAATCGAGACAACTGCTGGTACATTTTAATTTCACTGCCCGTTGTTGTGGAATACATCTGTTTAGATTTCGTGTTCTTGTTCACTAAATGTTGGTATTTCTTCTGTGCCTACGCCGTGCCGCCCCGTTGGACAGTTTCGATCTTTGATCAACACCGTTACCACCTTGACGAATCCTATCTTCAGGTGATACTTTCCACTTGATAAGGATAGAGAGAATGTACGATGTCCCAACGTTCAAATCGTAAACAGATTAACTGCATAACCTCTTAAAAGGATGATAGTCGAACGGCTAAACTTGAAATTTATATACCGTATGGTAAAAGCCGAAAGGTTGAAAACTTACGCTCCAATAAAATACCCCAGGCTATGATATAATAGGCTCAGTCTTAAAAGTTGACTCCTTATTAAAGGTACTGCTAAAACGCAGTCCATATTAAAACAGCACCGTTAACACACACAAGATGTCCGCCGGGTAGATGGAACCAAATTCATGTAGATCGCCAATATAACTGAGTTACAAAAAAGTTTCTCGAACCGTTTCTTTATTTTTCGCTGTTTATTTTTCAGTTCGACGATGTCGGGATCTCTTGGTGAATTCTATTCCAAGGCTTCATTATGGCTTCTTACCAGCGAAATCACGTTGCTGAGTCACATAAGAATCACCTGAAATCTCTTCAGTTACTATTCACTATTTTAATAGTTCATTCGCATCCTTGACATGATTTAGCTTAGAGACAATAAGTAATATTTCTCTTACAATAGAAGTTAACTGGTCGAGCGCCTCCAATATGTAGGAACAGGAGTTCCAACGTGCCCTAAAAAAAAAGAATCATTTCCTTTGTGTTGACTGATTTCAGCCAAGCTTTGTCCCTTCTATTCATTAATCTTATAAACTGGTGACATCTGTTGAACTGCGAATAACGTGACAAAAAATAGTTCACAGATTGATAATGCTATTAGTCGAAGTTATTCATAGGATTTCAAACATATGTTTGTCGTGTCAATAAAAAGCCGATAAGCGACAGCACTACAGATTGTAAGGTGGCTATAATTTCGCACCTTACAAGCACTCATCCACATGCTGTGAACTACAACCACAATTAGATATCATTGATAAGTTGTAAATCGTATATATGAATATTTAAAGGAGATTAACATTGTCACGTACGCCTTGTAAATAATTGTTAACTCTTATTGCACGGAAGGTGACGGACTGCCTTTACTATAAAAACGACGTAATGAATGATTGCCTATACTAGTAGAGGTTGGAACTCCAATGGAGATGAAACGGCAGGCAGAACTCCAGCTCTGGGTGGAAGGCTCACACAGGTGTTGGTTATGCTTAAACACAGGAAGTAGCTAGACGGACGTCGTGGCATCTGAACTCTGGAGCACAATTGGGTGACGGCCGGCCGCTATTGTAGTAGCGTCGGAAGGATAACCGGATAATACTTCCGAACTCTGCAAATCTTGGACGCAAGTGAGAGGGACGAAGAAGGGGCACGTCGGAAACCACGCAGGATGGATTATTTCCAAGGATTTTTACTCAGAAGCGTACCATTGTACGAGTATAGGTTTTTCCTCGCAAACTTTCCAATCTGGACGACAAAAGATTAAAATATGGTTAGTCGGCGGTCGGAAGAATCTGTAGAGGGGGAATATTCCGTGGTTTCGGGAATATGATGCGTTTTCGGATTTAAGAGGGTGGGGAGCCGAGCCTTGCTGGGAAGATAGCAGTGGAGAGAAGTGGTCTACCGCTGTCAGCGGCCTTGTGTGACGGTCGCTTGATATCAGCTTTGTTGCTGCGGACAGACTTGCTGTCTTTGCTCTCAGGAGAGTTTATAGTTGGAACAGTTAAGCACTGTACTGTTGCGAACATACTCGATTCTGGACTTCACTTCCGGGATGGAAGTCGTCGTCGAGTACGCAGCGTTCAGTAATTGAGAGCACTTCCACTGCCTATACTTACGTTGAGACGTTATCTGAACTCCGTGCTTGTGGCTGGGAGTTCGCGTTTCTCTTCTGTAGAACACAGAGAGGAGAAGATAGTATTAGTGTATTAATCAGAAGACCGCCTTCTGCCGTCCTAATGGTTGAAAGAGTTTATTTGGGGCTGGAGTTCTTCCAGCGTCGCAGACGAGTACGAGAACCATCACTTCGACCTACCGGACGCATCACATACGGTGATATCGAAAATTGCTTCGGCTTATTAGGGCTATTAAGGCTAAACAGCTGTGATCACGTTAGTTTATTTCCACTGAGGTTCCACACCATCGTAGATCATCTTTGAAAGTAGTGTCTTCTAGTGTTTGGTACGTAGATAATGTCAGCCATTCCGCGACATTGATATTAGACCGCTCTGTCATAATAAGGGGCAGAGTTGGGCAATTGATTAGTAATTTTACTTAGAAAATGTAAACTTTGTAATGTAAAGGTTTTTTAACCTACAATAAATATATAAGTAGGAACAACGTTTATCATTTAGTATTATTAGTTGCCTTAATCATTCATTTATGTTTAGGTACTAATTTATATGTTAGTCCATTAGCAGATACTAAGATCTGCTTCAGGGGGTAGTCTGACAGGGCCAAATCATCATTGTAGCGTTTATTATTTTCCGTTGGACACATTCATTTTACACACGCCTGGAGCAGCATCTTGGAAAATAAAAGCGATAAGTCGATATTTGCACCGCATGCGTGTCGTGGGTAGAATTAACCAAGTCGTAGGCAGTATTTCTTTGACTCGATACATCTTACGTGAAGTTAAATTCCCCGAATCAGTAACAATCTGGTATGGCACGAAGAAAACTTCTTGTTCATGAAAAATAACTTCATTCATTCAACAAAGCAGGTTACAATGCCGTGTATTCAAGCAACGTGACTGAAACGTCTTTGATTTAAATCACCTTATACATGCAACAGAACTGCCAACAACAAAAGCCACACACAAAAAATTCAGATCTATCTAATTAAACAGAGGTGGTTAGCAGATACAGACCACCTTATGAAAAACAGCACTCAGTAACCGTGGACATAACCTGTATCCCTCCACTTCACATTTGACGTAGCGGTATGGAACCGTTAGTCCAGAATAGTTATTTTATTAGGAAGCGAGCAGGTTTCTGGCCATTGTTAAATTTTATTTCTGTCAGCGTTTTCTTTAAACTTGAGACAGTGGAAAATTGTGGTACCACTATGGCTGTAGATAATAGTTACCTGTGCGTCAAAGTAATGTTTAGCTATAGCAGGTTGTCTCAGAGGATTTATGAGTGAGATAAAGGCGCCCTTAGTTCTTCGCATATTGGTGCAGTACATTATAACAACCGAAGGTGGATAAAATTATAGATTGAATCATTGTCTATTTGTCTTAAAAGTCAAATCTTGTATTTGTAATCCACTAAGCAACTCAGATAAATTCCGGTGCATGTAATACTTTCTTCTGTATTGGCAGGAGGTAAAGGGGCGTTATCTGCTCAGTACTGAGGCAATTTTTGTATTTCTTTCTATCTTGGAACTCAATACCGACACTCAGTTATACTGTGCTAGAAAGTTTCAAATCAGCGCTCTCTATGCTACAGTGTGAAAATTCAAACAGTAAACAATACTCTAGGCTGTGGGTAAGCCATTTCTTCGCAATATCCATTGTTCCAGGGCTGCTGGTCTTGCAAGATTCGCAGGAGAACTTCAGTGAAGTCTGGAAGGTAGGAGACGAGGTACTGGCGGTAACAGAGCTGTGAGGGCAGTTCGCGAGTCAAGCTATTGTAGCTCAGTCGGTTGAGCACTTTACCGGGAAGTCAAAGGTCCCAAGTTGGAGTCCTGGTCCGACATAAAATTTTAATCTACCAGGGAGTTTCAAATCAGCGCTCACTTCGCAGCAGATGAAAATTCATTGTGGAAAATGAATATTGGCAGTGTTGTCTTTTCTTCATGACTGCGTACATATCGCGTCAAACACTAAAAGTTCGTTACGTCAAGATTCAAATCCAACGTCGTTAACGGTGGTTCGCTGATTGCAGAAATTTGCACAGTGGTTTTCAGAAAGAGGTAAATTTATAGTAACAAGTGCATGTGAACAAAAGCATACTACCCACGCCGGGACCAGTGTAACATTACTCCTTCCCTTAAGTGCACTTGGGTAAGTAATTGATAGCTTCAGTGCCACAAAAGGCAGAACTTTTTCATCTTCATATACATCTCAAAAGTCGAGAGGTCAGTCACTTATATATATATATATATATATATATATATATATATATATATATATATATATATGCAATACTTGCATTCAGCTGAATGCAAGTATTGCTTGGGAGGCAAACAAATCATTGCAACCTATCTGTAATGTGCTGATCACAGATCTGGTGCAATAAAAACTGAACAGTTCATGAGCAAGTGAGAATTCAGCTGAGGTCATAACCATAATGCTGTTGCAAATGGCTCTCTAGAGGTTTTCGTAGAAGAGAACCAATGCTTTTGAGAGATAATTTCACAACTTGGATGGTCAAATCACAAATATCCACCTCTGTAATAAAATGGATGACTTACTGATTCTGCCATCTGGATTGTAAATAGATTAGCTTCAGCACAGGGATGGTTTGCACTACAATGCCGCCCCCCCCCCCCCTGCCACAGACGGATTGCTTTTGAAACCGAATTTTCCACAATATTGTGAAAGCAGCGAACGTATTGTACATTGTCACTGAAACGAGCATCGATCGAAGTGACAGTCTTTTAGACAACGGTCTCGCATTTGGGATAAGCTGGTTTAAGATCATTAAAGGTGGCTATGAGAATCGTTTGCAGCGTTCTTTTCTTAATTCCTTTTACGTGAATTAAGATATTTCCTTCGAAAACTTTGCGCCCGGTCCCTCTCCAGCTCAGCTGGAGAACCTCCTAGGACGATCTCGATCTCAGCCACATGGTGCATAACTCAAGGGAACTACCATTTTCCTGTCATAACAAAATCTGCTCCGTAAGTCACGTATCTTGTTACAACGTGAATCAGTTGGCAACTGAATTTCGAGGATCAGCGTTATAATTTGGAAAATGTATTTGATCATCACATAGTAAGGCAGCCAAGGAGGATAATCCGTGAAGAGGTAAAATTTTATAGTACTCTTAGGATAATGGAACAAGTAGAACGGATTACTTTCATGAGATCAGGGTCGAATAGCCTCCACTTATATTCTGTAAGTCACAACAACATTGTGCACCACTTATCGCAGGAAGTTGAACTTTTACGTCATTAACATTAACTGAATTGTTCGTCAGTGCTTGACTAATTAAATGATACTAAGTGGGAAACAGTCCCCAATGTTCCGCCAAGTTACATTTACTTGGTCACGAACTGCGTTTCAGCATTTTGAACCATCTTCAGGTGGCAACTGAATGTCACACACAGATAAAATGACGAGCGACTTACACAATTGTGCAAAATATTAGAAAATGTTTAATATTTTTATTTCGTTATTTTGCTTTACTACCGAGAGAGATAGCGCAGTGGTTAACACACTGAACTCGCATTCGGTCATCCAGATTTAGGTTCTACATGATTTCCTTAAATCACTAGGCAAATGCCGGACTGGATCCTTTGAAAGCGGGCGGCAGATTCCCCATCCTTGAAACATTTTAAGTTTGTGCTCAGTCTCCAATTACCTAGTTCACGACGGGACGTTGACCCTAAATACTCCTTGCTTGCTTCCTTTGTGAGGTGTCAGGTGAGCCGTTTATCCCTAAGATGATTCAGATCCGATCTCCTGTGACGTATAAGGAAGGGAAGCATCCCGTAAGATCATTCATACTAAAGAGAAAGAATGTCGTGCAATGGATAACATTTCATTACAAGAAAATTTAGTGGGGGAGGGGGGCAATTGAGCATGAAAATATGGATGCTACACCTCTCGCAGAGGGGATTCATGAAACTACCAAAGAAAACTAGCAGTCACTATAACAGTTCTTTTTATTGCTGAGAGACATCAAAATGATTTGCCCATTGAAACAAGCAATCAAACGTAATAACTGGACAAGAGATTGAAAATACAGTGGTTGAAGACATGAAAACGTAATATAAAACTATGTTGCGGATTCAGCCAATGAATGCAAAAAGGTTGGTAATTTAAACGAACACATTTACTGTCGCCGATGTGCATGATGGTTGCAACTATCTGGCTGTGAGCATTAAATCTGTGTATGAAAACCCTGATGCAAGTTAACTAGTTTCGCATTCCTGTCCCCCTTAACTGTTCATGCGTGGCAGTCTTAAATGGTATGAGTGTGCATGGTGGCTGCAGTAAGCGGCTGGAAATGAGCACTTCGCTCCAAGTCGGACACCTCTCTGTAAATATTTTTCATGACTGGCTAAGGTAAAAAGTGTTCTCCACGGCATCCATGAAGCAAGTGTAATCTCTGATGTCCCTGCAGCGAATCTACCTCGACTTTATGTAACTTAGCTGGTTCTAGCAGTGTCAGCATCTCAGCTGACGAATGCAGCAGACCTTGTGAGGTCTGACCAACAACAAATTTATAAACACGCGTAACAATTTACTACTCTTACAGTTTTTAGCATAGTTAACAAGTAATGGTGTGGCATGGGAAAGAAGACAAAAATCTGTTCCACACCACTAAGAGATTTCCAGCCTGGGCAATTAAAAGCCTTGCATATAGGCCTCTTCTACCAAAATAATTACTGTGAACCAATAACAAAATTCCTTATTCGGATTTAAACAAACATTCCTGTGTGGCACCGCAGCATCCAACGGCTGGTCCCATGGTCTGGAGCTCAGTTTTTACAACTGGCGTTCAGATCTTATCTAGCCTGAAGCATTCGTTTTAGCATCATGCAAAATGCAGATTTTATGGAACTCAGTCTGCTCCCTCCTGTGCTCCTGCCATTCGGACATGGAAGACTGCCATTTCCCTGTTGTGTACCTGTGTGGAGACTACTTTCAGCACCAAACAATTTTACGACGCTCTGCTCCTCCTAAGTTAACTTCCCTGTTGTAAGCCAGCCAAAGAAAGCCCCCAAAGGCTGTAGAAACGAGATTCCTCTCACCATATTACAACAAAAGTAATAGTTTTCATGAAGCGCTAATATTACGATATTAACTATAGGAATCCGCATATTTCATTATAAAAATAGGTTACGTGACTGTTAGGACGTAAACTCACACTTACCTTCCTTCCTTTTTTACATTACAGCTGTTTTCACCTGCAGATGTACAGTGATGATGTGATGTCTTAAAACCCAGTCCGTATCTCGTGGTAGCGAAATATTGCTCCCACACAGAACTCAAATTTCCTTGTGTATAAATTAACTACCGAAAAAAAGTGACTCGAAGCATTCAGCCTATGATATTGCAGAGGGCTGTTGTAAATTAAGTGGACTGACAAAAGAAATAGTTCTTCGCAGAATCAGAGAGAAAAGGAATCTGTGGAAATCATTAGATAGAAAGGAGGACGAGATGACAGGACATATTCTGGCGTCAGGGAAAACGTCTGTTATACTAGGTGGAGATGCAGAGGACATGAAGTCTAGGGGACGACATATAGGAGTACATAAGTGTGGGCACTGTATGCAAGTACTACTGTGAGATGAACGGATTTCCCTGTGGATAGAAAATCGTGTCAGGCTGCATCAGTCAGAAAATTGATGTAAATAAACACTTGATAGGATCTGTCCTCTGGAATCAACAAATATTTAATTTAGTATTATAGGAATGTCAGAGAACACCAAAATCATACCCGCAACGTCGATGATAGAAACCCGCTACAGGTGAAAAATTATGTCTGAAAAGGAAAGCAGAACACTGTTACAGAAGATGTATCTCATCTTCAGGTGAATATTAAAATGGGAGTTCGCAGAGGATGCATAACTGAGATTAAGATAGGTTATAATATTTTAAAGTAGTACATCCCTGCATTTCAAATCCGGATTGTGCTTCAGAAGGTGGGTGCCTATACAGCACTGTTCGGAAGACCACTTTCCTGTCTTCATTTGGAGTCCATGCGTGGCACCCCCTAAGCCTAGTCTGTTGTTTTCCTCTGAGAGGCTTTCTGGCAGACCTATGATTAAAGAGAATACCCGTTCATGCTATGTACCAGGGATGCTTTATTTTAACATCAGTTATGCATCCTTTCTGGACTCTTATTCTAATATGCATCTGAGGATGGGATACATGTCCTTAAACCTGGTTGTTTTCCTTTTTTTGTATCTATAGCGGATTTTTCTCATTGATGATGACTAACAGTTGTGGATATCCCATCAAGAGATCTCAAAATTACTTCCATGCGATGGCCAGGAGAAGAGACCTGGAGACACTGAAAGGTTTCTGATTGATTATATAATGCTAAGAAAGGTTTCAGAATCAGATTTTAAACTGTAAGACATTTACAAGGGCAAATGTGATTTTGATCGTAAATTATTGGTTATGAACAGACCAAAACTGAAGAATTTGCAAAAAGATGACTTTAAGGAGGTGGGTCCTGAATAAGATGAAAGAACCAGAGGTTGAGGGATCGAAGTATCAGGCAACCATTGACTGAAATGGGGTAAAGGAATACAGTAGAAGATAAACCGGTAGCTTTGAGATAGTCAGGGCAACAGAGCATCGAATAGATAAAAAGGTCTAGTAGATATCCTAAAATACCACATGAGATACTGAATTTAACGATGATGAAAAGATAAAATATATAAATGAAGGAAATGAAGCAGGCGAAAGGAATACGAATGTCTAAAATAGATTGACAGGAAGTGCAAACTGGCCGAGCACGAATGGCCAGAGAACAAATAAAGGTATATAGATGTATGTACAAGTAGGGGAATGATAGACATCACCTACAGGAAAGTCAGAGAAGTGTCATTTCAGATAGGTATCCCACTCATACCGTTAGTTGGTAGTGAATTCAATCTACCCTCGATATGCTGGCGAAAATACACGTAAAGCCGGTGGTAGGCATAAAACGTCGTTCGAAATCGTTCTAAAATCGTTCTCAGAAAATAGTTTTGAACTAGTTCAGGAGCTCACTCGAAGTGTAAATAAATGTGAACATATGCTTGACTTCTTTGCAATAAATATTCCTGACGAAATAGGGATCATATGACGGCTACATTGATTAGAGACCACAAAGTTGTTGTAGCAAGACGAAATACCATAGCGCCGAAAACCGCCAAAAATAAACGCAAAATACAACTATTCAAAACAGCACAAACAACTCGCTTGACACTTTCCTAAGAGACAGTCTCCACCCCTCCCATACTAATTATGTAATAAGTGTGGACCAAATGTGGTTTAAATTCAACAAAAAGTATCAACAGCATTTGAGAGGTACATACCAAATAAACTAATAAGGGATGGTGCTGATACCCCAGGATACACGAAACGGGTGAGAATACTGTTGCAGAAGCAACGAAAAAGCTTGCCAAATTTCAAAGAACACACAAACCTCAAGAGTGATCGTGTTTTACAGAAGCTCGAATGTTAGCGTGAACTTTAATGCGAGATGCTTTTAATAACATCGACAACATAACTGTCTCGGAATCTGGCAGAAAATCCAGAGAAATTCTGGTTGTATGTAAAGTACAGTGGCGGAAAGACACAATAACGTCACTGCGCTATAACAATGGCGATATTACGGATGACAGTGCCACTAAAGCAGAGCTCCTAAACAGTTTTCCGAAATTCCGTCACCAAAGAAGACGGAGTAAATATTGCTGAATCCGGATAAAGAACAGCTGCCAATGAGTAACTTAGTAGTAGATATCGTCGGTGTAGCGAAGCAGCTTAAATCACGGCAAGGCCTTCTCTCCAGATTCTATACCAGCGGGGTTCCTTTCAGAGTATGCTGATCCAATAGCAGTCACATACAGCTGCTCGCTCGTGGGGAGATCCGTACCCTGAGGCTGGAAAGTTGCATTTGTCACACCAATACGCAAGAAAAGAAATGGGAGTAATCCGCTGAATTAGACCCATACCGCCAACGTCGATTTGCAGTATGATTTTCGAACGTATCGGTGTTCGACCATTGTGAGTTACCTCGAAGAAAACTATTTGACATACAACCAAATCGGATTCAGAAAGTATCGTTCTAACGAAAATCAACTAGCTCTTTACTCTCGTAAAGTAACGAGTGCTATCAACAGGGTGTAATAAATTGATTCCATGTCTTCAAATTTCCAAAAGGCTTTCAACATTCTTCCCCACAAGCGGCTTGTAATAAGATTGCGTGCCTACGGAGTATCACTTCAGTTGTGCGAGTTCCTGTCAGAAAGGTCACAGTTCATAACTGACGGGAAGTAAAGTAAAACAGAAGTAACTCTGAGGTACCGCAAGGAAGTGTTACAGGCCTTCTGCTGTTTCTAATCTACAGGAACGACGTGAGACCATCTGAGCAGCACTGTTATATTGTTTGTGGATTATGCTGTCACTTACTGTCATTCAAAGTCATCAGATGACGAAAACCAATTGCAAGATGACATAGATACAGTATCTGTATGGTGTCAAAAGTGCCAGTTGACTCTGAAGCATGAAAAGTGTGAAGTCATCCACATGACTACTAAAAGAATTCCTTTAAATTTAGGTTACAGAATAAATAATACAAATTTAAAGGCCGCAATTTCAACTACATACTGACGGAATACAATTACGTGTAACGTAAATTGGAATGATCACATAGATAATGTTGTTGGGAAAGCAAACCAAAGACTGCGATTTATTGACAGGACTGTTACAAAATCTAGTACGTCTACTAGAGAGACTGCTTACACTACGCTAGTCCGCTCTCTTCTAGAGAATTGCTGTGGGATGTAGGATCCGCATCAGATAGGATTGACTAAGGACATCGAAAAAGTTTAAAAAATGGCAGCTCGTTTTGTATTGTCGCGAAATAGGAGTGTGCCACGGATATGATACGCAAATTGAAGTGGCCATCATTAAAACAGTCGATTTTCGTTGCGGCAGGATCTTCTCATGAAATTTCAGTCACTAACTTTGTCCTCGGAATATGTGAAAATATTTTGCTGCCACCCGCATACAGAGGGGGGAATGATCATAGCAATAAAATAGTCAGAACTCGCACGGAAAGAGATGTGTTCGTTTCTCCCGTGCGCAGTTCGCGAGTGGAACGGTAAAAAAGTAGTCTGAAGGTAGTTCGATGAACCCTCTGCAAGTGAACTACACAGTAATCATGAAGACGTAGATGTGAAGAGCAGCGCGTTTGGTCACAACTTCGTTCAGTAAGCACGAAAGCGACACGGAGGCAGTGACAGACGCTACAAAAGGGACGTTGAGAATCAGGATGAGTTTTATTGTTCAAATCACGTGAGTGTACGTTCTGGAAGAGTCAACTAATGTATTGAAACTTCCTGGCAGATTAAAAATGTGTGTCCGACCGAGACTCGAACTCGGGACCTTTGCCTTTCGCGGGCAAGTGCTCTACCAACTGAGCTACCGAAGCACGACTCACGCCCGGTACTCACAGCTTTACTTCTGCCAGTACCTCGTCTTCTACCTTCCAAACTTTACAGAAGCTCTCCTGCGAACCTTGCAGAACTAGCACCCCTGAAAGAAAGGTTCGCAGGAGAGCTTCTGTAAAGTTTGGAAGGTAGAAGACGAGGTACTGGCAGAAGTAAAGCTGTGAGTACCGGGCGTGAGTCGTGCTTCGGTAGCTCAGTTGGTAGAGCACTTGCCCGCGAAAGGCAAAGGTCCCGAGTTCGAGTCTCGGTCGGGCACACAGTTTTAATCTGCCAGGAAGTTTCATATCAGCGCACACTCCGCTGCAGAGTGAAAATCTCATTCTGGGAACTAATGTATTGCTTCCTCCTTCGCATATTTCGCGAAAAGTCTATGGAGGGAAGCGTAGAGATATGAGAGCTCACACCGAGGGTTTCCGGCAATGTTTCCTCCCTCCACGCCATAAGCGACTTATTAGGAAAGAGAGAAGTTGACAGCCGTATTCGGAGTACCCTAAGCCACACACAAGGTAGCTTGCGGAATACAGATACAGTGGCTAGACAAAAATATGGGTAGGGCCTAAACCAGCAAAAAACGTCTCATTGAACATAAATGCAGTTGTTAGCAAAGCCTGCAGGGTGTGCTGTTATATTTGAGCACTAACGGCAGCTGTGCAAAACGCTCAGTACTTTGCAGGTGTCCGCCGTGTTCTGTGTAGTTGTGGGTGCATTGTCTCTGAGCTAATTAAAAGCGAACGTGGGAAAGCTGTTGGAGCTCGTATGGTGGGTGGTTCCATAACCAAGGTATCCGAAATGGTTCGTGTTTCACGAAGCACCATATCGAAGATCTATACCGGACACAGGGAAAGCGGGAAACGACGTCTGCTAAAACATAAAGCGGAAGAAAGTGAGTGTTGAGTGATGGTACGGACGGTAATTGAAGAGATTTGTGGCGAAAATAAACACTTTTGCCGTCCGCACGTCTCGTACAAATTCATTCGCTTGACGCCGGAAGCGCTAAGTCGGATTTCTTGGCCTGTTGCCGGTCGCTTGTCACTTTTCCGTTGATGACAAGCTTCACACACATTAACCTTTGCGCCCTTAAATTTTCCAGAAATCCTCTCTTTTGCTATATCGTTCCACAAACTTGATTTTTCATTTCAAGTAACTTTCCTGCAAGTTCTTCGCTGTTACAATAATTATCCATGCAGAGGTGATGCCCCTTTCCATCAGAAGGTGTCAATAGTTCCGTCATTGTTTTTGCTAAAGGCTGTCCAGCGCCGGAATGTAACCTGAATGAGGAAATGTATCCTGTACTCGAATCACACAGCATCCGAATGAGTATGCCGTATTTCATAATTTTCGACGGGTTGCAAACTTTAAAATTTAACCGTCCACGCCACGGTATCATTCCCTCATGAGTTGAGATGTTTTGACTTAAATTAAACGTTTCTTTAAAAGTTTTTGGAAAAATGATCAGTTACGAATTGCACTTTGGCGAGCCAGTTGGCATTATCCTGTTTATTGTTGCTGTCGGAAAAATGTAAAAATGATATTTGTCTGAATGGATTGCGAAATATCGGTGTGTCTATCAACGGATTCGTTGACCAATAATCATCGATCCCTACATTTTTTCAATTCCCATATGGATTGCAAGCCCAAACTATTTTCTAAGTTCGGGTCCCGTAACGTCGACAAATTTGGCATTTTTCAAATCCGGTTTCCTTCTATTGCAATTTTGACTGTAGTAGTTGTTGGTTTAGTTGCTAATATATTCAAATAGATCGTTCTCAATATATAACTCTACGATATCCTCCACGCTCTGTGTATCTTTGGGAAATATGTTTGGACCCGGGGATCCTTCAAATTTGTTATTGGTCCTCGGTAAATCAGTGTGACCACTGTACACTGTCTTCTCCGTCTGACTCAGCCGAATTAGTTAGCAACCGTAGCCCTCGCCGAATTCTTCTTGATATCCAGTGTGTTCTTCCCAATCGACCAAGTCGTCCGGAACGTCAGACAAGACGTCCGCGCATTCATCATAAATAATCCTATTCTCTCTTTCGTCCGTCATGATGAAAGGGCGCAAGTACTTATAAAAACAAACCACTTGTTGACGTGTATAACTTACCGTTACCTAAACAAAACACCAACAGAATGCAAAAGACACTAAAGTGCTGTCGCCGGCCACTGAGCGATACTATGCTCACGACACCACTGTGGTATCACCGGCCCCTGAGCGATGCTATGCACACGACACCACTGTGGTGTCGCCGGCCACTGAGCGATACTATGCACACGACACCACTGTGGTGTCGCTGGACGGCAAAGTGTTAAGGGGACCACAGTTGTAGAAGTCACTGCAGAATCGTGTGTCGCACGCGTGTACCTCGTCAGTAACAACAGAAAGCGAATAGAGCTCCATAAGCAAGTAACAGCAGGGCGAACTGTAATTCAAAAACCACACATCAGTTATGCAAATGCTCGTAAGAGGAAAACGAGGTGCCGAGCCATAAACCTGGTCTATTGGAGCAACGGAAGAAAGTCGATCGGTCGGATGAGTCTTGTTTCTCACCGTTACCAACTTCTGGCCGAGTTTAAGTCCCAAGAATGAAATATGGCGGGAGTTTGGTGATGATTTGGACAGCCATATCATGATATTTCATGGGCTCTTGGTTACTTTGCAAGGGCCATTCTATCAAGGTCTGTTTGACCCTTTTGGCTGATCAACTTCATCTCATGAAACAATGTTTGTTCGTCAATGGTAATTCTGCGTTCAAAGGCTTTAGGGCAGCCGTTCACACAGGTCGCATCATCCAGAACAGGTTTGTGCACGACGTTGGCCACCGGTCGTCAGATCGCAATATTATTGAGCCCATGAGAGAGGCGAGCGTGATCGCTATCCAGCTCCACCATCATTACCTGAACTTGACACCATTTTGTAGGAAGAAGGGTATGAGTCTCTTGAAAACCATATGGGACCTGTACTTGTCCATTCCGAGATGTCGGGAAATGTTTTGAATGTCAAGTCTTCCTACAAATTAATAGGTATGGTAGCGTGGCTTTTGGTGTTCCTATATTTTTGTCCATCACTTGTGTAGAAATACCAAGAGTTCAGGTGGCAGTGCAGTTGAGCTAGTTGACTAAAAAATCTGAAAAGCGGAAGGATAACGGCAGACTATACAAGGAAAATGAAGACGATAGTGTAGTTTTTGCCTGAAATGAAGACGATAGTGTAGTTTTTGCCTGAAATGAAGACGATAGTGTAGTTTTTGCCTGAAATGAAGACGATAGTGTAGTTTTTGCCTGAAATGAAGACGATAGTGTAGTTTTTGCCTGAAACGAAGACGATAGTGTAGTTTTTGCCTGAAACGAAGACGATAGTGTAGTTTTTGCCTGAAACGAAGACGATAGTGTAGTTTTTGCCTGAAACGAAGACGATAGTGTAGTTTTTGCCTGAAACGAAGACGATAGTGTAGTTTTTGCCTGAAACGAAGACGATAGTGAAGGTTTTTTTTGCCTGAAATGAAGACGATAGTATGGTTTTTGTTTGTCTACAGTCAAAGTTCCACGTTAGGCGGAAAGGTATTTAGTGAATATGATGCAGTCAGAAGATAGTAGCTTATATTTTTCGAACAGATGGAAGTAGTGAGTCAGTACATAACACCGAAAAAGAAATCAGTAGACAATGTTCAAAGGTTACTTTAACCCTGTGGTGCATAGTGTCCACTACAGTGGACAGCTGTTAATGGTCACTTCTTTGGCATTTTCAATCAGTCCTGAGGCTGCAAATACACACAATTCACTGCAGTGGGCACTCCCCACTGGTGTTGTGTCCTGCATGCATTTTCAGTCTCATGACCGACTGAAAACGCCAGAGAATTGACCATTAAAAGTTGTCCACTGCAGTGAAATTCATGCACCACAGGGTTAAATTATATCTGCGGCTATAAATCATGAGCCATAGAATTAAACTTATGAGTACATAGAGAACTATTCTTTGGTTTTGTATCACCACCATGATAACGTCACGATTTAAATAGGATAAAGATCTGTCAATGGTTTGCCAGTTTATGTATTACAGTGGATTCACCCGTTGCCAGCTGTTATCCCAAATTATACAAATTTTTCCAAGAAAATCGTGGTTAGCTTGTAACCTGCCCCTCACTTACCGACCTTAATGACAGTGAAAAATTAAACCGCGTTTACCTAATGGAAATTTGGGAAAAGCAATCGACACCGAAGTTAATCTGTCGGTAAAGAGGGAGGAAAGGGGTACATCTAAATGAAAGGAAAAATGTAAATGAAACTGGTGGAAATTAATTTTGATAAGGGGTAAAGTAAAATAAAGTAAAAAAAGTAATAAAGTAAAAAAAGTAATAAAGTGAAAAAAGTAATAAAGTGAAAAAAGTAATAAAGTGAAAAAAGTAATAAAGTGAAAAAAGTAATAAAGTGAAAAAAGTAATAAAGTGAAAAAAGTAATAAAGTGAAAAAAGTAATAAAGTGAAAAAAGTAATAAAGTGAATGTAAAATAAAGTAAATGTGTGGCCGTTACGTTAACAATTAACTAGCAGTAATTAGATATTAGAGATTTGGGGGAAATTATGGTCGTCAGTCCTATGGACAATTACTATAGTAACTGAAAAAGAAAGGTTATTACACATATAATTAGCACTAGAAGCGTGGCAACTGAAGGTTGACACGTGTAGTGTGAAAACTGAAAGTTTGTCAGAAGTAATAAATTTCGCTACACTCTGACTTAATTTATCAAAAGAATTAATAAAACCGGAAAATTGAAAGTTAATTTAGTGACTGAAATTAATAGTGAGCCTTGTTTCTGAAGCACATCGAAATTCAGTAAAATACGGTTAGTCTTGGGCTACCTCAACAATCATTTCAAAAGCTACTTGAATCTACGCAATTTAGAAATAAGAGATTTAACTTTGAATTTGAATTAAATGATTCTGAACAATTAACAATAGTAAAATTTAGTACGTACCAAGTCACAGGTAAGCTAAAATACGGCAACAAAACTCGCACTCTTAATTTGTGCTTGTGTAATCTAAATATTGTAGCCAGCTATGAATACCTTAACTGAACTTTGAAATTAAGGCAGTGAAATCGAATGATATTACTTTAATGCTGGCGTTTGAATTTCAACGACACTCGGGTTCATTCCGGAAAAAGGAAGGGACCTGCTTGGTAATGCAATTGGGACAATGAGCAACAAAGGTTCATGCTACGTTGCTGTAATTTAGTGAGAAAAATTTAAATTTGAAAAGCTGAGGTCTGCCATACAGTTCTAAAACTTTACGCGCTACCAGTCTTCCTTGTTGGTTGATTGAAGGTTTGAAGTCTTCGATCGAGGAGGTGGCGACAGTCACTCATTGTCGGCCGTCGCTGTTGCAGAAGCTGGATGTTGGGGCGCGTCCTTCTCGGCACGGTCACCAGGCGAAACGGGCTCTTGATGTGCGCCAGCTAACGCTTCCCGTCCGCGACATCATGTCAGAAACTATCACAGCAAGTCGAGCGCAATTACATGCTGCCAAACCCCGAAAGCGCGGCAACTCTCGGGAGCGTCACACAACACACCTGCTCCACCGCCCCCCTTCAGCCAGACTCCCTCTCTGCCCGCGCTCCACGCGGCAGAGTTAACACTACCAAAGATCCTAAACACTTTGGTTCTCAACACGACCTATCGATGTAATGGTTCGATAGCGTAGTTTTCCCTAGGCAAGACCCAGCGTAAAAATACAAATATTTACAAAACAAACCAATTATACTTAGACATAAATGCATATATATAGTAAAACAGTTACAATATATAAAGACACAGAAATGTCATATCTTCAGGTAACAAAATAAGGAAAAATTCGTAGTACATTAGATGGAAATAGGAGGATATGCATTTTAAGACACGGCCCTTACCGTCATTCTAGTGCGCGTGCCTACTTACTAAGACCTTGCTTTAAACTCACTTCCGAGACTTACAGTACATTTCTACTACATATTGGGGCCCTGCTTGTTATTAACAAACTTAAATTTAACGAGTGACTGCAAACGCTACTGGTTCCAGGTTGCTAAAATATTTGCACCGTTTCCATGCAGGCATAGAGTAGAACTTACACGCAGTGTCATGGTATGCGCCTTGACATATTAAATGACGTGTACGTGCACGTGATGGCAACTGTCACACGTTATGCAGCGCTATCAGTGCCTTTATCTCAGCAATACGTATATCTTTCGGTTTCGTAAGGTAACTGTCATGTCGAGAAGGTACGCCTTTCATCTTTCCGCTGGCGGTCATCTCGTATGGCACGTTATCAGCCCTTAACACTTCACTTGTCATCGAAGTGCCTACGTAGCGCAATATCATACGCGCATGCAAAGCAAAGATTTCGCACTACATTACTTTCTGCGAGATGTCTTGTATTCATTGGTATCTTCACAGTTTGTTAAAAGTAATAAAATGGATCTCACAACTAGGTTTGAATAGTAAATTACGTCAGAGTTGGATTTACCAGCACCCTCTGTGCTGATCCTCTCATACATTTTACGTGTAGAATATACACTGCTGGACATTGAAATTTCAATTTCATTGAGATAGCTCCCTAAATCGTCAAATCTGCATGATTGGAGCTTGTGTGGAATAGGGAATGATTTAAAACTCAGCAAAAGCAGAGTATGACGACGAAATAGTTCGCAGATGAATGGCCGGATGTCAGTCCAACGGGCACAAGATTTCGGCAAACGACCGTGTTACCACCGTCAGGTGCGCTGACAAACTGTTCCTTCCCTGTGGCCGGCCGCGGTGGTCTCGCGGTTCTAGGCGCGCAGTCCGGAACCGTGCGACTGCTACGGTCGCAGGTTCGAATCCTGCCTCGGGCATGGATGTGTGTGATGTCCTTAGGTTAGTTAGGTTTAACTAGTTCTAAGTTCTAGGGGACTGATGACCACAGCAGTTGAGTCCCATAGTGCTCAGAGCCAGCCAGCCTTCCCTGTGAATTATTTGGTCATGAATTACGCCGGGAGAAGTTGAATCACAAAGAGTATGGTCATCAGTACAGAGAGGAGACGGACAAATACGAGTATTAAGATAGGACAAGTTCTTATTAGCCAAGTAAGAGCATTCAAATATCTTGGAAGTACTTATGTCATCAGGAGCTAAAATTCAGCACTGCTATAGCTAAGAAAGAGATTGTTGTTCCGGCATAATAAGCGCTGGCACAAAGATGAACGCAAGAGCATAGAAGGCTGTGAGACATCGTCAGCCACCAATCACTTACTAGGACCGCACCGTGACAGTAGCGGCCTCTACGTGTAGAGAATCTAATCGCCGCTCCTGACAGTCTCGGCCGGGCAGAAGACGACGGACACTAGTAAACCCGGACTAGAAGAGTGCACCCGAAGAGCTGTTACGTGATCCATATCCATTACTTGCATGGACATCCTATATAGCGAGAGACACTATTTCCATGTCGATAAACGCTTGCAACACTTTCTTGTAAACCAAAGTTAAGTATTGTCAATCTACTTTATTGTAATAAAAACCATTAATGTGATTTGCTTGAACTGCTGTATAGCTGTCAGAGAAAGTAGCATCCTTTAGGCACCCTATAAGAGACGAGTGGGCAGGACCCCACCATTTATGTGACGAACTAGATAAAGGTCTGAGGAAATGGGCTGGCAGGTGTTTCGTCTGCAGTGTGGCACTCTTTGGAGCAGAAATATGGACAGTGTGTGAAGAAAAGGCTAAAAGTATTTGAGACATGGACGTAGAGGAGATTGGAGAGGATAAGCTGGACGGACGGAGCATTGTGGGAGGAGAAACGTGGTGGTGGTGGTGGTGGTGGTGGTGGTGGTGGTGGTGCTACAGCATGCTTGGATATGCAGATATTAGCATTTCAGTGCAACTACACAAAGTAGGCAACAGTTATGGCCTGCACATTCCGTGTATACAGAAAGATTACACAGAGGGCTGCTCATTCTGAAATATGATTTGAATGTTGGTTGTTCGAAAGTAGTTCTTTCTCTGCCTCGTTATTGAGGAGAAAGTATAAGCCTGTCAGAAACTGACAGCAGTGACAACGTGGCCTATACAAAGTACGGTTCGTTATGGGAGCTTACTTCTCTCTTTGGTCAGGTCCCAACAGCTAACATACGGGTGTGAAATCGATAGGCTCAGTACTGCCATACTCAACATCATGGAGCTCCCAATGCCTCCAAGCAACAAGCGATCGAGAGGACACACACATTGCTCGCTACACCATGCAGGATTGTACACCCTGGTCTTGGGCCATGAGTCAGGAAATGGATTGTATAAAACAAGAGAAATACCCACATGGACTGCAAGAAGACGTTAGGTGCAGCACCGGCTGTCAGCACAGTTGCCATGGTCGCGGCAGCTTCGTTTGATAGGGCAACAGAGTAAGTGCTAACACTGTTTCACCCAGCTGTAGTCTGCACAGGGTACGGTGATGTCCAGTGACCAGTTTTCGTCCAGTGCTGGGCGAGTTCATTCGTTTGTTCAGAAGGGGAGGTTGACGGTGTTTGCCACCTTTCAGTTGGTCAGCGATGACAGAATGGAGGCTCATGCCCTGCAGCCTTTCCCAAACGATTTTACGGGAACTATTTCGTAAAAAAAAATCATTTTTGCTTTACTTACAGCTTTTGATGTCAGGTTCTTGATGTGACCATTTTGTTAATGGTTAGTTATTGTGATATTTACATGTAAGACAGACTCTGCGAGAAATTCGAATAAGTTCGCAAGGAAAAATAGGCATCGCCATGATTTTGCCTTCGGTGCATATTACATAATATTTTGCTGCATATGAAAATTAGCTAACATATCGAATTTTTCTTTAGTCTTCAGTGGAGGTCTCACTCTGTCACCAACCTCGAGTGAATTGGTGTGATGTAGCAGATTCATTTGCGATCGCGCCGCACAAGCGATAAAACCTGAGAGAAATATCCACAACATTCCTCATATTTCATAAACGATTTGAGATCTCGAAAAGATATCTTGGCAAGTGATAGCACACAAAAAAGAGAGGATTTTTCCATATGTTTATCATGCAAAACTTCATTATCTACCGTGTTATTCCACTAACTACAGATTTTTTCAATGAAAGAATTTAATTTGTAAGGTCATCGGTAGCTAGTGAAACGAGAGACAGTGTGGGACATTACAAATTTATTTTGTACAGATAATGTGCTTTTTCATAATCTTCTGACCTTACTTTTCCTCAGTTCCACACTTAATAAACCTCTATTTCAACATTCTCTCGGAAGTGTGTGTGTGCACTTTTAATCAAATGGCATTTTGTAAACTTCGCTGTCTTTCGGCAAAAGAAGCAAATTTTAACAAGAAAACTAGACAATTGTGTAGGTTTTGCTCAAAATTCTCCACTCATGGCGCGTCTCTGAAAGTAATAAATGGTTAACAAGCCAAGCTAAAATAAATCGCTGCATTTCCAGTGGAATCCTTGTTAGATACTAAGCAAAGAAATGACATCTTTTTGAACGGTAACCATGAAAGTGTGGGTGTGGATGGGCTCCCGTTAATAGTTACAAAAAAAGAGCTTCAGTTTGGAACAGCACGTCCTATCCAGCTCTCTGAATTTCTCCTAGAGCGAATGCCCATAACCCCCCACCACTACCGCTCTCCCATGCGTACCTGGCCAGCTGTGCGTCTCCTGGCTGGTCTAGGGGCTAGCTTTGCTGCCGTCTGGGATGGTGGATTTTCTCTGCCCGTGGACTAGGTGCTTGCGTTGTCCTCATTTTATCATCATCATCATCATTTGTGAGAACGACTACATTCAATTGTGAAAAGAAAATGGACTGTGTAAAAATTGGAACTTTGTACGGGCGCTGACGACCGCACAGTTAAGGGCCCTACAAACCAATCATCCTCCTCCTCCCACTGCCATAAGGACTTCTCAGAAAGGGACGCCCTATCAGGTTATAGAAAATCTTTTGTGTTTCTTACAATATTCTCCGCCATAGAAAATACAATAATTAATACAATAACAGTAAGTCAGTGATGAAATTAATACTTATTAAAATCTTTCACACAATTCATTACTTAAAATCACTGAACAGTGAAACACATGCTGGAAGTTCGAAAACGTTTTATCATGTTCGAGTCCACAGGAATGATTGCGCATCACGACTGATGTAATCCAGGACACTAGAAGGGTTGAGATTGTTCGTAATGCCATCTGCATTGCATGGCAGATCTGCATCACAGATGTAGATTTCAGCTGACAGTGCAGCTATCATCAGTGCTCGTAAGTAGTCATGTAGACTGAACGTAATTATAACGACATATTCCAGTATGTCAGGCATATAAGCATTAGTTTCAGATGACAGTACGACCGATGCTGACCATCTTTCTTTCCTGAAAATGTTTTATATTCTGACCAGTGAACAGCTGTTGGCTCATTTACTTAAAAGCACAATCTGTTCCGTTTGGTCCCTTGGTCGGCGTACAATATATTTCAGACCACGGCGTCGCCGCGAACAGGTAGTACACAAGTTCATTACAATTTAATACACACAAAATGCTCATCTGCAAAGAAAACCGTGTTAATGTCGTGCCATACAATCAGTGCCCACCCACACCCATTCACTACAATACTGGAACTTGCTCAACGTACTTATCGCAAAATGGCCACAATTTCGGAGCACTTTAAATGATCTCCAAAATCTTATTAACTGTTGTCATGAGTACAATCTCCGGCTGCGGTGCCTTATAAGAAAGCAGACAGCAAACAATTTTAATATTACTGTATTATAGTATTAAATCCGTTATACTATTGCAAGTAATGAGCATCTCATCCAACTCCTCCTCATGGAACTGGACGATTTCCTATATGACCGTCAACCTGTGAAATTACCGTCTACAACCTGACGTGATTACGGTGACGTTTTCAACTACGTAATGTTATTGTTTTGATACTTACGAATGCATGTTGTTGCATGGCTACAGCTAATGAGGCTTTCCAATGCTTATTCACCGCGTTTTCGTATTTTTGAGTTCTCTGAAGATGCAGATAGCAACCGAAACTAGTTATCGAACTTAAATTGTAATAAGAAAATAGTGGTCTAGGCATTGAAATTTTTTACTTTTAAATATTTTTTGTTTAATAAACCACATTAAGATCGCCGTCTCTCCCCTGATCGTAACGTTCCATTGCAATAAATCTCTGGCGGCAGCGGCAGGTAGTCTAGCTATAACGGTACTTTGCGGGCAGGTGTGTCAATTACAATCATATTACTTAAAATCGGGTATAAATAGACTTTATTTTGGAAGAATTAAAAAGGAAAGTAATACGAAACTTTAATAACTGCACAGTATTACTAAGAAGCAATATAATGAAAAGTAATAAAAAGCAAAGTAGCAAAGACCAAGCGGAACAGAAAGATATAGGGCGCGTTTGTTTTTTAGTACATATAAAAGAACATGTAACACATTATTGAGCTCTACCTTCAGTTATCGCGATCGGGCTAGTCTGAAAAAGTGGTACGCGACTGCGAAATTCGTTAAGGAGATTATTTAAAGACTCTTCAAGCAGGTTAAAAATACATTACGTGTGACGAAGTGATCAGAGACGTTTGTCGGGTGAAGTGAAAATTATTCCGACAACATAATTCGAACTTTGTTAGCTGGGAAAAATACTCTTGGGAAACTATTATGGTTGTGCAACCCACGAAAGTTTTACGCAACGGAAAGCTATGGTTTACGTAATTCTGCATTTTATAAAATTGTGAAACGCGTGTGCGCGGAACATTAAGAGAATCTTATCCTTGGACGGTTGCGGGGGTAACTGATACAAACAACGCGCCAGCATAAAAATAGTTCGCTTATTAACTACCAGATATTGACGGGGACCTAAAATACTAAAAACAGTGCATACACCGTTAAATTGAACCCTGCGTGTGAAAGACAATCACATCGAATATTTCGAGAGCGAAGAATAGACATTTAAGTGCCGAATTGATAGCGTGGGTCGTGTCGATATTTGGACATTATGACCCGCGTTATTCAGAACACGATATCGACAATTTTAATACTCAAAAGGATAGGATCATCACATCCAATCCCGATTCATATTTCATATTTAGTTAGTGAAAAGAAATGTGTTAATAAACAAACTAGATTTCAATTTTATCCACGATTTTGGCTTCATTACGTAGTCTTGACTACATGATAAACAATATCTGTGAAAGTTGTACGCAACGTATCGTCATAATATTTAGCCAACCAATATTGTGGGACACCAAAAAATGTAAATACATGAAATTGTTCTTACAGCAGATGTATAATGTGTGAATGCGACGAACTATATCGAGAAACTGAACATCCATTACGTACTTGCATGTTTATCTGCGAAAATTTATTTATTTATTTATTTATTTATTTATTGTTCCGTGGGACCAAGTTAAGGAGAAGTCTCCATGGTCATGGAACGAGTCAATACATGAAATTATAACACGATATTAGAAACAGATGAAATGAAATATAAAACAAACATATTCAGGTGACAAGTCGTAAGTTTAAATGAAGAAAATCAACAATGTAACACTGGAATTTTCTTAATTTTTTAGCTCTTCCAGGAGCTCCTCGACAGAATAGGAGTGAGCCATGAGGAAACTCTTCAGTTTAGACTTTTGAGTTCTTGTGGTAGCTTATTGAAAATGGATGCAGCAGAATACTGCACTCCTTTCTGCACAAGAGTCAAGGAAGTGCATTCTACATGCAGATTTGATTTCTGCCTAGTATTAACTGAGTGAAAGCTGCTAACTCTTGGGAATAGGCTAATATTGCTAACAACAAACGACATTAAGGAAAATATATACTGTGAGGGCAATGTCAGAATTCCCAGATTTTTTAATAGGGGTCGACAAGAGGTTGTCGAACTTACACCATATATAGCTCGAACAGCCCGTTTTTGAGCCAAAGACACCCTTTTTGAATCAGAAGAATTACCCCAAAAAATACCATACGACATAAGCGTATGAAAATATGCGAAGTAGACTACTTTTCGTGTTGAAGTGTCACTTATTTCAGATACTGTTCTAATGGTAAATAAAGCAGCATTTAGCTTCTGAACAAGATCCTGGACATTGGCTTTCCACAACAGCTTACTATCTATCCGAACGCCTAGGAACTTGAACCAGTCTCGCTTATAATACGCCTATTCTGTCTGATCAAAATATCGGTTCTTGTTGAATTGTGAGATAGAAACTGTAAAAACTGAGTCTTACTGTGATTTAGCATCAAATTATTTTCCACAAGCCACGAACTTATTTCATGAACTACATTATTTGTTACTGGTTCAATATTACACACAAGATCCTTCACTATCAAGCTGGTGTCATCAGCAAACAGAAATATTTTTGAATCACCTGTAACACTAGAAGGCATATCATTTATATAAATAAGAAACAGCAGTGGCCCCAGCACCGACCCTTGCGGAACGCCCCACTTTCCAGTGCCCCATTGGGACTGAACATCACTACCACTCTCAATATTGCGGAGAATTACCCTCTGCTTTCTGTTCTTAAAGTAAGAGGCGAACCAATTATAAGCTACTCCCCTTGCTCCATAATGGTCCAACATCTGCAGTAATATTTTGTGGTCAACACAGTCAAAAGCGTTCGTTAAATCAAAGAAAACAGCGTTCGCAACCTTTTATTTAATCCGTCCAAAACCTCACAGAGAAAAGAGAATATAGCATTTTCAGTTGTTAAACCATTTCTAAAACCAAACTGAACATTTGACAGCAAATTATGTGAATTTAAATGCTCCAGTAACCTTGTATATACAACCTTCTCGATAACTTTAGCAAACACCGATGGCATAGAAATAGGTCTGAAATTGTCAACATTATCAATGTCTCCCTTTTTATAAAGTGGCTTCACCACCGAGTATTTTAATCGGTCAGGAAACCGACCACTCCTAAAGGAAAAGTTACAGATATGGCTGAGAACTGGGCTAACATACATTGAACAATACTTCAGTATGCTGCTAGATACCCCGTCATATCCATGAGAGTTCTTGGTCTTTAGTGATTTAATTATTAACTCAATCTCCCTCTTGTCAGTATCATGGAGGAGCATTTCAGGTAACAGTCTCGGAACACTTTTTTCTAAGAGCGCTATATGATTCCCTGTTGGGACTAGGTTTCTATTTAGTTCACCTGCTATATTCAGAAAGTGATTATTAAATACTGTACATATATGCGACTTATCAGTAACACGGAAATTCCCACTACGCACCGATTCTATATCCTCGACCTGTCTCTCCAGACCGGCAACTTCCTTCACGACTGACCATATGGTTTTAATTTTGTCCTGAGACTTAGCTATTCTATCTGCATACCACATACTTTTTGCCTTCCTAATAACATTTTTAAGCACCTTACAATACTGTTTGTAATGGGCTGCTGCATTTAGATTTTGACTGTTTCTAACGTTTTGATGTAATTGCCACTTTGTTCTACAAGATATTCTTATCCCTCTAGTCAGCCACCCAGGCTGCCTGTTTGTGCTAGTACCCTATTTTAAACGTTCTAACGGAAAGCAACTTTCAAAGAGCATGAGAAAAGTCTTGAGAAAAACATTATATTTATCGTCTACTGTATCAGCGCTATAAACATCTTGCCACTGTAAGGTGATGGAGCGCATGGTTCATGCTCGGTTAGTTTGGATTCTTGAATCTCAACGGCTACTTACCAATGTCCAATGCGGCTTTCGTCGCCGCCGCTCCGCTGTTGACCACCTTGTGACCTTGTCGACAATCATCATGAACAACTTTTTGCGAAGGCCCCAAACGGTAGCCATGTTCTTCGATTTGGAGAAGGCTTATGATACCTGTTGGAGAGGAGGTATCCTCCGCACTATGCACAGGTGGGGCCTACGCGGTCGCCTGCCCCTTTTTATTGATTCCTTTTTAACGGATCGAAAGTTTAGGGTACGTGTGGGTTCCGTATTGTCCGACGTCTTCCTCCAGGAGAACGGAGTGCCTCAGGGCTCCATCTTGAGCGTAGCCCTTTTTGCCATCGCGATCAATCCAATTATGGATTGCATTCCACCTCATTTCTCAGGCTCTCTCTTTGTCAATGACTTCGCGATGTACTGCAGTGCCCAGAGAACATGCCTCCTGGAGCGCTGCCTTCAGCGTTGTCTAGACAGCCTATACTCATGGAGCGTGGCAAATGGCTTCCGGTTCTCTGAAGAGAAGACGGTTTGTATCAACTTTTAGCGATATAAAGCGTTCCTTCCGCCATCCTTACATCTCGGTCTCGTTGTTCTCCCATTCGTGGAAACAACTAAGTTTCTGGGGCTCACGTTGGACAGGAAACTGTGTTGGTCTCCACATGTCTCTTATTTGGCGGCCCGTTGTACACGTTCCCTTAATGTCCTCAGAGTTCTTAGCGGTTCATCTTGGGGAGCGGATCGCACTGTCCTGCTTCGCTTGTATCGGTCCATCGTCCGATCGAAGCTGGATTATGGGAGCTTCGTCTACTCGTCCACTCGGCCATCCCTCTTACGCCGGCTCAACTCCATCCACCATCGGGGGATACATCTTGCGACCAGAGCCTTCTACACTAGTCCTGTGGAGAGTCTTTATGCTGAAGCTGCCGAATTACCATGGACCTACCGGTGCGACGTACTGCTGTGTCGGTATGCCTGCCGGCTGTTGTCTATGCCCGACCACCCCTCTTACAAGTCCTTCTTCGCCGATTCTCTCGACCGTCAGTACGGGTTGATGTGTCTGCCCTGCTGCCCTCCGGAGTCCGCTTCCGTCGCCTGCTTCGACAATTGGATTTTGCCCTCCCTACCACCTTCAGAGAGGGTGAGAGCCCGACACCACCTTGGCTCCAGGCTCCGGTTCATATTTATCTCGACCTCAGCTCACTCCCGAAGGAGGGTACTCCGGCTGCAGTGTATTGCTCACGGTTTGTCGAACTTCGTGCTCGACTTGCCGGTCACACCTTTATTTACACCGATGGCTCCAAAACTGACGATGGTGTCGGCTGTGCCTTTGTCGTCGGGGCCACCACCTTTAAATACCGGCTCCTCGACCAATCGTCGAGCTTTACGGCCGAGCTTCTTGCTCTCCATCAGGCCGTTCAGTATGCCCGCCGCCACCGCCATTCATCGTATGTACTCTGCTCTGACTCACTCAGTGCTCTTCAGAGCCTTGGAGCTCCCTATCCGGTCCATCCCTTAGTTCAACGGATACAGCAGTCCCTCCATTCTTTCGCTGATAATGGTTCTCCTGTCAGCTTTCTGTGGGTTCCCGGACATGTAGGAGTGCCTGGGAATGAGGCTGCGGATGCTGCAGTCCTCCTGCCTCGGCCAGCCTCCCATTGTCTCCCGTCATCTGACGTTCGTGGGGATGTTTGTAAGAGGCTTCTGTCGTTGTGGTGGGATGCTTGGTCATCCCTCCAAGGAAACAAGCTCCGGGCAGTAAAACCGCTCCCAACTGCTTGGACAACCTCCTCCCGACCATCTCGGCGAGAAGAGGTCCTTCTGACCAGGTTGCGGATTGGGCATTGCCGGTTTAGCCACCGCTACCTGCTCTCCGGTGACCCAGCCCCGCAATGCCCTTGTGGTCAGGCATTAACAGTGCGCCATGTTTTATTGTCGTGTCCCCGCTTTAGTCAATCTCGTGTTGTCCTGTCCCTGCCATCTACTTTACCGGATATTTTAGCTGATGACGCTCGAGCAGCTGCTCGTGTTCTGCGTTTTATAACTTTGACTGGGTTGTCCGAAGACATCTAACTTTTTTACTTATTTTATCTGCATCTTTGTGAAGCCTTTCTGGTGTCCCCCCCCCCTCCCCTTGAGTTTTACCAGATTCCATGTGCTCTAATAACTGTGACTGGGCGCTAATGACCTCAGTAGTTGAGCGCCCTTAAACCCCACAAAAAAAAACAGTACAAACTGACACCACACGAGCTCAGTGTAACTTGATACAATTGAAAGATCCATGCAAGGTACAGTAAGGGTGTACAAACCGTGCTTCTGTGCCTACAGACGACAACAGTTACGTGGCCCAGTCCCTACGCTAACATGCTCTTATCGCAGCAACATACTCGTAGAACAGAACGAATTAATTAAAGCTGTGTTTGTCAAATCCCCTGCACACACCACGCATAAACATAGGGTGGATTCTACTCTGCATGAAACATAAACCTAATGGAAGGCATGCTGTCCTGCCATAGTCTATTTAATAGGGTCCACATTCTGACTGCATCATTCAAATGAGCATTCAGACCTTTATGTAGTCTCACAAGCATCTATCATCGGTAAGATCACCATCGAGCACAAGCTGGACACCTTTCCCTACCAAACCACAGGAATCAGTATTATGCAGTAGAATTCTCACCAGTTCCACTCAGCTAGTGTACCTAGGTCTGTCTGAAAACCAACTTCCAATTCCTTTGCTAGGAGTCTCTTCCATCTGTCGTCACCATGCCGATCTGTGATGCTGACTGCCCCAACTGCTGCCGAGTGTTTTCTCACCACAGCCTCAGGGTGGAGCTAGTGTCCATCACATTACTTCACGCAGACTCGCGACATACAACAACGTAGTCGTTTGAGGTTGTCTTTTCAAATGAGTCTTGGTTCCGCATACTGTGCACGTAGCCGATCGCAAATGGAGTGGGTAAGGGAGAACAGATACTTTGTACCAGAAGTACCGTTGACCACACTCCATAAGGTGCCTTGTGGAGTACAGATACAGGCTCAGAGGAGAACTAACGTAGCAAGATACCATTCGCTATGGTCATGCAGGCGCAGAACCTCGCGTGAGTTTGGGGTGCCATAGGATATAAAACACTGAGTACATGTGATTCGCATAACCGTTACTTACAGTATCCGTTCCATTTCCGATGCGGTTAGGTCGGTGATTGTGCCATATCTTAAAGGTTTCGCAAGGGGAACCCACCACAGCGTGATAGGATGAAAATAAAGGGACACACATTTCAGTTTGGGTACCAACACTCATTAGCTTCCAAGGAAATGACGGTCAAAGTTTAGATGCGATTTTTTTTTTCAGGCTACTTAAACGGTGTAAAACGAAGTTGGTAGCGCAGGGCCCAAGAGCGCAGTTTCGAAATTTTGCACTGTGTTCAAATCCAATCTCAGGATTTTTTCTTTTGTTATTACGGAAGTATGTGGCGTTTATTGTGCCATCGTGAAATATAATTTAATTAATCGCAAATACAGATTTCACATCTTACTAAAAAGGATATAGTCACAACTGAAAAGGCGTAACACCTTTGAGAAAACTGCTACCAAGTTCTCATTTAACTCAATGAAGTTCGTGACAAATTTGGTCCTAGAGTCCATCAAGATGTAAACCAATTATAAGAACGAAGCCACAATGTGCACGAAGCAGCCAAAAAAAGGAAAGCTCACAAAACCCACCGTCAGATTCTGGACGAAGTTTTGCGACGTTACGTGGAAATGCAGCCGTTTATGTACATTGACTCTTGGGGTGGGTAAAACAATGCCTCCTTATGCGATGGGTTGGTTGTCGATGAAATCGGAATACCGACATTTTCAGAAAAAGTAATTCTGCCGATCTGTGTCACGTTTTGTAAACTCTGCGTTTATACTTTTACTAACAGGCAAAGGATTACATTCGCCGATTATAGAAGCGACCTACTCTCATTCAGCAGCAAAGGGTAGTCACAAGAAGTCAATCAAAATAAAACCTTGATTCGTCATCAGTGACAGCATCTAGCTTTCGAGAAAATGTTTCTACGTGCGTGGCTAACAGCGAAATTATCGCCATATATATAGAGAGGTTGTTTTTCTAAATACCATCACATTAAAAAAAATTGACTGTAGTATACGCTTGCGCACATTGCTCGTGGTGCTACGAATTTTTACGCTTTGAATATTTGTATGACAGAATAAAAGTGAAACACAACCAAAAAATTGAAATGCTAGAAAGTTAATTTTTTTTAGGTTTCACTTACTAATTATACAATCTATTTTTGATAAGATTTGAAATGCTTATTTCTTTTGTCAGCAGTTCTTACTTTACGATATCACAGAAACTATTGATGTGACATACCTCTGCGACTTTTAGCACAGCAAAGAACGGAATTTGAGTAATTGGCGAAAAATTTCGAAACTGTGCTACCAGTTCACTCGCTTTCATGATGCACGAGAGAACTGAAGAAGCCGCACCGAAAGACTGACCGTCATTTTCTCGAAATTGAGTGTTGGCACATAAACCGAAATAGGTGTCCCTTTATTTTCACTCTTTTTTCGTCATGCCAAGCTTCGACTATACCTACGGCGAGTTCCCCTTGTCAGTGGCATTACCTTACAAGCACGAAAAGATGGCGTGTCGCCGGTACTGTCGTAATCTACGCCGGTAAATATGGTGGTAGATTGCTGCTTTGTGTAGTATGTTCTCCAGATCTCACCGTTGGAAAATACGTTCATTGGTTGCCAAGAGTAGCAAACGAACATTCACCATCCAGTGAGACTGATGAACAGTCGTCGTCAAAAGTCCATTCTCCTCAGTCAGCCTATGAAACAAGCGACTTACTCGATTTCTTTGGAAAAACCAAAGCAATCACTGTAAATGTTTTTTCATATTATTTGATTCTTGGACAACATTGTCGGATTTTTGTTTTAAGAAAGTTAATCAACATTAAGATCCCAATCCGAGGTGTTGAAGATGCTCTGTCCAAAATGTGTGTCCATGACGGAAGTCCTGCAGTTTGAAAATTTTGTATGAAATCAATAAACAATGTTCTTAAGCTACAGGCTATTGCGCCCGTAGTAATAGCACAATTTTGTTGAAATTTGGAAAAAATTGAAAAATGAGGGACGTTTGACACAAAGCTGTAGTTTTGTTGTGTGTATTTAGTCATTTGTTTTGCAATAACTAATGAATAAAGTAAAATAAAAAATTAGTCTATTACTCCTTGCGGACAAGCCCGGAGAGTAATTTACCCAAATTTCAGAAAAGTGTCTTTATTAGTGTGCCCACAAATGATTGTCAGCTTCAAATACAGTGTATTTAGGTTTCAAAAAATATAAATGCTGATTTTATAGGTTTACTGAGGAAAATTGACGCCTACCTACACACTACGCTACAATATATACTATAACACAGTATATTTCAAACTGACAGAATGCGTTGCGGGCACACTAATAAAGATATCTTTCTGAAATTTCGCTCTTACTCCTTCGGCATGTCCGTAAGGAGTAATAGGCTCCAAACTAATATAACCTCGTTTGTTACTAACCGAAATAGTAGCCTAACTTTACTTTTGATGTGACTTTGGCGTAAAAGATAAATGCTGATCGGATTTAGCTGCTTCGGGCTAGCTTCTAATCAGGGTGCGGCTCCTCATCAATGTTCACAGAATGATAAGGGTTTTGCAATAACCAAGACAAAGATGTTTTTACACTTTCTGACTTAATATAGTCTGTTTAGACACAAAATGAGGCACACTACTGTCGTCTCGAACTTGGAGTTAATATCATCGCAGGTCAGAATTGTTACGATGCGTTACACACTATACAATGATTAACACACACAGTCCTCACTGCAATCCAGTGATTGGTCGGCGCGGTTAACTTGAACAAGAAAATACAGCACACTGAAAACCTGTAAAATACTTCAGACATACCATACGTCACGAATCGGTAATGTTTTGCTGAGCGTCAACCCACGGCGGTGGGGACTCATTCAGCCGGTACGACGCAATGCGTAGCTCACGGCTCTGTCCTCACTCGGTGAACTCCAAACTCTTAACTCCACTGGCTCATACTTTCTTAGCGCTAGCGGCGCTTGACAGTAGATTTTTCCTACCACCGACCTGCGCGGGACAAAAATGGGTTTATCGTTAGGTAAGGAATCGCGGACCCCTTACAGCTAATTTTAATTTATTCATTAGTCACTGTAATAAAAAACGGGACCAAATACACACGCCAAAACTATCTGTTTAAAACGTCCGCCATTTTATTATTTTTCAAATTTCAAAAAAATTTTACCGTTACTCCGTACGAAGGGTGCTACAGCTTAAGAAAATTGTTTTAATTTCATATGAGATTGGCGGACAGCAGGACTTGCCTCACAGATACCTCATTTTGACCACGGCAACTCCTGGAATGGGGGGCCTTAATGATAACTGACTTTCTCTAAAAATAACCTGACAATGCTGTCCAAAATTTATGTGTAAAATATTTGTTGATGATTGTTTTTGGGAAAAATTAACTAAATGTCGCTTCACTTAAAACTTCCGGGCTACTAGGCCGTTGTCCATGTATAAAACTTTCTCCTAACGTTTACTGTCCGACTGCGAAAGACATCTTCGGAGGTAAAGTGGCGAACTGCAACCAGAACTCGAGGGAGCGTCGAATATGGGCGGTGTAGAGGACACAACAGTCCGTCACGTGACGTCCGCTACGGGATAATTTCTGGTAGTGTCAACACTCTCGAATGAAAGTAATCGATCGTCATTCTTACGCTGCAACATTGACATCCAAGTTTTATCTACTTCAACACCTTCCTGTTTTGTGTTAGAATAATAACGGTGTTTATAAATATCAATAGCCTCTACACACACGGGTATGACGATGCGATGTTTTCGATGTAACAAACGTCTCGGTGAATTTTATTTCACGACCACCCTCTAGGTCAAGACGTTCCACTACGGCGGATTCATCCGTATGTCGCAGGCGGCATTTCTTCTTGTGTTAAACCAAACAGGTCTTCCTTCTTTTTCTGTTACCTATATAAACCGGACCACAACTACAAGGAATTTCACACACATGCGGTGTGGCCAAAGATGTATTGATGTGGTGTTTCACAGGAGTGGATTCCTTGTATCTCAGAACCACTGTGATTAATCTGTAAATGTAATCTTTTCATATAGTCCATAGCACTGTTGCTACAATAAATACTAAGTGAATTGGAAATCTCTAAAACGGTGTACTAATTTTGTCTCGGAGTGTATTTTTCAACATGATCGCATACCTCCACCGCTACTTCATGTCGCAGCTATGATAGTAGCTAAACTACCAATAAATAATGATGATGATGATGATGATGATGATGATGATGATGATGATGATGATGATGATGATGATGATGATGATGATGATGATGATGATGGATGTAAAATACTAGCAAATACAGAATACCCCAGAAGACATGACAATGTAGCAAAAATGATACATCAGCAGCTTGCCTTACAACATGTTCCCACATACAAGTATGCACCACAAAGTGTACTGGAGAATGATGAATTCAAATTATACTGGAACAGAACCATTATAACAGATAAAACACCACCACATAACAAACCTGACATCATACTCACCAATAAAAAGAAGAAATTAACACAACTAATCGAAATATCCATACCCAATACAACAAATACACAAAAGAAAACAGGAGAAAAAATCGAAAAATGCATCCAACTGGCTGAGGAAGTCAAGGACATGTGGCATCAGGATAAAGTTGTCATTATACCAATTATACTATCAACTACAGGAGTCATACCACACAATATCCACCAGTACATCAACGCAATACAGCTACATCCAAACGTATATATACAGCTACAGAAATCTGTAATTATTGATACATGATCAATTACCCGAAAGTTCCTAAATGCAATAGAACACATACCATACAGTTAAAAGGAAGTGACGCTTGATCAAGGTCCGCGTCACTTTCCATTTTTAACCAGACTTAACGTCTGAGAAAGTAAAGAAATAATAATAATAATAATAATCATAATAATAATAATGAATCGGCCTCTGGTATGTTCTGCCAGTCGTAAAAGGCGACGAAAAGAACAAACCACTAATAGGGCTAACCCCCCTTTTAGTGTGATTAGTTGGTTCAGGACAGAACTAAAGAAGCCTCGGACAAGCGCCGTCATGGTCGGGGACGACGCTTGAACCCTATGCCCGCCCACAATGGTAACGACACTGCTAGCCAACTGGAAAATGATGTAAATCCAAATAGAGGTGTTTTGCAGGATATGCTTCCTGCAACCACCCTAGAAGGAAAACAGACAGAGGATGAGATGGTCAGATGAAGTTAATCGACACCTCATGTTCTGTTATTACCAAGCAACAAACCTAGGAACCAACACAACTGGATACAGATCACAAGTATACACAACATTTATTACCAGATACCCAGAATTAAAATTTTTAACAGAACAACGATTAGCTGATCATATCTGTGTAATAATAAAAAATAACAGGTTACCCCAGTCAGAATTAGAAAACATCAAACAAGTACAACAAATACTGGAACAAAATAATGTGCAATCAGAAGAAGAAGAAGAAAATACAGTAATGGACTCAAACATCCCCGAGCAAACAAACAAAGAACAACATGCACCAATTAAACAATCAGAGGAAAACGAAATCTTAAGACAGCCACCAGAACAAGCACAAATAGAACACGAAGTGACACAGATGTTAGATATAGAAGAAAAATTTCAGCTAGCATATATAGAATACAAAGACACAAATACAGACATTAGACCATTCTTGCGTAGACCACCAAATAACCCACAAGTCGAAACAACAATAAAAACTATCAACACAATCATACACAACAAAATAAATGAAAACACAACTATGGAAGAGTTACAACTACTGGTTTATATAGGAGCACTCACTACACTAAATATACACACTAGGCAGAGATCAGAACCACCCAACACACAGAAGAAACCCACAAAACCAGCATGGCAACACAGGCTACAGATCAGAATAGAAAAACTGAGAAAAGACATCAGACAGCTAACACAATTTATAAGAAATGAAATCTCGGAAAAAAACGAAAAAAGTTAGATAAAATCTCACAACAAGAAGCGACAGAGCAATTAGACGAAAAGAAGCAGAAATTACAAGCATTAGCCAAACGACTCAGAAGATACAAAAAAAGTGAAAATAGAAGGAAACAAAACCAAACATTCAACACAAACCAAAAGAAATTTTACCAGACAATAGATAACACACACATTGAAATAAACAATCCACCAAACATAACAGACATGGAACACTTCTGGAGCAACATATGGTCAAACCCGGTACAACATAACAGACATGCACGGTGGATACAAGCAGAAACAGACACATACAAGATGATACCACAAATGCCTGAAGTGATAATTTTGCAACATGAAGTCACCCAAGCAATTAATTCTACTCACAATTGGAAAGCCCCTGGAAATGACAAAATAGCAAATTTCTGGTTAAAGAAGTTCACCTCATCACATTCACATCTACCTAAATTATTTAACAGTTAGATTGCAGACACATACACATTCCCTGATACACTTACACGCGGAATAACATATCTGAAACCTAAAGATCAAGCAGACACAGCGAACCCAGCTAAATATCGCCCCATAACATGCCTACCGACAATATACAAAATATTAACTTCAGTCATTAAACAGAAATTAATGACACATACAACACAAAATTATAAATGAAGAACAAAAAGGCTGTTGCAAAGGAGCACGAGGATGTAAAGAGCAACTGATAATAGATGCAGAGGTGACATATCAAGCTAAAACTAAACAAAGGTCGCTACACTACGCATACATTGATTACCAAAAAGCTTTTGATAGTGTACCCCACTCATGGTTACTACAAATATTGGAAATATACAAAGTAGATCCTAAATTGATACAGTTCCTAAACATAGTAATGAAAAATTGGAAAACCACACTTAATATCCAAACAAATTCAAATAATATCACATCACAGCCAATACAGATTAAGCGTGGAATATACCAAGGAGACTAATTAAGTCCTTTCTGGTTCTGCCTTGCTCTGAACCCACTATCCAACATGCTAAATAATACAAATTATGGATACAATATTACTGGAACATACCCACACAAAATCACACATTTGCTATACATGGATGATCTAAAACTACTGGCAGCAACAAATCAACTACTCAACCAATTACTAAAGATAACAGAAGGATTCAGCAATGATATAAATATGGCTTTTGGAACAGACAAATGTAAGAAAAATAGCATAGTCAAGGGAAAACATACTAAACAAGAAGATTACATATTGGATAACCACAGTGACTGCATAGAAGCGATGGAAAAAACGGATGCCTATAAATATCTAGGATACAGACAAAAAATAGGAATAGATAATAAAAATATCAAAGAAGAACTAAAAGAAAAATATAGACAAAGACTAACAAAAATACTGAAAACAGAATTGACAGCAAGAAACAAGACAAAAGCTATAAATACCTATGCCATACCAATATTGACCTACTCATTTGGAGTAGTGAAATGGAGTAACACAGACCTAGAAGCACTCAATACACTTACACGATCACATTGCCACAAATATAGAATACATCACATACATTCAGCAACAGAAAGATTCACATTAAGCAGAAAGGAAGGAGGAAGGGGATTTATCGACATAAAAAACCTACATTATGGACAGGTAGACAATTTAAGAAAATTCTTTCTAGAACGAAAGAAAGTAGCAAAATACACAAGGCAATCACTCATATAAATACATCGGCTACACCACTGCAATTTCATAACCACTTATACAACCCTTTAGATCACATAACATCAACAGACATGAAGAAAGTAAATTGGAAAAGAAAACACTACATGGCAAGCACCCGTATCATCTAACACAGCCACACGTCGATCAAGACGCATCCAACACATGGCTGAGAAAAGGCGATATATACAGTGAGACAGAAGGATTCATGATTGCAATACAGGATCAAACAATAAACACCAGGTATTACAGCAAGCATATTATTAAAGTTCCCAATACCACAACGGATAAATGCAGACTTTGTAAACAACAAATAGAAACAGTAGATCACATCAAAAGCGGATGTACAATACTAGCAAATACAGAATACCCCAGAAGACATGACAATGTCGCAAAAATAATAAATCAACAGCTTGCCTTACAACATAAACTTTTAAAACAACACGTTCCTACATACAAGTATACACCACAAAATGTACTGGAGAATGATGAATACAAATTATACTGGAACAGAACCATTATAACAGATAAAACAACGCCACATAACAAACCTGACATCATACTCACCAATAAAAAGAAGAAATTAACACAACTAATCGAAATATCCATACCCAATACAACAAATATACAAAAGAAAACAGGAGAAAAAATTGAAAAATACGTCCAACTGGCTGAGGAAGTCAAAGACATGTGGCATCAGGATAAAGTTGACATCATACCAATTATACTATAAACTACAGGAGTCATACCACACAATATCCACCAGTACATCAATGCAATACAGCTACATCCAAACATATATATACAGCTACAGAAATCCGTAATTATTGATACATGTTCAATTACCCGAAAGTTCCTAAATGCAATATAACACATACCGTACAGTTAAAAGGAAGTGACGCTTGATCAAGGTCCGCGTCACTCCATTTTTAACCGGACTTAACGTCTGAGAAAGTGAAGGCAATAACAATAATAAATCCCGTGGAGGCCTGGGAAAAGAATAGGCCTTCGGTATGTTCTGCCAGTCGTAAAAGGCGACGAAAAGAACAAACCACTAATAGGGCTAACCCCCCTTTCAGTGTGATTAGTTGGTTCAGGACAGAACTAAAGAAGCCTCGGACAAGCGCCGTCATGGTCGGAGACGACGCTTGAACCCTATGCCCGTCCACAATGGTAATGACACTGCTAGTCACAAGGAAAATGATTTAAATCCGAATAGAGGTGTTTTGCGGGAAATGCTTCCTGCAACCACCCTAGAAGGAAAACAAGACAGTGGATGAGAGGTCAGGAAGCAGCAGTGGATTTTCCTGTACAGTTAACAGGTGGTAGTTCTCCAGGTGCCTGCGTCGCGAGCAGATGGCCTGCATTGCACTGCTCGTGTGTGGCGTGCAGAGCGCGCCAGCTTTTACGAGCGCCGTTAACATCGGTCCTTCCTGCTGGGCAATCAGCGCAAATTGCCTTCTTTCATCGCCCATCAAGACGTGTTGGCTGACTATGCGGGCGTCCCGCATGACGCCTCAGCCACACGTTATCTGTCGTCTAGTTCTCTTTCATCTCAATGTGAGGGCTTTTGAATGTGTAACACTATAATCGATATAAGCTATAACGGTCTTATCTAACTTCTTTGTTTTTACTTAATGTGACTTCTGCATAAGCATGCTGTTTGATGTAACATCGATGTGAATATTTTATTCATTGCTTCAGATAATATATGTAATCGTAATTAATCTACAGAAGTAATTTCCAAAGTAATGTGCTGTAACAGAACTTAAAGTTAAACCGTAATTGTAATAATGGTTCGTGCATAGGGAAAGTAGGTTTGTATCCTGTAAAACTTGTAGGGAAGTCCCTCCATCGGAACTGGCTAGGCGGGAATAGAAAACGTTGACCTGACGGTCGAACTGCAGGGCTCCTATGTGACATGTCAGTCTGCAGCTAGCAGGCATAGAGTGCGCATGTTGTAAACTGAAAGAGCCGAGAAGAACTGAAAGAGCCGAGAACTGAAAGACTATATAATGCAGCATCGGATGCGGAATTACTAAGAGAATTTTCAGAGCTCGTTGCACAGGAAGAACCATGGATACCTCCGCCGTCTTTTTTGAATATCATAGGAGATCGAGATTGCCAATGCCTTCTTCTCAAATAATAAATTGAGTACTGTATAATTGCACGGACCAGTTACGTAGTTCCGTTTTCAATAATTATTTTGTGTTCCGTAAACTTTGTGTTGAGCCACGGTATTTGATCCTTAGTCACTTACCTAAACAAGGTCCTATCCCAAGTGCTACAAATCCTGCACTGAAAAGCAATTATCTTCCTTAACAAAAGTAGAGTTCCGAAGTACGTAATTATTGAGTGAGCATTAGTCTTGAAGTACTCTACGTAATTTTCGTAAATGGGCAGTTGAAGTTTCCGCTAAGTACAATTACTAAGAAAAGATTTGAAGTATCCAATTCAGTGATTTTTCTTATTGAAAAGTGTCTACAATTCCATTTGGTAGGTAGTTAACCGTGTTTCCGATATTGTGTTGTGACTAGTGTGTTCAGCCTTGATATGAGTCTACTGGTAAATTAGTTTCTGGGTCCCCGTGTAATAGTTGAGCTACAAGAGCAATCAAGACTAAGCAGCTGGCTACAAATATTGAAACTCTACTAGATCCAGGTCCCACATGTTCCACTTGAGCTAAATAATATAAGGGAGTGAATGTTTCTTGAGAAAGCCAATAATAATCAGTACAAAATATACAGTTACTTCATACCTATAGTAATAATGTCCTATAATTAAACTGACAAAAGAACCTTTTGTCAAAGTCAGTAGTGCTACACCATTAGTAATCATTTACCTAAAACTACCCTTATATTCCTACTGTAATGTACAGATAGTGTTATTGAGAGTCAGTTGTTGCCTAAGCGCAATAACACTCGTCCTGTGTAGTTAAGTGAAATCGCTGGAACATTACTTGCTAAATTGTGCTAGTGTCTGAAACAGAAGTTCAGTATCAAGTAAAGTCAATCCCAATAGTTAACTTTCTTTCTGAATGGGGCACAGCTTTGCCTAATTAGGCTGGCGACCTTTACCTTTTACGTAACTTCAGTTTACTTGATTACTAATAGAATCTTGATTCGTTACCCGTTTGTTTTTCCATTGTTACCTCTCAATAGCAGTTTTTCCACAGTCGAAAAACGGACACACACCTTTCCATTGCACACAGTCACATTCACAAAATAATAAATCCTTTCACAGGAGTAACATTATCGGTATACTAGTAATTTAAAAGCAGCCAGTAGTGTCATAAATGGAAACTACTCTTGTGACGGTACGTATCACACTTCCACATTTGAAGGAGCCGTTCTCCTTCTAAGACCTCCAAATGTGTCCTCAAGGGCGGATCCACGGTTCGGTTCGTAGGTGGTGAGAAGCATTACAGCTTATTACTGCCCTCCCCCTAGTATTGCCATAAGTCCAGACTTTTTAGGAGTGTCATAACCTGCTACCCTAAAGCCTCATGCTGGGCGCCAAATATCTCGACTTAGGGCACTAATAATCCCAAATATAATGTGGGTGTTGACTTAAAAAACGGTAGAATGTATAAAAGTTTGAAAATGAGTTTCTGAACGAGTCTACGACGGTAATCGGTAAAATTAGAATACAGTGTCCCAGGAGGCGGCGATCGCCAATGAGATAAAGTGATGACGCTAAGTGCATGGCCGAACTGTACGTTTCGATAACTCAGTCGTGTGGTCCATTGTTGTACTACTACCGCCACGGTGAAAGTTTGTGAATGATGTTCTCAGCTTGTTCCCCTCTCTCATCCACTGATTGCGACTTCTCTTGGCGCGACAATCTGTGTTAGGACTTACAGTATTTCCATTCCAAGGGGGTGGGTGCCCCCTCGGGAAACGGGGAGGCGGAGGCGGGGGCGGGAAGGGGCGGGCAGAGATCACTTTCCGGTGTGGTGCGCAGTGCATGTCCACATTCTCAATTAATTCGTTCACTCAAACCAATTACGACTGGTAAGAGATTTATAAAATATTTCGAAACACAGAAATACATGCTAGTTACGCATATTAACTATCATAGGTTTAAAGTTTCATTAGTAACGCAAAGAAAAGAAAAGCATCGAATTCTTTAGTGTCTGTGTGTATTCGTATTTAACGCTTTAATGCCAGTTTAATGCACAGTTTTTGTATTAAGGATATTTTGTTGAATGACTAATGAAATATTCAATTTTACGTTATTTACTCATTTTTTTGTAAAATATTGCAAGCTTTGTTTGATGTGTATGTACAAAGATGTACATAACAATGAATTTCCTTACTGTGTTACAAATTATCATAAACGGCGTGGACCTTGCATCTCTCGTCGTTTCTCCAATCTGTAAGGTTTCCTCAAATTTAGAAATAGCCATGCTTTCTAGCCATGTAGCTAAGAGCGCCGAGACGCACGCGTGGTGCAACTGCTTCAGCGAGTAGTTAAGGCATGCTCTTGAGTCCCAGTTGTCTAAAAACTGGATCCAACAATAATACCCAACCTCCTCCACCAAATATGACTCGCTACACAATTTTAACATTCCACAGAAGCCGGGGAAGATCTTTATTACAGAATCTGGTGTGAACCACTTAGAACCGAAGACTAAGGTATAATCTTTTTCTTCTTATCTCCTCACAATTCATGTGTTCGCTGACGGCCTGATTCTGTTTCTCTCTCTTATGTTTTTTTATTGTTGGACAGGAAATTTTTGCAGTATTGATCAGCAGCGTGAGATTTTGTGCCGTATGGTGACTTCTGTGACAATAGGTTTTCTCATGGCCCTTCTTGTCTCTTCAAGACATCCTACGGTGTTTTTTAATTTGGAAATAAAATAAAAAAATTTCGTTAGCCTGTTTTTATTCATTCTGTGAGTTTAATAAGAACAATAATATGAATAAAATGTTTCTATATTCCGGTGACAACGATTTGTTTATGTAAGTGCTTCATACATCACTTCAGCATAACTTCAAAGCAATTGCAGTTCAGAGAAATACATAATTAGAAACCCATTTGTCTGATAATTTGAGACGTACAGGTTTCACGCAACTGAGTTAAATTCTATAACACCAACAAGCACTCACTACTTTGGCAACATAATCCACGCAATTAATAAAAAGTGTGCATTCACCACTATCAGTATCTCTGAGCACTAAGATTGTGAACGCAGTTATGCAAACTATCATAACATTCATGGCAAACGAGTATCACTCAAATATTGTAATCCATGTTGTTGACACTTTCACGAGGTGATGGCGAGCTAGTGCCAAGTGAAGGCATCACAGTCCATCTGGAAACAACATATTCGCTTCCTATTGGCTGCGAGGAAAGCAGACCGTTATAAGGTAGCGTGAATTTTCCTGGCCCCTAATTGGCCGAAGGGCCTGAGGCAAATACTGCCATGTCAGTGTTGCTTAGAGTAGTGAGAGTAGCTCATGAAAACGATTGCGGGTGTTAAGTTTAGTGAAACGAATGATCTTTAGTGTGGATAATGTGGTTCGCTGCTCAGAATATTAAAGAGTGGTGTTAAGCAGCACTGAGTTAGTGTCTAACTAAACTTTACGAGTGACTGATTGTGTAATCAGTTGGTGTGGTGACTGTTGAGGTAAGACTTACAGCACGAAGTAAAAATAGTGCATCTCTGAAATAACTTACTCTTTACTGCAGAGTAGATCCTCCTTTTCCTGTAACCTTAATCTAGCATTACCACGGCCACGGGTTGTCTTCTGCAGAAGATGGGACATAGACATCTTTAGAAGACGCAAGGTCAGTTCCAGAAACCTTGCGAGGTGTTTCTGATGTATACGTTCAACTACAGAGCTCTCGTGTACGGTCAGCGTGTCACAACCAGCTAACGGAGCTGAGGTGTTGTACTGTGTAAATGGGACGACAGTTACTTCTTCCAGTAGTTTCCGCCAACGTTCCAGAGAGTCAATCTGTGTTTTTCTTAGTGGAGGGGTCGTTGTCTGACCCTGCCTGGAATTTGTCGGTTATACCTGTTGACTCAGGAATCGTGTCGTTTTTGTTATTAAAAGCGCTTCTAATGTCACTGTTAAATTGGTCGCTTGAAATGGTCACTCGTTCTTAAAAAACATTGACTCGTGAGTCGTGCTGCGGCTCGCGTTGGTGCTGTTTGTTGGTTTCCGCCCTCTGTTAGAGGCCAGACGGTGTTGTTTAGTTCGCATGGTTGCGGTTGTTTGTTTTCTTCTCGTGTTGACTGGCGCCACTCGGTTTCGCAAGCGTTGCCTGTCCGCTAGTGGCAGCAGCGGCGGTTATCGGTATGTAGTAACTGTTGACCTATCTTTTGGGCGACGTTCTTTTTCTGTGTCGTGTGAGTGTGGCAGATCGGTTGGAGACTCAGGAGCAGTCAGGTCCGCGCAGTGCGTGAACACGCCAGGACTGCTGGCGGCGCGCATGGACTGCCGGATGGAAGGGCTGTGGTCACGAGGGTGCACGACTTCGTCGTAAACCGGATCCGGAAGCTTTAAAATGAGTGCATTTCAATCCAAGTAGAGAAACCTCCACCACTACGACATCCCGCGATTCTCCAGTGACTTGGGTTCGTGTTGCTGTTCGTAGTGTCGCCGAGGCGAAGAGCAGCGAGTGGTTCCTTTCTCAATCCGGTGGTAGTGGTCCCTTTCTCGTTCCGGGTGCTCTAAAGACAGTATTCTGGGGGCGTAGTGCAGACCGCGGGTTCTGGTTTTGGCGTATTGTTCCATCGTTGCATTTGGTTTATAGGATGTAAGGTGGCTTCAGCAAGCTTATCAGTAGTCATTCGTTAGACTGCCACAAGTTTGAGTTAACATCTTGTGAAGTGAATGCAACTCTTGGCTGCCTATCTCATCGCTCGCGAAAGTGTTTGTAGCCAGACCTTCTCAGAGGTCGGTTCCTGGAGCACGGTCTGTGGCCCCTTGGTTCTTGTAAGACGTGTGTATTCTAAAAGGTGGTCTGCTGGCCAGTAGTTCAGTCTAACGCTCCTTCAGCCCAATGTTAAGTGTTGTTACAAAGTTTACCACCATCTTATTTCACCTGTTTCATGATCAGTTGCTTGTTTTTTTAATTAACCTTTGCTAATGTATTTGCTGTTCTACAGCAGGTTTCTAAATTTTTATATTATTGCCGTTCCTGGTGTGTAAGACCTTCAGCCGTGATTGTTGTCATTTGCCCTAAAATTCTAAATTGGTATTTGTATTTTAGCAGTAAGCTTTAAAACCTTATTTACTGCCATTGCTGGCGTCTGATGCCTTCTGCTGTTTTTGTGGCGACTTGCCTTTAATATTTCAATACCTGTAATTTGTAAGTTGCAGCGCGTTTTTAACAATTCTTGATGTATTGCCATTCCTGGCGTGTAAGGCCTTCTACCCAGATCACAGTGGCTTGCTTTTAAAACATCTGCTGTATTTGTATTTTTGGTGATTTGCTAAATTGTAACTCACTGAAAACACTATTATTTACACAGTTGTTTATTCCTTCATTAATAACGTGTAGTATTTCTTATTTATTGTTGTCCGAAATTACTGGTTTAAAATAAATTGTGTGTAAATGCAAAAGGCAACCAATAGTAACTGATTACGAACCCGTCCACAATCGTAACCGAATCCTGCCTTCCCTTGACCACCGGGTTTAGACTCGTTTTGGGCACATTTCATCTTGAAAATTTCAAACTAATTGTATTTATGTGAACTATGGCGCCATATACATATGTTTTCAGCGTTAGTGTCATATTTCGTATAAAGGCAATTTGACACTCTGAAGGTAGGCTGCACCCGAAAAGCCTCCTTTTTTTTTTAATAAGGGACCAGTTCATTATAAGCGAACAATTTAGCAGTGCCATTAGAAGTGCTCTGTTTTACATCATGGTCGCAAGTCTCGTGAGCGACTCTGTCGCAACCTATGTATTTTTATTGACAGCAGGAACGGCGATTCTGCTAATGGTGGGCGCCTTTACCTAGCTGCAGTGTTGCCAACAGTTGGGCAGGACGCAAGCCCATCCACGTGGACTAATCTTCAAACAGCTGAAGAGCATTTTGTGTTAAACACAGCTGCTAATATTTCAGAATTTCTAGTAACTAATGAAGAGATACTGAATTGAATTGGGCAGAGAAATTTATGGCACGACTTGACTTCGTCGGTAACGAGGCAGTACTGGCTCATGACTTCGGGCATAAGAACATAAAAAACATGAACTCCGCCCCAGAGTTCACGATTCATCTGAACACTAACACAAAAACCCCCAGGTGTCAGTCAGACCGGTACCAGACGTTGGATATCGATGGAGTATCAACTAAAACAGCGATATAGTTTGCGCTACGCGCTGTTGTCGAGGATAACGTGCGTAAACGGTGACTACTTAGTAACACATGACCCACGGAGCAGAGGAAAAAACTGTCGTGTGGAGCTCCCATGTGGAAGTCGGCAGACCGTTAGTTCGTCGTACCAAAGGTCCCAGGTTTTAACCTTGGTCGTGCCAGTTTTTGTAGCGTATTACGTGTGAAACTTGTGTGGGACAACATGTTTCTGACATTTAAAAGGACTGTTCAGAGTTCATAGACGTACGGCAGTGCTGCCATCTAACAGTCTATTCTTATTCTTGCTTGCTGCTTCCACATAAACTAAGTGAAACCGAACTGCCAAATTCGTTATAAACAAAAGTCAATTGTAACCCACCTCTTAATTATAAGCTGCTCCTCCATCTGAAATATTTTATAATTATGAATCAAGAGAATTATAACTCTAAAAAGATTTTGTGATAACGAAAACAGTCCTTTTATAGGACAGGAACACGTTGTCCTATATAAGTTTCACACAAAAACTGCCAAGGCCAGAGATCGAACCCGGGACCTTTTAGCACATGTAGATCGTTATTGTCCGTTCTGTTTGTTCGGAGCGGACGTCCCATGACGCTTGTTCATCATAGATCCATTACATCAGTTTCTTTATTACAGAGGGCAGCTAACCCTCTCATCGAACACGCTGAGCTACCGTGCCAGCAGATCCTTGGTAGAACAAACTAACGCTCTACCAACTTTCCCGACGGAGCTCTAAGAGACAGACGCTAAGGTTATGCTTTTCCTGTGCTCTGTACGTCATGTTAGCTATCACTGCTTATGCACGTTCTACAGAACGACAGCACATAGGACAAATTGTCGGAGTTCTTGCTAATGTGTCGATATAAAAGGTCTGGTACCTATCTGACCGTCTTACATCTGGAGGTTTGGGTTTGAAAGAGCTTCTGCTCGACTACTCCAATTTTGACTGCTCCTCGAAATTATTTGACCCTTAAGAATTCCAGCCGGATAGGATCAAGAGCAGAATGTAGGTATTCTCTTTGGCCAGTGCTTCTGTGAGGTGCTGTCTGATGGCAGGACATTTACGAACTTTCCTGCACCGGAGGTTGGAGACATCTAGCAGTCATGGGAAGATTTGTCGCTCTACAAGTCTGCCATGTAGTGTCCGACCGCAACCCATTTACGAGAATTAGGTGGAGACCGGCAAATCAACTGCAGGCTCCTTCCCCAGAGGCTGATGCTGTCATAGACCATGGCCAAACGAAAAGGATGCAGGTACATCTAGAGAATGAGTCGAAAGAGTTCGTTGCAGCTCTTCATCCAATGCAGCAATTCGCAACATCGATGACGGTTGGAAAGTAATCTGCCCAGGACTCTGCTTTAAAATGGGCGTCACAGGCTCCGTAATGTTGATGGGGCGAATCTGGTTGTACCTCTGTGGTCGATCACAAAGCTGTCCTACTTTACCCGTAGGTCGCGCTGACAGCGCGGTAGAATTGCTCTAGCAGATAGATCGCAAAGAGAGCTGCTGTTTGCGTAAAGTACGAATTTGCACCAAACCCAGAGCTGCAGTCCGTCTGGTCTCGTAGTCTTAAGTGCCACGCCATTCAGCGTGGCATTCTTTGACTAGCGTGTATTGGCTGAAAATGTAGCTGATTCTTTGGCTGATGGGTTGTGACACAATGTTTTTTTAATAACCAGGGATGGAAATGATAGTTATTTGCCATTTAGACTGTCCTCTCGAATTGAATTTGCAGAAAACTAGCATTATTTCTCCTACGCCTACAATCACTCCAGTTACACATATTATACAAAATTCACTCGTGATTTGGCGAAATTGCAAAGTCCCTGATTTCTGTCTCAAGCAAAGACACACATTATCAAAGTACGAGTCACAATCCCTCATAAGTGATAAATTGTTTCATTTCATTTGCAGCATATTTTAAGACCTGTTATCTAGTATTCTAAAATAAGCTGTACATTTTATAATTATCATATAATGACACTGTTTTCATCGAAGAAAAATCAAAATAAGAATAAATAAATCGGTTAACGCAGATGGATGATGCTAAGTAAACGTCAGTAATCTAAAGCAAAAGCAAGATAGAAAATTATAATGATGGCCCACAATTGTTGACGATCAGTTGGGAAAGCCTCAGAATTGCATCGAGCCCTTGCCTTTCGATTTGACTTCTGCATCTACATACTCTCTCCGCAAGCCACCGTACGGTGCGTGGCGGAGGGTACCCTGTACCACTACTAGTCACTTTCTTTCCTGTTCCATTCTCAAACAGAAGGAAAAAGGATTGTCTTAAAAACCTACGCATGTGCCCTGATTTCTCGTATCTTAACTTCTTGGTCCTTAGGCGAAATGTACATTGGCGACAATATAATCGTTTCGCAGTCTGCTTCAAATGCCGATTCCCTAAATTTTCCCAATAGTTTGTAACCTCACAACAGATAAAAATAATTATGTATAGCATTCACATTCATCGTAACCTCCCAATAGAAAAATGTGACTCACAACCATTCAATAATTAACTGACTGTTAATCTAAACTGGTAAATTTGGACGTCAGCAGTGCTGCGTCATTGCCCTGAAAAATCATACTGAATAAATAGAAAATTCTTACCTCAATGAAGTCGCCGGATAGCGGTATATCTGCTCCTATAAGAAATTTTTCTGGCACAGCCCAGTGCAATGCTGGCCGATAGATTTTTCATGTATAAAAAGAAACAACTGATTTTTCTTTACAATAATCGGGATGACCATGGATTGGAGAAATCAGTAAATTCTTTAAATTGAGATGAATGATTGTCAAAAGTTAATTTTTTATAAGAAAGATTAACAGATTAAAGAAAAGACATGGGATTTGATATAATAGTACATATGCGCGAGGCTGCTTTTACCTTATACTACATCACTCAGGTACCGCCATCGCTCCCCACGACCGGCCCAGCCAACTCTATACACCAGACTAGCTACTAGCTACTAGTTACTCCTACTGCATACAACACTGCTCTTTGGTCTGAGATTCTCTTATAGCTTACATATCGCAGGCAGCGCATCAGCAATCCATCGAAATTACATCTGCTCGAGTGCGCTGGCAATAAATTCCTTAGTCATGGACATCTTACGAGTTTTCTTCGACAAGAACATCACCTTCTCTCCAGGGATTCCTATCTGGGTTTGTGAAACATCTACGTAACACATGCGTGTCGCTCAAACCCACCGGTAACGAATCTAGCAGCCCGCCTCTGTATTGCCTCGATGTCCCCCTTTAAACTGACATATTACGGATCCCAAACACTCGGGCAGTACTTCAGAATATGTCACTAGCGTCCTATATGCAGTCTCTTTTAGAGCTGAACCGAAGTTGACCATTCGTCTTCCCTACCATAGTCACTTGATCATTCCATTCTATTTCACATCACTTTGCAACGTTAGGCCCAGATACTTAAATGACGGAACTGTGCCAAGCGGGACACTACTAATGCTGTATCTGAACATTACAGGTTTCTTCTTCCTACTCATCAGAATTAACTTAGATTTTCCCACATTAAGGGTTAGCTGCCAGTCATCACGCCAACTGGAGATTTCATCTGTGTTGCATCTTCCTACAGTCCTTCAACTTCGACACCTCACCGTACGCCACGGCATCATCTGCAAACAATCGCAGATGGCTGCTCACCCTGTCCGCCGGATCATTTCTGTACATAGGACCGTTTTTTTCTACCACACTTCCCTGGGGGCACACCTGACGATACCCTTGTCTCTGAACAATCGCACGACGAGGACAACATACGGAGTTCAATTACTTAAGAAGTCTTAGAGCCGCTCACATATCTGAGAACCTGTGACGTATGGTCGTACCTTCGTTAAGTCTACTGTGGGGAGCCGTCTTTCCAGAAATCTATAAATATGGAATTTGCCTGTTGCACTTCATCCCTATTTCGCAGGGCATCGTTTAAGAAAATGGCAAGATGAGTTTCGCGTGAGCGATGATATCTAAAACCGTGTTGATTCTGAAATCCAGGTAACAGGTACAGGGTGGAAAAGGATCAAACATTAACACTTGGAAGGGAGACGCATCTGAAAGTTCTTAGTTTTCACCAAATTAACATTTATTTAAGAAAAACATACTGATAAATTAAATTCCAGATTAACAACATGAAAATCATCAGAATTAGTGACATAAAGTGACAAACGACTGAATTTTAACAATATATGCAAAAGAAAACAGTATTGAATAAACACAAAGCATCTGAGTTTATAACAGTAAGAATGAAATTTGAGTCTTAATCTGCAAAAGTTCGTGAGTTAATCCCGCCAACTCCACAGCCTAAAACCCTGGTGACACTCGCTCAACCCAGATATAGTTCTAAGGAACAAGGCAGCTACTCAACTTTTGCTAGGTGTGACAGACGACGCGGTAAAGCGCTCCCGCGGCAATAACTTAGACATCTGGCGCTGGGCAGGATGCCGCCAAGGTAGCGGCCCAGAAGTCACGGCTGCAAACACCTAGGTAGACTCGCGTGTTTGTAATCAGCTGTGAACATAAATCACATGCGACGCAGCGCCCTCAAACTATAACAAAATATACATTCACAAATGATGAGACTTGCTTTAGCAAGACAAATACAACTCGTAACCGTAGATAAAACAAATAGTTAAAGCCAAACTATATATATATATAATCAGGAGAAACTCTTTAAGATTGTGAGAGATAATTAGAACGAATTTGGTTGTACACAATAAATACTTACACCTCTGCCTAGGTAAGATAAGCGAGTACATGAAACTGACAAGGTGCAGGTACAAACAGAGGAGTTGCAGTTAAAGCCTTAAGCAAGGCAGAAAATTTCACTCAGCAGTAGCCCTCCGTAATTCAGTTATGACCAAAACACATCGACGTAGGTTAGAATGAATACACTTTACTAACACACAATTAGATTCCAAATTCATACCCAGTATCTGATACAGTACCATGCCATTGCAACGGGGTGCAGTGCCACTGTCAGGTGTTACCACTTCAATTCATAACACGTCACCCCAAGCGTGTGCACACAAGCGGTTTACCAATTAACAGAATCACGTGGTTCGAAGACGACGCACTAACAACCATTGGCCACTCTCAAGCCAAGGCACACTGCAGAACAAACAAATACCTATTATTCACTGAGCAATTTTCCTTTAAAGAATAAAAGTACAGGGCCAGAATGTCCATAGGCAGTATGTTAGCATGAGTAAGTAGATATCTCAGGTGTTGCGAAACAACGCAAATCACTTAAGAAAGGCAAGTCTTCCAGTCCAGATGGTATACCAATCAGGTTCCTTTCAGAGTATGCAGACACAATAGCGCCTTTATTAGCAATCATATACAACCGCTCACTTGGCGAAAGGTCTGTTCCTAAAGACTGGAAAGTAGCACATGTCACACCAATATTCAAGAATGGAAATAGGAGAAACCCATTGAATTACAGACCCATATCACTGACCTCAATTCGCAGTAAGATTTTGAAGCATATACTGTACTCGAACATTATGAATCACCTTGAAGAAAATGACTTATTGATACATGACCAACACGAATTCAGAAAATATCGTACTTGTGCAACACAGCTAGCTCTTTACTCCCATGAAGTAATGAGTGCTGTCGACGAGGAATCTCAGATCGATTACTAGATTTCCAGAAAGCTTTTGATACCGTTCCTCACAAGCGACTATTAATCAAACTGCGTGCATATGGAATATCGTCTCAGTTGTGTGACTGGATTCGTGATTTCCTCTCAGAGAGGTCACAGTTCGTAGTGATAGACGGTAAATCATCGAGTAGAACAGAAGTGATATCTGGCGTTCCGCAAGGTAGTGTCATAGGTCCTCTGCTGTTCCCGATTTATATAAATGATGTAGGTGATAATCTGAGCAGCCCCCTTAGATTGTTTGCAGATGATGCTGTAATTTACCGTCTAGTAAAATCGTCAGACGGTCAATTCCAATTACATAATGATCTAGAGAGAATCTCTGTATGCTGCGAAAAAGTGACAATTGGCACTAAACAAAGATAAATGCAACGTCATCCACATGGATACTAAAAGAAATCCGATAAATTTTGTGTATACGATAAATCGCACAAATCTAAGGGCTGTCATTTCGGCTAAATACCTAGAAATTACAATTACGAGCAACTTAAATTGGAAAGACCACTTAGATAATATTGTGGGGAAGGCGAAACAAAGACTGAGCTTTATTGGCAGGGCACTTAGAAGATGCGACAAACCCACTAAAGAGACAGCCTACATTACACTTGTCCGTCCTCTGCCTGAATATTGCTGCGCGGTATGGAATCCTTACCAGGTAGGCTTGACGCAGGACATCGAAAAAGTGCAAAGAAGGGCAGCTCGTTTCGTGCTATCGCGCAGTTGGGGTGACAGTATCACTGATACGATACGCGAATTGGGGTAGCAGAAACGAAGGCGGTTTTCTTTGCGGCGAGATCTATTTACGAAATTTCAACCACCAACTTTTTCTTCCGAATGCGAAAATATTTTGCTGATGCCCGCCTACGTAGGGAGAAATGATCATAATAAAATACGAGAAATCAGAGATCGAACGGAAAGATTTAGGTGTTTCTTTCTCCTACGCGCCATTCGAGAGTGGAATGGTAGAGTAGTAGTATGAAAATGGTCCGATGAACCCTCTGCCAGGCACTTAAGTGTGAATTGCAGGGTAACCATGTAGATGTAGATGTTGCGGTGCAGTCTCCCCACCGTGAATTATCCTTTAAATTCCTCTTCAAATAACAGGCGGCGGCCCCCGTCACCAGAGCTCCAGAGCACTGCGTTGGTCACCTTCTTTAGCGACTGCCCAACATTCGACAAGCCGCTCGGCGATCCAGCTGGGTACATGCGTTGTCATACCCAAAGCGGCCCAACCAAACCCCCACCTCCAGGCTCTGCTGCTCCAGCCCCCTCCTTCCGTCACGTGTCGTTCACAACTCACCCCGCCGCTCCGGGCCTCCACGCCTCAACCATGAGAACCAAAGATAAGTCACAAGGGAGGTGACTATAGTTACCGGTGCCAGAGGTGGTTCGGCCAGCAAACCGAGCCGCCACGGCTCAGATTCAATGACAGAAGCTTTTGGATCTCAAAGAAATTCATTATATTCACAGAATATAGTCAAGAATTCTGCAGCAAACCGACATAAGGGATATTGGTCTGTAATTTTGTGAACCCGTACCCTTCTCATACAGTAGTCACCGGCGCTTTTCCCACCTGTCGCTTGGGGACTTCGTGCCGGGCGAGCAAGGGACAATGCCGCAGAATTCTTGTTCTAAAACCGAATTGAGATTCCATCAAGACATAGAACTTGGAATGTTTTAAATTCTTTAAGTTGTTTCTTTACGTCAAGTGCTTACTACTTTGTCCTAAATACTGCAAATGTTAAAGAAGCGGAGGGCATGAAGAACGAAGTATCATCACCTGACTTTCTAGATGTTTTTCAGTAATGGTTCACTTCACACCATCTTGAGGGGATACGATGCATAAAGTTCTACACTTGAAAATTATAACTGACATTGTTAACTTGCTAACTGTTTTTTTATTAGTTTAGATTTTAGGTCTATTTGAGGCTATGTTCCACTAGGAAAGATAACATTTGATTCTTTCCTACATAATATATATAACTGAAGTATCAACTGAGGAAGAATGGCTTCAGCTACTTATAATTATTATTGCTTGTCAGGCATTTACATCGCAAATCAAATCAAAACAAGTACCTGAAGACCCTCACCTAACTCCACAGAACAAGCAACAATTTTAAATTCACTAATGAGTATCATTTTATTTCATGAAAATTTCATTCTAAAGTGACGTGGTGATTCTCTAGTAGTCAAGTAGCAAACAAATTATGTCTGTAGCACAAATATCTTGCTTAAATAATGAACTCAGGCAAAACTACGCGAAAAAACTTAACAAAAAAATCTATAAAGTGGCATGTGGTTAAGGCAGGGCACACGGGTAAGAATATATCTATAGGAAAGTGGAAAACAAAGTAAATGGTGTTTCTCTCTCTCTCTCTCTCTCTCTCTCTCTCTCTCTCTCTCTCTCTCTCTCCACATTTACGCATTTTACCCAAGAATAAACTCACTGAAACACATCTGAGTGAAGTGGAAATAGAATTGCCAGAGACGAGTTAAATATAAAACAGTAATAGTCAGGAACCATAATTTGATCCAGCTGTTAGTCCAAGTGAAACTAGTTATAATCAGGTATTCTCTGGCGAAAAACCATGCTTCCTTTCTTAAAGGTCCACCATGTGCAACAGACCAGCTCTCATAAACAAATTAATTATAGCAATATAGTAATTATTGTACGTTGTGACATTCTAGTAGAGGGTTGATGATTTTCAAATGGTACTTGTTTATTCTACAACAAATGTAGCATGAACTCGGGCGTTATTAAGATTTTGTTATTAAATTTCGTTGTGGTCGTTTTCACTAATATTAGAGAAGTAAGGAAGAAACTGATGTGAAGTATGCTAACTTCTCAGCAAGTTTCGAAAAGGAAAGAGCACCATTACACGCTAACAGCGAGATGGCACTGAGAATCACTCTCATATTGCTGTAGCAGTGGTACACACACACACACACACACACACACACACACACACACACACACACACACACACACACACACACAGAGAGAGAGAGAGAGAGAGAGAGAGAGAGAGAGAGAGAGAGAGAGAGAATAAAAACTTTGTTCTCATTGTCACATCTGACGTAAGAACTGTTCAGAATATTTCGTCGAAATGACAAAAACAAATAAAGTGAATTTAGCCGCATAATTCTGTGTCAGTCAAGGAAGTAAGTCGATGATACAAAGGTGCCAAACAATTCTGCGAATACGGCAGTTTCAGCTGGTCCAGCAGCAGGAAAAATTCCTAGGTCGGCCTATAAATGTCTGGCACACGTGTCGCTATCTGAACAGCTGTCTATCGGTCTTTCTGGACTCAAGGACGCTGACCTAAGGGCAAGCTGTACCACATCTGCGGAATTATGGCACCATTGAGTTATACTCCAGTTCTGCCTGATGATACTTCCTGAAAGTGTATAGTACTGAACGAACACTATCAAAACGTTTTAGCAAAATACCCTGCGATTTATGTGATTGTTTTTATATGTTTCTCTGAATAATTCCGTAATCAAGACACTTAATCCATATAAATGAAAATTTTTGTTTAAAAATCTTAATTCTCTGAAAGTTCTTCAAAGGTTGCTTTGAAGTTTTGACACAATATTGCATTCGAATATGCGCATGTTCTTATATACTATACCTACTTTCTAATACACGTAATATATAAATGTGTATAACAGGGAAAGTTATTGACAAAATCTTATTGATCGACTTTTTACACGTTATTGTAACAAACTTTTGGATATATACACTGAAGAGCCAAAGAAACCGGTAAACCTGCCTAATATCGTGCAGGGCCCCCGCGAGCAGGCAGAAGTGCCGCAACACAACGTGACATGGACTTGACTAATCCCTGAAGTAATGCTGGAGGAAATTGACACCATGAATCCTGCAGGGCTGTCCATAAACCCGTAAGAGTACGAGGGGGTGGAGATCTCTTCTGAACAGTACACTGCAAGACATTCAGGACGTGCTCAATAGTGTTCTTGTCTGTGGAGTTCGGTGACCAGCTGGAGTTTTTTAACTCAGAAGAGTGTTCCTGGAGCCACTCTGTAGCAATTCTGGAAGTGTGGGGTGTCGCATTGTCCTGCTGGAATTTCCCAAGTCCGTCGGAAATCACAGTGGACATGAACAGATGCAGGTGATCAGACAGGATGCTTAGGTAGATGTTACCTAGATATGTAACGGGTCCCATATCACTGCAACTGCGCACGCCACACTCCATTACAGAACCCCTACTAGCTTGAACAGTCTGCTGCTGATATGCAGGGTCCATGGATTCATGAAGTTGTCTCCATACCCGTGCACATCTATCCGCTCGATATAATCTGAAACAAGACTCGTTCCACCGGGCAGTATGTTTCCAGTCAACAGCCCAAAGTCATTGGTGTCGGGCCCAGGTGAGGTGTAAAGCTTTGTGTCGTGCAGTCATCAAGGGTACACGAGTGAGCCAATGGATCCGAAAGCCCATATCGATGATGTTCCGTTGAATGGTTCACGCGCTGTCACTTGTTGATGGCCCAGCATTGAAATCTGCAGCAATTTGCGGAAGGGTTGCGCTTCTGTCACGTTGAACGATTCTCTTCAGTCGTCGTTGGTCCCGTTCTTGCAGGATATCTTTCCGGCCGCAGCGATGTCGGAGAATTGATGTTTTACCAGATTCCTGATATTCACGGTACACTCGTGAAATGGTCGTACGGGAAAATCTCCATTTCATCGCTACCTCGGAGTTGCTGTGTCCTATTGCTCGTGCGCAGATTATAGCACCACGTTCTAACTCAAATTCTGATCACCTGCCATTGTGGCAACAGTAACCGATCTAACAACTGCGTCAGAACCATGTTGTCTTATACACGCTTATTCTGCCTGTTTACATATCTCTGAATTTGGATACGCTTTCGTATACAAATTTCTTTGTCGCTTCCGTGTATCTAGCTAACGAGAAAGATGTATTTAGGGCTTCTCGGCTTGTGATTAAAATATTACAACAGAATCTGAATTTGCAACAATAAACAAGGTTCAAGGGGGAGAGAGAGAGAGAGAGAGAGAGAGAGAGAGAGAGAGAGAGAGAGAGAGAGAGAGAGAGAGAGAGAGAGAGAGGAGATGATGGACGGGGAAAAAAGATTTGGACGTATATTCGGTTGTCATACATATTATAAATATGCTTTCTCTCTTTTCTTTTCCATTTAACAAGAATGAGCCACAGTGACGCGTGGCTGGAACAGTTTATCATAAAAATTGTTAAAGGTGAAAGCATTTACGGTAAATCTTTACATGGAACCATTCTGAATGTAAGGATAGCTTAAGCGTTTGCGTACTATCATGAAACCTCAGAGTAGTCAGCTTCTCGGCTTAGGATAGTGTCGTGTCCTGACGCAGGATAGGGGGAAGTCGGGGTATTTGTGGTCGGTCTGCAACTTCAGAGTGCAGAAAGACAAATACCGAGTGGAGGCAGGATGATAACATGGATCGGCACCAGACACTCTCACATGGCACCTACAAGAGGCGCGGATTCTGGGACTCGACAATCGCTTGCAGCAGGAGATGTATGGAATTTAGGAATCTGATAAGCACTATTTATTTGTGATCAGATTAACTACTACATTGAAGGCTACTTGTAAACATTAGAAAAATCGAAGGAGGCAATTGGTAGCACAACAGAAGTCCGTGTTTGAAGTCAAATACAAACTTGAGAGGAGCACGCGAAGTGAGAAAAACAGACATGTCGGAATACTTGTTTTGCAAATCAAAGTGCCTTTTCCTGCTGCTGATTATTTTATTTAATCCATACGCGTTTCGCCTTCTACGCAGATCAGAAAATAATAAGTAATTACATTTTTACAAAAAATCGCGAAGTGAACTGTTTGATAATCTATAACGAACAAAACTGTATCATTATAGATCACACTGTTGATAAAACAGTATAAGGCGAAACGCGTATGGATTAAATAAAATAATTAGCAGCAGGAAAAGGCAGTTTGATTTGCAAAACAAGTATGTATATGCTTGCTGCGGAGGATGGCCACACAAACTTGTTAGACACGTCGGAGTTTACCAAGCGACACGGAGTCTGTGCCCCAGCGATCAACTGAGAGCTTCCTCTGAATACAAAAACACGGGTTTTTAAAGAATCGTGGCGGTGCACTAAGAGGTCTATCCAAAATTTTCGGGAGTGGTGCTGCCATCTGTTGAAAACGTTACCTTTAGACCAATGGTCACCATCACCCTCGAAGTTCCCAAACGCACGTACACACCAGTCCCAGCTGTTCTGCCACTGGTCAAACATTTTCTGGAAGTACTGTTCTTTGAGGGTGTTTATCACCGCCAGCGATGCTTCTTGAAACCTCTCTAGAGTGTCGAACCGACGGCCTTTCAACTTGTTTCAGTTTTGGGAATATCGCGAAGTCGCAAGGTGCCAAATCCGGTGAATACGGTGGGTTGGGTACAACCGCCATGTTTTTTGCCAAAAAGGTCCTGGTGGGCAAGGACGTGTGACAGGTCGGGTTGTCATGATGTAGCAGCCACTTCCCTTGACGCTAAAGCTCGGGCCGTCGTCGCCGCACGTTTTCACGGAGCCGTCGCAAAACGTCACAGTAGTACGCGGAATCCACTGTTGCTTGGGTGGGACGAATTCCTTGTGAACAATGCCCTTAGTATCAAAGAAAACGATGATCATGCGCTTCACTTTGCTCTTCGCCTGTCTCGCTTTTTTGGCTCTTGGAGAGCGCGGGCTCTTCCACTGGAACGATTGCTGCTTTGTCATACGTGCATGCTCGTCTCCCAAACACTTGTTGAATCATTGCAAGGGTCTCCGTAGCACTTTTCCCGAGATTCACACAGAATTTGATACGCCCGCGCTGTTCTGTTCGCAGATCCATCGTAAAATCGCTACACACCAGACAGAGTATTATGGAACTCACTGTGGACACACAACACCATGTCCTAGCTGAATGCCACTCCGCACACTGCCTCATCAGATATGCAGCTCGCGCAACCTAGCGGTGCAAACTATCTACTATTCCTGATTCCAAGATTGCAGCACCAGTCCCGAAAATTTTGGATTCCACCTCGTATTCCTCCCCTCCTGTAGCTGACCCACCATTCCAGTTAACAAGCTGCGGCCAATCTGGCGAGTCGCTCTGCACCTCCAGGGCGCCTCTGGCCAACCACAGTTAGATACCTCCCCTACTCCTACTCGGTAGGCAGCAAAGCTTTTTGACTTCGCATTAACAAACTCCATGTTTAGTATCAACAGCGTTCAGCTGAGAACTAAACGTCACTATTACGGTCACAAACAACAGTGTTTTACGCCACTGGTTCCCCGTCTCCGTCCTTCTGTGGGTGGGGCTGCTGTAGTAACAATCTAATCTGTGTAAACCTACTGACACTGCAGTTCTCATGAGCAAGTATCAAGCTTGCTGTCTCTGCTGCGACATGCCTTTTCGTGGCCACCTTCTACAGCGCCGCCTTACGACAGCGCCCACGCAGTGGATAGAGTTACCACTTTATCATCTGAAGTGAAACTTCTCCCCTGGGACAGCTGCCCAGAGCGTCTGTAATTTGCAGGGCTCAAGTGTTACTATTTAGCTCCGGTAACCTAAATGCTACCAGTTTTGACTGCTCTCTGCATTGTGTTTCTGATTTCCTACCTTGTAGTGCCCTTGATGGCTCCCAATAGCCTTTAGCGTAACAACGTACAAATAATTAAGTGGTCAATATGACAGCAGTTCCTTTGAAATGCGCATCATGAGAGCTCAGACGAGTGCTTCGCAAGTGAGAGGCATGTTTTGTGGTGGCGCTTATCGCTGATATCTTCCGTGGTAATGAAACGAAAAAAAAAATTGACACGCGGTATGTCACAAGCAATTACAGCTGTGAATACTGCCGAGCCACCAATTTAATAAACCATGATTGCAAAATATTGACATTAATTATTTGAAGTAGAACGGAAAAAGTGGTAGAGGTCGATCTTGGGGAAGAAGAAGGAAGACTACACGGAACTAAAGCAGTTTGTACCTGAACCTATTACAGACTCCGTACTATACTGCTTGAAGTGTAAGCCGATAGTTAGAGGCTCAACGTATGGAGGAGAAATAACTGTCAGTTGTGATCTGTAACGCTAAAGAACCTAGACGTCAACGAAGATGAAAAAAAAGTTTGCAATAACGCAGTCTCCACCGCAGTATGTCGCGAATTAGTGCTTCCTGTTGTCTTACCTGTAATGCTGTAAAACTCTTATGAACGATAACTGCAAGCGCTGCGCATTCCCGCTCCGTTATCCCTGGATTAATTCAAAGAAACTGATTGTAACACTTTTCTATAAAGCGAATCTTTATTATTCACCTACAGATATGGGACACGGGGTGGATGTCGTCGTAAACAAAGGAAGAGGTGCAATATATTAAATTGGTGAGGGCCAAACGTGTGAATAACGCTGTATATTCAAGAAAAACGTACGTAAGGTTATTCGTAATGGACAAATAAAAGTATTAGCGCAAACAGTTCCCAGCGAACATCATAGCACGAAGTACATTTAAACTGAGGTTACATGCTTCTGAAACGCTGCCTTCTGAGTGAGAGAACCTGTAGGCCACTTCAAGGATGATAACGTTAGAAATGGATCCAGAACACCACGTATTCTAATATTAAGAGAGAACAAAGGCATAACATTAACCCACAGCCAGTTGTAATGAAAAATGCAATAATCTTAAAGTTTTAAACATGGCTGTGTTGTCAGCGACCTTCAAAAAGTAAAATTAAAGCAATAACAGCCCTCTGTTCAAAAATGAAGTCTTTTTCGACATAGGTTCGGCCACTCCTAAGAGTGCCTTCATCAGAAATAAAACACTTAAACTGGCCTATAACATAAATACAAAGTTTTAGGGAAAAAAATTTTAAGTGTAAGTACTGACTAGCAGTATAAAAAGAAAAGGCATAGTACTTACATGTCACTTATAAAATAAAATCAAGCGGTAAAGCTTTAGTCAAAAAATTTTAAAATAGAAAACGTAAGAGGCAAGCCACTATGGGCTGCTCACACATGTAGAGCTGCGCTAGCATCAGTCAGGCTGATGCTACTGCAGGTCGACATGTGTGAGCAGCCCATAGTGGCTTGCCTTCTATGTTTTCTACTTTATAATTTTGTGACTAAAGCGTTATCGCTTGATGTTTATTTTATACGTGACATACCAGTTCAAATTTTTTTAATTCCTGATGTAGGCACTCTTAGTAGTGGCCGAAAACTAGGCCGAAAAGACTTCATTTTTGCTACCGAGAGCTGCTATTAGTAATTTTGCAAAATGCAATGAGAAAAGGAACACAGTTTCACATAACCTTACAGCATGCATGAATTCCGACGACGCAAATGCGACCCGAACACTCATCTCTTGCCTCATTCTCGCCATATTGCCGAAATTTTTCGATTGTGAAGCCCACCTAGAAAACCCAAGTGCCTAAAGCAAGCCTGGCAAAGATTTGCACTCCGCGAATGCAGCCGAGTCTACTCAGCACTGACTTTCCCCACCACTCCTCTATTCCGAGCAGCTGTCGCAGATGGACGGCTACATGCCGAAAGCTACACACGCGCGAAATTTAGACGATGCGAACATTGTAGCATACATTTTATAAAAGTGTTTTATCATGTATGTTTATTTTGGGTTTTTATTTTTCTACCTAAGCTATAACTTTGATACCTTGATAAAATAAGTACTTCAGATAGTGCTAATACGATGAGCAGAACTACAAAAACTCTTAACACTTTGCCGCCCGCACGTCTCGCACAAATTCATTCGCTTGGCGCCAGAAGCGCTAAGTCAGATTACTTGGCTTGTCGCCGGCCGCTTATCACCTTTCCGTTGATGACAAGCTTCAAACACATTGACTTTCGCGCTTTAATTTTCAGGAAATCGTGGATTTTGCCGTATCGTTTCACAAACTCGAATTTTCTTTTTAAGTAACTTGGCTGCAAGTTCTACACTGTTATAATAATTATCCATGCAGAGGTGATGCCACTTTCCATCAGAAGGTGTCAATAGCTCCATCAGCCGGCCGGAGTGACCGTGCGGTTCTAGGCGCTACAGTCTAGAACCGAGAGACCGCTACGGTCGCAGGTTCTAATCCCGCCACGGGCATGGATGTGTGTGCTGTCCTTACGTTAGTTAGGTTTAATTAGTTCTAAGTTCTAGGCGACTGATGACCTCAGAAGTTAAGTCCCATAGTGCAAAGAGCCATTTTTTATATAATTGTACGCTATCCTCGACGCTCTGTGTACCTTTGGGAAATATGCTTGGACCCGGGGATCCTTCAAATTTTTTATTGGTCCTCGGTAAATCAAAGTCTGACCACTGTGCACTGTCTTCTTCGTCTGATTCAGCCGAATAACTTTGCAACCGTAGCGTTCGCCGAATTCTTCTTGGACGTCTTTCAGTATACGATTCTGCTTCACTTTCATTTTTTTTTAGTATCCAATGTCTTCTTCCCAATCGACCAAGTCGTCCGGAACGTCAGACAAGACGTCCGCGCATTCATCGTAAATAATCCTGTTCTCTCTTTCGTCCGTCATGATGAAAGGGCACAAGTACTTATAAAAGCCGGCCAGAGTGGCCGAGTGGTTCTCGGCGCTTCAGTCTGGAACTGCGCGACCGCTACGGTCACAGGTTCGAATCCTGCCTCGGGCATGGATGTCTGTAATGTCCTTAGGTTAGTTAGGTTTAAGTAGTACTAAGTTCTAGGGGACTGATGACATCAGCTGTTAAGTCCCATAGTGCTCAGAGCCATTTAAACTTATAAAAACAAAACACTTGTTGAGGTGTGTAACTTTGTTACCTAAACAAAACACCAAGAGAATGCAAAAGATACTAAAGTGCTGTCTGCGGTCATTGCGCGATACTATGCTGAAGACACTACTGTGGTGTCGCCGAACGGCATAGTGTTAAGAAATAGGCTTTTAACGTTGTTTAGTATACATTTCGATTTTCGAATATGTAACATATGTGGAACTACATTTCACGGTAGTCACACATGGAATTACACAGGTTAAAATATATTGAAGCCGAACATTGGTAGGACTTTGTCAGTTTAATCAAAGGAAAAAATGTTTCCAAACGTGATGAACCAAACACTGAAATGGCTTCAGCTTATCTGTGCATTCGATATATTGCTCTTGGAGCAATGTTTTATAAAAGTGTTAAAAATTCCTGGATTGGACCAACAGGTAGCTGAGCTAAATGCTACACTGTACATACATCGGCTAAAGCTTGAAGTAATTAGCCACACTAGCAGCCAAAATCAAGATAAGTCTGGCAAATCGAAATCCGACTTAATTCGTGCAATGTTTTGGAATCTCTTTGAGAACTCGTAATGAAACGCTTCAATTACTGGAAAACAGTCATGTCTAGGCCACAAATGACTGCCTTGAGTTAATGGAAATGTCCCATGCTGTGAACTTGAAGCTGATTTTTGCACACGAATACCTTTGTTAATAGCAGAAATCTTCTCTGCCATATCTGTTAAGTGATCCTCCCTTGCATAAGACAATGAAATCATAATTGATGTGGACTATAAGAGGTTTTGTCATAACTACACCAATTGTTAGCTCAGCTTTTTCCCTAGTGGCCGCCTTCTGTTCAGCCAACATATACTCTCGTTCATCAGAAAAATGCGTCACATCGCCTTTGTGGCTGGTGTTGTAATGACGTTCCAATAAGGGTTTTCCAGCTCATAATATTGAGCTCTCTAGGTGGCCTTTAAACGATACAAAAAATAAGGCGATTCTCATCCGCCATTGAACGACGTAGCTTCTCCACTTTTCCTTCTTTCGACAAGTATATAGACATCGTAGTATTCCGAATGCAGAATGTAAATCCGATTTAACGAAAGTCGTACTGTCAGCAAACCACTTGGAGTCTGACGAGGCTACTGCTTTGCTCTGGCGGCGTCTGGCTGCAGCCTTCATTTTCCTCTTACCTCACCCCCATTCGCCACTGAGCCCGGAGCTCTATGCAGGAGCGCTCGCACCCGAGGAGTGTTGTTTGGCCGGCCTTCGTCTTAAAGCGTCCGAGCTCTTTAAGACAGTTCGCAGATGATTCGGTTGCCCATAGGAAAGTAGCAACGCCAGAAGGCAGTACGGATTTTGCGACGCCATGGCTAATAACGAGATATAATTTTTCCCCCTTTCTTTTACTACCTTGTACTTCATAGCTACATGTCTGATGATGTAGAATATTTTTCATTTGGTTATGCAGTGTAGAACATGAAGTGTGACTACGTGTACATTGTTTTATATACGGGTTCCTTATGTAAAGACTTAGATTTTTTCTGATCTTTCAAACAGATTTGTTAAATGTATTGAGTGAAACGGGATGCAATTGGCAGAAGTTTTGTAAGAACTGTGGAGCGAGGAGGTATCGATAGTTGTCGGGTCGAACGCTGTGGCAGACAGTCGCGGATGGCGCGTGAGCATGGCGGTACAAAAGCAAGTATTGTGTCTAGTGATGGTCTGCATTTAACGCCATATTAATACCACACTTTCCGTGTTACACACGGTTTGAAATTTGACTTTATGAAGGACATTCTAAATGGACGTTGTAGTACGCAAACACTGGTTTTTGCAGAATGAGGCTTGTGACAGTGCACTCGTGAACACGGTATCGTCGTTGGTTTAGAATTGAACTGCATTACTTAAACTGTGAATTTAATATTGGTCATTTTTCTTGACAGCGAAATATGACGTATGCTAAAACACATACATATATACATATAAATACTTACATACATACATCATTGTTCCATAGATCATGAATACATTTCGTAATGATGCGGAATGCGTCACTTTAAGTTTTCTATACACACAATATTTTTTCTTTTTTTTTCAGTTACTACTTCGTATCTAAGAATTCATATATTGAGTAGAAGTAGTTGTCATTCACAAATTCTTTTAATTTGCTTTTAAATGTTGGTTGGCTATCTGTCAGACTTTTAATATGATTTGGCAAGTGACCAAAGATTTTTGTGGCAGCATAATTCACCTCTTTCTGTGCCAGAGTGAGATTTAATCCAGAATAGTGAATAGCATCCTTTCTTCTAGTGTTTTACCTATGCTGCTGTTATTAGTGAGGTGAAGTGAATATGTGTATTGCGAAGGTACTGTGAATCTCAAAAGTTTCTTAAATAAATGTCTGCAAGGTGATCTTGGGTGGGCTTCAGCTATTACTCTGATTACACGCTTTTGCGCAATGAATACTTTCTCTTTAATGAAGAATCGCCCCAAAATATGCCATATAAAAAACAGTGAATGAAAATAGGCGTAGTAGGCTAATTTACTGATATGTTTATCACCAAAATTTGCAATAACCCTAATAGCATAAGTAGCTGAACCTAACCGTTTCAGCAGATCATCGATGTGTTTCTTCCACTTCAATTTCTCATCAATGCACCAACCCAGAAATTGAGTATTCTACCTTAGCAACTGGGCAACGGCCTTGCCGCAGTGGATACACCGGTTCCCGTGAGATCACCGAAGCTAAGCGCTGTCAGGCGTGGTCGGCACTTGGATGGGTGACCATTTTCCGGGGTGCACTCAGCCTCATGATGCCAATTGATGAGCTACTCGACCGAATAGTAGCGGCTTCGGTCAAGAATACCATCATAACGACCGGGAGAGTGGTGTGCTGACCCCACGCCCCTCCTATCCGCATCCTCCACTAAGGACGACACGGCGGTCGCATGGTCCCGGTAGTCCAGTCGTGGCCTGAAGACGGAGTGTTTTTTTTTTACCTTAGCAACAGACTTCCGTTCATAGTCTAGATTTGTCAGTGGTGTTATGCCATTTACTGTACAGAATTGTATAAACTGTGTTTTCTCAAAATTTAGTGAGAATCCATTTGCACAGAACCACTTAATATTTTTCTGAAAGACATTATTTGTAATTTTCTCAGCTGATTCTTGCTTCTTGGGTGTGATTACTATACTTGCATCATCAGCAAAAAGTACTAACTTTCTATCTTCGTGAATACAGAGTGGCAAGTCGTTATTATATAGTAAGAACACAAAGGGACCCAAGAATGAACACCGTGGGACACTATTCTTGATACCTAGCCAGTTAAAGGTCTCTTCTCGTTTTTGTAGACTCTGTGCTATTAATTTCAACCTTCTGCATTCTTCCAGTTAAGTATGAATTAAACCATTTGTGCACTGTCCCACTCATACCACAATACTTAAGCTTATCTAGAAGAATTTCATGATTCACACAATCAAAAGCCTTTGAGAGGTCACAAAATATCCTAATGGGTGATGTTCGGTTATTCATTGCATTTAATATTTGATCAGTGAAAGCATATATAGCATTTTCTGTTGAAAAGCTTTTCTGAAAACGAAATTGAGATTTTGTTAGTACTTCATTTTTATAAATATGTGATGCTACTCTTGAATACATTACTAACCGCCAATATGGAAACTGTGAACTGTGTTGCTACGTAAGTGACTGCTTTCGCAGGAACAGTGTTATCATGAACCATGAATATTAACAGCAGATGGACTGTCTAACCTCGCAGTTGCAAATTATAGCAAATGGAATGTTAATTTAAACACGATGTATGAACTGTGCCAAAGTATCGTGTTTGAAAGTTGCAGCTGAACTAATACGATCTTAAAATGCTGCATAAACACTTTGTTCCGGCCTACGACAAATGGATGCTACGCAACTTATTACCACTGCCAGCCGAAACAGGATGAAAGGAAAGAGGATGTATTAATGCCAAGGACACGACTGTATGAACCTGTAGGATTCATATCAGCAACTTGAAACTGCTTTTACCGCCGTCACCACATCACGCAGACCCAGAACAGATAGGAATCAAAACAATTTCTCCCTCCGAGAAACTCGGTTGCAAAACAATTTAATTTCTTTTTGCTTTGTAATAGACTACCTGTTAATGTTTCTCTCCATAAATAAAAGTAGTGTATTGTAAAGACTGTTCACCTTCAGTGACTGTTGACCCCGCCACTAACAGTAGTTATTGCCATCATTTGTTTTTTGCCTTTCAGTGTATTTGTACTAGTCGTTGCATGCGTTGTACGTGTCTTTTGGAGAGGTGTGCTTCGATGTGTACATGCAGTAGTTTAGGCAGTAGAATCTGTGTTGTACTTTCAAATGTGGCCAGACGCGTAAGTGGAGGCATCCGCCATTGAAGTTATTTACACCGACCAAGTACAAAGAAGTAGCTTATTCGCCATTAGTTCAAGTTTGCGTATTACAGGGAACTTTGAATCCAACAGCTGTCAAAGTATGTGATCTTTTTTTTACATGCCACTTCGATAAACTTTCATCTAAACGTGACTGAATGGAAATATGACGGAGTTTAACTGTTATTGATAAGCAAAATTGCAGTATACTGTCCTTATTTATCAAATTAACTTCAGAGTGTTTTCACTGTCAAAGGATTTTATCACAATTTCAAAAGGATTGGGAAACTTCTCATAAATAGGCTTGCTTTTGAAGTTCCCGGAAGTGAAACGGGTTCTTGGTGTTTATGGAATATTAATTTACTTCGTACAGTTTTTCTTTAAACATTTTTTGATTACAAATTCACGGTCGCAGAAAATCTCCAGGAACAGTTTTCTTCACATTTCCCAGAATGAGCTGCAGAGGGCTGATGAATGGTTCAGGCTCTGGCAGCTGATGCTGAACGTGAATGTCAGACTGCGCGTACGTGTGAAAAGAAAGTCATTACTGTACAACTACACTATTGATGAGAAATTGCTGGAAACTGTATCTGCCGTAACATACCTAAGAATAACTGTCCAGAGCGACGTCATGTGGATTGACCATGTAAATCTAGCAGTAGGAAAGCAGGTGCCACATTGAGATTCACAGGAAGAATTGTAAGGAAATATAGCTCATCCACGTCAGAAGTGGCTTGTAAGGCGCTTTTTTTTTTTTTTTTTTTTTTTTTTCCCCCGAACGATCCTTGACTACTGTTCATCAATATGGGATGCTTGCGGGGTAGAAGAGACAGAGAAGATCAAACGAAGAGCGGCGCGTTTAGCCGCGGGATCGTTTAGTCGGCGTTAGCGTGTTACGGAGATGGTCAACGACCGCCGGTGGCAGACGTTAAAAGATAGGCATTGTGTATCACGGTGAGGTTTACTATTGAGATTTTGAGAGAGCACTTTCCAGGAAGAGTCGTACAACGTATTACTTCATCCCACGTGTATCTCGCGAAATGACCACGACGAAAAAATTCGAGAAATTAGAACTAATACAGAGTCTTATCGACAGTCATTCTTTTCACCCAATTCGCGAGTAGAACAGGTTAGGGGGATCAGTTAGTGGTACCAGAAGTACCCTCCGTCACACACTGTTAGGTGGCTTCGGAATATTATATGGATGTGAATCACGTCTATTCAATGTGCTGCCAAGAACCATAGTGCTTTCTGGATAGCTCCACGAGACGTCCAATCCGAAACATTCGCTCCTAACTCTCTAACTGACCGGCGCCTTTCAAAGCTTCCACGTGCCCTTAAGTCACCGACCGATTGCTTTGCAAAGTTGCAGCGTTCTGGCGGAGAGTCGGATAGCGTTGCAGCATCTTCGAGTTGTCAAATGACTTACATACGATGCACGAGTATGAGATTCGAGACGTTCGTGCGAAAGCCGGGCATTGCGTGTTACGCAAGCATAGTTGCAGAGGTAGGGGTACGGACAATCTTCCTACGAAAGCTAGGAAGCACATCTCCTCCGAAACCTGTCACATGATTCATAGCTGTAATTAAAACTCGGATACCGTTACCGAGCGAGGTCGCGAAGTGGTTAGCACACTGGACTCGCAAACGTGAGGACGACGGTTCAAACCTCCATCAGGCCATCCCGATTTAGGTGTTGCGTGATTTCCCTCAATCGCTCCAGGAAAATGCCGGGATGGTTCCTTTGAAAGGGCACGGTCGATTTCCTTCCCAATCCTTGACAAAATCCGAACCTGTATTCCGTCTCTAAAGACGTAGATGTCGACAAGACTTCAAACCCAAACTTTCTTCCTTTTTTAATCTGGTAAGTTCCAAGTTAGCAACCCCAATAGCATTTTTATTAACGTCAGACAAAGCAGTTAAAGCTATAAACTGCTAATACGACGTTTTGAATATGTTACACTAAAACGTGGCAAGTGTCACAGTTCATATTAGAAACGATCACAGCCTTATTACATTAAGTCTCGCAGAAAACGCGTTGACAAAAATTATACGCACTGTGACATTGCTCTTCTCTGCTTTGCACGCAGTTGCGTTATTTGAATACATTATCATGTGGCGCGCATCCGAGATCTTATTTGTGCGGCCAGAAACGGGAAACGTACTGTTCAACCTCTCGCTCCAGGCTGACTAGACGGTCTGAACTACTTCGCTTCGTACCGCAGTTTCAGGCGGGAGCCTAAAGTGCACGAAGTGCTTCGACATAACATCGTTATTCTAATGTTAATGAAAACTGTTATAAGACGGAGATCTGGAATAAAGCTTGCTATTGAGTGTTGGTTGATTGATTTGGAGGAGGGACCCAAACAGGGAGGTCACCGGCCCCATCCGATTTGGGAAGGATGGAGAAGGAAGTCGGCCGTGCCCCTTCAAAGGAATCATCCCTGCATTTTCCTGAAGCCATTTATGAAATCCCGAAAGACCTAAATCAGGATGCCCGGATACGGATTTCAACCGTCGTCCTCCTGAATGCGAGTCCATTTTGCTAACCACTGCGCCACCTCCCTCGGTCTGTTAAGAGAGCATTCAGCATGACAGACAATAAAATCTGAATTATACCGTCTCAGATACTAATAAATGTATCTAACAAATCTGGCGCTCTTAATTCTGTGTCGGCAAACAGTCGGATGACCTTCCTACTAAACTGGCGCAATTTCCCACGGAACTGGTACTCACGTTCCATCTGTTGCCTTCCTCTGACCCCATCTCTTACGTCATGCATCATCTACTGTGATCTCAGCCAAAGCATGGAGTGAATTTTGTGGAGGAATCTTAATGGGTCCAAAGCCAAAAATAGCACAGTACTTCATAACTTTCGTACTTACTGACAACCCACGCAGAATACGACGGAGTGAGTGCTAGTGTCTCACGAAGCCTTCGTTCAGAAACAGAAAATCAACAAAGAAATGTAAAGAAAATCTCCAATGGTTGGCTTCGAGTTTTACCGACGTCAGTATAGATCTAGAGGATAGAATAATTGTGTAGGCTCCTGCGGCCAGTTACTTGACATAAATGTGAGTATGGTACCGCGTCATAATGTAAGAAACTATGCTATATTCACTCATGATCATGAAAAACAGAACACCTTGTACGCCTAGAGATAGGACGTTCATAGGATATGTACATTAGTATGTTCTGAAGAAATGATTAGCGTTCCAGTCACCTCGGCTCATCTTGTGTCCTGTTGCCAAGTAGGGCCCTGATAACTCGTGCCACGCATTGACGCGTGTAAGTCGCGAATGGCGTCCTGTGGTATACCCATCCATGCTGCATTCATATGGTTCCAAAGTTCATATGTGGTGGTTGGGTCACAGCATACTGTGCCATCGTTTCACTGTATCCTACACATTCTCGATTGGCGACAAGTCTGGCAAAACGCAGCAACATGAGGTCGTGCATTGCGTTGCTAAAAAATGGCGTCTGGTTTGTTGTGCGGAAAGGGTATGGCTACGGGTCGCAGGATGTCGTTCACGTAGGTCACACTGGTCACATTGCCTGGACATGAACCAGCTGTGATTTGTGGTTGTACCCAATATCAAAAAATGGTTCAAATGGCTCTGAGCACTACGGGACTCAACATCTGAGGTCATCAGTCGCCTAGAACTTAGAACTACTTAAACCTGACTAACATAAGCACATCACATACATCCATGCCCGAGGCAGGATTCGAACCTGCGACCGTAGCGGTCGCGCGGTTCCGGACTGAAGTGCCTAGAACCGCACGGCCAACGCGTTCCCAATATCATCCCACACCACAAGGCCTTGAGTTGGCGCTGTATATCTTGTGCGAATGCAGTCACAGTGTTGCTGTTCCCTCTATCTGCGGCGAACCAAAATGCTGCCATCATTTTCAGACAGAAAGAATCTGGATTTGTCCAAAAACACTATCTGATGCCATTTCTGCCCCCAGTGACGTCATTTCATACACCGTTGCTCTCTAGCATGTTTCTACACATTCATCAAAGAAGCAGTGGACGGCACGCACGTAACCCACGCCATAATAAACGACGACGGACTGTTACCCATGATAGTGTACGATGTGTTACACTGTTTTGCTGTTGCGCCAGAGCTGTGAACGACGCAGATCTGCCCTGCAGTGCCATTACCATTAGGTGTCGATCTTCTCGGGGGGTGGTGTGGATGGTGCGACCTGACCCATCTCGTCGCGTTCTGTGGTCTTCTGTGAAGCGTTCTGCACACACCGGTTGCGCTGCCGAAACACTTCGTCCCACACGAGCAACAATTTCCCGAGTAGGGACACCACATCCTCTCAAACCAATAATGCCCCCTCTTCCAAACTCACTGATTTAACGGTGAAATGAAATGTCGTATGACTAGGGTCTCCCGACGTCTGCGGGGCGTCCTGCACGTCTGCTCAAGTCACACTGATCCATTACCTTCGGTTTATGGCGACAACGAGAGCCATACGCACATTTTAGCGGTAGGTGGTGTTGCGCAGCCATATCGATGCTGCCCTTGAACCCGCGGACCTACCTGATTCAAATGCTAATCATAGCTGCAGAACATACTAATGTACACGTCCTGTGGACATGAACGTCCTACATCTAGTCGTTCAAAATATTCTGTTTTTTTTCTGAACATGTGTACTTTTCCTGGTAGCGGACCCAGGAAGAGAACACTGTAAGCATGGCCGATACGTTGCTTTCTACAGCATAGTTTTTACCATACTCAGAAAACTTTGTCATTAGGCGGATAGTAACTTATTTAAAACTGCAAAATTTTATCTAATTGTTATGTACATTTTCCTTGACTTGTTGTTGTTGTTGTTGTTGTTGTTGTTGTACCAAAAAAAAGGTTCATATGGCTCTAAGCACTATGGGACTTAAGATCTTAGGTCATCAGCCCCGTAGAACTTAGAATTACTTAAACCTAACTAACCCAAGGGCATCACACACAACCATGCCCGAAGCAGGATTCGAACCTGTGACCGTAGCAGTGGCGCGGTTCCGGACTCCAGCGCCTAGAGCCGCTGGATTTCGTGTTATATCCGCGGTCGGACACTTTACAAACGTGTAGAGGTGCGTGATGTATCGACGAATAAGTAGTGCAGATAGTAGTAAAGTGGCTTTTTGTAGCTCGCAAATTGACACTTTATCAGTATCAAGTTTTCAAATGACCAGTTGTAGGGAAGCAGCCTACTCACGCCATATAGAATTCATATGCTTTCCATTTTGGGCCAGCTTAGTCCGCTGTAACTAGCTATGACGTCACGAATATTGCGCAATACATTAAAAATAAATAATCTGAAAAGTTAATAGCATGTCAGGAGTGATGCTAAAATAGTAATGCGTTAAATTTCAGTTTAGTAACTTTAACAGTTCTCGAAATTTGAACGTTTTACGTAAAAATCGGCGCAACAGGAAGGAGCTAGAAACTTCAAAATTTGTATTCGGATTCCTTTTGCATTGTAATTTAATACAAACAGTATGCAAGATCTCACAAAGTAATATTTTGGTTGAAATTCATGATTTTCTGTTTTTGTGTCCTAAAAGTTCGGAAGCAAGATAAAGTGAGTGATGAGATAAAGCTAGGATGTTTAGATTTAGGTAGAATGGAGATACGCTATAATAACAAAGATGTGAGAAGTTTCAAAAAAGTAGTTACAAAACTATAGCTGTAGCGTCTTTCCAAAGGACAAGTTCAGAGCTCATCTATTGCGTGCAGTACAACTAAAATAATTCTCTCGCCAAAAGTATTTAACCTAGCCACATTAGAATTTCCTTATAAATACTTCCCTGTGTGCTGATTGCACAATTAAATCTAGAGCTTCATTGGCCTTCAGCGAATGAAGAAATTGTTTAATAATTGCTAGCCCAGCAGCTAGTCAGTAAGGCAAATGTTGTCGGCTACGCCTTCGGCGGTCTGCACCACGGCTATATAAATAAGAGCGTGCGAGCTAGAGTAAGGCCCCAGTTCTCTTCTAGATTCGTATCAGCGCGCACTCCCTGTCTGAAGTCGCGTCGCGTTTGTGCAGTTGCCAGGAACAGCCTTGGATGCCGTATTATGTAACTCGGTATGCACGTAACAATGAGTTCGCTTTGGGGTGGATAGTTAATAACGGAACGACTCCAGCGATTTATTCTCAGTTTGCGTATGTCGTACTTTCACGTGTCGCCGCAGGACAGACTTTCTACCATAACTAGCGTGGCATTTGATGAGTATTAACATCAAATTTTGGCGAGCATTCACTTTAACATTTACATCGATAACGATTATTGAACAGTTTCGTTATCTATGGATAACAGGATCCGCGCAATAGATTCTGAACAGCTCTGATAGTACATTAGCTGATATGGGTAATCATTTGTCTAGAATTTTACGCTTTATCGTTTTCAGAATATGGTGAAAATTGTTACAGTAAACTGCATTTTCTATGAATCCCAGACATGATCCTAAATCCTCAGAGCAATGAACTTCAATAATCAACTACTTTTATTCTCCATCAGAGTGGGCACAGTGAACTCTTAATTACAGGAATCACGTTTTTGCTAATCACTTTCTGGTTGCTAACATTGTAGTTACAGAGCGTGTGTTGAGAACAGCAACAAAATAATACGAAATATAACAACTTAAATTTTCCACCCGCCGCCCCCACACAGTAATAGATCTTGGCACTGTAGTTTCATTTACAAGCCAAAGTATCTGGCAAGTTTTTAAAGTAGTTTCTCGTCGATTCTGTTATCACATGAAATGGCAACGTGGATGATCCACACTTTCTTTTTCTCCATAATTTTGATGCCTGATACATTGCGTTTCAGCATTCAATCTGTCCGAAGCTGGAAGTCCACAGGAATTTGGTGTGTTCGTTTTCGACAACTTCCTGGCTTGTGGTCCCATCATTTCCTTGCCACTGGCAGATAATTATTTTGGGATAAGTTCCAGTGGATCATTTGCATCACAGCATTGTGTCTCCGCTTGTAATCAGCCTGTCCGGTCATTGCAACAGCTGGACATATGGTCAATAGATTGTTCACCTGCTTTGCAGATTCTACACTTTGTGTCTTATGCTGATTTCTCGATTCTGGCTTGTTCCTCTGCAGCAAAAATCAGACCCTTAGTTCCCTTCTTCAGGGTTCCGTTGGTCAGTCAAGACCGGATCTTTTTCTTATCTGCCTTCGATCTTCCCAAAAAAACTACCAATGCAATGTTTTATTGTGCAGGCTGTCAGGACAGCATTAGAGTGCAGCGTTCCAGTATTGATTCTTGGTTTGTTGTACCTTTAGAAGCCTTCCTTCAGAGCTGAGTGATGAGAGGTGAGGACAATGATGTCTCCTGGAAATTCTCACGACATTGACTAAGCCTTAACGTGTTTTTTTTTCTCTCCAAATAGTTTTGACTACAGCTTTATTGTTATATTAACCATAAAATTCACCACTTTCCTGACATAATGCCACTGTCATGATACGTAAACAAAGTTTCCGGAATGAAGTTTTCACTCTGCAACGGAATGTGCACTGATATGAAACTTTCTGGCACATGAAAACTGTGTGACGGATCGAGTCTCGAACTCCGGACCTTCGCCTTTCGTGGGCAAGGTTTCTACTGAAAGGCAACGGTCTCGAATTAGTCTGGGTCTGACACACAGTTTTGATCTGCCAACAGGTTTCAAACAGAGTTGTGTATGTATGACTTGTTGCAGGTAACTAGAAAACATATCATGTAAATCAATAACCTCAACAAATATTAAAGAAATTGGCAATTTCTGGCTGTGGAGTAAGTCTTCAGTGGTTGCAACTTTATATCGCAATAAAACACAACATTTGCAATATCCTGTAACACGAAATAGGCAGAAGGTCATTTGCGATGATTACGGTGATGAGTTATCGATATCAACTCCAAAGTGGATAGCACAACACGATTTATATGCTCGAGACCGCTGCAACGACCACTGGAAGAGTGCTTGGTCACACAGACTGTTGCCTAAGAGGCGGCCTTACACTTAACTGCGAACTTTCAAGGGTGCATGATGAAGCACTTTGTGCAAGCATGATTGGCCATATGTTGTATACTTTTGCACCAGGACTAGAACCGCCAAAGCTACTTTAACAGATTTTCCGTCATGCAGGCTTCTGCAAGCATTCCAGAGTACGTGTGCTAAGATGTGTGTACCGACAACGTGCAGATTTGTACAACTTGAGTAAAAGAACGGTTCAGTTGACACGATACGTTCTGAGACATGAAAAATATCGCCAGTTTTGTAATGAAGGAAAGTGTGTGCGTGAGGGTGAGGGCGGGGGGGGGGGGGGGGGGGGAGAGCTGTATAGATTGAACAACGAATGACTAAAGTAATCGGGTTAAAATGAATGTATAAGGTGTACAGCTTTGCTTCCGTCGCTTGCGATAGGTGGCGACAACAGTAAGTAGCAGACGTCAGGCATTTAGCTTGGACCTCGGTCAACATAACCTCATTCAAACATTAGTCGATTTGTGTCTACATCATAAAGTTGTTCTTGATGCAAAATGTCAGTTTACGATCCTAATTCTCGTCATCTGCGGGAGATGTCGCTGTTTTGTTTCAGTATGAAGAAAACGACTTCTGAGTCTCACCGAATGCTCTCAGGTATGTTTGGTAAGGACGTTATTAGTGAAAGAACGTGTCGTGAGTGGTTTCAACGCTTCAAGAGCGGTGATTTTTAACGTCGTAGACCGGCATAGTGGTGGAATGTTTTCGAAGATGCAGAATTGGAGACATTACTGAGTGAAGACTCGCGTAAAACTCGAGAAGAATCGGCACGATTATTGGGAGTGACACAGCAAGCAATTTCAAAACGTCTCAAAGCTATGGGCATGATTCGGAAAGAAGGAACTTTGGTCCCGTTTGAGCTGAAACCAAGAGACGTTGAACGGCGTTTGTGTGTTTGTGAACAGTTGCTTCAGAGGCAAAAACGGAAGGGATTTCTGCATCGCATTGTGACCGGGGACGAAAAATGGGTTCTTTACGATAACCCTAAACGCAAAAAATCATGGGGCTATCCCGGGCATGCTTCCACATCAACGGCCAAACCGAATATTCACGGCTCCGAGATCATTCTCTGGATTTGGTGGTACCAGCTCGGCGTCGTGTATTATGAGGTGTTAAATCCAAATGAAACTCTCTCAGGTGCTCTTTACCGAACGCAATTAATGCGTTTGAGCAGAGCATTAAAAGCCAAACGGCTGCAATACAGCGAAAGGCACGACAACGGGATTTTGCAGCACGGCAACACTCGACCCCACGTTGTAAAAGAGGTCAAAACGTACTTGGAGACGTTAAAATTGGGATGTCCTACCGACCCGCCGTATTCTCCAGATAGTGCTCCCTCTATCACCTGTTAAGATCAATGGCGCATGGTCTGGCTGACCAACACTTCCGATCTCATGAAGAAGTCACAAATTGGCTCGATTCGTGGATCTCTTTAAAACATGAAAAATTTTTTCGACGCTAGATTCATACTCTGCCCGAAAAATGGGAGAAAGTAGCGTCTACCGATGGAAAATAATTTGAAGGCTACATGTGTAACTAATTTGTTTCATTAAAGCGTCAAATGCTGGGGAAAAAATTGCGGAAGAAAAGTTTCACACCTTGTAGATTCAAGTAACTTTGCGAAAATTAAGATGCTTGCACAGGATAGACTAGTGTGAAGAGACGAATCAAATTAGTTTCCAGACTAGAAAGTAAGGGTACTACCGCTACCACTACTACTACAAGCATATCTGCAAAAAGGACAGTTAGCATCAAGAGACACTGCAATTGAGAGATTGTTATTGTCAGAAACAGTCAAGGACTAAACATTGAACCTTGTAGAACATGCCAGAATGGTTTAATTTAAGAGCGCCACATGCTATGTCGTGTGTATGAAACACAATATACCTACTTACCATGAACCATGACCATACTGTGTCTTAAGTAATATTGTAACTTCAAAATGGGATATTAAACACCAAAATCCCTACCTAAATCACAAAATAATCCCACTGAGGAAAAAGTTGCAGATTCTAATCGTTCCTCTGTCGATGTGAATACGACCTATTTGAAATTCAAATGCTCGGCGCATTTTTTAATCTGACATACATCAAGTAACGCAGTTATTGTTTCTGCTCTAGTTTCTACAGCGTTGTGCAAGAGGCGACTATTGGGAGGACGTAAGTAGTGTCGGTCCCGTGTCAGAAAGCACACTCTGTTCGCTCCTTGCATTTTTCTTCGGAAGGATGGTAGTGACCCGTGGTCGACCGTAGGCGCAGAGAAATATGATTCGGAATTAGTTATTTAGCTCTGTAAAAATATAACGGGTGATCAAAAAGTCAGCATAAATTTGAAAACTTAATAAACCACGTAATAATGTAGATAGAGGGGTAAAAATTGACACACATGCTTGGAATGACATGGGGTTTTATTAGAACCAAAAAAAGTATTGCTAGACGCGCGAAAGATCTCTTGCGCGCGTCGTTTGGTGGTGAGATCGTGTGCTCAGCCGCCACTTTCGTCATGCTTGGCCTCCCAGGTCCCCAGACCTCAGTCCGTGCGATTATTGGCTTTGGGGTTACCTGAAGTCGCAAGTGTATCGTGACCGACAGACATCTCTAGGGATGCTGAAAGACAACATCCGACGCCAATGCCTCACCATAACTCCGGACATGCTTTACAGTGCTGTTCACAACATTATCCCTCGACTACAGCGATTGTTGAGGAATCATGGACATATTGAGCATTTCCTGTAAAGAACACCATCTTTGTTTTGTCTTGCTTTGTTACACTAATTATTGCTATTTTGATCAGATGAAGCGCCATCTGTCGGACATTTTTGAACTTTTGTATTTTTTTTTAGTTCTAATAAAACCCCAGGTCATTCCAAGCATGTGTGCCAACTTGTACCTCTCTATCTACATTATTTCATGATGTATTCAGTTTTCAAATTTATACTGACTTTTTGATCACCCGGTAGGTAGCGTCTTGACTCGTGGTTGGCATCGTCTGTCAATGCCTGCTGAGGAATCGCGTTCGTAAGCGGCCTTCAGCCCGCTCAAGGCAGGTCACATTCGTTCCAGACGGCTGCTGCACTGGCGGTTCGCCGCCTGCGGTGGTTGGCAACGCTCGACCCCACGTTGTAAAAGAGGTCAAAACGTACTTGGAGACGTTAAAATTTGGATGTCCTACCGACCCGCCGTATTCTCCAGACAGTACCACCTGTTAAGATCAATGGCGCATGGCAACGGCTGTATTGTGACGCTGTGACACTGACGGCGGCGCGTGTACTAAACTTGCACACACAGACTTGGGAGATTGCCTGCCCCCCTCCCCGCTCACCACCCTTCATCTGTCGTACCGCGATGATGGTTGCCGTGTAGCCGGAAAGTTCGACGATATTGGCCTGCCGTCTCAGGTAGGCCCTATTCAGTCCGCCAGAATCTCAGGAGAAATGACTGGGTGTTTGTGTTGTCCTCATCATTTCATCATCATTCATGAAAGTGGCGAGCTTGGACTGAGCAGAGGTTGGGAATTTGCACGGGCGCTGATAACCGTGCAGTTGAGCGCCCCACAAACCCATCATCATCATCCCATCTGCGGCAGACTTTGGTGCTGAACTTTGCGACTGGTGATAATGGCAAGATAGCCGTCTCTCCCAGTATCGGGTGTTGTCCGTAGTATGCAGTGAATCTGCAATAGACTTGCCAGATGTCACTTCACTGCAATAGGGAAATCAAGTGTGGCTGTCATGGACGCCACCGATTCGTTTGACCGACTGCCTTACGACCTGAACTGCTGGGGTATTTTATGGAGCAAGGTAGCGACTAATGTTCACCCGATGTCATTCGTCATGACCACTTAGGGCTTCCTATTACGAAGGTATCAGCGGATTTCTTTCTACCATGCTTGCTTAACGAGCTTGTTATAGCATAGGATTGGTTTTTACAACCTCTTGGTACTGTTTTTTGCATTCGCCATAGCCTTTCTGTCGTCCATAACGAAGGTGTCGAACCTTATTCGGCTGCTCTGACCCACTAAATTCTGCTGAAATCTGCTGCCTGGCTCGCGAGAAACGCCGATGTTGTGTTTTACACTTATCCAACCTCGGTGGCGAAATGTCTTCACTGTGGCCGTCTCGTGTCGACATTGCCATAATGTAGCGGGATAATTTTGCTCTGGGATTTTGAAAAATTTATCTTTTTTTACTGCCCTGTAAAAGTTTGGCTTTGTAATCTCACCCTCCCACATATCACTATTAACTATCTTTGTTTCTGCAAAAGTTTTGAAAGATTAGAGGCGTTAGATATACAAAAGAGAAACTTCGCACTTACCTTCATTTTCTCTTGTTGTTGGCTGCAGTTCTCGCATCTAGGGGTACGTTCTTGAGGCTGAAAGTTTGATTTTTGGGTTCCTGTTGAACAGAATATTTGATAAATTCTTTGTTGCTGTAACTTTCTTTTATTTTATCCCATTCTTCTATAGCACACTGACTTCACAATCCTCATTTACAGAAAACCTATAATCATATTGTTATTGACAAAATTGAAAAATATGCGAGTTTCCATCGGAAGCATGCGCACTACTACTTACATTCTGCGTTACTCCCAATATCCCAAAGAGTTTGCAAAAGACGAGAGTTTGCAAAAGACGAGAGTTTGCAAAAGACGAGAGTTTGCAAAAGACGAGAGTTTGCAAAAGACGAGAGTTTGCAAAAGACGAGAGTTTGCAAAAGACGAGAGTTTGCAAAAGACGAGAGTTTGCAAAAGACGAGAGTTTGCAAAAGACGAGAGTTTGCAAAAGACGAGAGTTTGCAAAAGACGAGAGTTTGCAAAAGACGAGAGTTTGCAAAAGACGAGAGTTTGCAAAAGACGAGAGTTTGCAAAAGACGAGAGTTTGCAAAAGACGAGAGTTTGCAAAAGACGAGAGTTTGCAAAAGACGAGAGTTTGCAAAAGACGAGAGTTTGCAAAAGACGAGAGTTTGCAAAAGACGAGAGTTTGCAAAAGACGAGAGTTTGCAAAAGACGAGAGTTTGCAAAAGACGAGAGTTTGCAAAAGACGAGAGTTTGCAAAAGACGAGAGTTTGCAAAAGACGAGAGTTTGCAAAAGACGAGAGTTTGCAAAAGACGAGAGTTTGCAAAAGACGAGAGTTTGCAAAAGACGAGAGTTTGCAAAAGACGAGAGTTTGCAAAAGACGAGAGTTTGCAAAAGACGAGAGTTTGCAAAAGACGAGAGTTTGCAAAAGACGAGAGTTTGCAAAAGACGAGAGTTTGCAAAAGACGAGAGTTTGCAAAAGACGAGAGTTTGCAAAAGACGAGAGTTTGCAAAAGACGAGAGTTTGCAAAAGACGAGAGTTTGCAAAAGACGAGAGTTTGCAAAAGACGAGAGTTTGCAAAAGACGAGAGTTTGCAAAAGACGAGAGTTTGCAAAAGACGAGAGTTTGCAAAAGACGAGAGTTTGCAAAAGACGAGAGTTTGCAAAAGACGAGAGTTTGCAAAAGACGAGAGTTTGCAAAAGACGAGAGTTTGCAAAAGACGAGAGTTTGCAAAAGACGAGAGTTTGCAAAAGACGAGAGTTTGCAAAAGACGAGAGTTTGCAAAAGACGAGAGTTTGCAAAAGACGAGAGTTTGCAAAAGACGAGAGTTTGCAAAAGACGAGAGTTTGCAAAAGACGAGAGTTTGCAAAAGACGAGAGTTTGCAAAAGACGAGAGTTTGCAAAAGACGAGAGTTTGCAAAAGACGAGAGTTTGCAAAAGACGAGAGTTTGCAAAAGACGAGAGTTTGCAAAAGACGAGAGTTTGCAAAAGACGAGAGTTTGCAAAAGACGAGAGTTTGCAAAAGACGAGAGTTTGCAAAAGACGAGAGTTTGCAAAAGACGAGAGTTTGCAAAAGACGAGAGTTTGCAAAAGACGAGAGTTTGCAAAAGACGAGAGTTTGCAAAAGACGAGAGTTTGCAAAAGACGAGAGTTTGCAAAAGACGAGAGTTTGCAAAAGACGAGAGTTTGCAAAAGACGAGAGTTTGCAAAAGACGAGAGTTTGCAAAAGACGAGAGTTTGCAAAAGACGAGAGTTTGCAAAAGACGAGAGTTTGCAAAAGACGAGAGTTTGCAAAAGACGAGAGTTTGCAAAAGACGAGAGTTTGCAAAAGACGAGAGTTTGCAAAAGACGAGAGTTTGCAAAAGACGAGAGTTTGCAAAAGACGAGAGTTTGCAAAAGACGAGAGTTTGCAAAAGACGAGAGTTTGCAAAAGACGAGAGTTTGCAAAAGACGAGAGTTTGCAAACTTTCTTGACAAAAGAATCATCTTCAGCAAGTTATCATTATTTTGTAAATGAATTCAGAAATAAAATTATCAGCGTTAGGTTTTGCAATTAATAATATGAATTTTCCAGAATGAGATTTTCACTCTGATATGAAACTTCCTGGCAGATTAAAACTGTGTACCACACGGAGACTCGAACTCGGGACCTTTGCCTTTCGCCGGCATGTGCTCTACCAACTGAGCTAACCAAGTGGTAGAGCATTTGCCCGTGAAAGGCAAAGGGACCGAGTTCGAGTCTCGGTCCGGCACACAGTTTTCATCTGCCAGGAAGTTTCAATATGAATTTTAAATATGAAAAATATTTTGTTACTTGAAACATTTTAAAGGAAAAGTTATTTTAGCTGTACCGATTGCAAAAAAAAAAACAACAACCGATTAGCCTGATACATAATACATTGTATACAAAATTAAATTAAATTCTTTAATTAAACAGCTAAGATAATTTTCACCGATACAAGATTCAAAATACTTTTTGGTATCGTCTACTTCTATAAAGAAATGTGATGTTGGAGGAGGGTGTCCCATTACAGCGTGCAACAGTTCTGTTGAGTGACTCCCCACTTTTGCTTCTACCCTTCTTGCGTAAAGATCGCTGTTCTGTATTTCCTTTATTCATTTTATCGAATGCCTTGATACTTCGGATAACTGACTTTCCACTTGTCACCAACTTAAACTTAACGAGTACTCTGTGGCTAATGACACCGATGACAAACATTTAACCCGCCTTTGCCTCTTCGTGTTGCAGCCACACAGAGATGGCAGTCAGAGACGACGACCTCCAAGAGCAGCAGTCTCCGCTGAACAGTGAAGCGCCGCTCACCAAGCCGTGGCGATGTCTCGACAAGCGGTGAGTATCGGCGGCAGCGCCACTTGCTCAGTGGGGGCAATCAGTCTCACCTATTGCCGATGCATACGTCTGTGTGTGTTGGTAGCCTACTTGACGAGTTAGTGGACTTCGGGGAGTGTCAGAGAACAACAATCACGCTTTGCCCTTCAAGAACGTGACGCTTTCATCCTCTGTTAAGACATACCTTACTACGTACTATTAACCACACACTTTTCGTAGAGGTCTAATTGAGAATGTTGACAGGAACTCAGCTGTGGTGAAGAAGTAAGTTAAACTATGTGAATTCTATATGAAATTTAGCCCTACTTTTCCTCCAACTCTATAAGAGGTCTATATATTATCAAAACTATATACTTACAAACTGTCATTAAACTTAAATTCGTATGCTAACCTTCGACTAAGCAGAACTTAATTTGGATTGAACCGTAACTCGCTGTGGCCGAGCTGTTCTAGGCGCTTCAGTCCGAAATCACGCGGCTGATGCGGTCGCAGGTTCGAATCCTGCCTCGGGCATGGATGTGTGTGATGTCCTTAGGTTAGTTGGGTTTAAGTCTAGGGGACTGATGACCTCAGATGTTAAGTCCCATAGTGCTTAGAGCCATTAGAACTGTAACTGGTCTGAATACGACTTATCTTTATATTAAATGTGCAGTTGAAGTAAAACAGTTATCAGGATTTAATCAAAATTTCAGTTACCTCGCTTCTTGACAACATTGATTCAAATTTCTCAGAAGCACAACAGCAGCAAGCAGGCAGTGGCTAAGCTAGATTTCTATTTTTAAATAAAATTTCCAAACAATATTGAACTTTATGAATAGTGGGCCCCATATGGTTCCCAAGTCGTGCAGCGACCGTAAAAAATAATTAATAAGTGATCAAATGAATAAATGTACTTACCCTCCGCCACACACCGTCAGGTGGCTTGCGGAGTATGGATGTAGATAAAGCAACGTAAACCAATTAAATGTATATAGACGCATTACACCATTTAAAATAAACATACAAATTTACCTTTCCACCAATATGTGCTCTCAGAAGTAATACTGTCTGAAGCAGAGATCAAACAGTGATACATAGAGAATTGACTACGAGGTGCGGCTAGAAAAAAACCGAACTGATGCTGGAAAAAACATTTATTTACAATTATTTACAATTTCATGTTATCTCCTTCAATGTACTCTCCTCCTCGGTCTCTACACCGCTCCATACGAATTTTCCACTGTTCATAGCAATGCTGCAGATCATTTTCGGTAAGTCCATACATTACTTCCGTCGCTTTTTCTTTTACTGCTTAAACAGTCTCAAATCTAGTTCCTTTCAAAGCTGACTTGACTTTAGGGAAAAGAAAAAGTCACAGGGGGCCAAATCAGGTGAGTAGGGTGGATGATCCAAGATGGGAATGTTGTGTTTTGCCAAAAACGTCTTCACTGACAACGCACTGTGAGCTGGGGCATTGTCTTGGTGAAGGATCCATGACTTTTTTTCTCCACAAATCGTTCCGTTTTCTCCGTACTCGCTCACGTAGGGTAGCCAGGACGCTAATGTAGTAATGCTGATTCACTGTTTGTCCCTCTGGTACCCAATCAATGTGCACAATCCTTTTGATGTCAAAAAAAAACAATCATCATTGCCTTGAATTTCGATTTTGACATTCGTGCTTTTTTTTTTTTGTCGTGGAGAACCAGGAGTTTTCCAATGCATCAATTTTGTAAGAAGGTGGGATCACTTTCAATGTTTTCCAGGATGTCAGAACAAATCATTCTTCGGCGTTCCTTCTGTTCAATTGTGAGACACTTTGGAACCATTTTTGAACACACTTTGTTCATGATGAAACTTTCATGAAGAATCTGCCTAACACTTTCCTTGTCAACTCCTGTTAACTCAGACGCTGCTCTGATTGTTAAACGGCGATCTTGTCGAACAAGTTTACCGATTTTTTCAATGTTTGCATCAGTTTTTGCTGACAATAGTCTGCCAGTGCGAGTGTCATCACTGGTGTCTTCGCGGCCATCTTTAAATCGTGTAAACCACTCAAACACTTGTGTTCGCGATAAACAATCATCGCCGTACACTTGTTGTAACATTACAAACGTTTCACTTGCAGATTTTCCTAGTTTGAAACAAAATTTGATGTTAACACGCTGTTCTTTCTGTACACTCAACATTTTCCGACGCACAGACAAAACGTCAACTACTTAAAACAGACGCCACAGGCAGACTGAGTGCAGGAGGCAGATGAAACTCGAGCAGTAGGCGGAGCGAGTCACGTGACAGGCCACGCGACTTTCAGCCTTATTGCATTAGTTTTATTGTTTCACCAGTACTAGTCCGGTGTTTTTCTAGCCACACCTCGTATGACAACGAGAAATCATAAGTGGGCGCTGCAAAGCAAACCCGCTCTCTATGCGAAAACATGCAGCTAAAATAAAAATAAGAAGAAAGAACTATAACATACAAAGTGAGATAAATATGATATAATACTAAAATATTTACATGAAATGTAATGGCATATATGACTGTACTACGTGGTTGACAACATTTTGTCAATATATCCATTTCATGTAAATATTTTAGTATTATATCATTGTATTTTACTTCACTTTGTATGTTATACCTCTTTCTTCTTCTCATTTTTATCTTAGCTGTATCTTTTCGCATAGAAGGCGGGTTTGCTTTGAAGCGCCCCCTTATGGTTTCTCGTTGTCATAGTCAATTCTTTATGTATCACTTTGATTGACCTCTGCTTCAGACAGTATTACTACTCAGGGCACATATTGGTTGAAAGGTAAATTTGTATGTTCATTTTAAATGGTTTAGCCGGCCGGAGTGGCAGAGAGGTTCTAAGCGCTACAGACTGGAACCGCGTGACCGCTACTGTCGCAGATTCGAATCCTGCCTTGGGCATGGATGTGTGTGATGTCCTTAGGTTAGTTAGGTTTAAGTAGTCCTAAGTCTAGGGGACTGATGACCTCAGCAGTTAAATTCCATAGTGCTCAGTCATTTGAACCATTTTTTAAATGGTTTAATGCATCTATATACATTTAATTGGTTTACTTTTCTTTATGTACATTTATTCATTTGGCCACTGTTATTATTTTTATTCTTGTATTTGTAGCACCGACGATAGCTGTTAATAACCCCCCCCAGGGGGTCCACAACTCTTTTGTCAATATGTGCGTAGCGAGCACGGGACCCCGAGCTAATGTGGCCCTCCCTTTCCGCATCCTTCCCTGTCCCCCATCTTCGCCCCCCCCCCCTCACCTCTGGCTCTTTCCTTCCCCTTCTCCCCCTCTGGGAGTATGGTTTGTGCCTACGTCCGGAGACGGACGCTCGAAACTGTTACAAATTCCTTGCTTTCTATACTTGCAAGTCTTCGTCCTTCCTCTGTCCTTCTCTTTTCCTTCCCTCTTCTCTTTGCACTTTTCTCTGCTGCGGCGTTTGAGACCCCTCTTCTTTCCTTTCCCTTTCTCTTTTTTCCTCCCTGTGCGTGTCTGAAGGCCGACCCACGCACTTCCATGCGTAGCCGGTGACGGGGTAACGCGTAATTCCCCGCCCCGGGTAGACAGGTAGGACACGTACGTACCCCCTGGTAATGGCCAGGCCCAGGGAAGGGTGATTACCCGATCTGATACCTTCCGAAAGTGCCGATTGGTCCCTCCGTCCGTTTGTCGGGAGGTGTGACCTGAGGTGTGAACAATCACCTAGGGCGGGAGTGCCCTCAGAGAGGGCCCCCACAAGGGAGGAGCGCGCCATCGGAGACGCCGGTAATCATGGGGGATTCTTCCGCAATGGTTTCCTCACCTTCCACTATGTCTGCTCACAAGCGTAAGTTCACTGAGTCTCAGCCACAGACAGTTCTTCCATCGTTGCCACAGTTCCTTGTTGTTTCTCGGTCTGACGAAGGTCACGACTTCTCCACGGTCAACCCTTTCATTATTCAGAAAGGTGTCGACGCAATTGCAGGTCCTGTAAAGTCTTGTTCCCGATTACGGAATGGCACCCTGTTGCTAGAAACAGTCGGTGCCCTCCAGGCACAAAAATTGCTGCGTACCTCACTACTACACACCTTCCCTGTCCGGGTGGAACCGCACCGTACTTTAAATTCCTCGCGTGGAGTCGTATATACACGCTCCCTCGATGGATTGTCTGACGAAGAAATTCAGCACTACCTGTCTGACCAGGGCGTAACGGCTGTTCATAGGGTTATGAAAAGGGTTGACACGAACATCATTCCAACCCGCGCTATCTTCTTGACATTTGACAAAGTTCAACTCCCATCGAAAATCAAAGCAAGCTATCAGATAATTTTCGTTCGCCCTTACATCCCAAACCCTACGCGTTGCTATCGGTGTCAGCAGTTCAATCACACCAGCCAGTCCTGTTCCAATCCGGCCAAATGTGTTACATGTGGCAAGGATGCCCATGAGGGTGCTTGTCCACCTAGATCCCCTCGCTGCATCAACTGTATGGGTGACCACGCTGCTTCCTCTCGAGATTGCCCCGTTTTTAAGGACGAAAAGCTCATCCAGGAAATTAGGGTGAAGGAAAAGGTGTCGACCTTTGCTGCTCGAAAATTATTCGCCAGTCGACAGCCTACCGTGCCTCAGACAGGAAAATACAGCACTGCCCTTGCTTCTCCTCGGCCAACAAATGAGGCAGCCACGCAGACTTGCGACCTCACCTCTAGTACCACAGTCGTCAGATCGGCCAGCGCAAAGATCGCCCGTTCAACCTCACCACTTTCGCCTGCCCACTCTATGGCTCACCCTTCGTCGGGTTCTGCTAAATCTCGAGCCCAAAAGTCAGACACCAAGACTTCGAAAAAAGAGCATACTCCTGAAGAGTTTTTACGTACCGCAACTTCCCAACCATCGGTTCCTCCTTCATCTAAACATCATACTTCCAAGAAGGCTACAAAGAAACCCAGTTCCTCTCCTCCTCCGCCAAGGCGTGTCCCATCTACAGCACCACCTGGCGGAAATCGTCCTCGGCTGTCTTCTGTGTCGCCGAGGCGCACTGCTGGCGGCCGATCAACCAGCCGATCGCTGGTGGCAGGAGCTGCTCCTGATCAACCTATGGATCAGGATCTTCTGCTTTCGACTGAATGCCATTCCATGCTGTCGGTCGCAAGCTCTGAGCAGTCGTTGAGTTGACAGCGACCTTGGTCACATTCCTCCATTTTCTGTTCACCCTATGTCCATTATCCACTGCAATATCCGTGGTATTCGAGCCAATCGGGATGAATTGTCGATCCTCTTGCGATCCTACTCGCCGGTCATCTTCTGTCTTCAGGAAACAAAGCTGCGTCCCCATGACCGCTTTGTTCTCCCTCATTTTCAGTCCGTCCGATATGATCTCCTCTCTGTTGAAGGCACTCCAGCACATGGAGGACTCATGATTCTTCTCCATGAAACTCTCCATTATCACCCAATCCATTTAAACACTTCCTTCCAAGCTGTCGCCGTCCGTCTTTCCCTTTCCGGATACACGTTCTCTCTTTGTACTGTATACATTCCATCGTCCACACCAATGGCACGAGCTGATCTCCTTCATCTTCTTGGTCAGCTTCCACCCCCCTATTTGCTGGTTGGGGACTTCAATGCCCACCACCCGCTTTGGAGATCTCCACATCCTTGTCCACGTGGCTCACTATCCACCAAGCGGTTCTAGTTTGCCTCAACACTGGGGTCCCCACATTTTTGTCTGCTTCCACGACAAATTTATCTCATTTAGACCTTGCGGTCGGTACTGTTCCGCTAGCTCGGCGCTTCGAATGGTTCGCCCTTGATACACACTCCAGTGACCATTTTCCATGCGTCCTTAGACTGCAGCCTCAACTGCCATATATGCGCCCGCGATGCTGGAAGTTTGCCCAAGCCGATTGGACATTTTTTTCGTCTCTGGCGACATTCGCTGACCGTCGCTTTCCCAGCGTCGACGATGAGGTCACACATTACCGACGTTATTCTTACAGCTGCGGAACGTTCAATACAACGCACCTCCGAATTGCCCCGGCGCCCCCCAGCTCCTTGGTGGAACGAGGCATGCCCTGACGCAATACGTGAGCGGCGACGTGCTCTTCGCATTTTCCGCCACCATCCTACTTTGGCCAACTGTATCCGCTATAAGCAGTTCCGTGCGCGATGCCGTCGCGTCATCCGCGATAGCAAGAAGGCAAGCTGGAAATTCTTTATTAGCTCATTTAACACCTTCACTCCCTCCTCGGAAGTTTGGAGTCGGCTCCGACGGTTCTCAGGCGCGCCTAGTTTCTCCCCGGTCTCTGGGCTCACTGTCGCGCATGAAACATTAGTGGACCCCGTCGCAATTTCTAACTCATTGGGTCAGCACTTTGCTGAGATTTCGAGCTCTTCAAATTACCCGCCAGCATTTCTCCCGAAGAAACGTGCAGCGGAAGTGCGATATCTTGCTTTCTCCTCTCAAAATCGCGAAAGCTACAATACTGTTTTCTCCATGCGGGAACTCCAACATGCACTCTCTTCTCGCTCCTCCGCCCCAGGACCGGATGGTATCCACGTCCAAATGTTGCTGCATTTATCAACCCATAGTCTGCGTTACCTCCTTCGCCTTTATAATGGAATTTGGACGGACAGTACTTTTCCCAGACGATGGCGGGAAGCTATCGTCGTTCCCGTTCCGAAACCTGGAAAGGACAAACATCTCCCCTCTAGCTATCGCCCCATTTCTCTCAAGAGTAGTGTCTGTAAGGTTTTGGAGCGTATGGTGAATTACCGTTTAGCGTGGTGGCTGGAATCCCGCAGTCTTTTAACACCTGCCCAATGCGGAATCCGAAAGCATCGTTCTGCAGTTGACCATCTTGTTGCTCTCTCCACTTATATCATGAACAATTTTCTCCGGAAACGCCAAACAGTAGCAATATTTTTTGATCTGGAGAGAGCGTACGATACCTGTTGCAGGACAGGCATCCTCCACACACTGTTCTCTTGGGGCTTTCGAGGCCGGCTGCCCCTTTTCCTTCGCGAATTCATGGCAGAGCGCACATTTAGGGTGCGGGTGAACACTACTCTCTCCCGTACTTTCTCCCAAGAAAACGGGGTACCCCAGGGCTCCGTGCTGAGTGTTGTACTGTTTGCCATTGCCATAAATCCAATTATGGATTGTCTCCTTCCTGATGTCTCGGGCTCCCTCTTTGTGGACGATTTTGCGATCTACTACAGCTCTCAACGGACCAGCCTTCTTGAACGACGTCTTCAAGGATGTCTCGATCGCCTCCACTCTTGGAGCATCAAAACCGGCTTCCGTTTTTCTCCCAGTAAGACCGTTTGTGTAAATTTTTGGCGACGAAAGGAGTTTCTTCCACCCTCCTTACATCTAGGACCTGTCAACCTTCCGTTTTCAGAGGTCACTAAATTCTTGGGTCTTATGTTTGACAGAAAACTGTGCTGGTCCTCCCACGTTTCCTATCTTTCGACTCGCTGTCTGCGATCCCTCAACACCCTCCGTGTCCTGAATGGTACCTCCTGGGGAGCGGACCGAGTGGTCCTTCCCCGCCTCTATCGCGCCTTAGTGCGCTCGAAATTGGACTATTGAAGCATAGTCTACTCCTCTGCTCGGCCGTCTATTCTTCGGCGTCTCGACTCTATCCACCACCGTGGATTACGTTTAGTGTCTGGAGCTTTTTACACCAGCCCTGTGGAAAGCCTTTATGCTGAGACTGCTGAACCTCCGCTGTCCAATCGGCGAGCAGTCCTTCTGAGTCGTTATGCTAGCCATCTGTCTTCCATGCCTGCTAACCCAGCTCATGACATTTTTTTCGACGCCTCCTTTGATGTAGGGTATGCAGGCCGCCTCTCCTCCCTACTACCACCGGGAGTCCGCTTCCGTCAACTGCTCCATTCTCTTTCCTTCCGCTTTCCTAAAACATTCTTGACAACTTGGGGTACAGCACCACCTTGGCTCCGTCCCCGGATCTGCCTGCTCCGTGACCTTTGTCGATTTCCCAAGGATGGTACCCCTTCACTTGTTTATCGTCGGGCATTTGCTGCTCTATGTGCACAAATGACGGACGCCACATTTATTCACACCGACGGCTCGAAAACATCGTTAGGTGTAGGGAGTGCCTATATTGTTGGCGACACCCCAAATCAATTTCGGCTTCCCGACCAGGGTTCGGTTTATACTGCGGAGCTTTACGCTGTTCTCCAGGCTGTCCACTACATCCGCCGCCATCAGCGGATACAATACGTTATCTGCTCAGATTCTCTCAGCTCTCTCCTCAGTCTCCAAGCTCTTAATCCTGTGCACCCTCTGGTCCACCGGATTCAGGACTGTCTGCGCTTGCTCCACCTGGGGGGCGTCTCGGTGGCGTTCCTCTGGCTCCCGGGACACGTTGGTATCTGTGGAAATGAGGCGGCCGATATTGCAGCCAAGGCTGGAGTCTCTCTTCTTCGGCCAGCTATCCAATCTATTCCCTTCGCCGATCTACGGAGCGTTTTATGTCGTCGTGTTGTTCATTTATGGCACGCGCATTGGTCGACACTTCCCCATAATAAATTGCGGGACGTGAAAGCTCTTCCTTGTGCTTGGACCTCTTCCTCCCGAACGCGTCGTCGGGAGGAGGTAATTTTGACTCCGGATAGGGCACTGTCTTTTTAGCCATCGACATCTTTTAAGCGGCGATCCTCCCCCACTCTGTCCCCACTGCTCTCAGCTGTGGACGGTAAGACACCTTTTAATTGAGTGCCCCTCTTTTAATCCGTTACGCGCCCGTCTACAGCTATCGCTTGATATATCGTCGATTTTAGCAGATGACACGCGCTCAGCCGATCGCGTTCTCGAGTTTATTAGTGCCAGCGAAATGACGTCAGTCATTTGAAGCTTTTTTTGGGGACAACCAATCCCTTTCTGTAGTGGATTTTTAAGCCTTCCTTCTGTTTTTAGTTTCTCCAATTTTATGACTTTCGTTCCCATTGCTGCTGGTTTCCACTGTCGTTTTTTGCTGTTTCCTAAGTCACGGACCGGGCGCTAATGACCATGGCAGTTTTGCGCCCTAAAACCAAAACCAAAAAAAAGCTGTTAATAAGTTGAAATCGATTTGCAAAAGTGAATAAATAAAACATGATTTTGCGACTGGGTGCTGCATATTTGGTAATTTTAATATTGAAATTGCTGCGTACAACATGCTGCGTACTATGTGGTAATGTGTAATGATAAACCTTCTTTAAATAGTGGGATGGAGAGCGTAACTGTTCCTATGAAACGATATTCAAAGACAATGATTTTTGGAATGAAGTATGTGTTCAAAAAGAGTACACCAAGTGATATTCACACAACATTCGCCTCAACAATACTATGCTTAACACAACGAACAATGGTTTAAAAAGGGTACAACGTTAAGAGAATTTCTATAAAAGCCAAACAGCTTAATAGTTAATGTCAGAGTATGACTTAGGGAAGTGGGGCAGTCTCTCTCTCTCGGCTCAGCCAGTGAACAAAGTTAACTGACAACCATTCCGAAAAACTAGATTCGCGGTTCTGCAGTCTTACCTTAAACTCCTTTTTTTAAAAGAAATGCCGTTATTCAAAATTTATATTACTTTCGCCTTTCAATATATACATATCATCCTTGCTGTCCTTTACAATAAACCTATCTTCATCTACCACATACAATCACAAGTCAACACAGCACTACTAAATACGTCCATCGACCACCATACCACCACACCTCAACTAAAAATGTACCAGACTGCCCAGAGGCAAAGATTGTGCCACAAGAAAACCAAACATTAATACTAACCTAACTTGCTCTGCCTATGACTTGCACATCGATGACTTACAACAATCAAAATGACATGCCCACCCTAAAACGGCTCTTCTGCAAGGCAGTCACAATATACAGTGCTCAAAATTTTCTGTTCTTAAATTGATCGATCGGGTCTCTAAACCTGAATCGGTAGAAATCGGAAAGATTGAACTAGTATACTTGGAGTCTCGAACACCGAGCTAAGGCTTGTTCTGTGCACCTGTGTGACGAGTTCTCAGTCAATCAACAGCCATTCAGTACCTTCTGAGCACTCCGCTGTGAATGTCGTAGCCAATTCGAGCATCAGACTTGATCGTAACGTTAGTGGAATTTTACTCCATTTGTTGAGTGTTGTCATCGCTGATGGTGGTGGCAAACGATAAATTCTATATGAAGAAGCGACACACAATTTGCAGGGTATACGCTCTCTCCCATCGCAAAGCATGTTGATGCGTCACTTTTAACTGGCAACACTGCAATCGACGTCCGTGCCTCGACCGGCGCGAACCTCCGTCGTTCGTGAACCGGACTATAGCAATTTGTTACTTGGCAATCGGACAACTTAGTCAACACACAAAGACAGAGGTTGCCAACCTGGGGTAATTACCTCCAGAGAGATAAAATGAAATTTTTAGGGAGATAAAACAGTAATAAATTGTTCTAAAATCAATAGCGCTACCTCGTTAGAGTAATAATTTATAGATAGGTAACTAATTCTGAAATTGGCAAATATTAAAGCATGACGCGAAACGGTGCAGGCCAGATCGAGTGTATTAATGACATTATCTGAAATTCGTGTGCAGTCGGCGATGCCAACTAGCCGCAACCGGCACTTGCTTGGTGTGGCTCTGCCGAGCTACCGGCTTGCTCACTGTTCTTTCATTCGCTCACCAAGAAAGTCAACGGACACGTGCCTTTGCTCCTGATCGAAGCTGCGAATAAATTTGTTTCGTCAGCCCTCGAAAGACATCACACTTCCTGCGGCACATACCGCTCTCTGCCCGCCCCATATTATCACGACACTCGTGATCGCCAAGCCGCCTCCTGAGCATGCCTGATTTAGCCGTGTATCCTGATTCACGGTTCTCTCTCATTGCTGCATTTGTCATGGACGCTTTGGAGCAGAATTTTTCACCCAGCCATGCAACGAACCTTGTCCATATCTAAGTTTTATTCAAAGAAAGCACAAAGCTGAATCGTGCGCTACACTTCTGGATAAAAATTCTTCATATAAAAGAAACAAAACTGCATCCCTCATTGATGTAGTTCTTCGGAAAATAATTTAACTTCTTGCTACGCAGCCTTTCTCAGAAGATTGCAGGGAAACTATTGGGTAAAAATGTTTCCCTTCTCTCATGTCTACTTTTATGAGTGTGTGTTCGTTCTGGCCGTATTCATTAAGATACTTCGAAGTACCCAGATCGATGTAAGAAGAATTTTCAGTGAATTGTGAGTGCGGAGTCAGATTGCTAATCTGCGGGAAGCAGAAACTGGCAGTCTGAAGTTGTCGTATCTCCTCGAAATGCATCCTACAGCCATTTCCAAGACTTTCAAAATCTTCTGCAGTCCATCTTCCACTTTTCAGGTGTCAAAACTGCCAGGCTGATGTTTGTTTCCTTTTTTCGAAAAGTTAATGAGCATTGTTGATACTTTCCTGTTGCTCCACTTAAAATTATACATTGCTGAATATAAAATATCGCTATCATATCTAAATATTATGACCGAAAAAGAGCTATATCTCTTTTTCGCCATTGGAGATTCGTTTGTCTTGCGTAAAATTTCAAACTGTCCAAAGAATATCTGAATACCTAAAGCGCCGCGCGGGGTACCCGTGCAGTCTAAGGCATCTTATCACGGTTCGCGCGGCTCCCCCTTTCGGAGGTTCGAGTCCTCCCTCGTGTGTGTGTGTGTGTGTGTGTGTGTGTGTGTGTGTGTGTGTGTGTGTGTGTGTTCCTTGGCGTAAGTTTAAGTTAGGTTAAGTAGTGTGTAAGCTTAGGGACCGATGACCTGAGCAGTTTGGTCCCATAAGATTTTACCACAAACAACAATACGTTAAGCCGCGTCCACACTGAGCTCGCCGCACCGAACCCGTCTCGCCCATTGGCGATGTATCAAAAGAACCGGAGTTTTCACGCGAGATCCGTTTGGACGGGGTTGCACCGAGACGCATACTAGTCCCAGTTGGAACGCGCGCAGGGTCGCAGCTGGAGCGAATCAAGACTGCAGATGCCGTATTCACTGTCCTGTACCGTCATTTAAAACAAAACGGGAAAAACCCGTCGTCAGCGGGTATCGTCATTTTGAAAAATGGTGGAACATACGATGGAAGTGAGTTTTTCAGTGAACTGCTTGTTACCGTTAATGAACAGTTAGAAAATCTTTATTGTACGTCGCTCGAAAAGTCTGAACATCTGTTGTACCTTGACACTCACAACAGGAATATTCTACAAACACTCTTACAATAACTTTCTAGCAACTGGACTCATTCACAAGTTAGTCTATTCAGCGCATGAAAAGTACATCAAAGATTGTCTTTATAATGGAACTTGATAATTTTTTTCTTGTTGATAAATGTATAGATAATAATTCGACTCTCATACTAAAGATTCTTTTAAAAAGTTTTTAACACTGACTGACAAAAGATGATTTATACTCTTCGTTTATTAGTTTTAGTAAGTTACCTTTCGTTGTCTGAGTCCTGTGTAATTACTCGTGAAATTGGGCTAAATAATGAAAGCAACTGCTGAAAAGACTATCTCATTTACGTTACCGTGGATGGCAGCTCCTGTAACTCTGGACGATTATTATTATTTTACTATTACATGGACAATTTAGATGGAGGCGATGATCAAGACGGCGCTGCTCAACAATAGAGGTACGTGAATGCGTTCGTCTCTTTCCCTTCGTGGCCATCAGTGTCATTTCGATATGTAGGTCATATTTGCCGCCACATTCAGAACCTGTAGCCTTTATTTTGATTTAATTAGGAAGTCCGATAATTTTCTTTGTTACATGAATAAATGCATTTTAACAATTGTTTTTAGCCAGGCGTCGGGGAATGATAGTACTTCGAACGTACGTGCCTCTATCCCGATCGTACGTTCGCATACATCTGAGTGCGTACCAACGTAACTGTACCTAGGACCCATTTCCTTTACATTATTAATTCTTATTTTGAACTACTCACTCGCGAATATACGTGCCTTCTTATTTTGTGTAGTCAGTCGGGTGTATTCCTTACTAACATTACTTTTCATATTCAGTGGCTTAGTTTCCACGCGGCCATCATACTCTCATTTCAAAACTGCGACACAGGCTGACTGAGCTTTTAACAGTTTAACAAGGGGGTTACATCTTTGAAGTTTGCGTATTATTCGGTTAACCGATTTCGCAGCTCACAACACTTACGACTCACTGCTAGTCTTAAAAATTTTTATGTGAGGATTATTGTCCTTAACGTCCCACAATTCCATCTCACCACCCTTTTCTCTGTAAAGATCTATACACTGAGCTGACGAGTCATAGGATACCTCCTAATACCATATCGAGCCTCCTTTTGCCCGGCGTAATACAACAGCTCGACATGGCTTGGATTCAACAAGTCGTTAGAGGCCCCTGCAGAAATACTGACAAATGCTTCCTGTATAGCTGTCCGTTAATTGTGAAAATGTTGCAGGTGTAAGATTTTGTGCACGAAGTGATCTCCCGATTTTTATTAAAAATGACTCCTCCAGCTGTACTTAAGATTTCGACATTGCGTAAACGCCATCTTCAGGCCAGTACGCTTTGATGATCTCAATTGTGTGTGGCTGAGTACTAGAAGTCCGCGGTGAGACCAAACGTGCTCCACATCAAAGTGTACGGGCCTGATGATGGCGTTGACGCAACGTCGAAACTAGTACCCAAATAAATATGAAATCTTAAGTACAGCTGGAGGAGTTTCATTTTTAATAAAAATTATACCAGTGATGTCCCACCATTATCCAATTTAAATGTGGATGTACGAAGACCTCTCGATTATCTCGCTCATATGCTCGGTGGGATTCATGTGGGGCGATCTCGGTGGTCAAAGCATTCGCTCTAATTGGCCAGAATGTTCTTCAAACTAACCGCAAACAATTGTGGTCTGGTGATGTAGCGCATTGTCATCCATAAAAATGCCATAGTTGTTTGGAAACATGGTCTGTCAGTTATCGTTCCAGTTGCACCAGATGGCCCGGTCCAGTCCAGTCCATTCCATGTAAACACAGCCCACATCATATGGAGCCGCCACCAACTAGCACAGTGCCTTGTGGGCAACTTTGGTCCAAGGCGTCGTGGGGTCCTGTAATGTTGTATGTGCCTCACAGCTTTTTTCTTTCTTTAACTAATTTGTGCCTGATTTTATTCTGAGAGAAGCTCAGTAATGTATGTAAATACCGAAAATGTAAATATGATTCTAAAAGTACTTGAAGTGAAGTGAAGCGCAGCTGGACAGCAAGAAACTCTTTAGCGCGCAATCCCCGCAACGATAGTATTAGAGAATCTTTGAGTGTGGACTCTAAAAAAGAAAGACAACTGATTCTATTTAAAAAAAGACTGTTAATCTGTATCTTGTGGAAAGAGGACGTGTTGCTAGGCCGTCGCTCAGAACGTATTGTTACATTTAATCAAAATTGATATACTACTGATAAAACAGAGTGAAGTATGTGTAAGTGTTGGCAAACATTGATGTATACAAATTTTCTGGAAGTGAAGAATATAAATATCTTGTTTTTGGAAAAGGTGAACTTCATTGTCGTCGCCGTCTATTAATTGACAGAGTTGTAAGTGTATAAAGTTCACTAAAACACCGCAAAAGAAATGCATTCTCTATAGTTTTCATTCAATAAGTAACAACCTCTCATAATTTCTTAATTACAGTAACTGGCTTATGTTCTTGTACAATAGTATGGTGCTGAACTCCACTGACCAATTTTGATGTAGCAGGACGTGTAGTTTGAAGGAAGTTTGTGTATCAAGCAGTCTGCTTTTCTCACGAAAAGCAGATTGCTGTTTGATCTTACTTACAACAGTGGTCCCTTAGGTACGAAAAGCTACGAAAACTTGGACTCAAAGCTATCCGCAATATGGCCCAGTAACTGAGTCGTATTTTAAACCTTAAAGAACAATAACTTCCTCCAAATTGCCTCCAATACGTCAACAACTGGTGCAGAAGCTGATCATTCAAGGAGGCAGCAACCAAAATTCAGGTACCAGTTACGACTTAAAGTAAAAATCTCAATAAAAAATCAATCTGTCTCTCCAAACACACATAAATATTCATAATATTATTATTAAAAGTCCATTTTACAGTTCGAGCCACATTCAGACCCTGCCATCAAATCTTACCAATTGAAATTGGGATACTTCTTGGCAGACCACAGCTTTCCAGTCGTCTAGGGTCCAACCGACATGGTCACGAGCCCAGTAGAGGCGCTGCAGACGATGTCGTACCGTTAGCAACGGCACTCGCATCTGTCGTCTACTGGCATAGCCTATTAAGGACAGATTTCGCCGCACTGTCTTAACTGATAGGTTCGTCGTACGTCCCACATTGATATCTGCGGCTATTTCACATAGTGTTGCTTGTCTGTAAGCACTAACACTTCTACGCAAACGCTGCTGCTTTTTGTCGTTACGTGAAGGCCGTCCATGGGGAGAGGTAATGCCTGAAATTTGGTATTCTCGACTGACTCTTGACACTGTAGATCTCGGAATATTGAAATGCCAAGCGATTTCCGAAATGCTATGTCCCATACACCTGCCTCCGCGTTTGTTAATTTTCGTAGTGCGGCCATAATCACGTTGGAAACCTTTTCACGTGAGTCACCCTAGTACATACGACAGCTCCACCAATGCACTGCCGTTACCTCAGTGTAAGTTGTTAAATCTCTTTGTGGTTCTACCTCATGCTGAATGAGAACGCACTGCCGTAACGCGAATACAGTTGCCGAATCACCATGCCTGCGAGCAGAAAGCAGGTCATGAAATACATGGAATGCTGCGACTTGTCATGTTGTATTCTTCATGCCGACGCAGTGTGATATTCACTTCTCGCTTTTCGCCAACACATGTTCGCAGTGGCGATGCTCCGCAATATTGAGTCAGAGGATCCAGCTCCAGGAAAGCTTCAATGCGCCTGCGAAATACTGTCCCGCAATATCCAGTGTCACGGACTCGAGACACAATGTCGCGGTCTCATTCGAGTTGCTGCCAAGACACAGCTCTGCGACAATGAGTCACTACTTTGCGTAATAGGCGTGAGACTACTGCAGCGTACGCTTTTATCATCTGTCTGTCTCTTTCTCGGACATAAATACGGTGATGCTACCCTGACCGGATATTCTCTTTACTTTTCCAGGTAATAGCATAATACTGATATGTTTCAAACTTTCGATGAACAGAATTATTGCAGCACCATACTGATAACTGAGATACGCCCATGTGTAATTAAATAAATGGCATGAACCGCACGTAAACATATATATACTGTAGGCTACTGAAGGTGTGTGTTTCATAATACACTGAGATGAAACATAAGGGAAAATACTGATTATATTAATTCAATTGCAAATAAACAAAAACCCAAACTATTCAATATAGTTGGAATCATTTCCAATACATTCTTGATTAAAAACGCTACATCTTCGCAACACTTTATTTTAAAATGTGTTATGTGTGTTTCTAACTCTTAAATAGTCGAACTTTAGACAATTTTTTCTTTCAGGAGCCATGCTATTTGAAAAAAGATCATACAAGAAGCGTCTGTGCAGTGGGGTTTTAACATGATACTTGATAAATCTAATGAAAAGCCCCGGTATGTTCTGTGCACTATAGTCTTAACAACAGAGAGTATGTAATCAAACATGTCAAACCACTATGAAAGAAGTTGTGTAGATTCTGCTGGATAAGACATTGAATTCTTCATATGCAAAGAAGTTGCACTAAAAACTTCCTGATGGATTCCTCAGACTACTACTTTTACAAGTCAGCAGAAGCCGACCTTGAAGCTTCATGCCAGCCGAAGTGGCCGTGTGGTTCTAGGCGCTGCAGTCTGGAGCCGCGAGACCGCTACGTCGCAGGTTCGAATCCTGCCTCGGGCATGGATGTGTGTGCTGTCCTTACGTTAGTTAGGTTTAACTAGTTCTACGTTCTAGGGGACTAATGACCTCAGAAGTTGAATCCCATAGTGCTCAGAGCCATTTGAACCATTTTTGAAGCTTCATACTGAATCGCTGAAACCAAGAACCGGTCTCATCAAGCCTAGTTTGCTGGATGCGGTCAAGCTAGTCCTAAGAGGGAAGAGAGAAACAAGACATTTCTCTCTAACAACACAACCAGAAGTAATATCGAAGACATGAGTCTGGATATTTCGGACACTGTACTCAACGAGATAAGATGATTTCTTTGCACTGCAGTTAGATGAATTAAGAAGCTGCATCTTGTTCCCAGCTGATTGTCTGTTCGATCATAAAAGGTGACGGCGTGGAAGAATATTTGTTCTCGCAATCACTGGACACCACTAAAAGCGGTGAACTCATTTTCTAGTCAGTGAAGAATTTTATTAAGAAAAGTGATATGCATTGGTCGAAATTGGTAGGTGTGTGTACGTTCCAAGTTGGGCGTTGACTCTGGATTCCACAAAATGGTGAAAGGAATTGCTCCAGATGCACGTTTCCCCACTGCATTATCCATCGCCACAATTTGTTGAATGTACTCTCATATAGTGAAGATTGTAATCATACCTGAAGTAATGCAACAATCACAAGAGCTATCAAACAGTTGTGCCAAGAAGTTAGGGACTAATTCGGCGTGCTCTGGTCTGATACAGAAGTACGATGACCCTCCCGTGACAAGATGTTGCACAGTGCTAGAGCCTGGACAAGAAACTGCCTTGTTTGTGGACAGGACGAGGACGGGAAAGCAAAAAGACATGTCAAGATAACAGATAATGTATTTTCAAAGTGATATAGCTTACTGATTTCTTCGTATAAATAAATACGCTTAACATCGACTTTCAAGGAAATATGGCGAATATTTTGACAACTGATACTTCGCCAGCCTCCTTCACAGACTGGAGTTTAACCAACGCAGGACTGATAGACATTTCGATGTTTCCTGAACTGATAGTGAAGATAGACACCAACAGTGTAAAATGCTCATTCGCACACGAAATAAGTTAGCACTTATCAGTAAAATATTTTATCAGCAACGATTTCCCTGAATTGGAGAATCGACAAGGAGTTGCCTGGGTTTTAAGACCGTTTTCAGTGAATGAAGACTTGTTTTCATGTAGCGAAGTTCAAGCCAAACTACATGAATGAACACTTCACACTGACATTTCTCTAAAATAGAACCTGCACCATTTTGGAGAGAGTGGTGACGAGTATCTATTTCATCAGAAAAAGCCTTAAGATCGCCGGTTCTACTCGCCACACTTTTTAAGCATGGATATGATATGAAAATAGAAATAACCCACAGCAACCTGCAACAGCGCTATTAGCTTTGCTCGTCCTACAGAAATAATGTCCACTCACCTTGCAATGGTTTCTTCTGCAGTCCCGCCCACACGCCTTTCCTGTTAAAAACGAATAATGCTCGTCTTCTAGGAAAGCTGTAGTAGAATCAGTATGGTTCAAATGGCTCTGAGCACTATGGGACTTAACATCTGAGGTAATCAGTCCCCTAGACTTAGAACTACTTAAACCTAACTAACCTAAGGACATCACACACAACCATGCCCGAGGCAGGATTCGAACCTGCGACCATAGCAGCAGCGCAGATACGGACTGAAGCGCCTAGAACCGCTCGGCCATAGAACAAGTAGCATTACATGAGCCCATCGGGTGTAACAAATGTTTTTTTAGTATCACATTAGCTGAGCGATTAATTGAAAGGCAGTTAGCGAGTAAAAACTACAGTATATTGTCACCTGTTCCATACAAAAAATCACCAAGCCCTTGCTAATCTAGGTTTAGACACTGACACGCGATCACATTCACTGGTATTATCCAACTTCTGGTTGTTAACCGAACCCGATACCAAAAACCCTACAAAATTTGACCACTAAGAATGTTCAGTTGGCGGTCACGACTTGTACAATACGCCTGTTGGATTTCGTGTGTTCAACAGTCACCGTTTACATATTAAAATCTAATTTTTACATGTTCGTGTTCCTCACACGTTGTAACCTCCCCACAAAATATAATTAAATATTATTTGGTTAATGATTCTATTTTTCGTGTAACCTCACAACAAAACCGGTTCCCATTTAATGTACCCAAAAAATACTTTTCTCGTTTAATATAAGCTCGAAACAGAAAAATTCCTAAACTTCGTAATAAAAAATAAATTCAGTAACCTGGTAAAATTTGGACGACAGCAGTGCTGCGTCATGGCCCTGTAAGATCATTCTGAATAAAAAGCAAAAATTCTCACCTCGATAAAGTCGGCAACTATCTGCTCTTACAATAGCTCTTTTCCGGCACAGCTCTGTGCAGTGCTGGCCTATACATTTGTTATTTATGAAAGGAAGCAAATGATTTTTCTTATGCAACAATCGGAATGATCATGCATAAATTCTTTAAATTGAAATGAATGCTTGTTATTATTAGGACAATTTAAAAAGATATACATGGGAGTTTACATAATATTACTAGATATGAGCGAGGCTGCTTTTTTTTTTTACCTTATACAATAACTCAGGCTCCGGCATCGCTGCACCGCGACCGGCCCAGCCAACACGATACACCAGAGCAGACACACACACACACACTGGCAACAACTTACTGCTACTGCTACACAGTTCGTACAGTCAACACTACTCTCTGGTCAGCGATTTCCTTATACCTTGCATATCGCAGGCAGCGCATGAGCAATACATCGAAATTACATCTGCTCGGACCTCTTACATAAAATTACATCTGTATTACATCTGCTCGGACCTCTTACATAACCCTCCACTGGCGGGGCAAAAATTTGGCGGCGATGGTGAGTCAATTGGACTTGCCATGAGCAACAAATTTTTCTTAATTACCTACGTTTACAGTCAGAGTATATATATAAAGGGCAGAACATGAAATGAAATAGTGCACATGCACTGAGTACAGAACATATCAAGAAATCACAAAATGTATACGCAATGAGAACGAAACATATTAACAAATGACATAAAGTGCATACGCACTGTAGTATTTTTTTTTATCATTTTACAAGAACTAGGATAGGAAAGAGAAGGATTGCATCATGGTTGTAGCACAGTAGGTTGCACGTAGCTGCACTGAAAGTCCATATCTTTCTACAGAAGCACACCACCAAGTGAGACAATCTGAAGTTCTCTTCCCTGAAGTATTAATCAGTGTAGCCAAGACACTGAAATGTCGTATAAATATTCAATGCTATCATTTTGGTAGTACATCAGGTACACCAAACAGTGGAACCATAATATCTCCATTGTTCAAGGTAGTGGACACCATGATGTGTCAACACCACACTCTTTCACCAACGTAGAATTAGTGCAGAAACCAAATATAGTGCTCCATGATCATAAGGATAGGCAGGACAAACGTATATTGCAGTAATTTCTGGTAATTAGGTCAGAAAATGGGCATTAAGTCTTATGCTAGTCATCATTGATAATTACACTAGTCTATCAACCGATTTGAGTAATTGGTGGCACTCGTTGCCTAGTTACTAAATATTTCTGTACTAGGTATGGAGTATTACAGAATATAATTCATAAGTCATCTGATGACTGTAAATATTGGCACTCATTGGCCAGTTACAAACCATTTAAAAGTGATCATTCAAAGCAAGAGTTAATTAATGGCATACCATTTACATAATTCATCTAGTTATAGTAATCATTAGCACTCTTTGGCCAGTTACAAACCATCAGAAGTTATCCTTCAAAACAGGAGCTAATGAGTGTAGCATCAAGCTACTGGTATTCATATACAATAGCATGTAGGTGACATAATACAAAATTAAAATAAGAAACAGTGGCATTCATTGGCCAGTTACTAAACATGTAGCAAGTATTGAATAGTACAAAACATTTATCATTCAAGTGACATACGACATATTTAAAATAATTATTGGCACTCATTGGCCAGTTACAAAGTATTCTTATATTTTTATAAAACCTTATTCAGTATTATTCAGAAGTTATTATTCAAAATGAGAGTTAATTAGTGGCATAGCATTTATAGAGTATAACAAAAATATTATTTACAGAAATTATTGGCATAGTATTTATGCATTATTACAAAACATCATTCAGTATTACTTAGCACTCATCATTCAAGTGACATAGGAAATATTGAAAATGTAACACACTGTAACTATTACTCCAGGTCTGTGATTAGAAAACATCATTCAGTATTACTCAGAACTGATCATTCCAGTGACATAAGACATATTTAAAATGTAACACACTGCAACTATTATTCAAGGTCTATATTTTTTTTTGTGCTAGCAATGCATCGCGTTGGGATCGATAATTAATTGCTGGCGCATGAAAATATTTGCTTTTGACTTATTGCTGCAAATGAGGACAGGTAACGTCATTCGTCATGAGTCAGCTGTAGCAAGGTTATGAAACGAGTATATGTGATCACATTCATGAATGACACACACAAATTGGTAAAAAAAATGCAAGTTCTAGAACAGGTTTAATGACCAATTGCTCATAGCACATTAATTTCATGAATAGCTTCTCCTAGAAAAAATACAAAATTGATTATTAAGCTGAAAGAAGAAACGCATATTATGCTGAAAAGTAGTGAACTTCGAATTAACAGGTAATGAAATGTGTACTCAATATATGTGCTCTAGCTGTCCTTTCCAAAACCTTCAGTCATTATACCCTGCGACATAAGACATACTGTCAAAACGAACTGCAACAAATACTTAAATAACTACATAGCATTTCTTAACTAACAGTAAATATATAAACTTCATCATTATCCTCACCTGCAAAGAAAAACTTAAGTGGTGCGTTTAGTGGCCATATAATATTTATCACTATCATCACCTGTAAACAAAAACTTCATTATTCATATCACCATAGCTTCATTATTATCATCACCTGCAAAGAAAAACTTCATTATTCATATTACCATATTCTTCATCACTATTCATCATCATTCATTATCATCTGCAAAAAGACACTTCATTATTCATATTACCATTTACTTCATACAACTATTCGTAGTATAGAGTTCCTTATTTCTAGCATATTTCATCACTAAAACTAAGATGTGTAGTTCTGTTTGACAGCCTGCATCAGTCGCCTCGTATTCTGAAAGAAAAATAATCAGTTAAGACTATCATACGATGTGAATAGTATATTCATGTTAATGTTTGTTAATTCTGATCCGTTTACTCTTCGTGATGAGCTATTGCATCTTCTTTCGTTCATTCCGAAGGTGAAATTCCCATTTCATAGTAATCCACTGTGGTTTGTTTCATTTCATTTACACATTATTGCTTTCTGAAAATGATGAACAATGATTAATGTCTTGCATTTAAATCATATACCCATTAAATAAAAACTGGTTTCTAGTAATATAATTAATCATACAGCATAGCATGACGGAAAAGGTAATATGTCAAAAACATAGACAGTGTGCAGGTGCAAAAATGTACACAGAGTATCATAATGTAGTAGCAAAAAAAAATGTAAAATAGTCACAATGTTGAGATATCATAAGGCAAAAATGTCAGTCAACTGGTGTTTGTTATATCTTAAAGATTTCACAGTGCATACAAACAAACAGGAAAACAATCATACATACATGGAAAATGTGCACGGTCTGATATATAACAAGAAATGACTTTCTTTGTGTTCAGCTTGTATGTTGTGTATTTGATAGAGGCGAGAGTTGAAGACTTTAATGGAAAAAGAATTTGAGAGAATTAATGTGTCACTGGATAGAATTAATGTGTCACTGGATAGAATTAATGTGTCACTGGATAGAATTAATGTGTCACTGGATAGAATTAATGTGTCACTGGATAGAATTAATGTGTCACTGGATAGAATTAATGTGTCACTGGATAGAATTAATGTGTCACTGGATAGAATTAATGTGTCACTGGATAGAATTAATGTGTCACTGGATAGAATTAATGTGTCACTGGATAGAATTAATGTGTCACTGGATAGAATTAATGTGTCACTGGATAGAATTAATGTGTCACTGGATAGAATTAATGTGTCACTGGATAGAATTAATGTGTCACTGGATAGAATTAATGTGTCACTGGATAGAATTAATGTGTCACTGGATAGAATTAATGTGTCACTGGATAGAATTAATGTGTCACTGGATAGAATTAATGTGTCACTGGATAGAATTAATGTGTCACTGGATAGAATTAATGTGTCACTGGATAGAATTAATGTGTCACTGGATAGAATTAATGTGTCACTGGATAGAATTAATGTGTCACTGGATAGAATTAATGTGTCACTGGATAGAATTAATGTGTCACTGGATAGAATTAATGTGTCACTGGATAGAATTAATGTGTCACTGGATAGAATTAATGTGTCACTGGATAGAATTAATGTGTCACTGGATAGAATTAATGTGTCACTGGATAGAATTAATGTGTCACTGGATAGAATTAATGTGTCACTGGATAGAATTAATGTGTCACTGGATAGAATTAATGTGTCACTGGATAGAATTAATGTGTCACTGGATAGAATTAATGTGTCACTGGATAGAATTAATGTGTCACTGGATAGAATTAATGTGTCACTGGATAGAATTAATGTGTCACTGGATAGAATTAATGTGTCACTGGATAGAATTAATGTGTCACTGGATAGAATTAATGTGTCACTGGATAGAATTAATGTGTCACTGGATAGAATTAATGTGTCACTGGATAGAATTAATGTGTCACTGGATAGAATTAATGTGTCACTGGATAGAATTAATGTGTCACTGGATAGAATTAATGTGTCACTGGATAGAATTAATGTGTCACTGGATAGAATTAATGTGTCACTGGATAGAATTAATGTGTCACTGGATAGAATTAATGTGTCACTGGATAGAATTAATGTGTCACTGGATAGAATTAATGTGTCACTGGATAGAATTAATGTGTCACTGGATAGAATTAATGTGTCACTGGATAGAATTAATGTGTCACTGGATAGAATTAATGTGTCACTGGATAGAATTAATGTGTCACTGGATAGAATTAATGTGTCACTGGATAGAATTAATGTGTCACTGGATAGAATTAATGTGTCACTGGATAGAATTAATGTGTCACTGGATACAATTGCATAATTGTTCATAAAATATGTACGTTTATCTGGAAAATGTGCACGGTCTTATGTGTAATGACAAGAAAAGCGACCTGCTAACCTTACCTTGCTGGGCACTTGCCAAGAAAAAATATAATAATCATCAGTAAGTAATCACATAGATATAATTGCATAAGTGGTCATATAAAAATCGGGAAAAGGCATTACAGTGTGATAAATGATAAAGTATGTTCATTCAATAAAGGGTTTAATATTGGAGACATGGTGATTGCCATTACTTTTTCTGGTTCTCAGAGTTTCGACGTGTACTCCATTGGGGTGACGAATGCTGCGAATTCTGTATGGATCTGCATATAGAAGCTCAAATTTACTACATCTATTCTTTCCTCTGTTAGATAAATAGTGTGTACGTACTAATATCTTCTGTCCAATGTGAAAGTCACGGCGTGTACAAACCTGTTTTTGCTGTCTTCTCCGGCGCTCTGCGGCACGTTTGATGATGTTCAGCGCAATGTCAATTATTTCATGGTGTCGTAGTCGACGAGGTGTAGGAAACGATACTAATTCTTTAATTTTGTTAGGTGGTTCAACATTTTTCAGTATAACAGTCGGAGATAGCATAGTAGATTCATTTGGTATGGAATTAATTAAATCCTGGAATGAGAGTATTTGTGTGTCTCAATCAATATGTCTTTTATGGCCGTATATTCTACACAGTCTACCAATTTCTTTCATTAATCGTTCACAAGGGTTCGAAGAAGCATGATACTTGGATATATAGATCGGAGAAATGTTTCTTGTTCGTAACATACGTGTCCATATAGCACATCGAAATTGTGGTCCATTGTCGGAAATTACTTTCAATACATGTCCTACATGAAATAAAAAATGTTTTAAAAATGCTTTCGAAACAGATTTAGCAGTAGCTTTGCGTAACAGATTGAAGGTAACAAATTTTGAAGTGAGTTCAACAGCGACAAAGATGTAGCAAAAACCTCTATTAGTTCTAGGAATCGGACCAAAAATGTCTACAGCGGCCATGTCTCAATTTAACAGGTACAGTGGGATGTAATGGAGGAATATGTGAAGTCGTATCTGACTTAGCTTTCTGGCAGATTTTACATGACGCTAAAACTCGTCGAATACGTTTCTCCATGTTGGTAAAATAACAGTTCTGTCTCAGTATTAAAAAACATTTTCTGGTTGCATAATGTGCGTAACTTAAATGAGTATACCAAATTAATTTGTTAACAAGCTCGTCAGGAATGCATAATAACCAGTTGTTGCTGTCAGGGTGAGAGCGGCGAAACAGAATATTATTGCGTACAGTGTAATGGTTTCTAATGGTAACATTATTCCTATCTTGCCAAAGGTGTTTAATTTCTTTCCATACGTTGTCTTTACTCTGCTCTTGTGCTATGTCTCGTAATGACGACGAAATGAAATTTTCAAATGCAACTTGTTGAATATACATGACGCTGAAATTTGCTTTGCAGAAGTTGGCTGCGATGTCTTGCTGATTGTTGCTGAGAGAACGGGATAGTGCGTCTGCTACAATATTTTGTGTACTGGGAATGTGAACAATTGTAAAATTAAATTCCTGTAAATAAAGTTTCCATCTGCTTAATCTGTCGTGTGTAAATTTTGCTGAAAGTAAAAACTGTATCGCTCTATGATCTGTGTAAACGGTCGTATGTCTTCCATAAAGAAAATGCCGAAATCTCGTAAATGCCCATACAACACATAATGTTTCAAGTTCTGTGACAGAATAATTGCGTTCAGCACGTGACAGAATGCGACTCGCAAAGGTGAGGTTTTTAATTACTGTATTACCGTCTTCTTCAATTTCCTGAAAAATGTGTACGCCTAAAGCGGTGTTAGAACAGTCGGTAGCAATGGAAAAATTTCTAGTAAGATCTGGATGTGACAAAAGTGGTGCGTTCAACAAAGCTTCTTTCAAGTTCACAAATTCAGAATGTGCTTGGCTATCCCAGGACCAAATAGTGTTTTCACCCGTCCATTGACATAATCTAGGGGTGTCTAAAGCAGAGTAATGAATAAATTTACGAAAAAAGTTAATTAAACCCAAAAAGCTGCGTAGTTGTTTCTTCGTCGTAGGAACAGTGTCACGTAAAGCTTGAAGTTTCTCCGGGCCAGGCGCAATGCCTTCTGCTGAAATTACATGTCCAAGAAATTGTATAGGAGTTTTTCAAAGTGCGATTTGCTAAGATTAACTGTGAGTCCTTGTGCACGAAAAGTTTGTAACAGTTGTTCAAGAATCAGATTGTGTTCAGACCAGTTAGCTTCTGCAATAAGACTGTCGTCTACATACGTTGTGATTCTGTCTTTAAGTTCTGTCGGAAGTATACTATTCAAACTGCGAATAAATGCTGCTGAAGAAATAGTTAAACCGAACGGTAATTTACAAAATTGATAAGTCACCAAAACAGAGAAAAAGCTGTGTACTTTCTGCAGTTCGGATGGAGCTGAATTTGCCAAAATCCCGATTTCAAATCTAATGTGGAATAAATAGCAGTACCATGAAATTTCTATAGAAGTTCTTCTAGTGTCTGTGGGCGATCTGTTTCATTAATAATAATGTCGTTGATGTGACGCGAATCAAGTACGAGACGAAGTGAACCATCCTTTTTCTTACCAATGTGGAGTGGGTATATGTACGGACTAACTGCCGGTTCAATAATTCCTTGGTCAAGCATAGCTTGCAATTCTCTCTTAACTTGTTCTCTGTGAATATACGGAATGGGATAATGTTTGGCTTTAAATGTGTCGTGCTGTTTAACTTGAAATTCATACATAAAACCGGACATAGTACCAGGGACGTTGTCAAAAACTGGAGCTTGCTGTAAAAGAATTTTTGCACAGTTGCGTGCGTTCGTCGTCTGTATTTGCACTGCTCTGTTTAACTTTATCAGCAATCATTTGCATAACGTCATAGTCGGCTTCGACTGGAGTATTATAGTTGTGTACGTACGTATCTGTGAACAATGTGGAATGACAGTCTGTTACGTGATGCGGAAATGACCTCTGTACGATTAATTGTTTGTTCTTCTGCAGATAAAGAGTGCTGAAATTCTAATGCCAATTGTACATTTTCATCCTTTAACATTAAATAGGAATTTTGAAAGTCAATAATTGCGTCGTGTTGTACCAGAAAATTCGTACCTAAAATAACGTCTGTTGTCAATAAGGGAACAATCCAAAAATTTGAGTGAAATGTATGACCTGCAATACAAAGGATAAATGTGTCTGTAATTTTACGTCTACTCCTTTACCAGATACTGCTCCTTTTACTTTAGTTTTGCCTAATGGTAATATAGGATAGGTATTCTTTGCTACATTCGTTGAAAGTTTCCTCATTTATAACTGACATAGGTGATCCAGACTCGATTACTGCTGAAAATTTGGATGATCCAATCTTTACTTCAATGACTGGATGTGAAATGGTTTTTTGAATAACTGGTCTTTCCTGCAAAAGTGTCTCGGATGTCGTCAAAAGTAATATTTTCGTGAACAAGATTCTACTTGCCAAAAGTATTGCTTGCGTTGCTGGAAGATGCAACCTGTACTGTATCTAGTCAAATTCTATCTGACGTGCTATCATTTGCGGGAGGATGCTGTGGCATTTCCACTATTTGTACTGTTCTGTTATTTCTTCCTGACGTATTACGTTCGGGATGATATCTACTGTCTGGTTCATTCATGATGATATGTTGTTGCGGATGATTTTGCTGCTGATAAGACCGACTGTTATTAAACGTATGCTGAAAATTGTGACCATTATTTTTACGTCTGTCATGATAGTCATTGCTATATGGCGTATTGCGATAGGAATTGAAATGATGTGTTTTCTGTACGTACTGGTTTCCTTGTTGCGGTGCGTTACTATTTGATGGAACCGATGCTATACGCGTAGGCAGCGAAACATTAAAGCTTGGTTGACCTTGCAGACTACATTGTTGGTTAGGTATGCTAACCGGCTGGTTTTGTTGCTGTTGTGGGGAAAAACCTCTATTGTTACCAAAATGCGTTTGCTGTTGCTGATAATTTTGACGATATTGATAATTAAAGTTTTGTCTGTTATTAAAATTCTGGTGGTTGTCATTCGTGGACCGTATAATGAAAACTGTCACTTTCAGTAAAATTTGTCATATCAGGTTTTCTTTCCTAATTCTAGATAGATCGATAGTTGAAGAGCTGTTCTGATAGATATAAAGGATAGTAGAAGAGAAGGCAGCAGTGCAGAAAACTAAAGATGAAATAGCACTACTACGGCTCGGGGCCCTGTGCATGCTACGGCACATATTCATTAAAGCGTAATGAATCCCCTGAGGTCAATTACGCGCTACAAATAAATTTTAGTTTCTGCGTTACATGCAATGCCGGTGAAAATTCAAAAACAAATTGTTGTATCCAGTCCAAAGCGTGTACCTGTGCTCTGTCATTTTTAAATACCTTAAATTTTCTCACGGATAGAAAGTGTTTGTAATAAAAATTATCGTCTCTGTATGTCTTAGCGAGTTCAGGATTACGTGAGAATCTGTTTGTCTGTGACTGTTCGGAATCTAACTCACGTACTCTCTGTAATTTACCTAAATTATACTGGCTGCGTGAGTCTGCTAAATGTTCGAAAAGTGGCGTATGCTGTGATGTGTTAAAGGCTGAAATATTTTTCATCTGTCACTTCGTGGTGTAAAGGTGACAATTTTCTACGTAATGTATTATTGGACGAACCTATCTCACTGATCGTCTGTTGTAAATTTTGAAATTCGGGTGTTTGATTAAACGAAACAGGTGACGTATCGTCTGATTTGGTGTCATTATTACTTTCGATAACATCAACACGACTGGCCTATTCATCATATTTTTCAGTCAGTGCTTTTACCTGATCATCGTTTTTATTATCACAAGCATTAATTTGTTTATGTATTTTACGTGTGGTTTCGCTCAATTTTTTAATGCCTGCTTTGATGGCATCGGGATCTTGTATTAGTTCTAATTGTTAAAGTCTGTCGGTCACTGTCTGAAAGTCTACTGTGTCTGTCTGTCTGTTTTTAAGATCAGAGATTTCATCATGTAATTTGGTGTTCAACTGTTTGATAGTAAAATTTCGTCTGATACTGTAGCAATATTGTTGTCTACGTATGTTTCTGCTTTCGTAAACAATTTACGCTTATCTTCCTGTCTCTGTGCAGTAGTTGTTTCCATGACTTGTCGCTTTACTTTATTCTGTTCCTGTATAAATTTACGGTAAAGCGTTTCACTGTTTTGTAGGTGGTGATTAAAACGTTCGTCAATTTGGCTGTTCTGTTGGTCAAATTTCGCGTCTACTTTTGCACCCAGTGTGCGTGGAAGTTCTGCTGACATTAATTTAAACTCGTCACGTAACTGTGTTGCGTTTTCAGAGCATTGTTTAGCGACTGCACTAATTTCGTCTCTAAGTAATTTAGTAGTGGCTGCATGTGTATTATTTAATTCTTTTGCCACAGATCTAATTTCTTCACTACTGTTCCTAGCACAAGCCTTAATCTCCTCACGTAATTGTTCTTTAGTATGATGACATTGCGCGGCAACAGCTGTAATCTGTTCACTAAGTTGTTTGTTCTGTTCATTAAGTTGTTTAAAATTGTCTTGTTTTTCATTGTTTTCATTAAGTTGTTGTTTGAGATTTTCACTAAGTTGTTTGTTTGATTCATTAATTTGTTGTTTGAAATTGTCTTGTTCTTTCTTAGACTGTTTGAAATTTTCATTAAGTTGTAGCAATAATGCCATAACTTGATCCATGCCAATATTACCTACTCTATTCTCTGTGCTGTTTAATAGCGTATCTGCAATTGTCACGTTTTGTGTAACCATTTGGTCATTCTGTGATTCTTGAAAAGGTTTGCCAATCGGACGTGCACTGTTGGTCACTACACCGGAATCAAATAAATCTGACGTATTCTGTCTACACTGTTCATTTTCGTTAAATACATTTATCTATTCGTAATTCAAATTTTGCAAACCGGGTGTGTCAAACTGGGCAGTGTTCATTGTATCAGAACGTGCCGCGTCATCAATTGTCGTTAAATTAACAGAGGACACAATTGATTTTGTTTGCTCATCATTAGCATTAAAATCATTACTAGTGGTCGGTACACACTGATTGTCTGTAAATGGAGGATTATCATTATTACACTGAGTGTCGCAAGTATTATCGGTCAAATTATTCGAGTCGGCTATTTCACTGCTTGCACATCGCGATGTACTGTTAAGTTTTTCGCGGCATTTTTCACAAATCAAAATTAAGCACAAATGAAACAAAGACGAAGCAAAAATGGAACAAACACAATTACAACAAAGAGCAACAAATTGCCGATGATCTGTGAAAGAAAGAGTGACAAATTAGTAAATGCGTTGCGCCAGATGCAAACCACATTTAAGTAAATAAGAGCAGATATATGCCTACTTCTCAGAGATTCACAAAGAAATACGATCCTGGCCGGATGCCGCCAAGTGTAACCTCCCCACAAAATATAATTAAATATTATTTGGTTAATGATTCTATTTTTCGTGTAACCTCACAACAAAACCGGTTCCCATTTAATGTACCCAAAAAATACTTTTCTCGTTTAATATAAGCTCGAAACAGAAAAATTCCTAAACTTGGTAATAAAAAATAAATTCAGTAACCTGGTAAAATTTGGACGACAGCAGTGCTGCGTCATGGCCCTGTAAGATCATTCTGAATAAAAAGCAAAAATTCTCACCTCGATAAAGTCGGCAACTATCTGCTCTTACAATAGCTCTTTTCCGGCACAGCTCTGTGCAGTGCTGGCCTATACATTTGTTATTTATGAAAGGAAGCAAATGATTTTTCTTATGCAACAATCGGAATGATCATGCATAAATTCTTTAAATTGAAATGAATGCTTGTTATTATTAGGACAATTTAAAAAGATATACATGGGAGTTTACATAATATTACTAGATATGAGCGAGGCTGCTTTTTTTTTACCTTATACAATAACTCAGGCTCCGGCATCGCTGCACCGCGACCGGCCCAGCCAACACGATACACCAGAGCAGACACACACACACACACACACACACACACACACACACACACACACACACACACTGGCAACAACTTACTGCTACTGCTACACAGTTCGTACAGTCAACACTACTCTCTGGTCCGCGATTCTCTTATACTTTGCATATCGCAGGCAGCGCATGAGCAATACATCGAAATTACATCTGCTCGGACCTCTTACATAAAATTACATCTGTATTACATCTGCTCGGACCTCTTACAACGTTCCCGTTCACTGCATTTAGGCTTCACAAAGCAATTCTCTAAGCCCACAAAATACGTGCGAACCTACCGCCTTCTTGCTGGCTGGTACACATCGTAACCAGTTCAAGATTAGAATTAAACTACGCAATGCCGCGTCTTTTACTTTCGGCCAATCATAATTCAATAGCTTTTTTGAACAGTTTGCCAAAAGTAGTAGTTTAAAAAATCCACAAATATCAAAATAATTCCCTCTAAATAACAAAATTATCGTAAAATGTCTTGTTTCCTCAGTCTCATAAACTGGTTAGTTGCACATTAAAATTTCCCCCGAGTATGATTCGCGCTCTTGTACACAATTCTCGCATTAACGTATACACAGTTAGTAGAAAAAAATATTCATTTTTTTAATGCTTCGCATTCATACGAGTAACTAAAGTTAGCGATAAATACAGTTTTGTTTCCCAAATACATAGTTTCATCTATATGTAAACTGAAGCTGGAGATGGGAAGAAATGAAGGGGACCACTGCCTTCAGCTGCATCGAGCCATTAGGCGGAATCAGCGGCGACGAGTGAAAATGTGTACTGGACCGGATTCGAACCCGGGACCTCCTAAATGTTAGCTACTGAGATTCGCACAGGTGGTCGGACCTATTTGTGCATCCGCACTGGAGGAGGTGGATCCATTGCCCAGCTAGGAGTATCAATTATACAGATAATGTGTGCGGTCTGTTACTTCGGACATGTCCGAACTACTTGCAGCTACCTACTGTATCCGAGCGCATTTGTCACGCGAGATATGACTCCTGAATGAACCTGTCTGCCTATTAGCGTTTCTTACATAGGCGCGATGCAGGGCGTTATGCCTCAATCCACCTTATGACTTTAATTATTTCTTGATTTTATTTAACACTAAAACATGCCTTATTTTTTAATTAATGTAATAACGTTTATTTCCCTGTTATTTTAAACATGGGAATGTTAAAACTTTTTTCTCCAATATACAGGGTGAGTCACTAACTATTGCCACCTAGAATAGCGCCGAATGTATAACAGAAGCTGAAAAGTTTGTAGGAAAAATGTTACATGGGACAATGGGGGCCATAATATGAGGTTGGTGTTTTGATGCTAGGTGGGTTCCCGTCAGAGATATGAAGGTCAATTTTTCGGCACTTATCGAAGCACATGCTCTGACAATTCTCTCTGCTATATCATGCAAACAGGCAAACACTAAATATTCGCCGAATACGGCGTATCCCTCTAACGTGCCATCGACATGTAAACGCCATACGACGTTTTGGCAATACAACACTAATAGGAACGTTAAGACTAGTATAGTCGAATCAAGCGAACGTGAATGATGCATTCCTTCGAAGAACAAGTCGATATGCTTCTCATTTACGGATAATGCCATCGAAATTCAGTGAGAGCTAGAGACTTACACACAGAAAGACATCCTTAACGTACTCACCCTACACATCGTACATTTAAATTTGGGTATGATAAATTGAGAGCAACTGGATCTTTAACGCATCGGAAACACATCTGGCACAGGAAAGTTATTAACGAGGAAACGGAAATTGGTACTCTTGCCACTGTGGTCAGAGATCGTTGTTAGTTCGCGTCAAATCGCAAGGAAATCTGGCATGAGCCAGAGTAGCGTTGTTCGTGTTCTGCATCGCCATAAATATCATCCTTACCATGTCAGTCCCCACAAGGCATAACTGGTACGGATTGTATGCGTCGCACTGAATTCTGCCGATGGGCTCAACTTCAGATTCAGAGGGATGATACATTCATTAATTTGATTTTATTTACTGATAAGGCTACAGCCACGAAGCATTGAAATGTTATTTTGCATAACATGCATTATTGATCATCTGAAGATCCATGTTGGCTGCGGCAAGTTGCGCACCAAAAACCGTGGTCGGTGAATGTATGGTGTGGGATTCTAGAGGACAGAATTATAGGCCTCTATTTCATCGAAGGAAATCTTAATGGTAAGAAGGGCACCACATTCCTGCAAGAAACATTAGGTCTGTTATCGGAAGAAATACCTTTAGGAACGAGGGACAGAATGTGGTATCAACACGATGGGTGTCCGGCACATTTTTCGCTGATGAATAGAAATGAGTTACAGAGAAAATTCCCAAATCGTTGGATTGGACGCGGAGATGATGTCGTGGCCTGCTCGTTCGCCAGACTTAACGCCTCTGGATTTTTTTTCTGTGGGGATTCGTAAAAGACATTGTTTATAAAGACGTTCCAACTATACATGAAGATATGCGAGAGAGAATTGTCGGAGCATGTGCTTCGATAAGAGCCGATGTGATACGGAATACCACTCAATTCATGATAAGCAGATTGCAGCACTGCATTGATACCAATGGTCATGACTTCGAACACCTTCAGTAATGGACCTTAATGCCACCTTTGTGACCTTCATTGACGTTCAAAAACCTTGCTGTTACTCATCATTGAATTCGTCGCGATTGCTGCTATCAGAAAAAAGTACCAAACTATAGCATCCCATTTAAAGAAGCTAAGTTGACGTTCTTATCCCTGACGTGAGCTCACCTAGCAACAAAAAACCAACGTCATATTATGTCCTCCGTTGTCCCATGCAACTTTTTTCCGACAAACTTTTCAGCTCCTATCATACTTTAAGAGTTATTCTTGGTAGTAATAGTTAGTACCTCACCCTGTATAGTGTCCCGTTATGAGGTAATGGTCTCAGAAGGAATTGCAACCACTGAACTAAGATGCACGTGTCACACGAAGGCAACGAGCGTTCAAATATTTTATGTAAATCAGTTTTATCGTGTCTTAATACGTTTGTGAACGGAACTATCTGTTGAAATGTGTGGTGAAATTTCAGCTGCACTATGATTTAGCACGATGGGTTTGGGAGGCATTTATCCAGCTTCGGGTGGCAATTTTAAAATCCGATGCTGAAGCAAAACATCTGAAAGATGTGGATATATTTTTAGACCGTGCCACCTGAAGTCGCCTACGAAGAACCCACGTTCCATATTGCTTTACCTTTTTACACTTCGAGGTTATTTACCCATGCATCCGGAGTGGTATATTAGTAACGTCCCTTGATGAAACATCTTGTCCTGTATACTAATAGATTAATGTAGGCAATTCCCTAATTAAATTTTGATTTACCTGAAATTTGGTTGAAGCCTTCATGAAGAAGTACCAAACTGACACGTTCTCCTATGTTGAAATACATTCCGCGAATTAAACGGTGACAATTGACAATTGACAGTTCCAACATTTACTCTAAAAATTCTTTCTTGCTGCCTATGGATGATGTCAACACTTCGTCCTCTTCTCTTCAACTACTTTGACCCCGTCCTCCATTCTTTCCTTTATTCATAAAACCTGTAGTTAATGTTCAGAGGAATGAATTCTTATTGTTTTGAATTTTTTATTCACTACCTGATTTTTAGAATTCCACCAGAATTTTTCTACGTTTTTCAAAAAATCAAAAGCTTGTAACTGTCTACTCACACATTGACACTCAGCAGCTTCAAAGATGAGAGACCAAGATGAGGAATATTTGGAATATTTGGAAGAAATGCAATATCCACAAATTTCCTACGCCACACGTACGATTCATGCTTCGAAGAATTTACGGACCGGTACTGCGTAATTATTCTTGTACGAATTTCAACAGTTTTCGGAGAGGTTTTACTTAGTAAAACAAATATGCTTTTAATTTTTTTATGCAAGTCTCATTAATTGAGCTGAAGTTTTAGCACGACTATTGCGACGACTTTTGTGCATCTGTACGCTGCTGCCATCCAAAAGTTTTGGTAGCTCACCTACCGGACGGCTTTGACACAGTGCACGCCATGGACACCTGATTCACTTACATAGTGATAATGAGCTCCTTCTTAGGTAATACGTGCTAAACGCTAGCGATCGCTCTCAGCGAAGTTACTCACAGCAGAAACAAAACGCCAGCAGAGAAAGACGACCGACAGCAAACATTTGCTTCTCCCATCGTCCAAGTAAAGCAATAATGCCTCTATGTTAATTTTGAACCAGTTCGAATCCTGCCTCGGGCATGTATGTGTGTGATGTCCTTTGGTTAGTTGTAAGTATAGGACACTGATGACCTCAGATGTTAAGTCCCATTGTTCTTAGAGCCATTTGAATAAGGCTGAGAACCGCCAGCCTCATGACTACTTGATGCCGCAGTTTCACGACCACTGTCCCAAAATCGTAAGAAGAATATTGCCATTAGACAGGAAATATAGAATCAGAATTCAGTTATAAAAAAATTGAATGAATTTTATCCATAGTGGATGCTGTCGAACTCCGTGACTTCCTTTATGGGATTGTAGAAAATATCCGCTACCAGTCACAATAAAAGGTTGTCACACGACCGGTTTCGGGCTTGCGCCCATCTTCAGGTGTTTATACATTCATGTACATGTTTGTACTGTTGTAGATCACTGTATAAATAAAAAACATTATTTGCTGGTGACTACACAGATACCAGTGGGACAATTGTAAGTGGTAAGGCAGCATTTGACGAAAATATATCTGTACTTACAAAAAGATGAAGCACCATTATTACAGTTATGCTGTGGTGATAGTTTTGCCACTTAGTTACACACTTATGGTCATTTTCACGTCCATATATGTTTTACCAAGTATAGCTTCATATTACACTATTACGATGTGCACTCGTGAAATACACTGTTTACATACAAACATGTGGGCTGTGGTCAAAGAACTTAGATGTAGCAGATGTAAAGATGTTGCTCGCACAGAAACTTGTATGTTCTGGTCAAAGAACTTAGCCACAGGAAGTGCAAAGGTGTTGCATATATAGAAATTTGAAAAGGTATTATAGACTGCGACGTTACTTGACACACATTATGAAATTTTTTGACGGAGAACTTAGATCTAGGAAGTACAGTGTTATCTATATGAAATTACTTAAAGCTATTACAAATTAAAAAATGACAGCTATAACTGTTTTGAGCCACACTGTTGTCAGAGAACTTAGATCTAGGAGGTACAATAATGTCACACACATGAAATTTTTGAAAGCTATTACGCATTACACAGGGCGTTACAAAAAGGTACGGCCAAACTTTCAGGAAACATTCCTCACACACAAAGAAAGAAAATACGTTATGTAAACATTTGTCCGGAAACGCTCTCTTTCCATGTTAGAGCTCATTTTATTGCTTCTCTTCAAATCACATTAATCATGGAATGGAAACACACAGCAACAGAACGTACCAGCGTGACTTCAAACACTTTGTTACAGGAAATGTTCAAAATGTCCTCCGTTAGCGAGGATACATGCATCCACCCTCCGTCGCATGGAATCCCTGATGCGCTGATGCAGCCCTGGAGAATGGCGTATTGTATCACAGCCGTCCATAATACGAGCACGAAGAGTCTCTACATTTGGTACCGGGGTTGCGTAGACAAGAGCTTTCAAATGCCCCCATAAATGAAAGTCAAGAGGGTTGAGGTCAGGGGAGCGTGGAGGCCATGGAATTGGTCCGCCTCTACCAATCCACCAGTCACCGAATCTGTTGAGAAGCGTACGAACACTTCGACTGAAATGTGCAAGAGCTCCATCGTGCATGAACCACATGTTGTGTCGTACTTGTAAAGGCACATGTTCTAGCAGCACAGGAAGCGTATCCCCTATGAAATCATGATAACGTGCTCCATTGAGCGTAGGTGGACGAAACTAAAATGAGCTCTGTCATGAAAATTAAGCGTTTTCGGACACATGTCCACATAACATCATTTCTTTATTTGTGTGTGAGGAATGTTTCCTGAAAGTTTGGCCGTACCTTTTTGTAACACCCTGTTGAATGCCAGTTAGAGCTTGTGTTTACAATATGACTATTACAAATTATGATGATGACTCTTGGACTGTTGTAAGACTGCTACATCGAACTTCCATAGAATATTACTTTATTATATCAGAGGATAATTATTTTCTGTTTTTGAATATTTCATGAAATCTTCACGTGTATGAACACCTGAAGATGGGCGCAAGCCCGAAACCGGTCGTGCGACAAATAAGCAATATTTTATTGTGAATGGTAGCGGATATTTTTCTACAACCCTATAAAAAAAATTTACAAAGTGAAGGGAAAACTTCGGGAAAACAATAGCATTACTACTACTACTGCTGCTGCTGCACGTTATAATCCCAAGAGGAAAACGTTGTATCGGCCACCCTTTAAAAAGAGATTGTGAACACTTCTGCATCACAACAGGAGATTGTGAACACTTCTGCATCACAACAGGCCACATAGGTCTAGTACTTCGCAACAGTACGAGCGACTACTCCCAAATATTGTGGTAGCGTCGAATATTTTGTCGGGGAGCGAGAGGAGGGGGCGGTTGGTTGTCACTAGTTGGGCGAGCGGCGTTGTAAGCCACCTTCATCTGCATCTGCACCTGCAGAGGCACTAAGCGACCGGTCAGCGGGACTATCCCTGCTCCTGAGCAGGGGAACGAAGGCGGCGCGCTCGCTGGGCGCTCTGCGATGGTGGTCCCAGAGGCTTGCAATGCGGAAATGAAATAGTAATATCTACGGATAATACGAGGGTTGCTCAGAAAGTAATGCACCGCATTTTTTTCTTAGACAGTTCTTTCTTCAAGATAATTAGAATTACACACACGAAAGAATTGTTTTATCCACACACCCTATTTTTCCACGTAATCTCCATCCCGTTGTATGGCCTTCCTCCAGCGCGAAAAAGGGCGTGTATGCCCTTTCGGTATCAATCCTTGTCCTGGTGGCGGAGCCAGTGCTTCACTGTGTGAATCACCTCCTCCTCAATGTCTTCCACGAATGGCATCCTTTAATGGCCTAAACAAGTAGAAGTCCGAGGGGGAGGGGGGGGGGGGGGGTTAGGTCGTGGCTGTAGGATGAATGGGGTATGGGGTAAAACTGTCAAACTGTTTCGCAATGTGTTCAGCAGTCCTCAGACTTGGGTGGAGCCGAGCGGTTATCGCGTTGCAGGAAAATGTCTCGGGGTTGCTGTGGCGCCGAAGTCGCCGGAAGCGCGACTTGAGTTTTATTGATGTGTTGACATATGCCTCTGAATAAATGGTACAGCCTGTTGGCATCACATCAGAAAGAATCACACCTTCAGTTCCAGAACACGGTGATCATAACCTCACTGGCGGAAGCAGTTGCTTTGAATTTTTTCTTCTGTGGGGAGTGGGAATGACATTCGATCGACAGTCGTTTTGTTTCGGGCTCAAAATGGTGAACCCAGCTTTCATCTGTCACAATCCTGGACAAGGCGGCCTCCCCCTCAGCTTCAAAACGTAGCAACAAACCAAGACAAATGTTTTTTCTGTGCGATTTGTGACTCACCGTTAGACACCGCGGGACCCAACTTGCGCACACTTTCGGATATTCAAAAGTGCGGGTAACTGCATCCACACTTCCTTTGCTGATTGCCAGATGCAGCGCCAACTGCCGAGTCGTAATGCGGCTGTCGTCGCGAATGACATCACCACGTCGCTGCAACATGTCAGGTGTGACAACCGTGGACGGTCTCCCCGACCGCTGCAGATCGTGAAGCTGCGACGAACCGCCTTCTGATGACCACGCCCTCCGATGACCACGCCCTCCGTGCACGGCGACTAACTGCACTTCTGTCGACAGCAGATGCTCCTTACATTTTGCTCTAGCGTTTGTGAATATTCCCAACAGTTTCTTTCTATACAGTGAGAAATTTTCAACGTGCATCACCTAAAGACGCCATGTTGAATGTGTCGTGCAGCTACGCTGTCTGAAGTGACGGAAACTTGGCGCGCTCACTCAGACTGATTGCAAATAATACATACGTAACGTTTCACATTCGTAGCATTGTTTTCGGCTGAGAAAAAACATGCGGTGTATTATTTTCTGGACAACCCTTATACATAAGGTGCCTTGTGCACATGGTACCACAAACATAAACACCGTATGAATCGCGGCGATCAGATGTCAATGAAATGTGAACCTCATTTGTAAACACGTTATGTAAAAATTCATTAACAGTTACACCGCCCAGTCACATTAATGCCGCCATCTGTCAAAAGCCTGAGTAACCACCTTTTGCAGTGCTGACCACTGCGAGCTTGCAGGAAGTGTCAATAAGTTTCCGGCAGGCACCGACTCATGTGGATCAATGTCGACTTCAGTGGTGTGGCATGGCGCGAACAGCTCGATCGAGTTGGTCGTTCAGATTCTAGTTTGGGTTTAAATCCGAGAAGTTGGATACCCAGAACCTATTGTAAACTCATTCTGGTGCACGCACGTACACTGGGAACTGTGCGACACGTTGCATAGTCCTGCTGGTAGATGCCATCGTGCATGTGGGGGAGAAAATTCTCTCCGAGGATAGATGGATACTTTTATTAATGCATTATGTATGCCTTCTACAATGACATCACAAAGGGAATGATATGAAAACGTTCCCCAGAACATAACACTCCACTCCTTCGGCCTGGACCCTTCCTACAATTGTTACAAGGTGTTTGCTTTCAGGCGTTTCACGTGATTCATCTGGAAAGGCCACCTGTTGCCACTCAGTGGACGTCCAGTTATGGTACTGACGTGCAAATTCCAGCCTTCGTCCCCGATGAACGGGAATCAGCGTGGGTGCATGAACCAGGTGTCTACTGTGGAGGCCCATATGCAACAACATTCGCTGAACGATTGTTGAGGAGACACTGTTGGTAGCCCCTTCGATCATCTCGGTGGTCAGCTACGCAACGGTTGCACGTCTCTTCGGTTTTTTCTTCATTGTATTTTCCCTTTATACAAAGGTGAGCTGGCTGCAGCGTACAGATGCTGCTCCTCGGACAACAGAAAGAAACATATAGCAAACATGGAGACACAGAAAGAGAAATATATGAATGTTAAAAGCAGAAACACAAAAGAATAGTGATAAAGGCATTTCTCGGAAGGCAATGGTTTCAGAAACAAGGTCCATAGTGCACACAACCGAAGGTAATCAGTTTACACTCGAACAACGGAGCACACCCAAGATAACACTGACACACAGAAATGAAGAAAACACCATTGCACTAAACACTAGTGACGATCTTTGGCACAGAAAAGCACACTTGAGATGGAGGGGGGGGTGTCTGCCACTGGGTGTAGGGGGACAGGCATGGGGGGAAGGAAGGGGGGAAGAAGACAGTGGGAGAGAGGAGAAGAGAGGGTAGGGTGAGGTGTGGAAGCCCAGGGAGGCGGGGAGAAAGTGGTAAAAATGGAAGAGGGGAGGGGAGGAAGAAAGGATGGTGACAAATAAGAGAGGGAGCCATGGAGGAAAGGGGGAAGGGGGAGAGAAAGGGGAGGATTAGATCTGGTAGTAGGGGTATATGGAAGGAACAAGGACATCAGCAGAGAGGGAGTTTGCAGAAGCCACCTTGGGCAAGGGTATGGAGAGGGTGAAGATGGAAAGCAGGTGGGATGCAATGGTATAGGTGCAGCAGTGGGGTGGGAGAGGATGGGAGAGACAACAGGGTGAGGAGAATAAAGCTTGCTGGAGGTGTAAAGGATCCATATCCGTTCGAGGAAAAGGAGGAGGTGGGGGAAGAGAATCAAGTCGTATAGGACCTGCGTGGGGGATGGGAGATGGATGTGATAGGCTAGACGGAGCACATGGTGTTCCAGGATTTGGATGGACTTATACTAGGTAGGAGGGGCAGAAATCCAGGTCGGATGGGCATAGCAGAGGATAGGACGGATGAGGGTTTATAAGTGTGGAGGATAGTGGAGGGTTCCAAACCCCATGTTCGGCCGGTTAGGAGTGTAAGGAGACAGTCGGGTACATGCCTTGGCAGCTACCGTTCACGTCTGTCATCTGTAGCCCATGTGGCAACACAGTTGTCTTTGGGCCGGTTTTGGTTAGCGCTGTTTTGCCACGCACCAACCTTGGCCCAAAAGGCAATGGTCATCCCGTTTTTTAACGTCAGATAAATCGCTCCGTTTCCCCATTACGACAATGACTGCACCGTTTCCCACATCCCCTCGATAAGCTTTATGTACCCTCCAGTGCTAGTGGTTACTCCACGCTGACGTCGAACATACGCGGTGATCACATTAATGTGGCTGGGCCGTGTATACTTATTATAGTTCATAAAAATTATAACCACTCAACCTATCAGGGAATTCAGTATTATATAGTACGATGCCAGGAGTCATGAGAAAAAGGAACTGTACTATTAGTCCTCAATCCTCTTTGAACGCCTAAAAAATAGTTGACTTTTATAAAGCAAAATAAAATGCTACTTCTGATGTGGTTTTATTCCTCACATTTTTGTCTGTAAGAAATCATCTTTGTGTCTACATTGGACACTCCCCGTAACCTCTGCACCAGGTGGAAGGACCCTGTGTAACCCCGACAGTGATCATCGGCGGGAATTCCCCGAGTCGTCCTATTCGACCTGCAACCAAATTTTATATGTAAAACAATAAACTGATAGCCAAGATCGCAGGAATTCTTTTTATTCCATGATTACCGGTTTCGGCGAAACTAAAGCCGCCATCATCGGATCTTAGGACACATACAGGTTACAACATCAAGGCAAACAATGGTGATGTTAATAGTTGCCTATAACACGCAGGCCTTACAAAATTGTCTTTAGTAGTATATAGGCGTCCAAGAGAGATGACATTATAAATGTTAAGTGTCTCCATCACATAGAAGCGCAAGCTAGGTACTACCACCTAGCTTGCGTTTGTATGTGATGGACATTTATGTCATTCCGGTGATGGCGGCTTTAGTTTCGCCGAAACCGGTAATCATGGAATAAAAAGAATTCCTGCGATCTTGGCTACCAGTTTATTGTTTTAAAAGCATCTAGATCGCTCCCACATAAGCACAATGTGCTCCCTACAAATTTTTGTATCATTCATTTTCATTATATTTTCTATCAGCATCCACAGAATAATTGAAAAACACTTTCTAACAAAATGGTGGCGTGTGAAACAATGGTAATATTTTTCACCCAAAAAATGGAGACAAATCTGTGCACCGGAAAAGACTTTTGAAGATATTGAGAAACGGCTACCTACGCTGACGAAAATTCAATTTAGAATGCCGACATTCAAATTCCGATTAAATTCTTATGAGCGTTCTAAAGTTGTTTCAGCCAGTTTGAAAAATACGGTGACGCCAAAACCCCTTGAAAGTTTAAGTTCCATTTCTTGTAGTTAAGTTAAATATACCTCTTGGCAGCGACCTCTGGACCAGACAGAAAACCTTCAAAGTACAAAAGGAGGTCCACAGTTTCCGTGGTCGTGGTGGTTCTGCGGGCCTCTTTGGCCCCTGTCTTCAACTACTCTGCTCGCTCGATAGGCTTTTCTTCAGCTGTTGTGCAGACGTTGTAACAGGCTGGTGAGACCTGAAGTTCGAGCACTTTCATAATTTCCATAATCCCAGTTTGCCCGTCGTTGAAATAACACGCTGCCACATTGGCCGCGGTGCCGACTACTCTCTTCCCGTCGTGAGTGGAGACACTGTCACAAACCGCCTTGTAGTTCGATAGCGGGGATTCTGGCGAACTTGGGATGAACACAGAAACGAAGAGACGTCCCAGAGAATATTTTAAGCCAAATATGGAGTTTCAAGTGTTCAACGAGGATTAACCACGTACACAAATTTCTTAAAAATTATATGCTAGTTGTATGCAGATAGTGCCACAACTACGAAAACTTCCATATGAACACACAGTGTGAGAGATGATCATGAATATCAGAGTTCATGATCTACCTCAATCCTGTGTTTAGTTACCGTCATTTTACGTTACAATGATTTGAAATTCGTGATTTGACTAGAAGCACGTTGCTCCGCCGAAGACGCTGCAACACGCATCTGTTCGTTCGTATTTACATTACGTTCGTACTTGTATTACAGGGAGTGGGTGTTGTCCGTGGTCAGCGGTGTTGTAAGGTTTGGCGATATTCGAAAAAATTCCACTTGCCGTTCCTGAGGCGTAGAATATTTAGGTGGTCGCGAGCTGAACACTAGCAAACATGGTTTCATGGAAGTGAGCCTTGGACTTTAAATTCGGTCGCGGACTTAATATTCGTGTGGCTCTCACTGATTCTTTTGTGACCATGCGAACGTTATAATTATATAACTGTTTCAAGGGTCTGTGATTTTCAAAAATTTTGCTGAGCGTTATGGGTTCAAATTGTGTGAAGAACATTCTCTACGCTAGTCGTGACTGCTTTGATACTAAGTGTAAGTGAACTTGAGATTTTGCAGTGAATATGAATGAGGTTTCGTGCTAACGAACGTTAATATTTGCTGTCAGTTTCGTGAGTTAATGCACGGCCTTAGACACTCACTTTGTGTGAGCTACTATCTATATATGTTCTTCTTGCACCACATATCTAAGTTTTGCACTCCTGTTTCAGCTGTAGTTTAGCTCATGTATTAAACTGTATCTACGTAAGGCCACCATCCTCTAGCGATTGTGTCAATACTTGAAATGAATATTGGGTTTTAATTCTAAGCAACCTGGTTTAGGCATAATTATTCTACGGAATATCATTCAAATATTTCAACCTCATTTCATTTAAATATTGATTAGATGCTTCATTTAATTTCGCAAATTTTCAGGAGTGAGAATATTACCTTGTCGAATTTGTGATTTATTTACAACATTTTACGGGGCCAGATAATCCTATTATCAAGAGCTATAAAACAAGTGCAGACGAATCTTTACATCACAATACTACACATACCTTAGCTGCTGTGCCATTAGGCACCGTGAAAAGTAAAAAGCCCTCGCCTACCAAAGAGTGAGCTGCTATGAAAGGTATACGTACATTGCACCCACCAGCGATGCTACTGTCTACAGCAAAAATTTCGAGCGTTTATATGTAAAGTCCTGTTGTTGTTGTTGTTGTTGTTGTTGTTGTGGTCTTCAGTCCAGAGACTGGTTTGATGCAGCTTTCCATGCTACTCTATCCTGTGCAAGCTTTTTCATCTCCCAGTACCTACTGCAACCTACATCCTTCTAAATCTGTTTGGTGTATTCATCTCTTAATCTCCCTCTGACTTTTACCCTCCACACTGCCCTCCAATACTAAATTGGTGTTTCCTTGATGCCTCAGAACATGTCCTACCAACCGATACCTTCTTCTGGTCAAGTTGTGCCACAAACTTCTCTTCTCCCCAATTCTATTCAATACCTCCTCATTAGTTATATGATCTACCCATCTAATCTTCAGCATTCTTCTGTAGCACCACATTTAGAAAGCTTCTATTCTCTTCTTGTCCAAACTATTTATCGTCCACGTTTCACTTCCATACATGGATACACTCCACACAAATACTTTCAGAAACGACTTCCTGACACTTAAATCTATACTCGATGTTAGCAAATTTCTATTCTTCAGAAACGCTTTCCTTTCCATTGCCAGTCTACATTTTATATCCTCTCTACTTTAACCATTATCAGTTATTTTGCTCCCCAAATAGCAAAACTCCTTTACTACTTTAGGCGTCTCATTTACTAATCTAATTCCCTCAGCATCACCCAAGTTAACTCGACTACATTCCATCATCCTCGTTTTGCTTTTGTTGATGTTCGTCTTATACCCCCCTTTCAAGGCACTGTCCATTCCGTTCAGCTGCTCTTCCAAGTCCTTTGCTGTCTCTGACAGAATTTCAATGTCATCGGCGAACCTCAAATTTTTTATTTCTTCTCCATGGATTTTAATACCTACTCCGAATTTTTTTTGTTTCCTTTACTGCTTGCTCAATATACAGATTGAATAACATCGGGGATAGGCTACAACCCTGTCTCCCTTCCCAACCACTGCTTCCTTTTCATGCCCCTCGACTCTTATAACTGCATCAGGTTTCTGTACAAATTGTAAATAGCCTTTCGCTCCCTGTATTTTACCCCTGCCACCTTCAGGATTTGAAAGAGTGTACTCCAATCAACATTGTCAAAAGCTTTCTCTAAGCCTACAAATTCTAGCAACATAGGTTTGCCGTTCCTTAATCTATTTTCTAAGGTAAGTCGTGGGGTCAGTATTGCCTCACGTGTTCCAACATTTCTGCGGAATCCAAACTGATCTTCCCCGAGGTCAGCTTCTACCAGTTTTTCCATCCGTCTGTAAAGAATTCGTGTTAGTATTTTGCAGCCGTGGCTCATTGAACTGATAGTTCGGTAATTTTGACATCTGTCAACACCTGCTTTCTTTGGGGTTGGAATTATTATATTTTTCTTGAAGTCTGAGGGTATTTCGCCTGTCTAATACATCTTGCTCACCAGATGGTAGAGTTTTGTCAGGGTTCGCTCTCCCAAGGCTGTCAGTAGTTCTAATGGAATGTTGTCTACTCCCGGGGCCTTGTTTCGACTTAGGTCTTTCAGTGTCCTGTCAAACTCTTCACGCAGTATCATATCTCCCATTTCATCTTCATCTACATCCTCTTCTATTTCCGTAATATTGACCTCAAGAGCATAGCCCTTGTATAGACCCTGTATATACGCCTTCCACCTTTTTGATTTCCTAGGAAATCATAAGAAATCAATATTGCACCTTTGTTGCACTGTCACCACCCATACAGAATAACCAACAGGAAACATTAAAACTTGTGGACCACTAGTAGATTTGGTTAATGGCTGCTTCTCAACGAGGTTTTCGCTGACTTGGGCCCTGGAATTCCCCTTGGACACTTGGGTCGTATCATTTAATATGTTCATGCATTTCTCTCTTGAAGGGCAAGAAACCTTTTTCCTCTGGACAGCAACAACAATTTTTTTCTTCAAAGTGCAATACATTCATACTGTCTGAAATACTTCCTAACGAATACTGTCTATTCTTTAGATACCTTCTTACTATCATCACAAAGTTTCTCTCTCTACTAATAACAGGTTTCAATATGAATTTTCTGACAGGTTTTGGGTTTAAAAGCGCCCCTGATGACTTCAAAGAGCCATACTAAAGTATTAGTTCATGCATTTGCCCACAGCAGTCACTGTCCGCTCACAATTGTGGTTTAACAGGTCTAGTCATGCAAAAGCGTAACTAGATGCTGGTAACAAGGAAGAAATTTAGGTAGTAATCACTAGATTGTCACAGTTTCCGGAGACAATTCATAGTCCAAAACCGTGAACAATGAACAGAGCACCTAAAACACAGGCACATTTAAGCTTTCAGAACTTCTCGTTTTCCCGCGTTGTGCAAGTTAAGCGCGTGTTATCGAGCACAGATATATAGCGGTGGCCTCGAGAGCTGTAAAAGTACTCCATTCCGGTAAATCCATTGACAAGACGAGACAGTTACCACATCAGTGGTCACGCTATCGAAAGAATGATGTGAAAGATATTGACGGAAATATCTCCACCAGTGACATCATAACATTACTTGCGTCACGTCGTTACGACTCTGTCTAGAACTTGCTTATTATTGCACAACATGGTTTATCGGGTACGGACTAATTCCTGCAAAAGGCGACGCGCTGGCGTTCCCGTGAATCCGTAAACCAGTGCCGGCATGACACTGCAGAAATCGACTTCCGCGAAGCACGCACCAACAGAAGACGCGTTGTGGAGAGCACTAGCAGCTGTTGAGGACACTGCCGTCGCATTACCATCTCGGCGGAGTGTCAGCGTGAGGGAGAATAAATCTACTGCTACAGTAATGAGCTGTTTCCTTTGACTGTGTCAATCTAGCACGAGACTAGAGTCCAGTTAACTGTGGCAGTAAGCGCTGTACGTTGCTTGTTCAGAAGAACGTTAACTCAGCGATAAACATCATTACACTGATTTGAAACGTCTGTTTTGTTGAAACGCCATTAACAATAATATCGAAAAGCTTCTCGTAAACCGATGTTACGCAATACAATGATGCTTGGTACGTACGATTACGGAAATATGGTTCTGCCTTGAGCAAACCAATTTCTTCTTGAACAACCAAACACGTTTCTATGAAGCTTCATCATGGCAATGGGTTTATTTTCTTAGTATTACATATTGATGTTCATCTCATTTGCAGTAATCTCATATTTTACTCCAGCTTGTCATTTTTTGTTTCTTTCACGTATTCATGCCTCTTAGAAAAATGTAGCTTCTAAGGCCCACTGTTGCTGTTCATTAGACATTCGCCGACTCCGCTATGGTGCGACTTTAACCCGTAGAGCGTAATACAACCAACGCTAGGCAAATCATGAGACCACACATTCCTGTCGTCCAAACTTACCAACTGTCGAGTAGAGCCCTGAAACTCCCACTTCCTAAATGCCATTAATCTAGGCAGTCAGGTAGACACAGTATTTCTTGTCCTCCGAAGACTATTTTACTTGATACCACACCAACATTTATTCACAAAGGTACATCCATGTGGGGTGCCAAACAAAATTGTGACTGAATTAAAGATTTCTTGCTAGGGAAGGCTCAACATTTTACCTCGGATGTCGAGTCATTTGCAAATGCAGAAGTAACTCTAGAAATAACAAAAGGTGTGACGAAGAGTTACGTAGGTGACTAGCGACCAGTCCAGTAGATATGCATAGATCTGTAGTTCAGCCAGAGTAGTCTATCATGTTATGTACACAGTTGTCAACACGCATATCCTTGCGCTACTTTTCCATTTAGACTTCTGAAGCTGAAAATTACTCCGAAATGGGTCATACATATTTTGTGACCAATTAAGCCTTTATTTATTTTGTGTATGGCAATACAGCGACAATATTTAAGTACAACAATATGTAAACGAAATGTATAAAACAAAACAATCTGAAAATAGTACACGTGTAAAAAAAAAGCAATAGCACAAAAGGATAAAGTACAAACACTCAAGACAAAATAACTACACGTTAAAAGCTTGGCAAGCCTGACTAGAAACTCATTCATTAAAGCTCAATATCTAGATTGGACAGCCAATCCAAAGCAGAGGGTTTCATATATATAACTTCAGAGGCAGGTCCGGCGTATCTTCTTAAGGGGCATTCCTCAGTAATATGGCGGACGTTCTGTTCTGGTGCTCCAGTCACAGGCTGGTGAGTCCCATAGACCCCACTTGTACTTATATGCATTGCATCTTCCATTGCCCGTTCTGATACGATTTAATTTAGTCCAGGTACATCTCTTCAGGTCAACCCCCCTGCGGGTTTGGGGGTAAGAATAGGCCCGCGGTATTCCTGCCTGTCGTAAGAGGCGACTAAAAGGAGTCTCAAATGTTTTGGCCTTAATGTGATGGTCCCCCTTGGGGTTTGACCTCCATTTTTCAAAATTCTACAGAAGTACGAGCCTTTTGGGGAAGGACACCTTACATGGTGTACCACTGGTCCTAAGTGCACTAATACCTTGGCACTCAGCATTGCACCGGCGTTGTCACCATACCCATTATTCCTCAAATTGGGCCTAAACGCCTGATGGGTTGTCCAAGTTACGCCCATAGTGCATCTCCATCTGCACCAGCGATCATGATGGACTTTCCATGGCACCAGAAATCCAGCACGGTAGCCAGCCCGTTGTGGTGGGGTCGTCATGTACCCTCTAGGTTGTAGCCCCCTGACAACACAGGGATCGTACTGCCGATACCTGAGCTGCACCCTTCCCACGTTGGCCAAGGAGTAGATGCCCGTCTCCTTGGGGCATCAGGACTCCCGGCAATGGTCATCCTGCCAGGTGGCCCTTGCTGCGGCTGGGTGGCGCCCGTGGGGAGAGCCCCTGGTCGGAGTGGGTGGTATCGGGGCGGACGTTTCGCACATGAAACGTCAACACGTATCAGGTCGCTCTGCGGCCGAGTCTTCCAAAAGAAAAGGTACCGTTTCTAGTTCTGGTTCTCCTGCCCTTTCCCCCTTGGCCACTCCATGGGAGGAGGGACAGGCCCGCCGGCTTGGGGCGAAGTACTTCCCCCGCTATTTGGTCTGTTCTCGAACAGATGGGGGGACGTTCGCCACCTCCAAGCCCATGTTCTTTGTTCAGCACATTGAGGACATCTTCGGGGAAATCGAGGCTCTCAGCAAGATGCGATCAGGGTCCGTTCTTATCAAGACCACCTCTGCCACACAATCGGCGGCACTCCAGGCGTGCGACCGCCTAGGGGACATCCCAGTCTCCATTGTCCCACATCTGGCACTAAATAGGACGCAGGGGGTTATTTTTCATCGTGACCTCCTGCTACAATCTGATGAGGAGCTCAGGGCCAACCTGGAGCGCCGTGGCGTGCATTTCGTCCGGCGAGTCCAGCGCGGCCCCAAAGACCGTCGCATCGACACCGGGGCCTTTATCCTCGCCTTCGAGGGGGATGTTCTCCCAGAGAAGGTAAAGGTGATGTGCTACCGGTGCGACGTGCGGCCTTACGTCCCGCCTCCTATGCGCTGTTTTAGGTGTTTGCGCTTTGGGCACATGTCGTCCCGGTGTGAGGCTGAGCCCCTTTGTGGCGACTGTGGACGTCCTCTTCGTGAGGAACATACTTGCACCCCACCACCTTGGTGCCCTAATTGTCCTGGCGTCCACTCGCCTAGGTCCCCAGACTGCCCCGCCTATCAGAAGGAGAAAAAGATACAAGAAATCAAAACTTTGGATCGGCTCTCTTATTCTGAGGCCAGGAAGAAGTACGACTGCCTTCATCCCGTGTCACTGGCCACTTTGTTTGCCTCAGTTGTGTCCACTCCTTCCGCTGTCTCCTCACCTCTATCCTGTCCCCCCTCCGCCTCCTCTGCCCATCAGGGGGCTCTGCCTCCGCCTCCCAAATCCCTCCCTTCCAACTCCTCCTCCCCCGCGGCCCCCACCCCCCCTGCCCCAGGGGCCACCCTTCCTCCTCCTCCTCCCCCCACGCCACCTGAGAAGCGATCCTCTTCTCAGGCGTCCATCGGGGACACGTTCCGGACCCCAGTTTCCGAGCTGCGGCGTTCCAAAACGGACCCCGCGCGTGAGGACCTTCTTCGGGTCCAGCCCACCATCCCTGTGCCTCCTCGGCCTTCCAAGAAGGCCTCCAAGAAGAAGTCTCTATCCCGCTCTCCACCCCGGCGCGTTTCATCTGACGCTTCATCCGTGAGTCGCTGCTCCCGGCCGTCCTCAGTTTCGCCGGGACGCTCTGCTGCCAGGTGTTCCGCTGGCCTTTTGTCGGCAAATGATGCGGCCCCTCCTACACAATCAGGGACAGCGGCCGCAGCTGGCGACGAGTCGATGGAACCGGATCCGCCTGCCGTCAGTTGTAGCGTTGTTGCCTCGCAACCTGGCTCTCCGCGGCCATCGAGGTGACCAGCTCTTCCCCGTCTCGTTCCCCCAACTTTTTGACTAGCAATGGCGTTGTTTCATTGGAACATAAGAGGTATTCGATCTAATCGGGAGGAATTACAACTGCTCCTCCGCCTGCACTGTCCGCTCGTCCTTGGTCTCCAGGAAACCAAGTTGCGCCCGACTGACCGTATTGCCTTTTCCCACTATACCTCGGAGCAGTATGACCTCGCCCCTGTGGACGGTATCCCCGCTCATGGTGGGGTCATGTTGCTCGTTCGGGACGATGTCTATTACCATCCCATCCAATTGACCACCCCACTCCAAGCAATAGCTATCCGCATTACTCTTTCTGCTTTTACTTTTTCAGTTTGTACCGTCTACACTCCACCGTCATCTGCTGTTAGTCGGGCTGACATGATGCACCTGATCGATCAGCTTCCCCCGCCGTTCTTATTGTTTGGCGACTTCAATGCCCATCATCCCCTTTGGGGCTCTCCTGCATCCTGTCAAAGAGGCTCACTCTTGGCGGATGTCTTCAACCATCTCAATCTTGTCTGCCTCAATACCGGCGCCCCGACTTTCCTCTCGGACTCTACTCATACCTACTCCCACTTGGACCTCTCGATCTGTTCTACCACTCTTGCCCGTCGGTTCGAGTGGTATGTCCTTTCTGACACCTATTCGAGCGACCACTTCCCCTGTGTCGTTCGTCTCCTGCACCACACCCCATCCCCACGTCCTTCGCGCTGGAACATACTGAAAGCTGACTGGGGCCTTTACTCCTCCCTGGCGACCTTTCCGGACCACGATTTTTCCAGTTGTGACAGTCAGGTCGAATACCTCACGGCTGTTATTATCCATGCTGCCGAACGTTCCATACCTCGTACTACTTCTTCTTCACGTCGCGTTTCCGTCCCCTGGTGGAACGAGGCTTGTAGGGACGCTATCCGTGCTCGACGACGTGCTTTACGCACCTTTCGCCGCCATCCTACGTTGGCGAATTGTATTGAATACAAACGACTCCGAGCGCAATGCCGTAGAGTCATCAAAGACAGCAAAAAAGCTTGCTGGGCCTCTTTCACGAGCTCCTTTACCAGTTTTACTCCCTCTTCCGTTGTTTGGGGTAGCCTGCGCCGGCTGTCGGGCATTAAGGCCCACTCCTCAGTACCTGGCCTGACCTCAGGTAATGAGGTCCTTGTTGATCCTGTGGCTGTCTCCAACGCCTTTGGCCGCTTTTTCGCGGAGGTTTCAAGCTCCGCCCATTACCATCCTGCCTTCCTTCCCAGGAAAGAGGCAGACGAGGCTCGGCGACCTTCCTTCCACTCGCTGAATCTGGAAACTTACAATGCCTCCTTTACTATGCGGGAACTCGAACGTGCGCTTGCACTGTCCCGGTCCTCTGCTCCGGGGCCAGATGCCATTCACGTTCAGATGCTGGCACACCTTTCTCCGGCGGGCAAAAGCTTCCTTCTTCGTACCTACAATCGCGTCTGGACCGAAGGTCAGGTCCCCATGCGTTGGCGTGACGCCGTTGTTGTTCCTATACCCAAACCCGGGAAGGATAGACACCTTCCTTCTAGTTACCGCCCCATTTCTCTTACAAGCTGTGTCTGTAAGGTGATGGAGCGCATGGTTAATGCTCGGTTAGTTTGGATTCTTGAATCTGGACGACTGCTTACTAATGTCCAATGCGGCTTTCGTCGCCGCCGCTCCGCTGTTGACCACCTTGTGACCTTGTCGACATTCATCATGAACAACTTTTTGCGAAGGCGCCAAACGGTAGCCGTGTTCTTCGACTTGGAGAAGGCTTATGATACCTGTTGGAGAGGAGGTATCCTCCGCACTATGCACAAGTGGGGCCTACGCGGTCGTCTGCCCCTTTTTATTGATTCCTTTTTAACGGATCGAAAGTTTAGGGTACGTGTGGGTTCCGTATTGTCCGACGTCTTCCTCCAGGAGAACGGAGTGCCTCAGGGCTCCGTCTTGAGCGTAGCCCTTTTTGCCATCGCGATCAATCCAATTATGGATTGCATTCCACCTAATGTCTCAGGCGCTCTCTTTGTCGATGACTTCGCGATCTACTGCAGTGCCCAGAGAACATGCCTCCTGGAGCGCTGCCTCCAGCGTTGTCTAGACAGCCTCTACTCATGGAGCGTGGCACATGGCTTCCGGTTCTCTGAAGAGAAGACGGTTTGTATCAACTTTTGGCGATATAAAGCGTTCCTTCCGCCATCCTTACATCTCGGTCCCGTTGTTCTCCCATTCGTGGACGCAACTAAGTTTCTAGGGCTCACGTTGGACCGGAAACTGTGTTCGTCTCCACATGTCTCTTATTTGGCGGCCCGTTGTACACGTTCCCTTAATGTCCTCAGAGTTCTTAGCGGTTCATCTTGGGGAGCGGATCGCACTGTCCTGCTTCGCTTGTATCGGTCCATAGTCCGATCGAAGCTGGATTATGGGAGCTTCGTCTACTCGTCCGCTCGGCCATCCCTCTTACGCCGGCTCAACTCCATCCACCATCGGGGGATACGTCTTGCGACCGGAGCCTTCTACACTAGTCCTGTCGAGAGTCTTTACGCTGAAGCTGCCGAGTTACCATTGACCTACCGGCGCGACATACTGCTGTGTCGGTATGCCTGCCGGCTGTTGTCTATGCCCGAACACCCCTCTTACAAGTCCTTCTTCGCCGATTCTCTCGACCGTCAGTACGGGTTGTATGTGTCTGCCCTGCTGCCCCCCGGAGTCCGCTTCCGTCGCCTGCTTCGACAATTGGATTTTGCCCTCCCTACCACCTTCAGAGAGGGTGAGAGCCCGACACCACCTTGGCTCCAGGCTCCGGTTCGTATTTATCTCGACCTCAGCTCACTCCCGAAGGAGGGTACTCCGGCTGCAGTGTATTGCTCACGGTTTGTCGAACTTCGTGCTCGACTTGCTGGTCACACCTTTATTTACACCGATGGCTCCAAAACTGACGATGGTGTCGGCTGTGCCTTTGTCGTCGGGACCGCCACCTTTAAATACCGGCTCCTTGACCAATGTTCCAGCTTTACGGCCGAGCTTTTTGCTCTCCATCAGGCCATTCAGTATGCCCGCCGCCACCGCCATTCATCGTATGTACTCTGCACTGACTCACTCAGTGCTCTTCAGAGCCTTGGGGCTCCCTATCCGGTCCATCCCTTGATTCAACGAATACAGCAGTCCCTCCATTCTTTCGCTGATAATGGCGGTTCTGTCAGCTTTCTGTGGGTCCCCGGACATGTAGGAGTGCCTGGGAATGAGGCTGCAGATGCTGCAGCCAAGGCTGCAGTCCTCCAGCCTCGGCCAGCCTCCCATTGTGTCCCGTCATCTGACGTTTGTGGGGATGTATGTAAGAGGCTTGTGTCCTTGTGGTGGGATGCTTGGTCATCCCTCCAAGGAAACAAGCTCCAGGCAGTAAAACCGCTCCCAACTGCTTGGACAACTTCCTCCCGACCATCTCGGCGCGAGGAGGTCCTTCTGACCAGGTTGCGGATTGGGCATTGCCGGTTTAGCCACCGCTACCTGCTCTCTGGTGACCCAGCCCCGCAGTGCCCTTGTGGTCAGGCATTAACGGTGCGCCATGTTTTATTGTCGTGTCCCCGTTTTAGTCAATTTCGTGTTGTCCTGTCCCTGCCATCTACCTTACCGGATGTTTTAGCTGATGACGCTCGAGCAGCTGCTCGTCTTCTGCGTTTTATAACTTTAACTGGCTTGACCAAAGACATTTAACCTTTTTACTTATTTCATCTGCATCTTTGTCAGGTCCTTTTGATGTCCCCCCATCCCCTTGAGTTTTAGCAGGTTCCTTGTGCTCTAACACCAGTGACTGGGCGCTAATGACCTCAGCAGTTGAGCGCCCTTAAACCCTACCAAAAAAAAAAAAAAATCTTCAGGTCAAAGCCCGCTAATTCCAGAGTAGGATCTTGGATACCTTGTTTATTAATTCCAGAATCATTCCAAAAGTGCCGCCATTGCTCCTTGATGTCAGGTTGATGTTCTTGTGTATTAGCCCATATAGGCTCCCGTGACTTCAAGCGGGTCAATGGTATTTCGTTCAAAACATCATGGATTGGTAGATTCTGTGGGTAATCTGAGTCATGAATTTTTGACCACACTCTTGCTGCTGCTGCTGCTTCTTGCTTTCACAATTGTGGAGGTGGGATACTGCTTAGAGTATGCAGCCAAGGGACTGGGGTGGATTTAATAGTATCCGTTATTATCCTCCTACACTCGTTCAACTGGACGTCGATTTTCTTAGTAAGAGTGCTCGAACGCCAGATAGCAGAACAATATTCGGCAACAGGATATACCAGGGCTATTGCGCAGTACGTAAGGTGGATGCTTGAGCTCCACAAGTCGAGCCAGCCGATTTTCTCAGGATGTTGTTGCGACTCTTCAGCTTTTGGCTTACGTTTTCTAGATGTTTTCTGTAAGTCAGGGAGCGGCCTAGTGTTATGCCAAGGTATTTGAGGTTGAAGTTGTGTTTGACTCTTCGCTCACAAAAGTTCACATTCAGTTCCTGGTGGGCCATTTTATTGTTCAAGTGGAAAGCACACACCTCAGTCTTGGTGTTTGCCTTTCTTTACCTGCTATATTACTTTCTATGAGAACGAGCCAGCTCAAATACAGGTCTGCACATATTAACTTGAGAAATGCCAGTATTGGGACTGATGATGATCGTTTTGTGTAGACAGTATCAGTAATAACCCCCATACGTTTTTCAGATGATAGTTCTCTAATGCACTGTCTCAAAAAAATCTGTAGAAATATAAAGTTACATGTTGAATTTTAAATATGGTGCGAAGGTTGGCAAATTGTAAACGTCCAGAAATGTAGAATAATGCATCTCAAAAACACTATCCGAACAGGCCTTGAAGGCCCACCGATACCGACCGGCCGCCGTGTCATCCTCACCCTCAGACGTCACAGGATGTGGATATGGAGAGCATGTGATCAGCACACAGATCTCTCCAGCCCTTTACAGTTTTCGTGATCGGTGTCACTACTTATCAGTCAAGTAGCTCCTCAATTGGCCTCACAGGGGCTGAGTGACCCCGATTGTCAACAGCACTCGGCAGACCCGGGCGGTGACCCATCCAAGTGCTAGACAAGCCCGACATAGCTTAACTTCCGTGATCTGGTGGAACCGGTGTTACCGCTATGGCCAGGCCTTTGGGTGCAATAGTGCACTTCAAAAAACAAAAAAGTTGCAGTATAAATCGGTCACCTCATTTAGATACCTGGCTATATAACATTTTGTAGGGATATGAAATGGAACTATCACACAGGCCGAGTCATAGGTTCAGGCAAGTAGCAGACTTCATTGGCAGCAGAATATTGGGAAAATGCTGTCAGATTAGAAGGGAGCTTGCTTACAAAACGGTCGTGTGATACCTCCTAGAACATTGCCGAAATGCGTGGGACTAGTACCCTACAAGAGTGACAGGGTATAATGAACGTGTTCAAAGAAGAGGAGCGCGACTGAGCATAGGTTTGTCACGCTTTGGGGGCAGGGCGTCATCAGAAATGAGGAAAAGCATGTAGACACTTTAAGATGATTGCGAACTACCCCGAAAAAGCCTACTTACGAAGTTTGAAGAAACACATTAAGTGAAGAATCCAGAGATATTATTCAGACTGTTATATATCGCTCATGGAGACACCGCGAGACCAGATTAAGGTGGAACGACATGGTGTCGGAGGAAAATATTGTTCAAATTCAGGATTTTTTTCCTCCATACTGGAATGTAGTAGATAAATCGAGTTTGCTGAAATGAATAAAGCATACACTGAAGTTTTTATTGATACTTTTTTATTGAAAAATATTAATATCTTAACTGTGTAATTGGGATTTTCCCGAGGCAGCTCTGAAAGTAGGTAGCTCGACGATTGTCGCTGTAACTCCGGTTGTGTTTATATGAAACACGAAATTAACAAATCACCCTGATCCTTAGAGATGTAATTTTAGTTCATCGTAGAGATTTGAAAAACAAATTCGCGAAATTACAGATATTTCAAGAAATTGCAATTTTTGGACCCCTATTTTCTGGCAGAGAAAATATTAAATATCAACACAAGAAAATCGGCTACGATGAACTGAAGGGAATTCAATTTGCCCCAAGGGAGACCAAAAATCATTAAAATCGGATGAAAATTGTAGCGTGGACGGCGACAACCACGCAGAGAAACTTGGTTTTGAGAAAAACGCGTTTATATTATGACAGGTATTTTATATGATAAAAAGGGACAAAGCTTGAACCTTATGGGATGTTATAGATGCCTGGTCCATAATAACTATCGCCCCGGCTAGCGAATCGCCGATTTCTGCTACATTGACCTGATAAGTCCTCATTTTCATTCTCAAAGTCCTTTTCGTCGCTGAGCACATCGCCGCTGGCGTCTCTATTTTAGTAGAATCGGCGCGTTTCATAGCAAATTTTGATTTGACGGGCATCTGCCACGTGCATTAATGCAGTATGGCCTACATAGAAGAGACGTTCGGCCAAATTTAAAGCAATGTTGACAATTTCGCTTCAGCTGGATGTTAGTTTCTGTGCGTATCTCCTAATGAGACTATTGAAACTTCCGTTCACATTTTGAGTAAACCCGCCCAAACAACGCTCCAGCAAATCAGGTTTACTCAAATCTGTATAAATAGGGATGATGGCATCGATAAGGACTTGCGGCAATCGCATTTTATGTTTATAACTTTCCAATTCACCGTTTCCTTTAGCTTCAAACGCTCACAGAATCGTTACTATTTGCAGTTAGCGCAGAATATTTTGGAAAATAATTCTTCAATGTATATATATTTGACATCTGTAATAAATTAATTTTTTCGACCATCACCCTGTCGTTCCTCCTTAACCAGTTGCAGTGGCCACGCACACATTAAAGTTCTCGTATTGCATATGCTATTGGAACGTAAAGATATCGTAGCGTATGGTAAAATTGTAAGTACTGCCCGTCATGCAATCAACAGTGGTTTATAGTGTTTGTATATTGCCGTTTCATTCTGAAACTTGTGAATTGCTAAAAGCGTAGGCCTCATTTTTTTTTTCGTCGAACTGTTGTTGCACAAATATTTGATTTCAGATGCAAATTACTCACCGACGATGTACGTGCTCTAACGTGTTTTCAGGCAGTTAAGATTAATTTTCTGTAAAGGCAGAGGGAACGCCATAAGGAATTTTGGTCATATTCTACGACTGGCAATGATGCAAATACTGGTGGTCGGATGCTTGTTGTCCATACAAGGCAGAAAAAAAACAGCAAAAAGAAATCCTACATACTGAATTCTATCTTTAAATATACCTTCAAAAATATAATAAACTAATATTGTCACCGCCTAATTGCTGTTTCGGAGCAAAGCTGAACAAGAGCTACTTAGCGATTTGTACCAGTGGGTTTGAAGACTATCTTAATTCGCTAAAACTCAACGACGTCACAGGGTCCGACAGTCATTGTCGTGTTACACAGAACTTCCATGTGAATCAGATTCGCTCTTAACCATAGTCTACTTGAGCTGCTCAGCGTACCGAGCTGTTCCTTACGACTGGAAGATACCACAGGTCACATCATTCAGCAACAAGGCAGAACAATTCATTCGCAGAAATAAAACTCACATATCTGTATTCGTTGCAGATATCTAGAACATTTTCTGAGTTGAATTATATTGAACGACTTGGAGTAAATTGATCTACATGGGAAAGAGCATGGATTCCGAAATTGTCTAGTATGAGAAAATCTCGTGCTCTTCGCTCAAGATGTCTCAAATGCTAAGGTTAGAAGTAGATGGGTTCGGTGTTCTTACACATTCACAACATTTTTGATTCTGTAATACATCTATAGCTATCGAAAGGAATACGTTCGTACTGCGTATAAAATCAGAATTGTGACTGGATTCAAAAACATTGCCAGGCAGAACGCAGCACAGAATGACAGACGGAGTTATCTACAGACATGTGGAACTCAAATGGGATAAGTTTCTGTTTCATATCGTCTTCCTTTAAATTGTCGCACGAACGTCAGTCACCGATATCAAAATAAGTGACCACGGGAAGCAAAATAAACTGATATTTCAAGAGAGGGAAGGCTACTAGGGCCGATGGGCTGTCAACTCTCTTTATGTATAAATTATACAAAAAACTTCCTAGTCTTGTAACAACAACTAACCGAATGTCGCTGGCGTAACGAAACATTCCTATAGATTGGAAGATAGCGCAGGTCATTTCAGTTTTCAAGAAGAATAGTCAACTAGACATACAAAATATAGGCTTGCGTTGCTAAAGGCAGTCTGTTGTAGAACTTTTGGATCGTATTTTAAGCTCGCGTATTGTGACATTGATGGAGACCGAAAATTTCCTACGTAGTAGCCAGCAAGAGGTCCAGAAAAGAGTAATCGTGTGAAACCCAGGCCGCTTTGTTAGTTCTCGAGACCATGAAAGTACTGTAAGCAGGACAGCTTCTGTGAAGTTTGAAAAGTAGGAGACGAGGTACCGACAGAAGCAAAGCTGCGAGGACGACATCTCTCCCCTATTTCCCGATAGTACAAAATGTGCCGCTCTTCTTTGAACTTTCTCGGTGTACTCCGTAAATCCTGTCGGGCAAGGATCCCACACCGCGCACCGATATTCCAAGAGAGGACGGACAAGCATAGTGTAGGTAGTCTCTTTAGTAGATCTGTTGCATCTTCTAAAAGAGTTCTTCCTATAAAACGTAATATCTGGTTCGCGTTCCCCAAAACATTTTCTATGTATTCTTTCCAACTTAAATTGTTCGTAATTGTAATTCTAGGTATTTAGTTGAATATATAGCCTTTAGATTTGACTGATTTATCATGCAACCGAAGTTTAGCGGATTCCTTTTAGCACTCATGTGGATGGCCTCATACTTTTCATTATTTAGGGTCAATTAACGATTTTCGCACCATACGCGTATCTAAGTCGTTTTCCAGTAGGTTTTGATCTTCTGATCACTTTATAGACAGTAAACGACAGCATCGTCTCCAATCAAAGACGGCTGCTCAGATTGTCTCAGAAATAATTTTTATAGATAAGGAACAGCAATGGGCCTATAACCCTACCTGGGAGAACGCCACATATCACTTCTGTTTTACTCGATGACTTTCCGTCAATTACTACGAACTGTGACCCCTCTGACAATCACAAATCCAGTCGCACAACTGAGGCGACATTCCATAAGCACTCAATTTGATTACAAGCCGCTTGTGAAGTACGTTGTCAAAGGTCTTCTGGAAATCTATAAATAAGGATTCAATGTGAAATCCCCTGTTGGAAGCACTCAATACTTCGTGAGAGTAAAAAGTTAGTTATTTCACAAGGAGGATGTTTTCTAAATCCGCGTTGACTGTCTGTCAATAGACTGCTTTCTTCGAGGTAATTCATAATGTTCGAACACAATATACTTTCCAAAATCGTGCTGCGTATCGACGTTAATTACGTGTGCCTGTAATTTAGTGGACTGCTCCTATTGGCTTTAATACTGGTGTGACCTGACCAACTTTATAGTCTTTGGGTACGGATCTTCCGTCGAGCGAGCGGTTGTATATGAGTGTTAAGTACGGAGCTATTGCATCAGCACGCTCTGAAAGGAACCTGATTTGTATACAATCTGGACCGGAAGACTTGCTTTTTATTAAGTGATTTAAGTTTCTTCACTACTCGGAGGATATCTAAGTTACTAATATCAGCAGCTGTCCTTGATCAGAAATCTGGAATATTTACTTCGTCGTCTTTGGTGAAGGGACGTCAGCGCGATTCATTACAGGTTCATTTACTAAGCGTGAAAACTTCACGAAGATACTCAGCCAACTCCTGTGACACGCTGTGCATTAGGATGTGGCTTACTGTTAAAATTCCGAGTGTGTGTGAGTTCCTAGAATAGACAACCAATATATTCCTTTCTCCTCCGCACATTTCGCGAAAAGACCAGGAAAGTAAAATTAGAGAGATTTGAGCTCACACGAAGGCTTGCTAGCAATCGATCTTTCTGCGAACCATTTGCGACTGGAATAGGAAAAGGGAGAAATAGCTTTTTTTTTCTGCGTGCGATAGTCTGCCTCACTCTCTGCATCCTTAGCCGAGCGTTACTTTCGTTTACAGAGACAGTCAATGCTCTATTTGCATGGCGGTTCTTTTTCATAATTCCTTCTGAATGCACGCTGTGCTGCTGTAACACGCACTGACATTTTTTTCCTTGCTTCATCGCCATTTTGTCAAGCCGCTGTACACGTACAGTCAGCTGGTGGACACAGTGCAAACTTAGGGAGTTAACGGCTCTACTCATGCATCAGTCATTTGTACACGTAATACTTGGAAAAATGTAGAACTAAGAAAATGACTGAATCATTTACAGTAGCCATTTATTTTCGATGAACTTTTTCAACTAGTATATGCGATCTTTAGATTTACAAATTCCCCACAGCAACAGGAACCGCTTACAGTTCACCTGATAACAGGCAACTGTTGCTGCTATTAGCTGGCTATACTGGCTGAAACCGGTCATGGAAAACAGCGATCTATACTGAGTTGTTCATGCGGAAACTTTTGCTCGACTGGACATCCTCTACAGTGTGCTGAGCTTATCGGGTGCCTAAGGTGGGCCCAACATTGAAAACTTCTATCGTAATATGAGGGAGTTAATGAAACACTGTGCGGTATGAGGAACATAAAATTGAACCCGTAGTGCAACTGCTGCATAAATTTTTTGAATGATGAATAACAGCAACGTTGCGTTCATTAACATTTTTACAAAAGATGTTCATAAACACCCTGGGCATTGATGCACTTTCGTACTAGACTAGACATACTGAGTCGGTATTCGAACATGGGCCTATTGCTCCCTAGGCAGATGCGCTAACCACAAAGATCCTGCAGGAACAGGATCAACGACGACTGAAGAGAATCGTTCAACGTGACAGAAGTGCAACCCTTCAGCAAATTGCTGCAGATTTCAATGCTGGGCCGTCAACAAGTGTCAGCATGTGAACCATTCAACGAAACGACATCGAATGAGTTTTTGGAGCCGAAGGCACACTTCGTGTACCCTTGATGACTGCATGACACAACGTTTACGCCTCGCCTTGGCCCGTCAACACCGACATTGGACTGTTGATGACTGGAAACATGTTGCCTGGTTGGACGAGTCTCGTTTCAAATTCTGTTGAGCATGGACCCTCTCTGTGCAAGATGATGTAATCATCGTTCACTGTGAGTAATGAACACTGTTCGCGTTCACTGCTACAGCATTTACCTTCATACCGCCTGCCTTACCCCTCCCTCCCTCCCTCCCGACACTTTTCCTAGTTCTACCCCTACCCGAGCATCACAGTTGTACTCAAATCTGTGAAGAACTGCGCCGTCACTGGATCAGTTGCTCACCATGTCAGCAGGGGTGTGTTCAAGCTGGTGGAGGCTCTGTACTGGCGTGGGGCGTGTGCAGTTGGAGTAATATTGGACACCTGATACACTTTGACAGGTGACAAGTACGTAAGCATTCTATCACATGCATCCATTCATGGACTTGCGCAATTCCAGCAGGCAATGCGGCAGCCCACATGTCCAGAATTGCTTCAGTGACTCCAGGAACATCCTACTGAGTTTAAACATTTCCGTTGGTCACCAAACTCCTGAGGCATTAACATTATTGAGCATATCTGGGATGACTTGCAACGTGCTGTTTAGAACAGATCTCCACTCTCTCGTACTCTTACGGATTTATGCAAAGCCGTGCAGGATTCATGGTGTCAATTCCCTCCAGCGCTACTTCAGACATGATTGAAGTCCACGCCACAGCGTGTTATGGCACTTCTGGTTGCTCGTGGGAGCCCTGCACAATACTAGGCTGGTGTACCAGTTTCTTCAGCTCTTCGGTGTGTAAATTACAGATGAGTTCGGAACCTTTTTTAATTTTTAAATGGACTTGTAGTCCAGGGTGATATGTTACAATACAGCGTCACCGGTCTATTGCGGTCTAACTGTGTTGAGTTCGGAACCCTATGATTTCATCTGATATAGAGTCATCTGGCACAAATAGCTGCGAGTTCCCTTGTCTGTGGCTGTACAGCTGCGAGTTCCCTTGTCTTGTCCGTGACTGTACAGCTGCGAGTTCCCTTGTCTTGTCCGTGACTGTACAGCTGCGAGTTCCCTTGTCTTGTCCGTGACTGTACAGCTGCGAGTTCCCTTGTCTTGTCCGTGACTGTACAGCTGCGAGTTCCCTTGTCTTGTCCGTGACTGTACAGCTGCGAGTTCCCTTGTCTTGTCCGTGACTGTACAGCTGCGAGTTCCCTTGTCTTGTCCGTGACTGTACAGCTGCGAGTTCCCTTGTCTTGTCCGTGACTGTACAGCTGCGAGTTCCCTTGTCTTGTCCGTGACTGTACAGCTGCGAGTTCCCTTGTCTTGTCCGTGACTGTACAGCTGCGAGTTCCCTTGTCTTGTCCGTGACTGTACAGCTGCGAGTTCCCTTGTCTTGTCCGTGACTGTACAGCTGCGAGTTCCCTTGTCTTGTCCGTGACTGTACAGCTGCGAGTTCCCTTGTCTTGTCCGTGACTGTACAGCTGCGAGTTCCCTTGTCTTGTCCGTGACTGTACAGCTGCGAGTTCCCTTGTCTTGTCCGTGACTGTACAGCTGCGAGTTCCCTTGTCTTGTCCGTGACTGTACAGCTGCGAGTTCCCTTGTCTTGTCCGTGACTGTACAGCTGCGAGTTCCCTTGTCTTGTCCGTGACTGTACAGCTGCGAGTTCCCTTGTCTTGTCCGTGACTGTACAGCTGCGAGTTCCCTTGTCTTGTCCGTGACTGTACAGCTGCGAGTTCCCTTGTCTTGTCCGTGACTGTACAGCTGCGAGTTCCCTTGTCTTGTCCGTGACTGTACAGCTGCGAGTTCCCTTGTCTTGTCCGTGACTGTTAAAGTTCAGTTCGTCAATACTGAGTGAATTAGATGCATAAACTTTCTTTCACGTAGCCCCCAAAAAAACGAGAGTCGCAACTCTGGGGAACGTGGATCTAACCATCCACTGCTGACAACTCATTCATTTGAGAAAGCTGCATGGTAGCGATTCAATGACACGTTTTGTGTGTATGACGTTGCTCCGTCTCTTTGGTAGAAGCTACTGGTGTCTCTTTGCGTCCAGTGGCGGTTTCATTGTAGATTACGTTTTATTTTGCTTACCCTGAGTAAGATGATGTAATCATCCTTCATCGCGAGTAATGAAGGCGGTTCACGTTCACCGCTACGGCATTTACCTTCATACCACTGCCCCACCCCTCCCTCCCGACACTTTCCCTAGCTCTACGCCTACCCGAGCATCGGCGTGGAACTCAAATCTGTGAACTGGATCGGTTGCTCGCCATGTGTCAACGTTACGTAAGAACTGTCGGAAGTGGCCCAGGCCGCCCGGCCATCTGTGTCAAGGGCGTGTGGCGTGCCGTCCCATACGTCGCTCCGTCGCCACTTCCGCCCTTCCGGATCGGCAGCTCTCGGGAGCCCCGCCGGTGGACAACAAACACTTGGCGGCCGGCTCGGCGGTCCCTCCCTCACGGGCAGCGGAGCCGGTGCCCGCTGCCCGCGCCTCGCGTCACCGTGAGTCAGCCGGCCGCGGCCACATATAAGCGGCGGCTCTGCGCCCGCAGCCACAGTCCACACACGGCCGCCGTCCACACACCATGGGTCTACCACAGAGGCTATCCGCGGCTGCCGAGACGGCGCGCTCCCGCCGCTACAGCAGCTACTCCCCCGTCGGCCTGCCAGTCGACCGCTGGTAAGTCCACACACCAGGGGGACAGCAGCAGTGCACGTTCGTAGGGATGGGCAAATTTTCATAAATGTCAATATACGAGCGACATTTCATAAACAGCGCACACTCCTTTTTACTTACACGTTCTTTTCAATATCTGTTTCCATTCCTTCAGTATAGTCTCCTTGCTTCTCCACGATTGAGTCCCAAAGTCTCGGAAGATCTTTTACTCCATCCAGGACACCATTCTGAACAGAATGGCTCGCGTAACGGGGGTAGACACTCTTCCAGAGAGTAAGTAGGCTATTTAGGGTTTTATGCTGGTAACGTCACGTAGCGCTCTGTATGAAAATCACTGGCTGTGCTGTGTGCAGTCTGTGGCTGGTTGGCATTGTTGGAATATTCACTATTATAGTGTTGGGCAGTTGGATGGGAACAGCGCATAGCGTTGCGCAGTTGGAAGTGTGCCGCCAGCAGTGGTGGATGTGGGGAGAGAGATGGCAGTATTTTGAGAGCGGACGATCTGGACGTGTGTCCATCAGAAACAGTAAATTTGAAATATTGGATATCACGAACTGATACATATATTATGACTTTTGAACATTATTAAGGTAAAAACATTTTTTGTTCTCCGTCAAAATCTTGCATTTGCTGACTATGCCCATCAGTAATTAGTGCCTTCAGTAGTTAGAATCTTTTATTTAGCTGGCAGTAGTGGCGCTCGCTGTATTGCAGTAGTTCGAGTAACGAAGATTTTTGTGAGGTAAATGATTCATGAAAGGTATAGGTTATTCTTAGTCAGGGCCATTCTTTTGTAGGGATTTTTGAAAGTCAGATTGTGTTGCGCTAAAAATATTGTCAGTTTACTGTTGATCAGAATAAGTAAAGAGAGTAAAGTCAGAGTACGTTCAGGTTTGCTCAGCTGTTCGCAAATCAAATAACGTAGAGGTTTATCAGCACAGTAATTCAATAATTTTTCTAAGGGGACGTTTCAAGAGAACGATACCGACGTCCACGCATAGGATTTTTCAACTTCTGTAACAAGTCGCAGTTTGGTGGACTGCGTCCGGGCTGTAGGGAGGATGCAGGGACACTTCCCATTCATACTCGTGCAGTTTTTGGGCCACAACATTGCCGATATTCGAGCGAGAATTGTCATGGAAAATGTCTGGCCCAGCCTCGAGCAACTGAGATCGGATCATGGGCATTTTTCTGCGTAGGTTTTGCATCAAGTTGCGATAATAAGCTACTGTACACTTGTTCCACACAGGACTCTGTCATGATGATTCCTTGCTGAACATAAGCAAAAATCGTCATTAGCTTGAGCATTGATTGCTTTGACGCGCGGAGTGGCCGCGCGGTTTGAGGCGCCATATCACGGATTGCGCGGCAGGTTCGAGTCGTCCTTCGGGCATGGGCGTGTCTGTTGTTCTTAGCATAAGTTTAAGTTAAAGTAGCGTGTAAGTCTGGGGACAGATGGCCTCAGCAGTTTGGTCCCTTAGGAATTCACACATATTTGATCATTTGAGTGCTTCGATATTTTTTGGACGCGAAGAATCTGGAGCTCTCCACTTACTGCACTGTGATTTAAACTCGGGTTCAAACTCTCTAATCCACGTTTCATCAATAGCGGCAATTCGACAAAAGAATCCTTGACTTTCGCGGGCGAATCGTTGTTAGAGCAAGGTTTCAATGTCCAGGCGTTTCTGCTTCTCTGCAGCAGTCAGAGTGGGACCCGTCTCACAGAAATTTTTCTCTTGCTCAAATCATTTGTCAGAATACGGAATACTGATGTTGGGGAAATTCCCATGGCTTCAGTGTGTCCCTACCAAGTCGCACTGCGATCTTCTTAAAGAGCATCTGTAGACGTTTTTGACCTTCTGGGTTTTGGATTAACGTCTATGCTCATACGACCAACACGAAAACGATTAACCTAACATGAAACTGTATTATGGTCCACTCTAAACTCTTCTTCAAACTTCACTTAACGCACTGTGGATTCGTCGGGTTTTTGCCGCATAAAGTTTCGATCTTGACGTACGACCCCTGGTCTTCAGCAGTCACAGCACCAGAGACCATTGCAGGTTTGTTTGTACATGTCCCCAATTTTAAGTTAGAGCAGACAGCAAAAAAGCAAAAATATGTTTCTTCCTCGAGCTCCCAACTACGAGCTGATGTAATTTTCATTGTGGTTACATCAAATAATCCACAGTAATACCAACCTGTGCATTATTTATGAAATATCCCTCGTATACTGTAACGATATTTATGAAATACGCCGATATCATCAGGATAAAAATATCGGTATTGCGAAATACATCGATATTTTTGGCCCATCCCCCATGCGAGAGAAGTCTCGGAAGTGAAACCCTTCTGGTATACGTTCTGTGCATCAAATACGAAGGTTGGAACTTAAATAGTGGCAACTATTTACTCACAACAGATACAAAAGAGTTACATGTTTGCACCTGTTACTGTCCTTCAAAGCGTTGTATATAACCCGTTTGCAGCGATGTGGAAGGTGTAGTATACCATTAGCAGAGCCTGTTCTATTGATGGTGCGAATGAAGCGGTCTACTGCTTGTCGAATCTTTGTAACAGTTGTGAAGCGAATCCCACAAAGTGGTCCCGTCATCTTCGGAATCAAATCAGTCCCATCGATCGAACAGAGCAGCCACAGCTTGCGCTGTATGCGCCCGCGCATTGTCGTGCAAAATGATGGGTGGGTTGCGCAGAAAGTGTCGCCGCTTCTTTAGCAAAGTTGGTCGCAGGTGATGCTCCAAAAATTAAACATTTATACAAACATTCCGATTGTAGCTTCAATCTGAAATTCTCGCACTTCTTCATTGTGCGTCTGATCATGGAGCATTTCAGTAATAAGTGTGCTAACAGTGAAAATAGCTACAGGATGTCCCAGGAAGAACGATAAATATCTGGCGAATGAAAGGAACGATCATTGGAGACAGTCTAATAAACATGGGCTCTAAAGTGCATACCTTAAGCGCTATGAGCACTTGCTTATCTTCAATACTGTGAAACACGTCTCTTGTACTGTTAAAGTGCTCGTATCTCTCACAGTATGCAGTTTAGTGCCCGTGCTTACTAGACACTCCTTTGCTTCGAATGACCGTTCTTGTCGTACCTCTAAACACTGACCATTCCTTCTGGGACGCCCTGTGTATTACTAAACGGTTAACCAGGTGCGTGGCCCCACTTGCAGGTTGCCCATCTATCGGCTTCCTGGGGAAAAAAATTGATTTTCGATACTTCGAGTAATTACAGGCGGAATTTCAAAATTTTATATGCTATTAGTAACTACTCATTAAGGGGTATAGTCTTATCTTAAAGGTTTAATAAACTAAGGCAAGTATTGCAGTGAAAACTTCGTATATTAGATCGTGAGGCAGCGTAACCAGTGACGCACAAATTACCCAAATTGTATTCATCCAGTACTGAAATATGGGAGCACTAAGCAACTTCCAAAAAGTTTTCACACAATTTTCTCCCTTGTTAAATTAAGTTTTCGTTAAAAGTACTAGATTCGAACTGTAAATTCATTTTATTTCTCATCATATATATATATATATATATATATAAAACTTTGTTTACCCCATTTTTTAGTTAATTACTGCAATATTTTTATTATGTATCCTACGTAAGCACGTTGTCACATCTCCATTTACTGTACAAATATTATCTGTGTAAGTAGCATATCATGCTTATCTGTGATTGCGATATTCAGTTGTCACCTGAAGATTGCCTGAGAAGCCGAAAGCCTGTTCGTGACAAATATAATTTTGCAGAACATTAAGAAGTGTTTTCCTTCTCAACATTATCATGTTCTGCCAAGCACCGACGGACAGTTCAGTAAATGATAATTTTAAACCTTTCAGAAACTGTTCTCGCTAATACCCCTACAAAATTACGAAAGGAAGAAAGTATATCCCGTACTAAATTTTCGCTGTTCACACAGTAAAACTTCAGTATCGGGTATGAAGTTTGATTACATCTTTACTACTAACTCCATTCGCGCACATTTTGCAGACAGTATCCACATATACCATTGAATGAAGCTGCAAAATTACATCGTTCTATGACATAATGATCAGGAGATATGACGTTTCACCGCGCGGGGTAGCCGTGCGGTCTTAGGAGTCTTGTCACGGTCCACGTGGCTCCCTCCCCGTCGGAGGTTAGAGTCCTCCCTCGGGCATGGGCGTGTGTTGTCCTTAGCGTAAGTTAAAGTCAGATTAAGTAGTGCGTAAGCTTAGGGACCGATGACCTCAGCAGTTAGTTCCCATCAGACATTACAACAAATTTCCAAAAAAAGATATGACGTTTCAAAAATTGAGTTATGTTAAAAACTAACTTTTGCTCATGAGAAAGCGCAAATTACCAGGGCGTTAGTCATCCAGTGTCTGATAATAAGAGCACATATGGACTTATAACGCAGTTCAAAGATAATTTCAAACGTTTCCTCGCTTGCACACTTAAATATTTAACGCATTAACTAGTTTGTGAGGTAATGAGAAGTCTGAAGCTAGTTTATAAATGAAGTTGGATTCTTTAAGAATCTGTGATGGGGACGTTTACTGGTTTTATCAGAAAGGAGGAAGTTATGAAGAAACTGTCAGGCGTGTTCGTGCGGAGGCGCAGTCAAGCACCGAATGAACCATCAGTTCACACTTATTAAAAGGTTCAATGGAACATGAACACGAGTTGTGAGCGCCCTCGTTTAGGCCGATCAGTACAAAAAACATTATTGTGGTTCGTGACAGTGTGGTTGTTAGCCAGTCATATCGGTTCTTCTTCATTTCCAAGTATTAAACAAAAGTCCTTCCACTCCATCCTCAAATTATGTGGCACTGGTGCTGCAACCGTGGTAATGTCACAGAGAGAATTCTGTCTTGGTGTCAGTAAAGATGGTTTCACTAATTCATTTGCGACGCTTTTCGCCTGTATTTGAAGGCATCTTCAGACAATCGAATTATGGCTCAATAATAATTTCATGAAATGAAGAGTCAAAGGTATAAAATTACAGCAAGACAAGAATGGGCAAAGTTTATGCACAAAGCTAAAACACTGAGCAATGCCGATAGTCTCAGTTTGTACCTTTTGAAGATTTACGGTAGTGTGATGACCAACCACCAGCCAGTAATGATAATAAAGGCGAACTCTCGTATGATCAAATGTAAAGTGAGTTCTTAAAAATACAGATTCTGTCAAAAGCATAAAAAATCATTTGGAGAGAGAAAATAACACTTAAAATACATAAACTATGACTTTATACAACAGAAGAAAGCAAACTGTCTGCATGTCGAAAGAGCTAAGACATAATTGAGACTTCCCCTCTATTATCATTATTGGCTGGTGATGTCATCACCCTACTGTAAAGCTTCACGAGATACAATTTGCAACCATCTGTAGTGTTCTGTATTTTAACGTTATACATCCATTTGGCCCATTCTTGCTTGGTGACATTTTTATACGTTTGACTCATTTTATGACTTGGTTATTTACCCATAGTTCGATTGTCTTATGATGACTTTAAATAGAGGCGAAACGCGTCGTAAATGAAGAACTAATAAAATCATCTTTATTCCAATGATGACTGAATTCTCTCTGTTCCCAACAATTGGGTATACGATATTCTTCAGTACGATGGATTCGTCGGTATGATGTCCATTTCCACCCTTACAGAATTCAATCAACGCAGCAGCTAAAAGAAGCGGATCATGTGAAAGAGCGACATTTTGTTGACTGTTTCTGAGAAGATGGGATGATGACGGTATTGCGAGGAACATCTTTAGTGACGAGGTGCATTTCAACTTGAGTGGATTAGTGAATGAACAGAACCCTCATATCTTGGGGACCAGAAAACCTGTACATGGTCCACGAGAGGGAAGTGCATCCGCAGAAAGTGACGATTTGGTGTGGCTTTCGGCTGGGCGACACCGTGAAGACTTGGAACGACAAGCTGCGACTTCAAACCGTGCGATAAGAGATCATAGTGGCTTCGTTTCAGTGGAGTGGACGTCAGAGACGAGGTTTCAACAAGCCGGTGCCATCCGTCACATCTCCTGCGAAACAGTTGAGCTGCTCCAGCCTCAGCCGCGAAACACTATTGAGAAAACTTAGAGAACCGGTAGATGCGGGTGACGAAAGTAAGTTCTACTGTCACCAACTTATGTTTCGCGCATGTACCGCGAAGACAGGATAAATCAAATTAGAAAGAAATTACAATTAAATCAATACCATTAGCTGCTGGCGGCCGTTTATATATATCAACGGGGTTGAAAGTGTGCCCCGATCGGGACTCGAACCCGGGATCTCCTGCTTACATGGCAGACGCTCTATCCATCTGAGCCATCGAAGGCAGAGAAGGCACAGAAGGCACAGAAAGGAATAGTACGATCATCCACTATATATGCATCAAAGCCTGATATCGAAAAAGTATCCGGACACCTGGCTGAAAATGACTTAAAAGTTCGTGGCACCCCCCCCCCCTCCCCCCTCCATCAGTAATGCTTTAATTCAGTATGGTGTTGGCTCAGCCTTAGCCTTGACAACAGCTTCTACTCTCGCAGGCGTACGTTCAGTCAGATGCTGGAAGTTTCTTGGGGAATGGCAGCCCATTCTTCACGGAGTTTTTTGTTTCACTTGCTGCTTATTTTTCATGACCCACCCTCTAATTTCTTATGGTGGGTCTGTATATGCCACTTGGCCGCTGTGACTGGGATCGGGGCCCGGAGTGGCTGATGATCGCACCCCGACTCCCGTCCCCACTCACGCCGTTGCCCGCGTCACTCCACGTGGAGGCGGGCTCTATTTGTTTTTGTTTCTAAACAGTTGTTTTTCTGTGCAGCATTTATGTAACTTTACAATTAATACAATGGAAGTAGGAAAATGATACATAAAAAGTAGGAGAGGAATCGAAGTCGGCGTTGCAAAACATCCCAAAATTGTTCTATAGGATTCAGGTCCAGTCCATTACCGGGCTGTTGTTGTCGTCTAACCGCTCCGCCACAGGCCGTGCATTATGAACAGGTGCTCGATCGTGTTAAAAGATGCAATCGCCATCCCCGAATTGCTCTTAAACAGTGGGAAGCAAGAAGTGCTTAAAACATCAATGTAGACCTGTGCTGTAATAGTGCCACGAAAAACGAGTAGTACAAGCCCCCTTCATGAAAATCACGACCACACCATAACACCTCCGCCTCCGAATTTTACTGTTGGCACTACACACGCTGGCAGATGACATTCACCGGGCATTCGTCATATCCACACCCTGCCATCGGATCGCCACAACGTGTTCCGTAATTCGTCACTCCACACAACGTTTTCCACTGTGCAGTCGTCCAATGCTTATGCTCCTTACACCAAGTGAGGCGTCGTTTGCATTTACCGGCGTGATGTGTGGCTTATGAGTAGCCGCTCGACCATGAAAGCAAAGTTTTCTCACCTCCCGCCTAACTGTCACACTGTCCTCTGCAGTGGATCCTGATGCAGTTTGGAATTCCTGTGTGACGGTATGGTAGATGCACATTACAACCCTCTTCAACTGTCGGCGGTCTCTGTCAGTTAACAGACGTGTACGCCTTTGTGCTGTACGTGTCCCTTCACGTTTCCACTTCACTATCACATGGGAAACAGTGGACCTAGGGGCACAAATGACCCCCAATCACCTGACCACGTTCGAAGTCCGTGAGTTCCACGGTGCGCCCCATTCTGCTCTCACGATGTCTAATGGCTACTGAGGTCGCTGATATGGATTACCTAGCAGTAGGTGGCACAATACACCTATTAAGAAAAACGTAAGTTTTAAGGGGTGTCCGGATACTTTTGATCACATAGTGTATAACTACATAACCAATGGTAGAAGAATAGGAAGAAAACGAATAAAACGGTGCAACCAGGTTCGCTACATATTGACGTAGTTACGAAGCTATTATTATTACCTCAGTAAATTCAAACTATGACCATAAAACTCATTTTCACACTTCAGTGCAACGTATTTTTCCCAACGATGGATGACTTGGCAGGTCGCAGAAAACTGCATTTTGCTGTTCAGAAAAGGCGCCACCTCGAAAATAACCCCTGCCACGCAGTGGTTTCTTCGTCCGAGGAAGAAGGAAGAAAACACTGGGTGCCATGTAAGGAGAATACAGGGAGGAGGAGGAGGATGGGTTGACGCACAGTTTTATAGCTCAAATAAGGAGCATTTCAGCACTTGTGACCATCCTGTGCAGAATGAGGTAATACGCTGTCGTGGAACAAAATCTCCTGCTTGGACAGCTTTCCGCTACCCTTAGTTTCGGCTACTTTTCGCAGCCTCGTCACGAGATTTCGATAGTATGCTCTTTAAGCACTACACTGTGGCAGCCTCGAAAATCGCTCAGTATTACCTCGTTCTTTAATTATTTCGCTGCTGGTGATGGCTAGACATGTTTGCACTGATTGCTTTGCTCCTTTTTCTCAGAATCGTGGTGATGTACCCCATCAACCGCACGCGGTGATTAAGCGGCTAAAGAAGTGCAGAGGTGGACAAAAATAAGGAAAGGCCGCGAGAAATACATGCTTGAACGTAAATGCAGGTACCAGACAAGCCTGATAAGTTGCAGTGTCGTAATTGACTACGAAAGGCACCTGTGCAACGAGCCGGCCGAAGTGGCCGTGCGGTTAAAGGCGCTACAGTCTGGAACCGCAAGACCGCTACGGTCGCAGGTTCGAATCCTGCCTCGGGCATGGATGTTTGTGATGTCCTTCGGTTAGTTAGGTTTAACTAGTTCTAAGTTCTAGGGGACTAATGACCTCAGCAGTTGAGTCCCATAGTGCTCAGAGCCATTTGAACCTGTGCAACGTCCTCAGTAAGTTGCAAGTCCAGTGGTGGTGAGAACAGCGTTCTGCGTAGTTGTGAGTGCATTATGTCGGAGCTAAGTGAATCCGAACGTGGGCAAGGTGTTTGTACTCGCATGGTGGGCGCTTCCGAAGTGATTTTTGTTTCAAGAAGCATCGTATCGAAGATTTATACTACATAGACGAAAGCGGAAAAAATCATCCGGCAAGTCACAGTACGGACGAAAGTGTGTGTTGTGATCTTGACGGGCGGTCAATGAAGAAGATTATGACCGCAATTAGGGGGCGGGGGGGGGGGGGTTGTAAAAGTCACTGCAGAGACTGAATGTCACACTCGCGAACCCTGTCAACACCAAAACATGACTGGAGTTCCAGAAGGAGAGAATTGCAAGGTGAGCTGGATTTCCAAAACCAGCCTTCTGTGATAACAACGCCAGTAACAGAAAATGTGGTGTTGAAGCGATAAAACCTGAACTGTGGGGCAATGGAAGAATGTCATCTGGTCAGATGCATTTTGTTTCACACTGTTAATAACTTCTGGCCTAGTTTACGTCCCAAGAGTGAAACATGGCAGGGATAGGGTGGTGATTCGGGCAGTCATATCGTGACATTCCATGGGTTCAATCGTACTGTGTAAGGTCGCATTTCTGTCAGGGATTATGTCACCACTCTGGCTGATCAGGTCCATCCCACTGTACAGTGTTCGTTCCCCAATGTTGATGGTGATGGTGTGTCCCCACCTGTTCACACAGCTTGCATCGTCCACGGATTGCCGCACCTCCCCTGGCCGTATCTCAAAATTATTGAGCTTTGGGGTGGTCTTTTGAGATGAGAGGGCTTGACCGCTATCCAGCTCCATCATCGTTACCTGACCTTGCTATTATTTTGCAGAAAGAATGGTTAAAGAACCCCTTGAAAAACACAGCAGTTGCTTTTATCCATCCCGATACGACTGGAAGCTGTTTCGAATATCAGCGCTTTTCTACACCGTACTAGGCATGATAATGCATAGTGTTTCCATGTTTTTGTCCGTCCTTTGTAACATAGATTGGCTCGACGCAATCAACATGTCAGGTGCTACCAATGTTCGGCGGGCTTCCTGAACAGTCGCGGAACCTGGTGAATGGCAACCTTTTCCATGATCAAACTGCCAAGCAAGATGTAGAAAACTGATTCATAGCTGTTTCTTCACTTCCAACACTATAGCCTCCACTGTGATACTCAGGTCTTAAGAGCACCTAGAGCGCTACCATGCCCGGTCCTTCAGAGACATGGTCTGCCACAGTATTCTTCGTCATTCAGGCTTGTTTGACCGGAATAGTCTGCGCCGCCTGACTAGTGTCATGCGTGTCGCCGTACACTTTGGACAAATAATCATGTATTGTTACAGCGTTGTTCCTCTTCAAAGGCATAAAGCCATTCGCCGCACGATACTTCACTTTATCAAGTAACTTAGTAGATAGTGTCGGAAGTTCCATGCGGCTTTTCGCGGATGATGCTGTAGTATACAGAGAAGTTGCTGCATTAGAAAATTGTAGCGAAATACAGGAAGATCTGCAGCGGATAGGCACTTGGTGCAGGGAGTGGCAACTGACCCTTAACATAGACAAATGTAATGTATTGCGAATACATAGAAAGAAGGATCCTTTATTGTATGATTATATGATAGCGGAACAAACACTGGTAGCAGTTACTTCTGTAAAATATCTGGGAGTATGCGTACGGAACGATTTGAAGTGGAATGATCATATAAAACTAATTGTTGGTAAGGCGGGTACCAGGTTGAGATTCATTGGGAGAGTGCTTAGAAAATGTAGTCCATCAACAAAGGAGGTGGCTTACAAAACACTCGTTCGACCTATACTTGAGTATTGCTCATCAGTGTGGGATCCGTACCAGGTCGGGTTGACGGAGGAGATAGAGAAGATCCAAAGAAGAGCGGCGCGTTTCGTCACTGGGTTATTTGGTAACCGTGATAGCGTTACGGAGATGTTTAATAAACTCAAGTGGCAGACTCTGCAAGAGAGGCGCTCTGCATCGCGGTGTAGCTTGCTCGCCAGGTTTCGAGAGGGTGCGTTTCTGCATGAGGTATCGAATATATTGCTTCCCCCTACTTATACTTCCCGAGGAGATCACGAATGTAAAATTAGAGAGATTAGAGCGCGCACGGAGGCTTTCAGACAGTCGTTCTTCCCGCGAACCATACGCGACTGGAACAGGAAAGGGAGGTAATGACAGTGGCACGTAAAGTGCCCTCCGCCACACACCGTTGGGTGGCTTGCGGAGTATCGATGTAGATGTAGAACTACGACATTTCGTTTTAGTTCCTCTATCGCCGTGGTACGCTACTGTATCACGGGGGCTTCAAATCTATACCAGGACTGCAAACATGTAGTTGCAAATTAATTACTCACGTAAGGTGATAGTTAAAACTTGAACTAACGCTCATATAATGAATTAAGGAAGGGCCCACCTTTTAGCAAGTACACAAAATAGTGTTTTGTTTTTAACACACAAGCAAGTTTCGCCAACTGTGGCACCCTCAGTAGGTTTTGTCTTTTATTTTTCTCTTATTTTACAGGGCCTGTGTCCTGTGGCTGACAACCGAAATCAGCCACAATACACCATCAAAGTGTTTCCAGGCCACAACAAAATAACAAGACACATCATTCACGAACGAGCAGCTCAATTACACAAAAACACGTTTGATACCCAAAAACAAACTTGTCACAGCTCAGGACTACAGTGATAACACGGTATCCTAATAATTTAAACCGGTAGCTGATTTCGGTTGGTAGCCACAGGACACACACAATGAAAAGTAAAAGAAAAATACGAGGAAAAAACCCACTGGGGATGGCACAACCGCCGTGTAACATGCACAGGTGTTAAAACAATATTTTGTGTAATTTCAAAAAGGCGGACCCATCTTTAATTCAATATTTTCTGCAAGCACGGAAACTGAGGTCAAAACTCCAGTATGATTAACGCTCATATATTTAGTCGGTTTTACTTACAGCTCGTATTGTACTCTTAAGTTTCAACTGTGCTCTGCTCTCGAGTGAGCTCGTAGTGCAGAGGAGAACAGCAGCGTAAAAACTGTGGAACACACAGCAGTCGAAAAATGAAACAATCTGCAAACAAAGGCACAAGATCGCCGATGCAAGGAAGCTATCAGCAGCAGGTTGGCGCATGCAAAATAAGCGTTCAAAAAGGAACCCTACGGTTAAAAAATGTACCCTACTGTTAACAAATGTTCACATCTAATGTAGGAAGAAGCTGCTTAAAGCGTATATCTGAGGTAGAATACTTTATGGAAGTGAAATATGGGGAATACAGAGATAAAGAAACTAAAATAATTTGGAATGTGATGTTATAGAAATGTCAAAAATTGAGTTTGCAGTGCGAAATAGATAGTAGAAAGAGTAGGAGATGCAGAAGTCTGCACGAAAACCTTACCATGAGGGCAAATTAGTGACACACCTGCTACCTAATACTACAACACGCATTTGGATGCTTGAAAAAGCAATAAAGGAAAACATGTAAGGATAGATAAAGTTGAATACATTATAGAAGATACCAAATGTACTAGGTACATGTAAGGTGACATGGTTACTTTGAAAATAACAGCGACTGACAATATGTAAAAACTAGAGTCTATGATAACAAGTTTTTGTTTTATTCAATGACCAGTTTCCATCGTTAATGATCATCTTCAGAGTGATCTACAGAATAATGTGCATATTTATGATTAAGAGCATTATAAGAAGTTATCAACATTGTATTGATAATTTGTCATAGTGCTCTTATTCATAAATATTCATTCTTCTGTAGATCAACCTGAAGATGAACATTAACGATGGAAACAGGTCATTGAATAGAACAGGAACAGATCATAGACTGTTGCTGTTTTTGCATATTGTATTTGAAATATAATGACAAAATATTGGTGCAACATAGAGGTTGTCCTCAAACCAGTGCGAAAACAGTGTGTCCTTTTGAAGGGAACTTAGAAAGGCACACAGTAAAATTCGAACATCAACTGGTTTTTTTTCCGCACGTCATGGATTAGGCTTTAAGGCTGTTCCATCTTTACAAATCGTTTCGCCACATCACTCGTATTCATAAGTACGCAAGAATACGGCAGCTAAGATAGGCCATCACAAAATGTATCAAGAATAAGTAAACAAATGAAGATGGTGCTTTTTCCAAGTTTTAGCTGGCAATGTGGCGAATATTGACGGACGCAAGTAGTTTGAATGTTTATAGCTGCCGAATTATGAAACCTGCTTTATAATGGAACGATGTACACTGGTGTGCAAAACATAAGGGTGAAAGTAACTTTCGCATGACATGCTGCAACGTAGTAACATACCTCCGTCAAACTTGGACCGTACATGGAAAGAATTGCTACACTATGGTGCAGAATGTAAATGAAAGACATACACAATGAGACGAACAGAAATGCACTTTTATTAAAAAAACAATACACTGGCGTCACTACGATTCATTATGGTCCCCTCGACATTGCAAAAGGCGGGGCATGGTTCTTAACAGGTGTGTGAGGTCACCACGGACGGCAATGTATGCTCTCCAACGTGCTTCCACGCTGGCCATGAAATTGGTAGTGTTCTTGCGGTAGGGTGTTGCATTCGTACAATAGAGAAATTTTGCTGCTGCTTGGTTGGTCGTTGGTGCATCTGGGTGTACTGCAACACATCTCCCCAACGGATCTGACAAATCATGGAATTTAAGTCGGAGGAAGAGGCAGGTCAGCCTGTTCGCCGCATATCCTCTCGTCCCAAGAGCTCCTAAACCTGCGCGTTCGATGCGGTTGGGCATTGTCATCCATAAAAACGAAGTCAGGGCCTAATGCAACCTTAGGAGGCGCACAGGGGAAGGGATACAGTGTCACAATAACGTTGAGTGTACTATGTTCAAAGATTGAGGTCAATAAGTCTAGGCAAGATTGTGCCGCACCACACCAAAACAACTGGCCCACCAAAACGATCGTGTTAGACAGTGATGGACGAACCTTCATATGGCGAGAGATGGGAACACACAATACACCCATGAACACTAAAATTTTATTTCTTGTCTGATCTTTTATCGTGTTATGGATGGTGTCAGATCCATTTCCAGATCTGGCCAGTTTTACATTTAGGTCCGTATTACTGTATAGTCGACTTAGACAGTCCAAATATATGAAGGATGATATTGTTCTACACTCCTGGAAATTGAAATAAGAACACCGTGAATTCATTGTCCCAGGAAGGGGAAACTTTATTGACACATTCCTGGGTTCAGATACATCACATGATCACACTGACAGAACCACAGGCACATAGACACAGGCAACAGAGCATGCACAATGTCGGCACTAGTACAGTGTATATCCACCTTTCGCAGCAATGCAGGCTGCTATTCTCCCATGGAGACGATCGTAGAGATGCTGGATGTAGTCCTGTGGAACGGCTTGCCATGCCATTTCCACCTGGCGCCTCAGTTGGACCAGCGTTCGTGCTGGACGTGCAGACCGCGTGAGACGACGCTTCATGCAGTCCCAAACATGCTCAATGGGGGACAGATCCGGAGATCTTGCTGGCCAGGGTAGTTGACTTACACCTTCTAGAGCACGTTGGGTGGCACGGGATACATGCGGACGTGCATTGTCCTGTTGGAACAGCAAGTTCCCTTGCCGGTCTAGGGATGGTAGAACGATGGGTTCGATGACGGTTTGGATGTACTGTGCACTATTCAGTGTCCCCTCGACGATCACCAGTGGTGTACGGCCAGTGTAGGAGATCGCTCCCCACACCATGATGCCGGGTGTTGGCCCTCTGTGCCTCAGTCGTATGCAGTCCTGATTGTGGCGCTCACCTGCACGGCGCCAAACACGCATACGACCATCATTGGCACCAAGGCAGAAGCGACTCTCATCGCTGAAGACGACACGTCTCCATTCGTCCCTCCATTCACGTCTGTCGCGACACCACTGGAGGCGGGCTGCACGATGTTGGGGCGTGAGCGGAAGACGGCCTAACGGTGTGCGGGACCGTAGCCCAGCTTCATGGAGACGGTTGCGAATGGTCCTCGCCGATACCCCAGGAGCAACAGTGTCCCTAATTTGCTGGGAAGTGGCGGTGCGGTCCCCTACGGCAGTGCGTAGGATCCTACGGTCTTGGCGTGCATCCGTGCGTCGCTGCGGTCCGGTCCCAGGTCGACGGGCACGTGCACCTTCCGCCGACCACTGGCGACAACATCGATGTACTGTGGAGACCTCACGCCCCACGTGTTGAGCAATTCGGCGGTACGTCCACCCGGCCTCCCGCATGCCCACTATACGCCCTCGCTCAAAGTCCGTCAACTACACATACGGTTCACCTCCACGCTGTCGCGGCATGCTACCAGTGTTAAAGACTGCGATGGAGCTCCGTATGCCACGGCAAACTGGCTGACACTGACGGCGGCGGTGCACAAATGCTGCGCAGCTAGCGCCATTCGACGGCCAACACCGCGGTTCCTGGTGTGTCCGCTGTGCCGTGCGTGTGATCATTGCTTGTACAGCCCTCTCGCAGTGTCCGGAGCAAGTATGGTGGGTCTGACACACCGGTGTCAATGTGTTCTTTTTTCCATTTCCAGGAGTGTATATGATGATCACAACAATTTTCCATTCGCACTGAACGTTAATCGCACAATAAAAAAACACCACCTCAACGTGAGTCCCTGTAAAGTTCTGGGGATTCTAATTTCTACATGTGGTACACGGCTTGTTGCTACCATATCGATTTTCAGCCACTTCGGTGACTTGCGTCTCTGTATCGATGCTTATTCATTTAAGGACGTTCTCCGTTAATCTCCATGCCCAGGCAGCACAATAAGCCATACTTAACTGAACGAAAGCGTGTAAGCGTCTTCGAAGTGTTAGCATTGTAATAAATGTTCGTGAAGTATGTAAATGGTGTGGTTTGGATCAGCCAGAAAGAATCAGGTAAAGAATGACAAAAAAATTGTATGCCCAAGGCTATGGTACTTCGGTTAGCGAAGCATCACATTTAATCAGTGTCGGATAATGCTTCATGCGTATCTCTGACTGAACATTCCAATCTGAAGAAAACAAATTTTGTAATTCCTATATCATTGTACACCATGGTGCGCGATGTTATACAGGTTCAAAACACATTTTCATAAACAAAAAAGTTGTAAACCGTACATTTGCAAATAAATTCTTTTATTTTTCGCTAGAGTTTCTAGTAGCTGTCAGCTGTGTTCCCTTGTGTATACTATTGCAGATGAGGTTTTCGGAGATTTTCTGTTCTACTTTTATAGATCATGAGTACTCGGTCATAGAACGAGCCGGTTAGTCTCAGGTAGAATCATAGAACCTCCTAGAGACTTCGACACATCGGTCGAGAGATGTGAAGCAAATCACCCCTGGAGCAGCTGAAGTGGTCTAAGAGTGCAAGATTGCTCGTCAGGCAGGCGTGAATTTCCGATGCACTGGCCAGCTATTGTATCCACACATCCTGCTGGTAGCTGGAGGGAACGATCTTATTTTTAGTCAAGCAATAACTTGTGGAGAATTTTGCAATTCTCGTCAGAATGAGAGGGCTTTGTATAGAACACAGGTCAGCAAGACTAATTTTCTGATCCCTCCTTCAGTAACTGTTGAATCGGCTTCGATTTACTAATTTGGATCATACACAGTATGTGGTGATAGATGCTTTGTAACTTCATAGATAACACAGATGTGCATTCAGACTTGTTAAAAAAATTTCTCCTCATCTATAGGGACTTCAAATCTGACCTAATCCTTACTACTGGAAAAAATTCACGCTTGATACACAAAAATTTCAGACCTTGACGAAAACATTAAGTGGACTTGGTTGTTACCTCGTGCAGATGTGTTCTGAAAAGCGGGCGACATATAAAACTGCAGAGCGTGTATAATCTGTCCTACAGTGGAGCATATCGGGCCGTTGCCTGTCAGTAGGAACCTTTAACGCACATGTGTATCCAAAAGTGTATTTGCTTTGCGATTAGTGTCGTTGAATTTTGTTTAAACGACATGATCTTCGCCATCGACTGTGCTATTCATCATAATTTTCGTAACTGCAACTTCGTCCTAAAGTCGTTATAAGATAAAGTACTAAAAAAACAACAGTGTTGACAATTGTTGTCTGCAACATCTTATGTCTTTCGTAGTAAATTCATTAAAATTAACATCTCTCTCTCTCTCTCTCTCTCTCTCTGTGTGTGTGTGTGTGTGTGTGTGTGTGTGTGTGTGTGTGTGTGTGTGTGTGTGTGTGCGAATTTGATACCTGATATTTTCGTGGAGCAGCTATTTAGAGAATGACATATTACTTCATGGTTCTGAAAGATTATATGTGTGATTCTGTATGTACTGTAACGTAATACTGTCTACCTGCTTCTGAGTAATGTATGAACGTCTCTGCAAGTGAAAATTCCGAAATAAAGAAATCTGAAATGTAAAGAATTGGCGTTTTCACAGATATTTTTTGTTCACCTCCAACAACGGTAACTCAAGCTGTATCGGTGACTGTGTGCTGAAAGTTTAAATACGGAAGCGTTTCGTCACCAATCACTTGGTGCAACACGTTTCGGAGACTTTTATCCATGGTAGGACGGCAATTTTGACATCTCATAATGAAGACAATGCTCGTTCGTGGAGATATTTTTCTGCCATTCTTTTGTAAGTTGCCTTCAGAGAACCCACATTCCGTCTGCATTTTTTCCTTTCCTCTTCAGTGTAATTTATCCGCATCTCGAAAGAGTACATTGGTATGATTAGGTCATGTACATGATACTGATTGAACCTCAGCACTTTAGGTCCAAGTACATGATACGAATTTTTGGCAGCACCGGGCATTTTACAAGGAGTGTGATGGCTAGTAAGAGCAGGAAGCAGTTGTTTAGACTTCTGACTAGATTCCAAGACAGCCTCGTGACGTACATGATGTTCTTGTGGTCCTCAGTCCAGAGATAGGTTTGACGCAGCTCTCCATGCTACTCTATCCGGGCCAAGCTTCATCTGGGAGATGAAGCTTGCCCCTACTGCAACCTAAATCCTTCTGAATCTGCTTAGTGTATTCATCTCTTGGTCTCCCTCAACGATTTTTACCCTCCACGCTTCCCTCCAATACTAAATTAGTGATCCCTTGATGCCTCAGAGCATGTCCTACCAACCGATCCCTTCTTCTATTCAAGTTGTGCCACAAACTCCTCTCCAATTCTATTCAATACCTCCTCATTAGTTATGTGATGTACCCATCTAATCTTCAGCATTCTTCTGTAGCACCACATTTCGAAAGCTTCTATTCTCTTCCTGTCCAAACTATTTATCGTCCATGTTTCACTTCCATACATGGCTACACTCCATACAAATACTTTCAGAAACTACTTCCTGACACTTAAATCTATACTCCATGTTAGCAAATTTCTCTTCTCCAGAAACGCTTTCCTTGCCATTGCCAGTCTACATTTTATATCCTCTCTACTTCGACCATCATCAGTGATTTTGCTCCCCAAATAGTAAAACTCATCTACTACTTTGTCTCACTTCCTAGTCTAATTCCCTCAGCATCACCGGACTTAATTCGACTAAACCGCATTATCCTCGTTTTGCTTTTGTTGATATATGTCATCGGCGAACCTCAGTTTTTATTTCTTCTCCATGGATTTTAATTCCTACTTCATTTTTTTTTTTCCTTTACTGCCTGCTTCGTATACAGATTGAATAACATCGGGGATAGGCTACAACCTTGTCTCACTCCCTTCCCAACCACTGCTTCCCTTTCATGCTCCTAAAAAACGAGTGTGACAGTTAATGAAACATTTCTCTTTAGTGTGCGTTATAGGAGCTGAAATCTGTAGAAAGTGGAATTTACACGTGTGTTACGGGAGTTAAATTACCGTGAAATGAAATGTTCGAGATTTGTTTCCCTGCCGGTAAGTGAGAAAGGCAACTCAGCTGCCACCTAGCGTCCACATTGAGTACTACATCGAAATCGCTTGCGAAGGCAGCGCCGTTGGTTGCTATCGAAAGTTCTGCGACGCTCCTGTTGCCGGTTGGAAGTTTAACACTGCGCTACGCAAACAGTTAAAA